>NC_140503.1:97253351-97887902 GCF_964339955.1 Pipistrellus hanaki | reverse complement strand
GCCAGGGCCTCTGGGAAGTTCTCTTTCTCATGGTCCCTTAGGCTTGGGCCAGAGTGTGATTGGCTCTCTCCTCTACCACTTTCTCTCCAAAAAGCATTTGTTACAGCCCATAGTACACTACATCTAGGTTCAAGCCCAGACCTCTGGCTCCCTTTCTCTAAGTCTCTGTGGTAGCTCCAGAAGGCCTGTGGTTCAGCTACAAGCCAAGGATCCAGGACCTGCTGGTTACCACCTCTAGTCAATGTCCTTCTCTTCCTGCCTTTCCTATGTCCTGGCCCAAGACCTATGTGACCATGCCTGACTGCCCTTGGGAAGGCCTGCTACTTGTGTGTGGCTGAGCTTGTCCAGGCCCTCGGATGCTGCATCTCCAGGCAGCTATGCACTTTCTGGTGAAGGTTCTAGTATGCAAAGTGGGGGCTGGGCACAGATTCATCTCTGCAGGATTGTCGGGGGGGGGGGGGGGGGGGGGGCGGGGAGCAGGGGGGAGGAAAGCCCAGATCAGTTTTTTGAATCCTCAGGTTTGCAGCCAGTGACCTGTTTTTGTAGTCTTATTTCTGGGAGACATAGACCATTCTCCATCTGGCAGTTGACCTGCTTGAGCCAGTGTCTGTGGTAACTGAATGAACCATAATAAATGGGAACATTTGGCCCTGTGTATCCTGCTGTGTCATGTGTTTTCATCTGGGCTTGTGTGGAGCCTCACCTGTGGGCTGTGGGGTGTGGAGGTAGGGTGGTCGCAGGAGGAAGTAGAAGGCTGGATTAGCGGCGGAGAGGTGGTTTGGTCCAGATAGTTCCTGCAGGTAAGGGCAGGGGAAGAGCACAGAGGGCCCCACACAGCTCTCAGGATGGAGACTGGTAGCTGACTGAGCAGCCTCCTGGGCAAAGTTGCCTTCACCTGTTTGCTCCAGATGCCTTCCTGTTGTCATGCATACCATATGGACTACTGTTTTGGCAGTCTATGTACCTGCTCATCCTTCAGGATTCACCCCGAGTGACTCCTCTGAGAGGGCTTACCTGCCTTTGTGTTTATGCCCCTCTGTTTCTTCATGGGGGACCTTATTCTATAATGTCCTGTGTTCCTGCTTGTCTCAAGAGCAGGGATGCGTCTGATTTATCTCTGTAACCCTTGTACTTAAAACAGAAGAGGCTCGCTAAGTATTCAAAATTAAATGCCCCACGATGAGCAGTGTCTATGTGTGGAATGGAAGTATAGAGTAGGGGTGTCGAACTCAATCAGAGAAGGGGCCAAAATCTAAAATCCAGCCTAAATTGCGGGCCGAATGGTTTACTGAACAGTCATAAACTGACAATGTCATAAACTGACAGCGGAGTGCAGTGATGACAGCGAGGTGCGGGCCACATTGCAAGGCCTGGCGGGCTGGATTTGGCCCGCGGGCCTTGTGTTTGACACATGTGGTATAGAGGGAGGAGGCCGGGCAATTAGACGAAGCCCAGGTGAGAACACCAGAAAAATCAAGAACCATTAGCCAACGTTTGGCCGCTGCATTCCCTTAAGTGGACTACAACTACCACAAAGCAGAAAAATGGACTACAACTCCCAGAAGGCTGTGCGATCACGTAGGCTGTCAGATGATGCTTACGTGAAGTTGTGTGCCAATTAGAATCAGCTCTAAACCTACGGAGATAGTGCGATATTTGGGGTTTACCCTAGACGCCCCTGGCGAGGGTGAGGAGTCAAAAGGAACTGGGAAACGGGACCGGGTAAGGGGTCGGAGACTGGATTTTCGAACAAGAGGGAGGTCAGGCCGGAAAAGCTTCGCTTGCGACAGTGGTTCTGTGGCTGGGCCTATGTCCTCATTTTCGTGTGTGTGTGTGTGTGTGTGTGTGTGTGTGTGTGTGTGTGTGCGCGCGCATCCAGCTCGTTTTCCTATCTGTCTGTGAAGCTCAGCTTGCACTGTGGATCAGCATGTACGGACTGTGGAGCCTATGAGGACTTAATTTTCCTATATGTGCTCGTGGGCCGGAGCATTAAGGACCTCTTTCTGGCTAGAGCCTGAAGTGGGGGATTTGTATCTTGCGTTCTCATCCCCTCTGCACTGCTAGATGATAGTCCAGTGCTGTTTAATCTAGTTTAAATGGGGACCCTGTCAGTTCCCCACACTTACCATTTGCCTTAAAAAAAAAAAAAAAAAAAAAAGGAATCATGATCCTGCTTCCAAAAAGGAATAGGGACTGCCGAAAGAACACACTACTGTCTTTTTTTAAAATATATTTTTATTGATTTCAGAGAGGAAGGGGGAGGTAGAGAGAGATAGAGACATCAATAATGAAAGAGACTCATGGGTTTAAAGTACCTCTGTGGCCATGAGATTTCCTTTTCCACTATTTTCTCTAGGCCCCACACTGGGGATCCAGCCCCCAACCATACCGGGTATATGGCCTAACGGGGAATCCAACCATGACCTCTTGGTTCATAATCCATGCTCACCCACTGAGTCTCCAGGCCATCTTTTGGTGAAATAGAAAAAGGAGAGAGCCCTAAGATATTTCAGTTATCCCAGAGGTCCACCTAAAAGTACTGTCTGGCATTTAAAAATTAGAGTGAGGCCATATTTTGTCAGAGAAAAACTTCATGCTGTTTTTGAAGAATTGGAGGCCCATGCCAGGTAATGGGCAGGAGAGATTCCCATGTTGGGGAAGTGGTGGTGTCTTGGAAACAAGGGTTTTCCACATTTCTCCTTGTGGCTGAGAGTTGGCAGTACTGTCTCTTGCTAGAAGCCTGTGCATGTGAATATTGTCTATCTCCTCAACATACAATGTTGAGGAGCTTCTCCTAATGAGATTGCAGATGCAGCAAAGTCAAGTATGCTGGCCTCTGGTTTGTGAGACTAGTCTTTGAATGCCAAGGTCTTGAGTGCTCCCTGAAGAGTTCCTTGCCTTTCCTTGGGGGAATGGGTTTAAAGTACCTCTGTGGCCATGAGATTTCCTTTTTTTTAAATATATTTTTATTAATTTTAGAGAGAAAGGGAAAGGGAGAGAGAGAGAGAGAAACATCAGTGATAAAGCGAATCATTGATTGGCTGCCTCCTGCACACCTCACACTTGGGATCTAGCCCAAAACCCAGACTTGTGCCCTGACTGGGAATCAAATGGACCTCCTGGTTCATAGGTGGATACTCCATTACTGAGCCATGCCAGCCAGGCCATGAGACTCCTTTTAATGAATTTGGGTTTGGGGACAAGGTGACACTTTAGGAAGCGACAAGTGGTTCATTATTACTGAGGAGAGTAGAGTATGTTGACTGGTGGGAGATGGGGCTAGAGCAAAAGTCTGGAGCCAATAGTGAGGGGCTTGGACATTAGGCTAAAGGATTCAAGTTCTCTGCCCATCTATAATACACCTGAATTACATTCTGCTTTGGTCCTAGGCCCCAGCACTTCATCATTCCTATCGTGGGCTGGGCTCATACCCTGCCCATCCCCTTCTTAGCCCTGGTTTTTCTCTAGCTCTACACCTGCCCTTATTGTGATTGGCAGCTCCCTGAAACCTTTACTTAACTCTGCCATAGTGAAACTCATCTTAGGAGGTTTATACACCAGGACCCTGCAGCAAACTGAGGCTCTTTACTCTAAAGGACAGAGGAGTTGCCGTTTTTCTTTCTGTGGGTTACCTGCATGGCTTGTGCCCTGGGAGCTTGAGGTTCAGTAATCACAGCCTTCAGCCCTGTAACCTCTGCCTGCCAACTCTTTCTGCTGCTCAAGAGTTCCTTATGAGTACTCAGAGCCCATGGAAATGAGGTGTAGACAGCCAAGCTACCTTGGCTATGCAAATAGGTGGTTCTAACAGGAACTGGATAGAGAGTAGCAGGCTTACTAGTTTGTGATTTGATCTTTTGTGAGTATAAACAAAAAACTCCTGCAAGTTGTCATCCTCCATGGAATTATCAGATTGAATTGATTTGACCTTGCTTTCAAATAAATGTTGGTTAATTTATCCACTTTCTAGTCCTCGAATATAATTTTCCCTGACCCCCACCTTTTCTAGAAAGGTAGATAAGTTTGAGTCCTTAGCAAAGATAGCTCAGGAGGCCTAGTAGTAAATCTTGGGCTGTCCCATCTACTGCCAGGGAATAGTAGGAATCACCAACATGGTGATTGCCCTAAGTTTCATGGATTGCTTTCAGAAACCTGTTCCTTAGGGATGATATCAATTTGATGTGGTGGAGGTTCAGGGGCTGCAGAGGTAAAATTCACCTGGTTTTGCAGGAATCTTTCTGTCCTAGCATCAGTTGGCTAGAGTGGGAGAGGATTAAGATTTGAGATCTGGTAGGTAGATTTCCCTGGAGAGTTAGCACCCACCTACTATGGGTGCTGATCAGCTTGTTGATTAGTTCTGGGAAAAAGCTGGATAGTAGGCCCTCTAGACTTGCCAGTTGCTAACAGGGTTCTCCAGGCACTGGAGTAGACTCCGTTTTGCTCTGAGCAAGAAGGGCTTTTACTGAGGTCCTAGTGTAGAGCAAAGATTGAGATCATTGGTAAATGGCACTTAAGGGGAGTCTTACTGAAGGGAACTGGCCTGTGTTTAACCCCTGCTGAGGAGGGTCTGGGCCACTGGGAGACCCTTACAGGTAGGAGTGGGATAATGAACCTAAATGTGATCCTTAGCTCATGAGGTTGTGTGCCAGACTCTTGAAAGCAAATACTGAGCAAGAGGCCCTACGGAGCCAAGGGGCCTGTGGTGTGAAGAGGAGGCCCCTATGGGCGCACAGTCACAGAGGTAGCCATCAGGCAACTTACAGGCACTTCCTCTTCAGAGTCTACTTTAGTGTCTCTTCCCCTGCTGATTCTGCCCAATTTGAGGACCCTCTAGTACAGAGAGCCATTACCACTGTCTTTCCTGCATTGATTCAAATGTTTCTGCTGGAAGAAGTTTCAAAGATCACCTGGTCCTATTTCTGCATCTTCAGATGAAGAGACAGGTCCAGGGAAGGAAGTACCCTGGCCAAGATTGCACACACAATCATGGACAAGGCCCAGGGCTCCTGATTCACTGGCCAGGTTTCTGTTCTTTGCCTCACCCTGTTTCAGAGGGTGCAGTTTATTATTTGTTCGGCAGATGTTTAGGACCTACCAGAAGGCTGGTGGTTAGTGATTATACCGAGGCACACATTGAGGGTACTTGCTGGTGGCAGTGGTAGTGGTGGGGGAGTGGGGAGGGAGAAGCAAGGAAACTGATGAACAAATTGAATCAATGATTATCAAATAAGTGCATCCCAGAGAAGGACCCATCTTAAATGATATCAGATGTAATTCCTCTCTTCTAAACTCATCTACAGATCCCCTGAAGACAGCATCTGTCTTCTATAGTCCTTTGCCCAGTGTTAGATGTAATTTGGTCCTTAGAGATTGTTGCTGATGGAATATGTCTTTCTGTCGCAGTCTTCAGAATACAGGATTTAGTATGTCCATGTTATCATGGGCATTCACATCCAGCAACATCTGAGGGATAAGGAATAAACCAGTCAGCTGGTCTCACAGGGTGACCTACATCTCTTTATGCTTGTCTCTTCCTGGGCTTGGATTTGTAGAGTGGTGCCCAGTCTGATCTACAGCGACAGGGACAGAGGCAAATGTCTTAGCTCCCTGAAGCCCTCTAGCCCTCTTGTTGCTAAAGGTTCCACCTCACAGGCATTCTGTCACTCCCTTCAGTCAGTCAGCCTGGCCCACTACAGTAGCTCCTTACCCTGCCCCTCCAATCTCACCACCACCAGGACCCCCTTCATACTGTCATCAACACCATCTTTCTAAGATGGAAACTCACCCTTGACCTCACCACCCTTGATACTGCCTTTGACCTGACTATACAGCCTTACCTCCCCTCATTACACTTTAGCTTTACTACTAAGCTACTCCCTGTTTACCAAGCCTACCACCTTTCTTTAGGCCTTTTCATCTATGTAAGATTGCTCCATTGCCAATAACTTGCAAGGTTATTTCCTTCTCTCTCTGGAAAACTTACTTGTCTTTTAGGACTCAACTTGAATGTTAATTTTTCCTCAGATAGTTACTACTGGCAGCCATAGTTCCTGATGTCAACCTTCCTCACAGTGCTGGCCACATTACATTGTAATTGACCTATGTGTGGTGAGGGTGTCTGGCCTTCTTATCAAACTGTATGCTCCCAGAAGCTGGGACTGGTGATCCCTCAGGAACCCCAGCAGCTGGGGGGTCTAACAGGGTGCTCAATACATTTTGCTTGAATGTATAAATGAAGTGGGCACCCCTTGTTCTGCTTTTAGATCCCAAATCCTGACAGCTTTATGGAGCCCAGTTCTGGCAGGCTCCCAGGACTTGAAGCCACCAGATCCCACATGGAACCACGGGCCTCATGTCCAGCTGCTGAACCCTTGATAGAGAGACAGTTCCATGTTCTTGTGGGTGTTACTGGGAGTGTTGCAGCCCTGAAGTTACCTCTTCTGGTGTCAAAGCTTTTGGACATTCCTGGCGTGAGTATCCTTACTAGACAAGCATGGTGACCTCTGACATTAGAGAATTGCTGGTTCTGTGGCCAGCCCACTTTTGTGCAGTGCACAAGGTTTTCTTTTTCTTAATTACGGTGTTTGTGGCAGTCTGTGTACATTGGTATGAGGGGAACGCAGGACACAGAGACCGTATTTGCCAGTATAACCAGGATCTGGATTAGGTAGTTTGGACAGAATTTAAGGGAAGACTGGGAAAGGAACACTGATAAGTAGAGGCATTGAGTTTCCACATGTTGACTCAGATTCCCTAAGGCAGCGTTTTTCAACCGCTGTTGCCTGGTGTGCCGTAGGTGCAGACAAGACAAGAATTTTATAATTTTTCACTATTTTGTTTACTTAATATTTCATAATAAAGTAATTATAAAATACTTTCTTTGTGTTTATTTGATTCCTATTCAAGAGAATTACTTTATATATAGTCAATATAGGCACAGAGTTAAATTTTTTAACATTTTCTAATGGTGGTGTGCCTCGTGATTTTTTTCATGAAACAAGTGTGCCTTTGCCCAAAAAAGGTTGAAAAACACTGCCCTAAGGCACATGTGTCAAACCCAAGGCCTGCTGGCCAAATCCAGCCCGCCAGGCCTTGCAATGTGGCCCGCACCGCGCTGTCATCACTGCACTCCGCTGTCAGTTTATGACATTGTCAGTTTATGACTGTTCAGTAAACCATTCGGCCCGCGATTTAGGCTGGATTTTAGATTTTGGCCCCTTCTCTGATTGAGTTCGACACCCCTACTAAGGTCTTGGTGTGGGAGGAGGGTAGCTAGAGAAATGCAGCAAATTCCCTGTGTCCCCTTCTGCTTTGGCTCCCTGTCTCTGCTTTCACTCTGTCTTGTACACTGTGGTTCTGTTCTCCCTCCTTAGATACCATGGTTGTCCTATCGGTCCAAGAGCATTGTTCACAGCTCTGGTTTAAATGTTGCTCCTTCAAGTGTTCAGCAATGCCCAAGGGCAACCGCATTGTGTTTGGTGTGAGGGGTTTAATCCCAGCCATTGGCCGGACCAGTGGTCGGCAAGCTCATTAGTCAACAGAGCCAAATATCAACAGTACAATGATTGAAATTTCTTTTGAGAGCCAAATTTTTTAAACTTAAACTTCTAATGCCACCTACTCAAAATAGACTAGCCCAGGCTGTGGTATTTTGCGGAAGAGCCACACTCAGGGGACCAAAGAGCCACATGTGGCTCAGCAGTTTGCCGACCACAGGGCCAGACCATCTCAACTTTAGTCAATTTAATATATTGGGGCTCTGGGGTAGATTCTTCTGTGGGAAAAATTCTAGGCTTTAAACAGTGTGAAATCCAGCAGGTAATAACCCATTTCCTCATCCAGTATCCAAGTGTCTTCATTGATCTCCCACTGCCCCACATTCCATTCTGAAGGCCTTTGCTTTGGCCATTCTCGGCTGGGCTGCACTGCCCTCTCTGTCTTCCCAATTTCTGCACAAAAAAATGCCTCTATCTATTTTATAGTTTATGGCCAGTCTCAACCCATGTGATTTTTCTCCCTGTTAAAACTCACTTAATGTATTAAAATGGTAAGAACATTTTATTCAGAAAAGTTATTGCAATAAGGAAAGAGAGGCCTCAGTATAGAACTGGGCTTAATTCTGAATACAACAAGGAAAAGTAGGAATTTATAGCCAAGTATCAGTGTGGGGGTCAGTGAATGGAAAAATTGCTCAGAGGAAACATTCTGGCTAAACTGTCCCAACAGGATTCTTGCTAAAGGTAGGCAAGGTGATCAGACATCATCTGGGATGAGAAGCCTGATGAGATTCAGGATGGTCAGATACTGAGGGTGGGAGCTTCTGGAGAACAGCTTACTAACAGGATTGTTGCTCTTGAGGACAAGGCTCAAAGGCAGGCCAAGTCAAAAAAGTAGCTCACTACAGTTTCCTCAAGGAGAGAATATTTTTATTTATTTTACTGTTTAAGGTATTACAAATAGTAGTACAGGCAGTCTTCGGGTTACGTTGGACTTGATGTACAATACGTTGTTTTGTAGTTAGGTCGCCATCTCCCATCCTATCTAATAAAAGAGTAATATGCAGATTGACCATCACCCCAACACACAAGATAGCTGCCCCCATGTGGTCAAAGATCCTGCCCCCATATGGACACAAGATGGCCACCACAAGATGGCCAGCAGGGGAGGGCAGATAGGAGGCACCAGGCCTGCAAGGGAGGGCAGTTGGGGATGACCAGGCCATCAGAGGAGGGAAGTTGGAGGCAAACAGGCTGGCAGGGAAGCAGTTAGACATCAATCAAGCTGGCATGGGAGTGGTTAGAGGTTGATCAGGCTGGCAAGCAGAAATAGTTAGGGATAATCAGGAAGGCAGGCAGGTGAGCATTTGGAAGCCAGCAGTCCTGGATTGTGAGAGGGATATCCGACTACCCGGTGGGTGCTTATGTAGGTGGGTTCTGACTTACTGTGAAAATTGTGTTACACCATAGGAATAGATCTCCCATGTAACCGAAGGACCTATTGTATATATGTCTCCTTTTTTTTCTCCCATTGACCTCCCCCTGGCCTTTCTTACACCCTGGTATTTGCCCTCACACCCCGCACCCCAGTATTGGTTGTGTTATATGCATGTATACAAGTCCTTCGGTTGATCTCTTACCTCCCCCAAGCTTCCCCTACCTTCCCCCTATAGTTTGATAGTCTGTTCCATGCTTCTTTGCCTCTATTTTACAGTTTATCGTGTTTTTTATATTCCATAAATGAGTGAGACCATGTGGTATTTATCTTTCACTGCCTGGCTTATTTCACTTAGCATAATGCTCTCCAGTTCCATTCATGCTGTTGTTGCAAATGGTAAGAATTACTTCTTTTTTACAGCAGTATAGTATTCCATTGTATAGATGTACCATAGTTTTCTAATCCCCTCATCTGCTGATGGACATTTAGGTTGTTTCCAAATCTTAGCTATTGTAAATTGTGCTGCTATGAACATAGGGGTGCATATATTCTTTCTGATTGGTGTTTCTGTTTTTTTGTGGGTTTTTTTTTTTGGTTTTTTTTTGTGTTTTTTTTTTTTTTTAATATATTCCTAGAAGTGGTATTACTGGGTCAAATGGCAGTTCCATCTTTAATTTTTTAAGGAAATTCCATACTGTTTTCCATAGTGACTGCACCAGTCTGCATTCCAACCAGCAGTGAAGGAGGGTTCCTTTTTCTCCACATCCTCGCCAGCACTTGTCATTTGTTATTTATTGATGGTAGCCATTCTGACAAGTGTGAGGTAGTACCTCATTGTTGTTTTGATTTGCATCCCTCAGATGATTAGTGACTTTGACCATGTTTTTATATGTCTCTTGGTTTTATGAATGTCCTCTTTTGAAAAGTGTCTATTTAGATCCTTTGACCATTTTTTGATTGGATTGTTTACCTTCCTTTGATTAAGTTGTATGAGTTCCTTGTAAATGTTGGAGATTAAACCCTTATCGAAGAAAACATTGGCAAATATATTCTCCCATGCAGTGGGCTTTCTTGTGTTTTTGTTGTTGTTGATGATGATGATGCTTTCTTTTGCTGTGAAAAAAACTTTTTATTTTGGTATAGTCCCATTTGTTTATTTTCTCCTTAGTTTCCAATGCCTTAGGAGCTGTATCGGTAAAGACATTGCTACAACAAATGTCTGCTATTTTGCTGCCTATGGATTCTTCTAATATTTTTATGGTTTCCCATCTTAGGTTTAAGTCATTTATCCATTTTGAGTTTATTTTTTAGTATGGTGTAAGTTGGTGGTCTAATTTCTTTCCTTTCTTTCCTTCCTTCCTTCCTTCCTTCCTTCCTTCCTTCCTTCCTTCCTTCCTTCCTTCCTTCCTTCTTTCCTTCCTTCCTTCTTTCCTTCCTTCCTTTCCTTTCCTTTTTGCAAGTATCTGTCCAGTTTTCCCAACACCATTTATTGAAGAGACTGTCTTGTCTCCATTGTATGCTCTTGCCTCCTTTGTCAAATATTAATTGAGCATACTGGCTTGGGTTGATTTCTGGGTTCTCTGTTCTGTTCCATTGGTCTATATGTCTGTTCTTGTGCTAGTATCAGGCAGTTTTGAGAACAGTGGCTTTGTAGTATACCTTGATATCTGGTATTGTGATCTCTCCAACATTGTTCTTCTTTCTCAAGATTGCTGCAGCTACTCGAGGTCTTTTTTATTCCAGATGAATTTTTGGAGAATTTATTCTAGGTCTTTGAAGTATGCCATTGGTATTTTTATGGGGATTGTATTAAATTTATAGATTGCTTTTGGTATTATGGACATTTTAATGATGTTGAGTCTACCAATCCATGAACATGGCATATTATTCCATTCGTTCATGTCTTCCTCTATCTCTTTTTTTTAGTATCCTGAAATTTTCTGAGTACAGATCCTTTGTCTTTTTGGTTAAGTTTATTCCTAGGTATCTTAATTTTTTTATTGTAACGGTAAATGGGATTCCTTTTTTAAAAATGAGGAAGGGAAAGGGATAGAGAGCTAGAAACATAGATGAGAGAGAAACATCGATCAACTGCCTCCTGCACACTGCCTACTGAGGATGTGCCCACAACCAAGGTACATGCCCTTGACTGGAATTGAACCCGGGACCCTTCATTCTGCAGGCCGACACTCTATCCACTTAGCCAAACCAGTTAGGGCTGGGGTTGCTTTTTAAATTTATATTTCTGTGAGTTCATTATTGGTGTATAGAAAAGCCATAGACTTCTGGGTATTAATTTTGTACCTGCTACATTGCCAAATTCATTTATTTTATTTACTTATTTATTTTTAAAATATATTTTATTGATTTCTTACAGAGAGGAAGGGAGAGAGATAGAGAGCTAGAAACGTCGATGAGAGAGAAACATCGACCAGTTGCCTCTTGCACACCCCCTACCGGGGATGTGCCCACAACCAAGGTACATGCCCTTGACCGGAATCGAACCCGGGACCTTTCAGTCCGCAGACCGACGCTCTACCACTGAGCCAAACCGGTTTCGGCGCCAAATTCATTTATTAAGTCTAATAATTTTTTATGGAGTCTTTGAGGTTTTCTATGTATATCATGTCATCGCGAATAAGGACAGTTTTAATTACTTCTTCTTTTCCAATTTGGATGCCTTTTATTCCTTCTTGTCTGATCACAATGGCTAGTACTCCAGTACTATGTCAAACAGGAATGGTGAGAATGGACATCCTGTCTTGTTCCTGTTCTTAGGTAAAATGGTTTTAGTTTTTGTCCATTGAGTATGATGTTGGCTGTAGGTTTGTCATATGTGGCTTTTATTATGTTGAGGTATGTTCTATTCCTACCTTGCTGAGAGTTTTTATCAAGAAAGGGTGTTGAATTTTGTCAAATGCTTTTTCTGCATTAATGGATATGATTATATGGTTTGTGTCTCTAAGTTTGTTTATATGGTGCATCACATTTATTGATTTGTGGATATTGTACTATCCTTGCATCCCCAGAATAAATCCTATTTGGTCATGGTGTATGATCTTTCTAATGTAATGCTAAATTTGATTTGCTAGAATTTTGTTGAGGATTTTGGCCTCTATGTTCATGAGGGATATTGGCCTGTAATTCTCTTTTTTTGTATTATCTTCATCTGGTTTTGGGATTAGGGTAATGCTGGCTTCGTAGAAAGAGCTTGGAAGTGCTTCTTCCTCTTGAATTTTTTGGAATAGTTTAAGGAAGGTAGGTTTTATTTCTTCTTTGAATGTTTGGTAAAACACCCCTGTGAAGCCATCTGGTCCAGGGCTTTTTGTTGTTGTTGTTGTTGGAAGTTTTTTTTATGACTGCTTCAACTTCCTCCATAGTTATTGGCCTATTCAGATTTTTTTAATACTCCTGGTTGAGTGGAAGGCATATTTTTCTAGGATTATGTCCATTTCTTCTAGGTTGACAAGTTTGTTGGAGTATTTTTTTTTTTACAAGTCTTTGTATTTTTGTGGGGTCTGTTGTTATTTCATCTCTTTTGTTTCTGATTTTGTTTATTTGGGTCCTCTCTCTTTGCTTCTTGGTGAGCCTGGCTAGAGGTTCATCAATCTTGTTTATCCTTTCAAAGAGCCAATTCTGGTTTCATTGATCTTTTGTATTTTTTTTTTGTCTCTATGTCATTTATTTCTGTCTGCTCTGATCTTTATTTCCTCCCTTTTGCTCATACTGAGCTTTTCTTGTTGCTCTCTTTCTAATTCTTCAAGTTGCAGAGTTAGATGGTTTATTACCAGTTTTTCTTGTTTTATTTGTTTGTTTGTTTGTTTGTTTGTTTGTTTTGTGGTAGGCTTGTAAGGCTATGAACTTCCCTCTCAGGATTGCTTTCATTGTGTCCCAAAGATTTTGGATTGTTGTGTTTTCGTTGTCATTTGTTTCCAGGATTTTTTTTCTTTTTCTTTGATCTCTTTGGTAACCTACTCATTGTTTAATTGTATGCTATTCAGCCTCTAACTGTTTGAATTTTTGTGATTGTTTTTACTGTAGTTGATTTCTAATTTTATGCCATTGTGATTTGAGAAGATGCTTGATATGATTTCAATCCTCTTGAATTTGGAGACTTTGCCTTTGTCCCAATATGTGGTCTATCTTTTAAAATGTCTCATTTTGTGTGCTTGAGAAGAATGTATATTCTGTAGTTTTGGGGTGGAATGTTCTAAAGATGTCAAGTCCATCTGATCCAAAGATCGTTTAAGATTGCTGTTTCTTTGCTAATTTTTTGTCTAGAGGACTTATCCAGTGATGTTAATGGGTATTAAAGTCTCCTACTATGATTGTGTTGCTGTCAATCTCTTCCCTGATATCTTCCAGAAGGTGTTTTATGTATTTGGGTGCTCCTATATTGGGTGCACATATGTTTACCAGAGTTATATCCTCTTGTTGTATCGATCCCTTTAGAATTATGAAGTGGCCTTTCTTATCTCTTGTTATGGTTTTTACTTTGAGGTCTATTTTGTCAGATATAAGTATTGGTACCCCAGCTTTTTTTTTTTTTTTTTTTTTTTCATTTCCATTTGCCTGATAGATATTTTTGCATCCTTTCACTTTCAGTCTGTGTGAGTCCCTTGTTCTGAGGTGGGTCTTCAAGGAGAGAATCTTGATTAAGATATGGAACCATCAACTGCCTCTGACACTGCTTGTGTTGTTGGAGACTAGTTTTGTGGAGTGGTGTTAAGACTCTGGGGCTCAGGTAGTGCTTTTCCTCGATTGTTATCTGCATAGCTCCTGATGCAGGATGGAACAGGTGGGTGTACCGGTGTGTCCAGCAGGGAGCAGTGCTCATCAGCAGATGACTATGTTGAGATTCCAGGGCTGAGAAATCTTTCACTTTAACTTTCCATGAACTTCTTTACCCAGAAAATTAGCCCCTCACCTCACCCCTTTCAGGCCAGGAGAAGCAGTAAAGCAGGCAGCCATAGATGCCAGCTAGGCCAGATGGGGAAAGAGAGAAGAGTCTCAGGGCTATTCTGAGTCTGGACACTGGTACTGCTGGATACTGGTACCCCTTATGTGCCCTAAACTGTTGGTAGAAGCTGGCCAGCAGAGCCCTGAGGGTGGGAGGCTAGAAGGGGTTACAGTAGGAGCAGCCTCTGCCACTGCCCCCCTAGGGAGGAAGACATGTGGTTCCCCTTTCTCATAGCCCCAGAGCAAGTACATTTCCAGACTGGCTGGTGGCAGGAAGTCCTATCCCAGGAAACAGATGGGCAGTTTCAGAGCTAAGGGAAATGGGAACTCCACACATCCTGCCATTCCACACAGCCAGCATTTATAGGGGTATGAAGAAAGGGTTGCCTGGAGCCCGAAGGTTCTCCAGCCCACTCCAGGCTTTTTAGCTTAGTCTGCTGAGGGACAGGCTATATCTGGAACAGGACTCAGTTTTTCTTCTCTGGCTGGAGTTGAAGCCAAAAGACAGGTAGCCAGAAAGGCATTGACCTGGGAAGAAGGATGACCTGGCTCAGCCTCTTGGAGCCTGCTTTTTTTTTTGGTTTAAAATTAGGATGACCACTCTCACCCATCCCTTTGTGCTCTTGTCAAGGCTGAGAAAGCGGGGCACAGATGAAACAGCTTGTCATCTGTGCCAAAAGCTAGACACAGCTCTTGGCACATGAAAGCATTTAACAGTGTTTGTTTCCTGTCCTTCACTCTCTTTCCCCTTAAACTGTTATGCTCTTTGGGTCAGCCAGTGGGAAGAGTCATGGGAACCACAATCCATCTGTTCAAGCAGAGGGTCCACATTCATGTCACCTTTGGCTCTCTCATCCTGCAGGTAGACAGGTCCTTAAAGAGCCTGGGTTTGCTTGGTGGGGCCCTTGTGAGGTGTTGGTAACTAAGGGAGATTCCTGGCTTGCCTGTGTTGGCCCTGAGGTAGCACTTCTCCACATTCTCTGATGGCACTGATCTCCTCATTTCTGCACACACACACACACACACACACACACCCCAGAGCAATCTTTGTCCCTTGAAGCAGTCCTTCTCTGCTCTTTATCTAAGTCATGGGTTTACCTGCCAAGGTGCCGTTAGGTATACCTAGATTCTGACTAGCAAACAGGAAGCTGGTGTGGCTGCAGAGAGTTGAGTGATTCCGCACATGTGCTCATAACTACTCCTGATTCACCTGTGTCCAGTCATCCCAGCAGAGCCACTGATCTAGAGCCAGACAGGGAAATTGTAAGGGTATAAGGGAGAGGAGTGGATTTGGCCTCAAGACTCACATACCAACTATCAGGGAAGAGTGACCACCAACAAAGTAGCCTTAGAGTCTTTATGTGAGGTGGGGGGTTGGATAGCAGGGGCCAGCCTTACCTCAAGAGAGGTAGCTGAACCCGGCCGGCATGGCTCAGTGATTGAGTGTCGACCTATGAGGGTTCAATTCCTGGTCAGGCCATATTCTCGGGTTTCAGGCTTGATCTCTCAGGAAGCAGCTGATCGATGATTCTCTCACATCATTGATGTTTCTGTATCTCTCTCCCTCTCCCTTCCTCTCTGAAATCAATAAAAATATATGTTAAAAAAACATAAATAGAGGCAACTGAGCATAGAGGATTTCTCATTCTGGGACCATGGGCAAGTTAGTTCTCTGTTGCCTCAACTTTCCTTTTCTTTTTCTTTTCTTTTCTTTTCTTTTCTTTTCTTTTCTTTTCTTTTCTTTTCTTTTCTTTTCTTTTCTTTTCTTTTCTTTTCATGCCTTTTCGTGTCTTTTCGTGTCTTTCTGTTTCTTCCCTTTCTCCCTTTCTTCCCTCCCTCCCTCCCTCCCTCTCCCTTCCTCGCATACTAGAGGGCATAATTCCCCTTCCTTCCTTCCTTCCTTCCTTCCTTCCTTCCTTCCTTCCTTCCTTCCTTCCTTCCTTCCTTCCTTCCTTCCTTCCTTCCTTCCTTCCTTCCTTCCTTCCTTCCTTTTGTTAATTCTCACCTGAGGATATTCTTTCCAGAGAGAGAATGGAAGGGAGACAGGGAGGGGTGGGAGCGGGGACGGGGGGGGGGGGGGGGGGGGGGGAGAGGTGAGAGACACACATTGATTGATTATCTCCCACATGCACTCTGACTGGGTTGTGGAGTGAACTTGCAACCCAGATACAAGCCCTTGGCCAGGAATTGAACTCCCGACCTTTTGGTGTACAGGCCGATGCTTTAACCACTCAGCAACACTAGCTAGGGCTAGCCTCAGATTTTTTTTTTTTAAATATATTTTATTGATTTTTTTACAGAGAAGAAGGGAGAGGGATAGAGAGTTAGAAACATTGATGAGAGAGAAATCAGCTGCCTCCTGTACACCCCTCACTGGGGATGTGCCCGCAGCCAAGGTACATGCCCTTGACTGGAATTGAACCTGGGACCCTTCAGTCCGCAGGTCAACGCTCTATCCACTGAGCCAAACAGGTTTTGGCTAGCCTCAGATTTCTTATTGGTGCACTGAAGAGAAGCTACTCAAATGACCTATCTTCAAGAACTCTCTGGCAGTAATGATAGAAGATTCTAGATGTGAGAGCACAAAGGACTATGGCCCAAAGGCAGCTTGAGAGAAGGTACTGGAGGGAAGGAGCTTCAGGATTTTTTGCAGTTCATAATTATCATGTATTGGGGTGGCAGTTAGTGTGAGCTATCAGTCAGTTTCTGCCCTTTGGTTGGCTTTTTTCTCACTTGGGAGGAGAAAACAGATACCTCTAGCTTTGCTAGGGCAGGCATCAGCAGGATTGAGAGCCAGAGGGGATTTCTTTTTAAAGAAATATTTTAATATTTAATATTATTAAATATTATTAAAATATTTTAATATTATTATTAAAATACATTTTTTATTGATTTCAGAGAGGAGGGGAGAAGAAAAAGAGAGATAGAACTATCAATGATGAGAGAATATTGATCGGCTGCCTCTTGCATGCCCTCTACTAGGGATAGACTCTGAAACCAGAGCATGTGACCTCCTGGTTCATTGGTCCATGCTCAGCCACTGCGCCATGCCGGCCAGGCTGGAAGGAGATTTCTAAAGGTAGAGAAAATCTCCCACTCAGGGAGCTGTCAGGCTTTGAGCTTAGAGAATATTTCTAGAATGCCCATCAGGACATTCAGAGTCATCAAGGGGAAGGAAAGAGGGCTCTGCTCATGTAGTATGAAATAAATTCTGCTTTTCTGGAGGACTATTTGGCAATATGTAGAGAAATCACAAATGTTGACAGCCCTTGATTCACCTATAGGACTGAACCCTGTGGGGTATATTTATAAACATCCATATGTATAAGGAAATTGATTATAGTATTTTTTACAATTTCAAAATAACAATAAAACTGGAAACAAATTGTCCAACAATAGAGAGGTGTGGTGCAATTATGGTCCAGCCTCTCAATGGGCTCTGTGGTGATGGTTTAGATTCTAAACATTCTAAACCATTGGAAACCAGTGATTCCTAAAGTGGTCTATATCGACCCCCAGGGGTCTATGACAACCTGCAAGGGGTCTACGTCAGCGAAAAAAAAATTTGGGGGTCCATGAAATGAAAATGGGGGTCCACGATAGTGGATCTCAACATACACTGATAGTACCTATTTACTTACATCATATTATCTTATAATATAAAAACATATAAATTATTTATAAAAGTACCTATGAAGTAAAAAATTTATTATATATGTTTATAAAATTGTGTAAGTTGTAGGATAAAAACCTGCACATAATGATATACCAGTATCATCTTGTTACAAGCATACGCGCAGTAAACATTCTTGCCAATTTTTGTCTCAAAGCTTCGCGAACTTGCACCGACTTGTTCAATTCGTCACTCTATAAATATGAATGTGAAAAAAATACGTTCATTCATTTCCTGAATCTTGAATAGGAAAGTGCTGAGAAAATATTTAAAAAAATATAAACTGGTAGTTTATCATACAAATTATAGTGAATGTTATTTTGTTTGAGAATGCCGGAGAAAAGTAGGTACATTATTTTTTATTAAATTTTAACACTAAACTTCACTACAGTTAGAAATTTACAAAAAAATCAATATCAGGTAAGTAGGGGGTCTACCCAAAACCGAAAAACATGGCAAGGGGTCTACGGCACAAACAAGTTTGGGAACCTCTGGTTTAGAAGAATGAATGAATGAATCTCTGTGTGCTGACGTGGGACAATCCTTAAGATACACATGAATGAGCAAGGTACAGGACTTAGCAAACAGTGGTCCCAGGACAAATCCTGTTTTGTGACCTGTTTTTTTTTTGTTTGTTTGTTTTTTTCCTTTACATTAAAAAAAAAAATTGATTTCAGAGAGGAAGGGAGAGGGAAAGACAGAAACATCAATAATGAAAGAGAATCATTGATCGCTATCTCTTGTACCTACTAGGGATTGAGCCCACACCCCAGGCATGTGCCCTGAGTGGGAATTGAACCGTGATCTCCTGGTTCATGGGTCATTTTTGTATGGCCTGTGAGCTAATAATGGTTTTCACATATTTAAATGGTTAGAAAAATCAAAAGGAGACTATTTTGTGTTACACAAAAGTATAGGAAATTCATATTCACGGGTCCATCATGTTTTTTAGAAACAGCCGCATGTACTCATTTGTGTTTTGCCAATGGCTGCAATCTTGCTGCTACAGAGTTGAGTAGTTGTGACAAAGTTTAAAGTAGTATCTGGCCTAGCCTGGCCAGTGTTGCTCAGTGGTTGAGCATCTATCCTCTGTGCATATTTATTTTATTTTTAAAGTCAGTTGGGGATTACAGTTTGGATATTATGGAACATTTTTTGTAACTTTATGCCTTTTTTTTTTTTTATGTTCCCAAGCAGGAAAAACAAGGCCTGGTTTGAGGTATATCTTTCCAGGCAAGGGTACCTGCCTGTCCTGTCCTAGTCCCTTCATCTTTAGTGCTCCAAGTTGTTTGGACCTCTGCTGGCTAGGCTGGCCCCTTCCTCGCTGGCCTGCTCCCCTAGGAAGTGAACTCTGCAGACTGCTGGTAAAAAGCAGTCAGCCCTGTCTGCGGAGTCCTGACCGCAGCAGCCTTCCTTGATACTCAGAACAATATCCCCATGGAGAGCCTGTGCAGTCTGTCTCTCTGGTTTCATATTTGAGAGTTTTCTCTTGCTGGGGAAGGGCACAGAGGGATTGGCAGCTGGTCCTGCTTGAGTGACTAAAAGGGCTGGTGCAACCAGAACACCAGCTCTCCCAGGAGGCCCCTTTGGAGGCAGAGCCTGGTAGGAAATGGCAAGGGTAACAAGAGGGCTGGGATGGCACAGTGGGCTGGTTTGGCTACTGGAGGCCATGTGGTCCAAATGGCTCTTGGCTCAGAAAGGAAAACTGGGTTTAGAGGAGAAGGGGGATTTGCTTGAGATCCTCCAGCTAGTAGGTTAGCAGAACTGGTGGTCCAAAGGCAGCTTGAGAGAAGGTACTGGAGGGAAGGAGCAGCTCAGATCTGCTCCTTCAGCAGGAGTGAACATGAGCAGCTCAGATCTGGAGCTGGGACATCCTTTGCTCAAGCTAACCCCATTTGTGAGGATGAGAATCTCCAGGAACTGTGGACTCCTGCCTGGTCTGCCTTGCTTTATAGTCAGGGATTATATATACCCACCTACCTATTAAATTGAGCCCTTACTGAGGACAGAGCTTGTATCTTACTAGCTCTGACTCCTGTGTACATAGTAGGCTTGGTAAATGTTTGCCAGTTGAGACATGGAGTGATTGGAACACCCAATGAGTCAACTAGAAACATTTTGAGAATTTGTTAACAATGCTACCTCCTCCACAGCTTCCCACACTGTGTATTGTCTATCCTGGACACCAAAACTCCTTTTTCCTGGAGTATAACTCCACCCTCATGCTTAGGTTTATGTCAGCTTCTTGGCTGGCCCCAAGGCCCTGGGCACTATCAATACTGGTCAGCCTTTGCTATGTGTGCCAACCCAGAGGTCTGATGCACCAAAGTTCAGGGCTCCTTGCCTTGTGGCAGGTTATGCCATGGCTGGTGCTTCCACTTTAGAATCCTCATCAGTCTTTGGAGCTATTATCACATACCATACAAGAAACACTTAGTCTTTTCCAGCCACTCAGCTGGGTGGCTCTTCTTCGCTTGTGTATACCAGAGCAGTGCTATCTAATATGGCAGCTATTGGCCATATTCAAATTTAAATTTAAATTATTAAAATTAAATGAACCACAAATTCAGTTTTGTAGTAACACCAGCCATACCTCAGATGTTCAATAGCCAAATGTGGCTGTGGCTGCCCTGGGCAACACTGATGTGACACATTTCCATCATTGCATGGAGGAGGCGGTTTTGCCTTCCAGGGGACAGTGGACAATGTCTGGAGACATTTCTGGTTGTCACAACTTGGAGAGGGCATGCTACTAGCTCATGGTTATAGTGGGTAGAGGCCAGAGATAATACTGGAAGTAGAAATTCAAGCCATGGAGTTTGTCCCGTCCTGTGGCTTTGGAAGTACTTCTCCACAGGTCTCTCAATCTGCTCCAGAAGTAATGTGGGTCAGACAATGGGCCTAAAGTAGAAAAGAAGGTATCACCCCAAATCTGTTTTCATTTCTGATTGCTGATGTCTCTTCAGCAGAGAAAAGGAAACCAGACTTGCCAACTGGTTTTAGAAGGAAATCACTATGAATACTGGGCAAAATACACACAGGAAGCTCATATAAGGGTGTGGCCAGGCATTGGTCGCATCACACAAAGTTCAGGTTAAAAACATTAGGTATAAAAACTGTTCGCAGTGATCTTGCCAGGAGACTGCACAGAATTGCCTTTTAAGAGTTCTGTAGTGTGTGGAGATTGTTTTAATCTAGCCCTGCTTCTACCAGGACCTAGAAGTATGTTAGAGAAAGCCAAGGAGGGTTCCTGCCCTCAGGAGTTGTTTTTGCCCTGCCAGGACTCCTTGGCATTTGCTAGGAGTCAGGTTGAATGAGTCAATAGTCTGAGTAATTTAATATCTAGAAGGTAACACAACTTGCTCTTTATTTTCTTCAAATGTGTGCAAACTTGGGGCCCAGCCTTTGGCTCCCAGATCTTTTGACAGAGAGAATGAAAATGAAAGAACAAAGTCCAAGGGCTGATGAATCAGATCAAGTGACATCTCTCTGAAACCAGAAAAACTGGCCTGGGCCTGCTGGATAGCACTGGGGTCAGGGTCACTTCCAAGGAGAGGTGGCTACTTCAGAAGGGTCAAGGTAGGACCCATCACATACTTTCCACATTACTCTTTAAGTAAAGATAGTGACCCCAGGAAACTCCCTAACAACTGTGTGCCCTGGGAAGGTAATCAGAGAGGGATCAACTGAGAGACTGGGGGAGGAGCTTAGAGGGAAGATCTCAAGAAGGGTTAAGTAGGGTGGGAGCCCTATCTGGATCCCTGGTTAGAACCCTCCAGGGGCCAAGGACAGGCTGAATGAAGGCCCTGAGGCCCTGAAGGTGATGTAGAAGGAAAGAAAGTGTAGAGCTGAGAGAGGAGGGAGCCCCTAAACATAGCCATTACCAAACAGAACGCTACTGAGGGCTGGGCCCACGCACAGTCTTCACTTGAAGACCTGGCAGGCAGTTGGGGAGTTGGGGAGAGTAGGGAAACTAGATGTTCAGGATGAAGCTTTCAAAATTTTAGGATAAAAGAGGATAAACTGGGACATTCTTAAGTGGCAAATTATTCAAGATGGTTGGAAAGCTCTTAGAAATGAGAAAGTGGTACCAATGAGGAAAAGAAGGCAGTGACTAGAAACTGACATAAGTATCTGGAAAGCCCATATTGACAGAGATTGGAAAACAGATGGGTGCTCACTTCAGCAGCACATACCATATTTGTGTGTGTGTGTGTATAAGGTGCTTTTCCTAAAGTCATTACTGAAAATCGAGGGGCATCTTATACATGGAAGTCAGCCAAAGAGGTTGCCACAGGGGTTCGTGGCTGCCCATAGCTTGTCAAACAGGCTTCCTCCGAGCATGAGCCTTATTGTTATTGACATCAGCTGATTCCATAATTGGAGCTGGAGTGTACAGATGCAACAGGGATCTGAGCATTCTGAGCCGATAAAGATGTCAAAAAATAAAAAGATAAATACTGATAAGCGATTGTCTTACTCTGCAAAATTCAAACTGAATGTAATCAGCTATGCAAAAGAGCATGGAAATAGAGTTGCAGAGAGGCAATTTGGACCTCCTCCCACTGAGTGTATGATCAGACATTGGAGAAACAGGAAGAACAACTCCTTAAGATGCAAAAAAGGAAGAAGGCCTTAAGAGGAAAACCAGCAAAATGGGCAAACTTAGAGCAGAGGCTTAAAACTTGGATTATGGAGCAGTGCCAAAGTAGCTTACTGAGTATATGTGTCAACCAAGCTTATTCAATGTCAGGCAAGAGTGTTTGCAAGTGAAATGAACATTGTTGATTTTACAGGAAAGATAAAATGTTGCTTCAATTTCATGAGGAGAGAAAGGTTGGCCTTGAGAACACGAACAAAGCTCAGAAAATGCCACCAGTTTATGAGTAATGACTCAGAAGACAGCAGTGATACAATAGAAGTTGAAGAACTTGATATATCTGGAACTAATAATGAAGAAGAGAGCAGTGTTGCAACAGAGGCTGAATAAAGCAATATGCTGCATAATATAGTACTGGTATGTAAACATTACCTGCAGTAATTACTAAATAAAAATATGTTCTGCATAATATCATAGTACTGGTATGTAAATATTACCTGCAGTAATTACTAAATAAAAATGTGTTCTGCATAATATCATAGTACTGGTATGTAAACATTACCTGCAGAAATTACTAAATAAAAATATGTTTAAAATATTGATTTTAAATTTTGGATTGGAAAAGTGAGGGGCATCTTATAGATGGCATCTTTTTTTTTTTAACTTTAAACAAATTTTTATTACACAAAGGTCACATAATTGGATATTTCTCTACTTTGTACACAATTATTCTTACTCTCCACAGAAAGGCTGCTTCTTCACTTCTCATCAGGTAATGGCAAGCACTGAAATCCTGATTGTAACAGAATAGTAGTAAACATGCCTCAGTGATTTACACTGAAAGCAGTACATTTGTACATGGCTCTTGCACTTATCAGGAATGTACAAATGTATTTTTATTCAAAAATACAAAATAAATTATCTGTAGGCATGGACAATGACAGCAGTAAACCATTGTGTGTTGTCAACTGAAACCAGTAACTGATGGTTAGTGATTTTCTTGAACATCAGCCAGCCTTTTCTTCAGTCATTTCCTTCAACTGACTTCTCTGAAGTTATAGGTGAGGAGATGCCCTGAGCTTCCTCTCAGTTCTCAGTAAGACGGTAAGGCACTATTCCAGGGCTAGAACATGCCGCCTCCCATCCCTCCTCCCATTCCACCCATCCCACCCATCCCAGGGTCCTTCTCCTCTTTGGGAATTTCTGTGACCACAACTTCTGCTGTTGTTAACAGAGAGGCCATGCCAGCAGCATCCAGTAAAGCAGTTCTTACAACCTTATTTGGATCAATGATTCCTTTTTCCACTATATTCACAAATTCTCCAAGCCTGGCATCATAACCAAGTTCTGAGGAACTTTGCAAAATTTTCTCAACTATCAACAATCCCTCAACACCTGCATTCTTAGCAATGGTCATTGCAGGAATTTTTAGTGCTTAATAGTTTCTATACCAATTTTTTTATCTTCATTAGTTGGAGTTATTGAGTCCAAGGCTGGAATGCACCAAAGCAGGGCACAGCCCCCTCCCAGGACAATGCCTTCCTCCACAGCAGCCCGGGTGATTTGAGGGCATCTGTGACTCTGTCTTTCTTCTCATTCAATTCAACATCACTTGTCCCACCAACCTTCAACACAGCTACCCCATCTGAGAGTTTGGCCAGGCGTTCATTCAGTTTTTCCTTTTCATATTCACTAGTTGTGCTATCTAACTGCTCGATGATTGCTTGAATACGTTTTTCAATCTGAGCCTTGTCACCTTTTCCTTTCAAGAGCATGGCATCATCTTTGGTCACAGTGACCTCTCCAACTTTTCCTAGGTCATGAGGCTGAACATCTTCTAGGTTGAGTGTCAATCCTTCTTCTCCAAACACGGCACCACCAGTAGCAATAGCCATGTCTTTAAGCTGGTTCTTCCTATTGTCCTCAAAACCTGGAGCTTTGACTGCTACAACCTGAAGACCAACTTTTAGCCTATTCAAAACGAGTGTACTGAGAGCTTCTCCATCAACATCTTCAGCAATTATGACCAGGGACTTGCGGTGAGCATTGGCAATTTCAAGAGCAGGTACCATGGACTGAACACTAGAAATTTTCTTTTCACTCAAGAGAACGTATGCATCTTGGAATTCACATTTCTGACCTTTTGCTGTATTAATAAAGTATGGAGAAATATAACCTCGATCAAACTTCATGCCTTCAATAATTTATAATTCATCATTCAGTGTTTTTCCATCCTTTACAGTGATGACTCCTTTCCTTCCAACCTTTTTCATTGCGTCAGAAATTATGTTGCCAATTTCTTGGTCTCCATTTGCAGAAATTGTAGCAACCTGAGTTATTTCTTCAGGGGTTGTCACAGGTTTAGACTGCTTCTTAAGTTCAGAAATTACAGCATCAACTGCTAACATCACACCTCTCCTGATTTCCACCGGGTTAGCATCTTTACTAATCTTCTCAAAGTCTTCCTTGCCGATGGAGTGTGCCAGCACAGTAGCAGTGGTGGTGCCATCCCCAGCCTCTTCGTTTGTATTATTGGCAACACCTTGAACAAGTCTGGCGCCAATGTTTTTATATTTTTCTTTTAAGTCAATGGACTTTGCAACGGTTACACCATCTTTTGTTACTTTGGGACTTCCCCAGCCAGCTCTGTTCAATAATCACTGTTCTTCCCTTTGGCCCCATAGTAACGGCGACGGCGTCGGCTAAAAGGTCTACACCTTGCAGCATTAAGGCTCGAGCCTCTGCACCAAATTTTACATCTTCAGCATAAGCCCGAGTGAGGTGAGGAGCCAGTGCCCTGGACACGGGCCTCATCTGGCGAAGGACTGTGTGTAATCAAAGCATTTTCTGCAGGGCAGTGGCAGGGCGTGCGGGAGGTGAGGCGGGCCTTCGGCGGCGAGTGAGTCTAGATCAGTGTTTCCCAACCTTCTCTCATGATGAGAATCACCTGGTGGAGTTGTTAAAACACAGATTCCTGAATCCCAACTAAGAAGTGCTAAACTAGAATTTTTGAGAACATATAGGTAAAATTTCATACCTAACTTAGTGCTCTGTATATAAAATCTGTCTTAGAGCACTAGTTAAGTATACAATTTTCCTATATGTTCTCAAAAATTCTAGTTTAGCACTTCTTAGTTGGGATTCAGGAATCTGTGTTTTAACAACTCCACCAGGTGATTCTCATCATGAGAGAAGGTTGGGAAACTGGTCTAGATGGCATCTAATACATGGAAAAATACGGTATACTAAAATTGGAACAATAGATTGATTACCATGGCCCTGCGCAAGGATGACATGCAAATCCGTGAGGCATTCCATATTTTTTAATGTTCATAGCATTATTTATAATAGCTAAGATCTGAAAATAGCCCAGGTACCTATCAGTAGGTGAATGGATAAAAACAAACTGTGGTTCATATACACAGTGGAATACTATGCAGCTGTAATAAAGAAGGATCTCTTACCTTTTGAGACAGCATGGAGGGACCAGGAGAGTATCATGCTAAGTGAAATAAGCCAGTCAGAGAAAGACAAATATCACTTTATCTCACTCATATATGGAATCTAATGAATAAAATAAACTGACAAACAAAATAAAACCAGAGACAATGAAGCATGCAACAGACTGACATATTTTAGAGGGAAGTATGGAGGGGAAGAGATTAACCAAAGAACTGACAGGCGTATATGCATAGCCCATGGATATAGACAACAGTGCAGTGAAAGCCTGGAGAAGGGGTGGAAGTGGGATAGAAGGGATCAATGGAGGGGGAAAAGGGTGACATCTTTTCAACAATAAATATTAAATAAATAAATAAATCAGTTGGGGGGTGGGGGGAGAAAACAGTTGGAAAGGAGGACATGTAAGTAAACATGAAGGTTGTATATGGTCCAGAGGGAGCTGAAGCTTGCAGTGAAACACCATGTATTTTTTTTTAATAAATCTTTATTGTTCATATTATTACAAATGTTTCTCTCCCCCCCACCCCCCACCCCCCATTGTCCTCATCCATAGGTGCACAGTTTATGCTCAGTCTCTTCCCACACCCCCCACCTCCCTTCTCCCCAAGAATCATCAGTTCACTCCCCTTCCATACCTCTGATTCTATTATATTCAACAGTTAATATTGTTCATCAGATTTTTTTTTTTAATTTCCTTGGTTTTTAGATTCACTTATTGATAGTTACAAATTTGTTGTTCATAATTTTTATCTTTATTTACTTTCTCTTCTGAAAGAACCCCCTTCAGCAATTCATATAATTCTGGTTTGGCAGTGAAGAACTCCTTTAGCTTTTTTTTTTATTGGTGAAGCTCTTTATCTGACTCAGAAGCTCTTCGATTCTGAGTGATAGCTTTGCTGGATAGATTATCTTTGGCTGTAGGTTCTTACTATTCATCACCTTGAATATTTCTTGCCATTCCCGTCTAGCCTGCATGGTTTCTGTTGAGAAATCAGCCGACAATCGTATAGGTGCTCCTTTATAGGTAACTACCTGCTTTGCTCTTGCTGCTTTTAATATTCTCTCTTTGTCTTTTGCTCTTGGAATTTTAATTATGATGTGTCTTGGTGTGGTCCTCTTTGGATTCCTTTTGTTTGGGGTTCTGCGTGCTTCCTGGACTTGTAAGTCTAATTCTTTCACCAGGTGGGGGAAGTTTTCTGTCACTATTTCTTTCAGTATGTTTTCGATATCTTACTCTCTCATCTTCTGGGACCCCCATAATTCTGATGTTGGTTCGCTTGAAGTTGTCCCAGAGGTTTCTTACATTATCTTCAACTTTCTGGATTCTCTTGCCTTCTTGCTTCTGCGGAGGAGTGTCTTCTGGCTCTTTATGTTCCAAATCTTTGACTTGATTCTTAGGATCTTCCATTCTGTTTTTAGGACTCTGTATAATATTTTTTTATTTCAGACAATGTATTCTTTATTTCTTGTTGATCCCTTATTATTTCTTGTTGATTCCTTATTAATTCTAGTTGATCCCTTTTCATATCCTAATAGGTCTTATCAACCTTTTCTAGGAAATTCTTGAAAAACCTTATAAGTGTAGATTTGAACTCTATATCCAATGGCTTTTTGTCCTCCATTTCTTTCGTTTGTGATCTTTTTCCTTGTCTCTGCATTTTCACAGCTTTCCTGAGTTGGTAGCCTTAAAAGTCTCTGTGTTCTGCTTGGATGTAGTTTCAGGGTGGAGCCTACAGCCTTGGCTTCCGTCAGCCCCGCCCTATGCGGCTCCTGAGTCTCAGTATTCCTTAGGTCCTTCAGTACTCATTGTAACCACCTCTGAGAGAAAGGTGCCCTCGATTTTCGCCTGTTACCAAACAGTCTAGTCTCTCCCCCAATGAGCCCGGAACTGGGGTTCAGTTCATTTGGAAGTGGAGTTGGAGGTGGCGTTCAGAGCAGTCTGGAGCTTTTGTCTCATTCCCACCAGGGCAATCCCGCGGCACAGCCAACCGTCCCTTCTCTGCACGCAATGTGCATGCCTCCGGTGGCTCTGCCTTTCGTCGCTCCCCCGGGTTTCCGCTTACAGCCCAGCTCCCTCTGTTTGAGCCGGGGTCCCCAGGGTCTGGCCTAGAATTGGGGTTCAGAGCAGTTGGGTCTGGGGTTCAGCACAGTCCGGAGCTTATATCTCCTTCCCGCTAGGGAAAGCCAGCCAGGCACTCAGCCGCCCCTCCTCTCCGGCTCCGTCCTCTCCGCGCGCCCTGTGTCTCCGTACCTTACGCTTTTACAGCTCCTCTGATTTTCCTTCTGGTTTTCTCTTTCCTTCTTGTTGTAGAATTTCTAGTCAGTCAACTTTCCTGTAGTTCTGGGTAATGTCCATTTAATATTTTAGTTGTATTTTATTGAAATTGTGGTGTGTGGCTGCGGTTAGGTGTTTACCTGTGCAGCCATCTTGGATTCTTTGTGTTCCGTGTATTTGGATAAAGAACAAAACAATGCCTTGTGCTGGAGGCCAATGGCATATCATTGGGATGGACAGAAAGGAGGGACTTGAGTCCTGTTTTGTTTCCATTTTTTCTTTTGAACTTGAAAAAAGTAGGACAGGTGGTGATAGGAGGGACATGAACCCCAAGTTGGGTGATTCATCTTCTGACCATGGCAAGTTCTCCTGCATTGCTGAGGTTATAGTTGGTGACCTACAGGATGCATTAGAGACAGCAGAGGACCTGAGGCCTAAAGATGACTAATATCCATTTAGCAAAAAGACAAAGGAGGTGGGCTCCACAAATTACTATAGACAAGGCTTGTAAGCACTTAAAAAAGCACTTAGGAAATGGTTTGTCGCTGGGCTTGATTGGGCTCACAGGGGATAAGGCATACCCATTTTAGTTTATTTTTTAAATATTAGACAAAGTTTTTTTGGATTTTAGGTAAGGTTTTGATGTAATCAAATGGCAGCCCCATCCAATTGCCATTTTGTTTAGAACTGGACAAGGCTTGTTCAAGGCTATCCTAGAGAGGATTCCAGTGCTCAGTGGGGGTTTGATTTAAATAACTTTTTAAAAGGTCCCTGAGGTTTTGAGCAAGTTCTGAGTATGGTAGATTCTTATAGGGGAGTGAGAGAGAATGGACAAGTCCAAGAGCTCTCAAGTAGAACTGGGGACACCAGAGCTTCTGAAGTTCTGTTGTAGGCTGCCTCTCTGAGACTTCTGTTCTCTACTTTGCTCTTAAGTGCCATGTAGAATACTGCCCCATGCCAGGCAGGAAAGAAGTGAGAGAAGGCCTTCGGGAGACGATAGGGAGAGCTGTGGACTAGGTTGAATGGGCATAGGCACACTTCATTCAAAGAGGCAGCCATCACTCAATCTCACTAAGTCGTTATCAATAGGAATGTGGATCCAGGATTGCCAGAGCTTCTGATTTTCAAGAGAAGCCAGGAAAACAAGTTTTCTATGTGAAATATTTTGATTTGTATATACTGGCTGAAAAATGTTTATAACCCCATGCAGGCCAGACAACATATCTGCAGACTAGATCTGGCCCAGACACTGCCACTATGACCCCTCCTCTGATTAGTCAATGATTCTGTCCTTGTAACTCTTGACATTTCTCCCTTCTGGATAAATATCCCCCAAAGGTGTGATTTCCTACATCTTTCTCTTAGCCACCTCTTCTGGGCCCCTTTACCTTGAGTTCCATTCTCATTACCATGTACTCTTTCTCAAGGCCATCATTCTGTTAAGCACCGTGACCATCCCCCTTGTTTGCATTATCTAGTAAATGAGTAGTATCAAGGTAAACTTTGTTCTTGCCCCATGAGTGTCGACATGTTTCATAGGTTTGATTTTCTTGGAGCCTGTCTGCAGCCAGAGCCCATGAGTCCTTGTTCTTAGAAGTACGAGAAGAGACTGCCTGCTCTCTCGCTGGGGCATGGATACAAACACCCTGTGCCGGGCCCCAGATCCCAGTGCCTTGGCCTGCAGAGGGCAGGGCTCCAATGTGGTCGAGAGCTCGCTACCTGTTAGCCTCCTTAGGATGGCCCTTCCTGCCAGCCATGGCCCCTGGGATGCTCTTACCCTGAGTTTCTCTCCCATCTGGCTCTGCCTCTTGCCTCATTCTGCTGGAGCGGCAGGAGCCTATGGCAGCCTGCAGCTTTATATACATTGCACAGTTGATGACTGATTCCACAGTAGCTCCTTGATATGGAAGTGAAACAGCCACAGCTGGTGGGCCTGAACTTTTGGTGACAGTAGAAGTAGTTATGCAAACTGCCAAGGAGGGAGAAGTGCTCTCTGTAGCCAGGTTATGAAGAAAGCTCTTGCCTGGCCTGGTCCCACGTGGCCTCCAGGAGTGACTCTTATAACATGTCTCACCACCCTCATCTCCCAACCCCCATTTTTTCTTGGTGACAGCTGGAAGTAGCAGTGGTCACAACTGAACGAGCCAAACATTTCTACAGCCCCCAGGACATTCCTGTCACCCTCTACAGCGATGCGGATGAATGGGAGGTCAGTGCTGGCGGTCCCCAGGGCTGTGTTCCATCATGTGTCTACCAACAGCACAGGACTGTACTCCTGCAGTCCATAGTCCTGGTGGCTGGAGCAGACAGACCAGGCTCAAGTCAGCAGGTAGGGCCCTCAAGGCAGAGTTGATGAAGAAAACAATTGTCTAGCTTCTGGCCTGTGGGAGGCCTGTAGTCTCCTCCCACCCCAGGCAGCGCTCAGCTTTGGCCCTGAACCTGAAGTTGAATGCCCTTGGGCTTATCTGGGCTGATATAACCACAGAAGAGCTCTGTTCCCCTCACCCTGTCTCCATGGGTCCCAATGTCAGGACTGTCCAGAGTGCCTCACTTCCCACAGCCTGCATCTGCTCTCCCTCAGAAAGGTGGGCATCAGCTGATTCAGCAGACATTGAGTGTGGGCCTCACAGGAATGCCCTGAAAGGCATTTTTAAACATTCTCAGCCTAGATCGATGTGGTGACGTCGCGCTCTCCCGGGCCGGGCCTAAGCCGCGCCAGACGAGGGACGGACATTCCTTGGCGAATGGGACCGCTCTTCTCGCTCTGCCCGCGGGCCCCTCGCCTCTTACCCTCCTGCCCGATGGCTGTGTGTGGAAGGGGAAGGGGTGCGGAACCCGGCCCGACCTCGGTGGTGTTCGCGCCCCCGTTGGTCTTTGTGACGCAGCGGACACTCTCCGCGCTGGCTTTCCCGGCTTGCGTCTCGCGGGCAGCCCCTCCTCGCGGCGGGGAGGGGGCCGGCCCGCCGTCGCGCCGCACGCGAAGAAAAAAAATAAATAAATAAAAAAAAAAAAATAAAATAAAAAAATAAACATTCTCAGCCTAGAACATTTCTGATTGGTTCATCTTCCCCAATTCTCTCCCTCCCCCATTTCTCACTGCCCCAGACATTTCTCACTATCCACTGGCTTAGACAACCCAAGCATCTGCCTCAAGCAGACAGGGCAGGAATTCCCTGCCAGATGTCAGTTCTCTTGAAAACCAAACCATAAAGTGAATAGCTTGAAAGACAAGGGGCGTTTGTTTTCTCAGGCCTGGTTTCTCTCAGGCTGTTGACTGCAGCCAGTGCTCTCACCAGCTTAGCTGTGGAGGGGGTAGCAGTGGATTTGGGCAGGGTTGCTCATCAGATAGTCTCCTCCAGTTCCTGACTTAGTGTCCTTGGCCCCTGTTGCCCCCCTCACCCCCCCCCCCCCAACACACCTCCTTCCCTCTACGAACAGAGTTGTCTGCCCAGTGACCCCATTTCTTTCTCTCTGCCAGATGTGGAAGTGCCGGTCTGACCCTGTTCTCCACATTGACCTTCGGAGGTGGGCAGACCTTATGTTGGTGGCTCCTCTTGATGCCAACACTCTGGGGAAGGTGGCCAGTGGCATCTGTGACAACCTGCTTGTGAGTGAATCCTGTCTCCTCCCTCCCTGAACCTCTCTCCCAGTTTGCTGAGTTACAGACTACCCGTGTACAAGGTTCTCACCTTGGAATCCTTTGATCGTGGTCCAGTTTGCTCAGAACACTGTCCCTCTGCCCCTACCCATCTCACCTGTGCTCTGGCAAGTGGGCAGAAGGTGTGGTCCTGATGGATAGACTCAACCTGTGGGTGCTTTCTGAGGCTGTCCATTTCTCACCTGCTCTTTGACGTTCAGCTCTTCTCCCTTTGTCCTTCATTCATGGGCTGCCATCCTGTCGATTTCCTGGCCTAGTCCCATTTCCTGCCTTCTCACTGGGATCTGGATATCCACATGGGCAACTGATAAGAGTGTTAATTCTTCATGGATGTTTCACACACATTTATCTCTTCTGTATTTTAGTCACAGGTAGAGGTGCAGTTTTCCTATGTGTCATGGAAAGCTGAGAGAGGAAAATAGACAGGGCAAGAGTGTGAGCTTATGGATGATGGAGGAAAAGAGCACAAGTTCAGCTGTGCAAGGTGGGGATTGATAGACCTCCAGGGAGCTATTGTCCTTAAAGAACCTTTGTGTACTTGATCATCCTGGGAAGAGTTAGGCATGATCTCTCTCCTCCCTCTGCCTTATTACCATCCCTTTCCTCATTTATTGAGCTTTGACCTACCATGAACTGGACCCATGCTGAGAAACACGCAGGACACAGGGAACTCACAGTCTGGAAGGAGAGGATTTTTCTTCCCCCATTCAGGCGAGAAGGGAGCATGCTCTGGTGTGTGGTCTAGTCTTAAATGTTCCCAGTCAGTCCTTTGACAATAGAGTCACCACCTTGCAAAGTGCTAGGCATATACTTGCTATATGTATGAGATAATTACTAATTTTATTGTGACAAACAGCCAGGAGTTTTTCAGAGTCTAATATGGTAAAGAAGTGAATAATGAAGCTGGGTCAATATTTTTGGGGGTCAGATAGGTTAGTCTCCTCCTATCTTGTTGAGAGCACTTAAGGCACTTTTGGAAGAATCTACTAGTGATTTCAGCATCACTTGAATAAGAACACAAGGTGACCAGAAGAAGGGCAGCACACAGATTGTGTGGCCAGGATCAGGGTAAGGGGGTGCAGAGATGGGTGAGCCTATGGTAAGGGAGTGCAGAAGGCTTCCCAGTGGGGCTGGTGCCAAGGCTGACAGGGCAGCTAGAGCCTGTGAGCCTCCTGCCACTTTCATTTAAGTGGGTCAGAGTTGTATGTGCCCAGCACTGTGTTACCAAACCTCTAGGGTTCCCACTGCTAGTCAGCACACCAAGCTCTAGGAGTTAAGCCCCGGCCTAGGCTGCTCTCCGAGGGCTTCCTCCTTCCTCCTGAAAGTTCTGCTTTCCTTTTTTCCTTGAAGATGCCCTCCTCCTGAGTTGGCTGAGCAGTAGAATAAGTTTCTAAAACCAGCCCCCAGATAATTTTCCTCAAAAGGTTTCACTTGAAGGCAAATTTAAACAAAATATATATTTTTGTTGATTTCAGAGAAGGGAGAGGGAGAGAGAGAAACACCAATGAGAGAGAATCATCAAGCGGCTGCCTCCTTCATACCCCACACTGGGGATCGAGCCCGAAATGCAGGCATGTGTCCTGACTGGAATTAAACCTTGACTTCTGGTTCATAGGTCAGTGCTCAACCATTGAGTCACACTGGCTGGGCAAAGGCAGATATTTTAAGAAATTGCAAATCTTACAATGTATAAACTGTCACCATCTTTGCTCTGTGGCTCTGTCCTCTCTCAAAAGATGTTTTATCCTTATATCCTTTATCCTTTATCCTTTATCCTGGAAAAGAAGCTCACCCTGCTACTTCTCTCCTTCACTTCTCCTTCCTTCCTTTTTAGTGCCCAGAACTTGTGGTGCTATTAGAGCAGTGTGCTGAGTGTGAATCTGTGTATTGGCCTCTGGGCCTTTTGTCATATGACCTGCCCTCTGGCCTACTCAGTTCTTGGCCCCTTCTTTGTGCTAAACAGCCAAGCAGATCCAGAAAGATTTCCTTGGGTCACCAGTCTAGCTGGGAGCTGGTCTTCTGATCGGGATCCAGGCCTTCTCTTTGCCCAAGCAGATTCCCAGGGGCAGAACCAGAGTTGCTGAATACAGTTTTTTGGGTTTTTAAAAAAATATATTTTATTGATTTTTTACAGAGAGGAAGGGAGAGAGATAGAGAGCTAGAAACGTCGATGAGAGAGAAACATCGACCAGCTGCCTCTTGCACACCCCCTACCAGGGATGTGCCCGTAACCAACGTACATGCCCCTGACTGGAATCGAACCTGGGACCTTTCAGTCCGCAGACCAACACTCTACCACTGAGCCAAACCGGTTTTGGCTGAATACAGTTTTGGCCAAACAGAAGTGATGATGGGAACTAATGCCTTCTTCCATGCCCCTTGCTGCCAGAAGGTTTGGAGGAGCTCTGAAAAAAGTCCAGGAAACCCTGAGCTTAGAGAAGAACAAGAGAGTGTGGGACATGGAAGGGTTTGGTTTCTGCTCTGGTCAGTGTGTTTTATTTTGAGACTACAGAAACCCCAGCCCAGCCCCACCCCACCCCACATGCAGTCAGGGTGCTCTTCTAGGTATACTCATGGCTTCTGCAGAAGCAGCAGATGTCATAGGGCCAAGTGGAAGTGCGACCCAAACTGTCCACTCATAGCCCGGTTGATGAACTCTGAGAGACATTGGTGGGAAACAAATGCTAGTGTCTGGGACGATGCAAACAGCCAGATCTAGAGGCTGTGTGTTGTCCTACTTCCTTCCTGTCCCCAGGAGAGGGCAGGGTCACTGAGAAGGGTGGCCTTGGTCCTGGCCTCTTCATTTCATTGTTCTCTGGACTCCCCTCTCTTTTCCTAGAGCAGCCGTTCTCAACCTGTAGGTCACGACCCCTTTGGGAGTCGAACGGCCCTTTCACAGGGATCGCCTAAGTCTTAGGCCCTAAGACATCCTGCATATCAGATATTTACATTACGATCCATAACAGTAGCAAAATTATAGTTATGAAGCAGCAATGAGAATAATTTTTGGTTGGGGGTCACCACAACATGAGGAACTGTATTAAAGGGTCGCGGCATTAGGAAGGTTGAGATCCACTGTCCTAGAGGGACATGAGACCGCTCACTGCAGATAGCAACCCTCAGTCATCCTAACCTCATGGCTGCTTGTGACCGGAGGATGGTTTGTAGGATTTGGAAGGGTGGGGAGGGATGGGAGGTGGAACATCATGCACCCCTCCCCCACCCTTTTTCACAGACCTGTGTCATCCGGGCCTGGGATCGCAGAAAGCCCCTGCTCTTCTGCCCAGCAATGAACACTGCCATGTGGGAGCATCCCCTTACCTCGCAGCAGGTGGGCCAGCTCCAGGCCTTTGGCTATATCGAGATCCCCTGTGTGGCCAAGAAGCTGGTGTGTGGAGACCAAGGTGGGCATCTGGCCAGGCCTATAGCCTGTCCTCACGGCCCATGATCAGATCTGGATTAAGATCCCAGCCTGTTGTGACCTCAGGCAAAATCATTCTCCTCTGAGCCCAGCTTTCTCATCTGGAAGCTGGATATCATAATTCCTTCCCCCTCGGGTTGTTAGGATTAAATGTGATAGTTCAAGTAAGGTGCCTGATATCCCAGCATGCAGTCCATGCATAGTTCATGACAGATACTATAACTGTTTCCGGGTCCTGTCCTGTTGGGTTTCAGAAGGATGTGATGGGACTGGCTCAGGCAGAAGGTCCTGGCCTTCTCAGGCACTGCAGTCTGGGTGGAGCCCTCAGGGGAGTACAGGGTGGGATGGGAGTGGGGGTGGTACCCTGCCTCAGTCTGCAGGGTCACAGCAGAACATTATTCTCTAGGTTTGGGGGCCATGGCTGAGGTGGACACCATTGTGGACAAAGTGAAGGAAGTTCTTTCCCAGCACGCTGGCTTTCAGCAGAGTTGAACCCAGGATATCTCATGTGTGTCCTTCTGCACCCAGTGCGTTTTCAGGCCATGTCAGTGAAGGTGGACACTGGCAAAATATGGTGAGAATTCACCTTTGCGGAGTAAGCGTCTAGCCTGGGCCTGCTCCACAGTCTCCGGAGGCCCGACCTGCCCCAAGGTAAATTGGACCAAAGGCCCAGTTCTCAACTTCTTTCAGCCAGGAGACTCCCTGCTATCTGGAGTTCCTCCCCCTCCTTTTCCTGGAATGGTTCCAGCAAGCCAGAGGGGCAAGCTGCTGTATGTCCCTGTGCCTCTGGGAGGAGACTGAGGAGTGACTGGCCAACCTGAATCTACACTGTGCCCAGGAACCACTTTTAGAAATGGTCTCAGCTGGAGATTCCCGGGGTGGTGAGCCCCTGGCCTCGCCTTTGGAACGTCAGCTGCCCTGCAGAGTCAGGAAAGCCTGTAAGTTTGAAAGACCCTGACCGTGCTGTAAGATTGGGGATACTGGGAAATAAAGTGACCTTTTGAGAGACTCTGTCCTTCTTTCACGGCCCATACGTGGTCTCAGAAATCAGGGGTATTGCTTGGTGGGGTGAGGAAGGCTCTGGTGCTTGTTAGGCCCGTGCCATACGGTGGTTAAGGGCAAAGGGCTCTGAAGCAAGACGGCCCCTCCTTTTTTTTTTTTTTTTTTTTTTTTTTTTTTTTTTTGACAGCCCCTACTTTAAATCCCAGTTCTACCACCTGCTAGCAGTGGGACTTTGGCTCAGGACTCAGCTTTTCTGACCTTCACTTTCCTCATCTGTATTACTCTACCCTTCCAGAGTTATTAAGAGAATCAAATGAGATAATTTGTGTAGAATAACCACCCCCCTGAGTGCCTCCTACATAATAAATGTAAAATAAATGGAAGTTAAAGCTGTGTGTGTATCAGCAAATGGTCCTAGCATATGTGTGTGTGTGTGTGTGTGTGTGTGTGTGTGTGTGTGTGTGTCAGGGAATGGTCCTAGCATTTACTGAAATAGACTGTCTCATTTTGGGGAAAATAAAATCCTAACCCTTAGCAGATGTAGTCCTTTATGCAAGTGACAGGCACACGCCAGCAGGGTTGGAGTCTGTCCTGGAACTCAGTCCCCTTGCTTCCTGGTGTCTTCAATTGTTCTTGTGTGGTTTTTTTCCCCTTAATCCTCACTGAGGACATGTTTATTGATTTTAGAGAGAGGGAGGGAGGAAGAAGAGGGAGAGACAGAGACAGAGAGAGAGAGAGAGAGAGAGAGAGAGAGGAGAGAGAGAGAGGGAGAGAGAGAGGAGAATCAATGTGTGAGAAACATCGATTGGTTGTCTCTCGTACTCACCCAGCTGGGAACTAAACCCACAACCCAGGCATAAGACCTGACTGAGAATTGAACCTATGACCTTTTGATATATGGGATGACAGTCCAACCAATTGAGCCACACCAGCCAAGGCCTGTGTCCTCAATATTGCTACACCTCAGATGGTGGCCTGATAGAGGACCGCCCACTGCCCAACAACACACAGGGATGAGGAAGCAGGCTCTGGACACAATGCTCAGCCCTAGAAACTCTTCTCCTGCCTTTGACCTAATTGCTGTTTGATGGCTGCACTGGGGAGGTGCTTGTTTTCCTATTTGGAGCTGAGATTAGGGCTGGCTTCCTGTTCTTTTGTCTTCCAGGCCAGGGGTGAATGGGACCCCATGCATGCCCTCAGACCATGCATGCCTTCAAGGGGCACCAGGAACCTGGCTGGAACCAAGGTCTCCCAAAGCCTCCAAGAGCCTCTATTTCTATAGCACTTGACTTAATCAAGTGACCCTGTGGGATAAACTGCCTTAGGACCTTGAAGAAAATATAATTAAAATGGCAGCATCAAGAACCAGCCTGTTTGGCTGGTTTGGAGGTCGTGGGTGTGGAGAGAGCCTGAGTGACTGAAATTCAGAGACAGTCCCAAAATTCCACTTACGTGGTTTCCAACATCTCTCTTCCTATCCACATGCCCCTTCCTTTCCTTCAGTACCCTGCTAACGAATGGTGAGGCTTTCCAATTTTAATAGGAACTGCTACCATTTCCTGAGAGGCTCTGTGCTGGACCCTTTGGGAAGGCTGTTGCCTAGGAGTCCTGCTACAAAATACTTATTTTTAATAAAAGGTCACAGGAGCAGAGACGTTTTAGGCCTTTGTCTGATAGCTCTCAAAACAGCTGTGGCTACTTAGAGCAGACTGAGCCTTGTTAGCTGGGAGGAAAGAAATGTTCCTTTGGATGTGGGCCAGCTGGAGACACAGTCTCTTGGAGCCTGCCACTTCGTTGTGGCAGCCCTGCCCCCTGTGGCCCATTTAGCATGGAAGTCTGAATGAACGGGCTGGGGTTGAAGAGCCTCGTTGTTCCCACAGCGATGCAGTGCCTGAGCTGTACTACCTGGGCCCCATCTGCCAGAGGGGTGCTGAGGTGGGAGTGATAAGCACGGCTTCCCCAGTAAGAGTTAAAGCTCTTAAAGTTGTCATCATTGGGCAAAAATGTTTCTTAGAGAAGATGCTAGCTTCCCTAATGATTTTTATACAATTCTGGGAGTTTGACGGGATTGAACATTTGGGTCTGGAGTTTGCACTCTTTTTTTGTTTTGTTTTGTTAATATATTTTATTGATATTTTACAGAGAGGAAAGGAGAGAGAGAGCTAGAAACGTCGATGAGAGAAACATCGACCAGCTGCCTCTTGCACACTCCCTACCGGGGATGTGCCCGCAACCAATGTACATGCCCTTGACCGGAATCGAACCCGGGACTTCTCAGTCCACAGACCGACTGAGCCAAACCGGTTTCAGCTGAAGTTTGCACTCTTGTTTGACAGCCTGGATGGAGGCTCTGTAGGCTGCCAGGGCTGCTGCTGGTCAAGGAGCAGAAGCCTCTGAGCCAGGACCCAGCCTCCACACTGGGCTGTCAGTTCTTCCTCCATACAGCTCATGTGTCCCTCTGCCGCTTCCTCACTGCCTTAGAGTAAGGCCCTGACTCCTGGGTAAGGCATACTTGGTCCCTGCCTACCCTTTATCACACACCAGCCCTGCAGGGTCCCCTGTCCTTTAGCCCAGACTGGACAACCTGCCAGACAGGACAACCTTGATGGAGTCCTGTTGCTTCTTGCCTTTGCACATGCTGATGCTTTAATTGGAAGGCCATGCTTCACCTGGCTGACTCTTACTCATGCCTCTGTGTGTCTGGGTACCACCTACTTTGGAAAGCCTTCCTTGGCCAACTCAGGCTGGTACCCATTGTGCCACTTTCTCATCCTATATCCTATATAATAAAGAGGTGATATGCAAATTGACCATCACTCCAACATACAAGATGGCCAATCCCATGTAGTCAAAGATGGCCACCCCTATGTAGACACAAGATGGCCACCACAAAATGGCTGGCAGGGGAGGAAAACTGTGGGTGATCAGGCCAGCAGGAGAGGGCAGTTAAAGGCGATCAACCCTGCAAGGGAGGGCAGTTAGGGGTAACCAGGTTGGCAGAGGAGGGAAATTGGGGGCAAACAGGCTGGCAGGGGAGCAGTTAGACATCAATCAGGCTGGCATTGGATTGGTTAGGGGGTTATCAGGCTGCCAGGCAGAAGCAGTTAGGGGCAATCAGGAAGGCAGGAAGGTGAGCAGTTGTAAGCCAGCAGTCCTGGATTGTGAGAGGGATGATGTCCAACTGCCCGTTTAGGCACGATCCCACCTAAACGGGCAGTCGATCATCCCTCGAGGGGTCCCAGATTGGAGAGAGTGCAGGCTAGGCTGAGGGACACCCCCTCCACCCATTGCCCCATGCACGAATTTTGTGCACTGGGACTCTAGTTTTGTAGTATAAAATAAGAAAAAACCAATTGGGGTACAGAACTGAGAAGATGGGAAGAAAGAAGAAAGGAGCCCTACGGGGGTGGTCCTAGAGTCATCTTTTCTTGGCAGATTGAGATAATGGGAAAGGGGGGTAAGAAATTAAAGCAAGAAGAGACTCTATTAACTCAAAATGCTGAGAGGAGCCTACATTCAGGGAGTGGCAGCAGAGCCATGTCGGCAGCCAGGAGTGGGTCACAGTTGGGATGAGCTTGAAGAGTGTCAGAGCTGCTAAGAGAGACAAGAAGATGGGTCTGGGGTATGAAGGGACATTTTGATGAATGTTGCTGAGGATTGTGAGTTGGAGACACTTTGATGTTCTTCAAGAGACCCAAGTAAAGATTGGGGTCCTTTAGGTTCCTTTGCCAGTGTGTGCTTCTTTGAGTGTGATCTGTGCAGTACTGAGCCATAGGGAGCCCCAGATTATATTGGGTTTTATATATAGGGTGTCCCAAAAATGTATACACAAACTTTGAATAATTTTGGGGGTAAACCCTGTATATGTTGTGTATTTCCTGTACTACAAAAAGTTTCCTTGATTTTATTTCACTTTCCTAACACAACAGAACCACGATAGACTTAACTAGGATATTTAATTCCATTTTATACACGGGAATGTCAGGGTCACTCTTTCTCTTTCTGCCCTACAACTACAAAACAGGTGGCTGCTGCCTTAGAACCAAGCTCCCATCTCATTAGCATTTACCCTTTGGGATGTGTTGAAACACCCCTCCACCACACACCACTATTACACACACTACCACACACCACCACTATACATTACCACCACATCCCATACACACCACCTTCACCACATCCCATACACACCACCACCACACACATCCCACTACCACCACACACCTCCATCCCCAGACACATATAGCACTACCACCACCAAACACATACACACTCTATCACCACCACCACTCACACACCACATGCACCACACACACCACCACAAACACACAATCACCACCATCTCCACACACCACCACAAACACACACACAATCACCACCATCTCCACACACATCACCACCACCACGAAATACCCACACTATCACACACACACCACAAAGACAGCCACCACACACACACATCACCACACTCACACCACCACACACACATTGCCACACATACACACTACCATCACACACATATAGCACACACACACACCACCACCACCACCACCACCACACATACCACCATCACCAGATACCTGATTTTTTAGCCCCAATTTATTAGCTTCATTACTTTTTTCTTCTCAAAGCTTCCTTCATACATATTTTCTAGGACAGTACGAAAATGTCACACAACTGCCTTTGAATAAAGAACCCTGGAGTCAGATCCTAGTGACTGACAGGATGTTTACACTGAGACCTTCCTAGTGGAATCAAATATTCTACAATGTTCAAGGCAGTTGGGGTACCTCCTGTGGCAAGGCAATGGGCAGAATCTGGCCAGAACTGCCTGTTGTTTGATAGCAAAGGAATGCTAAGAGTTGGTGGGTATGAGGGCAAGAGGCAGATGGGAGATTTGAGTTTCAGGGCCTTTGGAGGATGTGCTGATAATCCAGGTGTAATCTGGGAGCATGTCATCACCTGCTGCAATGGCCTAAATGATGGTGGCTTTCCATTCTGAGAGTATATGGCTACCTTTGCCTCCTGGCCCACATAGCAAGTTGCTGGATATTGGAGGCCCTGCAGACCCTCTTTCAGGCCTCTGGATTCCTATAAGAGTAGGGAGAGTCCAAAGGTACCTTTTCTTGCCTGAAAAAATAGGTGAAGGCTGCAGGGTTCAGAGTAGAGAGATGGGCTTGGAAGCAGCCAGCATGATCAAAAACAAATAGATGCATGCAGGAAGGTGAAGCCTGTAATGGAATGTGGGGATGAGTGAAAATCATTACTTGTTCTTGGGAAAGATCATAGCTTAAGAGCTTGATATGTCACCTGTAACTTCTAAAAATTGTACTCTTGGTAGGGTGGAAGTTGAGTTCTGGAGTTCCACTCGAGGGGAGAAATTGGCATGATAGGAACCTGGGAGAGAAGGCCATATTAGGGAACTCATATTTATCTGGCACCTGGCCTGTGCCAGATATGAGTTTTGTATACCTTATTTCATTTAATTCTCCTAAAAATCCTCCAAAGTAGGCATTGCTATCCCCATTTAAAAAATAACCCGAGGCTCAGAGAGAATATAAAAATTCTTCTAACTGTGAACCAAGACATGGCCTGTCATAGGGGAGAGTAGAAATGGGTGGTGCTGCCGAAGCCGGTTTGGCTCAGTGGTAGAGCATTGGTCTGCGGACTGAAAGGTCCCAGGTTCGATTCCGGTCAAGGGCATGTACATTGGTTGTGGGCACATCCCCAGTAGGGGGTGTGCAAGAGGCAGCTGGTCGATGTTTCTCTCATCGACGTTTCTAGCTCTCTATCTCTCTCCCTTCCTCTCTGTAAAAAAATCAATAAAATATATTAAAAAAAAAAAAAAAGAAAAGAAAAGAAAAGAAAAGAAAAGAAAAGAAAAGAAAAGAAAAAAGAAAAGAAAGAAAAGAAATGGGGGGTGCTGCTCACAGAAGCCAGACTTGAGTTGGAAATTAAAAAAAGGTCTGGGTAGGCTGACCATATATTTTATTGTCCAAAGTGGACACTGCTGAGAGCAAAGGGGACAATAATTGTGCCAGGATGATAGGCATCAACTGGGTCTGTCTGTCCTGGGTAAATCTGATGTGCGGTCATCTTACATACAAAACACCAGAGGGAAGTACAGTTCAACAACCATGCCCTATGAGGTAACAACCATCTATACTAATAATAGACAAATATGTAAGTTGACTGTACCTCCACAACACCCACAGCCAATAAGGTGTGAGTATGTAAACTAACCCAACAAAGTTGGTGGGCCTGTGGGCAGCGCACAAGCAACAGGTGCAGAGCGGTCGGAGGTGGGACTGGATGCCCACTCACCCTCCGCACTGCAGGGACTCCCACCTGCTTTAAGCCTGTGGCCAGTGCACACGTGCACTGGCACCAAGCAGCCGGGGTCCCGGGAACACCACTGGAGTGTCCAGTCCTGTCAGCCCAGCCTGGGGCAACTGGAGTTCACAGTCCTCTAGGTTTATGCAGCTCCTTGACCAGAAGCCCAGAGCGCTGGGAGCACCAGGAATGCTGGGAATTGTAGTTCTGGTGGCAGACACATTGTGGAATCTCCTAGACTAGGGGTGTCGAACTCAATCAGAGAAGGGGCCAAAATCTAAAATCCAGCCTAAATCGCGGGCCGAATGGTTTACTGAACAGTCATAAACTGACAATGTTAACCAGAAATGTGAATTTAAAATGAGTGGAACAATCTTTTCCTTAACAGTGCTGTTAACCAACTCACATGCTATCAAGCAAAACAGTAATATTGGTATCAAGCAAAACAGTAATATTGGAATGTACCTAAAATGCTCATTGTTTTGTTTTCTGGCTAGATGTCTGACACCGTTTTCCCCGGATCAATGAGTCAATGTTCGGTTTTATTTCTTGGGCTGTAGCAACCTGCAAAACAGCATGGAGGTTGTAATCGGTAATGCGTGATCTGTGCTTGTTTTTGTTCAGATTCATTAGTGAAAACATCTGTTCACAAAGATAGGTGCTCCCGAACATGGATAGAATACGGGCAGCATGAAGTCGGAGCTCTGGCATTGAGTCAGGGGGCAGTAGAGGGTAGAAGTCCTCAATTTCAACATCCTGAAACCTTGATTTCAGGCCACTGTCAGACTGAAGCTCGATTATCTCCATCTGAAGGTGATGGGGCACATTGTTGACATCAACTGTAAAAGGATTGGCAAAGATGTCAAAGCCTGAGTGCTGTGTTCTAAAGTCAGAGAAGCGCCGCTCAAATTCACTTAGTAAACGGCTAACTTTGGTAGCTAGCCGACTGCAAGGAAAAGTACCAGAAATAGTGGTTGAGATACTCAAACAAACGGGAAAGTGGGCAAGATTTTCCTGTTCCAGTTGGGACTTCCATAGTTGAAGTTTACGCTGGAATGCTGTGATCATGTCAGACATCTTCGTGATGACTTGTTTGCGTCCCTGCAGCTTCAGATTCAGTTGGGCGAGATGCTCGCATATGTCACACATCATAGCAAAATCACATAGCCAGGCGGGATCCGACAGTTCAGGCAAGGGCTTTCCTTTACTTTCCATGAAAAGAGCAATTTGTTCTCTGAGCTCAAAAAATCTTTTGAGGACTGCGCTCTTGCTCAGCCATCTTACTTCTGTGTGGTATGGCACGTCTCCATGCTCTGCACCCACCTCCTGTAAAAACTGCTGGAACTGGCGATGATTCAGGCCATGTGCCCATATAAAGTTAATAGTTTTAATAACTGTGGTCATTATGTCATTCATGTCCAGAACTTTTCCACACATAGCCTCTTGGTGGATAATGCAATGATAAGTAATCAAGGGTGTGTGGCAGTGACTTTTTTGCATTCTTTCCTTCATTAGTCCAACCAAGCCTTTCTGTTCTCCGCACATTGAAGGTGCGCCATCGGTAGTTAGCCCCACCAACTTTTCCCAGGGTAATTTAAAATCATTTATAGATTTCTCCACAGCCTCAAATATATCTCTACCAGTCGTCGTCCCATGCATGGCAGCTACATCCAAAAGTTCCTCAGTGACAGAGAGGTCGGTCTTCGTAGCACATATAAAGATGGACAGCTGCGCTGTATCAGTGTTGTCTGTGCTTTCATCGATAGCAAGTGAAAAAGCGAGATAACTGCATGCCTGTTCGGCCAGCTGTGATGATAGATTTCCTGAGAGTTCTTGAACTCTATCTGCAATGGTGTTTCTTGACAAACTGACATTTTGAAAACTCTGTATCTGGTCTGGGCATACTTGCTCACACACTTTTAGCATGCATTGCTTCAAAAAGGCACCCTCTGAAAAACACCTTGAAGTACGGGCAATTTCTTCAGCCACTATAAAGCTTGCTTTCACTGCAGCATCATTTTTCGCTGTAGCCTTTGTAAACATTTGCTGCTGTGATTGTAGTTTGCCTTTTAGTTCTTTAACAATTTTATGCTTTTCTTCCAAAGTATATTTGCCATACTTAACATTATGTTTGGTGTCAAAATGACGACGTATATTGTACTCTTTCATCACCGACACTGTCTCATAACACAATATACACACTGGTTTGCCCTCTCTAAGCACAAACATGTATTCATTTTCCCATTTGTCATTAAATTGTCTGCCTTCACCGTCAACTTTTCTTTTCCTGGACATTTTGGGATCAATATTGGCAGTAAAAGATGTAGTTTATTGGAAATCTGTGTTAGAAGGAAAAAGTTGAAAACTGCACAGGGATAGCTTGATTTGGCAGATGGAGTGGAGAAAAAAAAAGTCAGTCAATAAATGCCTGGCTGGGTACAGATAGCAGATTCTGTTGCGATTTTTATGCCTGCACTTTATGCCAGGAACTGGCAGCTTCTGCTGTGTATTTTTTATGCCCGCACACTCACTCTCTCCTCTGCTCTGCCACCCGCACAACCACATCGGATGCTGGACTATAGGTCACGTCTCCTGAATCTCGCGTGACTTGTTATCTATGCGCATGCGTAATAGATAGCAAGTACGGCGCAGGTGAGGCGGCCGGCGAGATCACAAGCCTCCTATGTCACCGCGCGTCATTGTGATGGGACGCAGCGGAGTGCAGTGATGACAGCGTGGTGCGGGCCACATTGCAAGGCCTGGCGGGCCGGATTTGGCCCGCGGGCCTTGTGTTTGACATGTGTGTCCTAGACAATAGAGCAAAGTGAGCCTGGAGCAAGTTACTGTTGCGGGTGGGGCTGGAGGAAAAGCAAAGGTGAGAGACATAACTAAAGTCATAGTGTCTAAGAAAAATTAAAGGGAATATATCTTGCAACTTCTAGGAAATCTCCACCAATGTAGCAAAGAAAAAAAAATCTATATTATTCTATGAGCACCAAACCAAAGTGGGTTGGGGTCTCAGACAATTCGCTCATATGATTGCAGAGACAGACAGAAACTCCCGGATTCGTGAGGGCTCCCCTGGGGGCTCCCAGATAAAAGGGTGCAGATCGGGCTGAGGGACCCACCCCCCAAGGCACGAATTTTCATACACTGGGCTCCTAGTCATTTATAATGTAATCCTCATAGCAGTTTCTAAGGAGGACATTATTGGCCCCATTTGACAGATGAGAATACTGAGGCTCCAAGGGAATTCTTTAAATATATATTGTAGGGGAGAGTAGAAATATATTAGAGGCCCAGTGCATGGGTGGGGTCCAGCTGGCCCACTCCGAACGGGCTGGGCCAGCCAAGGGGAGGGGACGAGGGAGGTTGGCCAACCAGCCCCGCCCCCTGGTTGAACTCCTGGTCGAATTCCCAGTCCAGGGGACACTTTGCATATCAACCTTTTATTATATAAGATTTTTATTGATTTCAGAGAGGAAGGAGGAGAGAAATAGAAACATTAATGATGAGAAAAAAATCATTGATCGGCTGCCTCCTGCATGCCCCTTACTGGGGATTGAGCTTGCAGCCAGAGAGGGCATGTGCCCTTGACCAGAATTGAACCTGGGACCCTTCAGTTCACAGGCTGAGGCTCTATCCAGTGAGCCAAACTGGCCTTGGCAAAGGGATTTCTTAACTTCCTGGAGGTCTCACAGCTTTTAAATGGGGAAGCTCTGCTGTCTTCTTGTTCTTTCTGTGGGTCACACTGCCTCCCAGGCTCAGGGCTTTGGAGGAAGATCAAAATAAGAGACCAAGTGGAGAAACAGATAGATGGCTTTGGTCTTGGAATGTGGCTGACCATTTGCCAGGCTGTCCCTGCAGTCTCTGTATGGCCTCTCTCAGGACTGGCAAGTGAGCAGTGGCTAGGGAAGTTGGGCAGCTGGGACATGGTGGATGCCCCAGTCTTCTTTTGCAATCTTCCCTGAACTTCCTGGACCTCAAGGGGAGCAGTGGCCACAGCAGGGGATTTCTAGTAAAAACAGGTCATCCATTGAGTTGTCCCCTTTCTATGACTGAAGAACAGGAAGGCCAAGAAATTGAATGGCAGATATCCTGGTGCCAGGAGCGTCCCCCCTGGTCTACAGATTTTGCCATGACTCCAGCTCAGTCTCTGTGAAGCTTCTGGAGAGACTGTGGTGGTCTGGAAGTTGGAATACTCTGGGTTCGGGGCAGACAGTCTGCAGGATCATATACATATGAAGGGTGTGAGTCTCAGGCTAATCTGGCATTCAGGGGTGGGTCAACTGCCATTGCACAGATAGTGGAGGGCCTGGTCCAAAGCTCAGATGGCCTTTGTAGGGCCCTTGACTTATTGCAGTGTTTCCCAACCTTCTCTCATGATGAGAATCACCTGGTGGAGTTGTTAAAACACAGATTCCTGAATCCCAACTAAGAAGTGCTAAACTAGAATTTTTGAGAACATATAGGTAAAATTGTATTCTTAACTAGTGGTCTAAGACAGATTTTATATACAGAGCACTAAGTTAGGTATGCAATTTTACCTATATGTTCTCAAAAATTCTAGTTTAGCACTTCTTAGTTGGGATTCAGGAATCTGTGTTTTAACAACTCCACCAGGTGATTCTCATCATGAGAGAAGGTTGGGAAACACTGACTTATTGCATCACAGGTGGATGAGCAGGGAATTGGCACCCAGCTGAGGCCTCTGCAGGCCAATGTTGCATCATCAAAGGCTGACTATGTTTCTTTATTCCTGGACCTCCATTCATTTTTTTAAAATTAAAAATTAATAGACTTTAAAGACAGAGAAGACAAATACCATGTGAATTCACTATATGTAGAATCTTAAGAGCAAAATAAATGGATGAACAAAATAGAAACAGACTCATAGATATAGAAAACAGACTGATGGTTGCTAGATGAGAGGGAGGCTTGGTGAAAAAGGTGAAGGTATTTAGAAGTACAAATTGGTAGTCACAGGGATGTAAAGAACAGTATAGGGCCTTAGCTGGTTTGGCTCAGTGGATAGAGTGTCAGCCTGCAGACTGAAGGGTTCCAGCTTTGATTCCAGCCAAGGGCACATGCTGTGTAGGAGGCAGCCAAACAATGATTCCCTCTCATCATTGATGTTTCTATCTCTCTCTCACTCTCCCTTCCCCTCTGAAATCAATAACAGTATATTTTAAAAAACAACAACGAAGTACAGCATAAGGATATAGTCAATAATAATGTTATAACTATGTATGGTGCCAAGTGGATACTTGAAATATCAGGGGAAACACTTTGTAAAGTACATGATTTTTTAACTACCATGTGGTACACCTGAAACTAATACTATCTAATAAAAGAGTGATATGCAAATTAACCATCACTCTGCTATACCCACAAGCCACACCCACCATCCAATAAGGAGCAAGTATGCAAATTAACCCAACCAAGATGGCTACAGTTCTGGAGCAAGCAGGAGGCTTGGGTTTCCCTAGCAATGGAGGAAGCCAAGCTTTCTGCACACCCTGGCCAGCCCAGGCCTCCACTCAAGGCTAAAAGTTTCAATTTTAGAAGATAAATAAATCCCAGATACCAGGGCCTCTGCCTGGGTCACCGGGGCGTGGCCAGCCTGCAAACCAACACAAGTCCCTCGCTCAGGCAGCCCTACACCCCAAGGAACCCCCACCTTGATCCAGGACACCCTTCAGGGCAAACCAGCTTGCTCCCACCCATGCAGCAGGCCTCTATCCTATCTAATAAAAGAGTAATATGCAGGTTGACCATCACTCCAACACACAAGATGGCTGCCCCCATGTAGACACAAGATGGCCACCACAAGATGGCCAGCAGGAGAGGGCAGTTGAAAGGGACCAGGCCTGCAAGGGAGGGCAGTTGGGGGTGATCAAGCCTGCAGGGGAGGGTAGTTAGCGGTGACCAGGCTGGCAGAGGAGGGAACTTGGGGGCAACTGGGCCTGCAGGGAAGGGCATTTGGGGGGGCAGGGGGAAGACCCAGGCCTGCAGGGGAGGGCAGTTAAGGGTGACCAGGCCAGCAGGGGAGGGCAGTTAGGGACAAACAGGCTGGCAGGGGAGCAGTTATGCATCAATCAGGCTGGCAGGGTAGTGGTTAGGGGGTGATCAGGCTGGCAGTCAGAAGCGGTTGGGGCAATTGGGAAGGCAGGCAAGTAAGCAGTTGGGAGCCAGCAGTCCTGGATTGTGAGAGGGATGTCCAACTTCCCATTTAGGCCCAATCCCAATAGGATTGGGCTTAATTGGATAGTTGGACATCCCTCAAGGGGTCCCATATTGGAGAGGGTGCAGGCTGGGCTGAGGGACACATCTCCCCCCCCACACCTTCTCCTTTCCCCTGTGCAAGAATTTTGTGCACCGGCCTCTAGTCTATATATAAAAGGCTACGTGTCCATCCATCATACAGGTAGCTATGACGTCCACTGACCACCAGGGGGCACACGCTTAATGCAGGAGCTTCCTCGTGGTGGTCTGTGTGTTCCCACAGGGGAGCACTCCTCAGCCAGAAGCCCTGCTCATGGCTGGTGACCGCAGTAGCTGTGGCAAGAGCCTATCCCACCTCTGCTGCAGGTGGGCGGTAAGGGGCGAGGGGTCCAGGCTGTGAAAGCCCTGTACTGGGGAAGGCGCAGGCCAGGCTGAGGGACCTCCACACCCCAAATGCACAAATCTCATGCACCGGGTCTCTAGTTTAAAAATAAACGGCACCTCAGACCTGGTACCAACAGACCAACATTCAGCTTCCCCAAGGGCACAGGTCTGCCACTGCCCCGAGCAACAGCCCACCAAATCGCAGCCAATGCTGCCAAGACCCCACAGCCCAGCCCATCCCGGAAACAGTTACTGTGGGCACTGGGTAATGATGTCACATAGCATTGCCCAGTTTCCTCTCCCTAGTGTCTAGCCTCCTTGGAGGTTTTTCAGCCCAGGAACCCGACTTGCTTTATAGCCAAGTGGAAACATTTTACAGTTTAACCAACTGTCTGTGAAGCATTTTCCCATGCCTCATTTCATTCGATCTTCACAGAAGTCCTGGAGTAGGTAGATAGGAGACTTGGTAGAATCCTATTTTTTCATTTGCAAGATGCGAATAGCAATATTAAAATATCTCTTCTAATTAATTTCCTTTCAATGTGTATGAATCCGTGCACCAGGATACTAGTATAAAATAATATTAAATGTAAACTTTAATTGAAAAAATAAGCTTTATTTATTTTATTTTTTTAAAGCAGTTTTAGGTTCACAGCAAAATTGAGCAGAAAGTAAAAACAGTTCCCATGTATTCCCATTGCCATATATGCTTAACCTTTCTGTACTCATTCACTTTCTAAACTTTGTGTTCCAGGCACTGTCCAGAGCACTTCCAGTTCAGTGAAGCAGATAGACCAACCTAGGGAGGCCTAGTAGCTGAAAGTGCCAAGAGAGCCCTGCAGGACAACCCACCAGCCTGCAGAGGAGGTCAGAGGAATGAGAAAGGGTTACTGGGGAGGTTCTACCTGGGCTGAATTCTAAAGGTGTTGTGGGTGTTAGTAAAAAGGGCAGGGAGGCCGAAGCCGGTTTGGCTCAGTGGTAGAGTGTCAGTCTGCGGACTGAAGGGTCCCAGGTTCGATTCCGGTCAAGGGCATGTACATTGGTTGCAGGCACATCCCTGGTAGGGGGTGTGCAGGAGGCAGCTGGTCGATGTTTCTCTTTCATCGACGTTTCTAGCTCTCTATCTCTCTCCCTTCCTCTCTGTAAAAAAGCAATGCAATAAAAACAGCAGTGCTGGAGGTCAGGCCCTGGTTTACCCATTTCTACAGCCCACTCTGCACTGCATCCTCTTGCTCCACCTGAATAGGACAGAGTGTGTGGCAACTTAAGGGCTTTGCCTAATCAAGTTAAATAATGTGATGCTTTTATTTATTCAGAGCAGTCCTACCAGAACAGTCTCCACCATTGCTCTGGGGCTGCAGCAGAGGACCCTGCCCAGGCGATGAGAGGCCCTGGGATGTGGACACGCCCCTCTTGTGAGCGTCCTAGAAAGAAGACTGAGCATTGTGTGCCAGCCCTTTGTATATGACTGTAATTCCCCTGTCATCCTGAGGTGGGGACTGTTCCAATTTTACTACTGTGTGAACTGAGGCTCAGAGCAGTGAAGTTACTCATAGAGGCCCAAGCTGGTAAACAGCAGTGCTGGAGGGCAGGCCCTGGTTTACCCATCTCTACAGCCCACTCTGCACCGCATCCTCTTGCTCCACCTGAATAGGACAGAGTGTGTGGCAACTTAAGGGCTTTGCCTAATCAAGTAAAATAATGTGATGCTTTATTTATTTATTCATTCGATCCATCTTCACTGGACACATGCCTGTGCCAGGCACTGTGCTCAGTGTTTGGGGATACAGTGGGGAACAGAAGATGTGCTCCCTGCCCTCAGGGGCCCACCATATAGTGGGAAAGAGAGGCTTTTATCAGATAAGGAAGAAGACACTGATAAGTGCCATGAAGAAGAAGTATCAGTACTCTGAGGGGGGTAAACATGGGGCCTAACTTAGTGATGGGGAAAGGGGACTATTAGGAAGTGAGTATAAGGAAGATGAATGACCAGGAGGCCAGAGGAAGATGAGCCAGAACATTCCAGGCCAAGGCTACATTAACATATATATTTAAAAATTTTTAATTAAAATTTTTAAAGTGTAACATATATGCATATTAAAGTACACATATGTTAAGTGGACGGCTTGATGAGTTTGCATGTGCATGTTCACACCTGTGTGATCACCACCAAGACCAAGCTCAAAGACGTTTCCAGGTCCATCCTGAGGCTCTCACAGCTTTATTACTGGACCCTTGGCCAGTGTTGTTTTTCATTCCAACTAGCTGGAGGACAGGGACACAGCCTTTTTGCTGTTTTTGCCTTGTTCCACCTGACCTAAGAGAGTGCAATGCCCACAGGAGGCCCCTTGAAGCCCATTAGGGGTGTAGAGATTGCCAAGGGGGTCTTTGAATATGTGCCCAAAGCCCTCTCAGAAATGCAGGAGGTGACAGATGGGGCATGGGTGCACACATTCTCAGCAAAGGGCTCAGGTTTGTGGAATTCCTTGTATTGAATAACCTGCCCAGAAGGCACTGGCTGCAGCATGGCATTGGCCAAGTTACCATGCTGGGCCTGAGACTCCTGGATTGAGCACCCATCATGACAGGTTTAGAGAGCTGAAGGAACAGGGCCAGGCCCAGCTCAGGGGAGCCTTCGAAGTCAGATGCCAGGTGCAGAATGCTCTGAAGGAGGCTAGAATGCACATTCTCATTGAAGGCTAGGACATCCCCACTAGCTGCTCCTGCATGGGAGAGCCTGTCCCTTCCCTCCCCTTGGTTCATGGCCCTCCCTGGGAGATAGTACCTGCAGAGGAGGGCAGTTAGGGGCAAGATCAGGCCAGCAGGAGAGGGTAGTTAAGGATTATCAGGCAGGCAGAGGCAGTTAAAGGCGATCATACTGGCAGGCAAGGGCAGTTGGAGGCCATCAGGCCAGTAGGGGAGGGCAGTTGGGGGCAAGATTGCGATGGAAGGGGAAGGCAGTTGGGGGTGAGATCAGGCTGGCAGAGGAGGGCTGTTGGGGGCAATAAGGCTGGAAGGGGAGGGCAATTGGGGGTGATTGGGCCGGCAGGGGAGCAGTTAGGTGTTAATCAGGCCAGTAGAGGAGCCATTAGGTGGTGATCAGACTAGCAGGTGGAAGCAGTTAGGGGCAACCAGGCAGGCAGGCAGGTGAACGGTTAGGAGCCAGCAGTCCTGGATTGTGAAAGGGATCCCAGATTGGAGAGGGTGCAGACTGAGCTGAGTGACGCCCCCTCTCCCCCCCCTCCACACCCCCCGTGCATGAATTTTGTGCACCTGGCCTCTAGTATACATATAAAACCCTAACATGCAAATAGACTGAACTGCAGAACAACTGAACAACCAGTTGCTATGATGTGCGCTGACCACCATGGGACATGTGTGGAACATGGCAGGCATTGGCAACAGGAAGCAGAGCACAGAACATAGCGGGCATTGTCCGTGGTGGAGCAAGGATGGTGGAGCAAGTAAGCAAGGACAGCAGACAAAGGAGGGGCTCTGGTCACTGTCATCAGGGCGAGCCTCTGGTGGTTACTGAAAATTCTTTGCTCCAGCGCACCATGGTCCCACCCAGCACTCACACCTGCTGCTGCTGGCTCTGCTCACACCTGCTGCCAGTGCCAGAGCTGCCACTCGCACCCCCTGCTGGTGCCTGGTGCCGGCCCTGATCACTCAGCACTGTTGGCAGGTGTGAGTGGCAGCTGCTGGCCCTGATCACCCCTAAGGGCTTCTCCACCTCCCCCTACTTCTGAGGGGCAATTGGAGCAGCAGCCACTGCTCAAACCAACTGACAGCACTGACCTCACTCACACTCCTGATGGCGCCATCCCCTGTCGCTCCACAAGGTCAGCAGGTGCGACTGGGGCCAGCGCCATCAGTGAATGGGAGCAACAGTGGCAGGAGTGGGCCTACTAGGGACCAGGGGCCCCAGCAGGAGCACAGAGGATGGGCCGAGACCTGCCCCTGTGCCCACTGTAGCCTCGTAGCCCACAGTTCAAGGTGCACGAATTTGTGGACTGGGCTCTAGTTGGTAAATAACAAACTCTATAAATATATACTTCCATTTTTCTTCTCTTTGATTCTTAAAAAATACAAATATATAAATAATAATTATAACAATGTATTTGTGACTTATATAGACACATATAAACATTATATATAATATATAAACATATGACTATATAAACAAACATATACATACATATATATATGTGTGTGTGTATGTGTATGTATATATATATATAAAGTAAGCAACTGTCTGACTGGCTGGTAGGTAAGATGAGCACTGACCATCAGGGGGCAAATGCTCAATGCAGGAGCTGCTGAGCTGTGGTGACGTGGCAATAGCTATTCTTGGGTGATGCACCCTGGAAACAAAGAGGAGGGAGCCCAATTCTGGAGTGCATCACCCAAGAACTGCCCTTTGGCAATCCAGAACCCCTTGGGGGATGTTCGAGAGCCAGTTTTGGCCAGGCCAAGGGACCCCACCTATTGGAGGAACCCTGCTCACTCCACAGATGCCCTTTGAGCCATGACACCACCCCAGGTGCAGCTGGCCAGGGAGGGACCACGGGAGGTTGGCTCCAGGGAGTCGCCAGCCCGTCTTGCTCAGTCCCACCCTGCCAGCCACTTTCTAATTAATTTCCTTTCAATGTGCAATACTAGAAGCCCAATGCACAAAGATTCGTGCCAAAATGGACCTTTCTTTTCCTAGCTGCCAGCACTGCCTTCGCTCCAGCCCGAGCTGCCTTTCTGCTCTGGCCCAAAGCTGGCTTTCTGCCTTCCAATGCTGCTCAGAGGCCCGGAGCTGCCAGGGATGGTGTGCAATGCCTGCATCATCCCCATGGTGACAATGCAAAAGTCCCACCCTGCCCCCAGCCTCTCATCACCCATGTGTGCAAATTAACCTGCTATGTTTGTTGGGTTAATTTGCACACTCACTTCTGATTGGCTGGTGGGTTTTGCAAAGGTATGGTCAGTTAGCATGTCACTCTTTTTTTTTTTTTTTAATAAACCTTTATTGTTCATATTATTACAAAAGTTCCACCAGGTTTCTACCCCACTCTCTACCCTTTCCTCACCCCCCATTGTCCTCATCCATAGGTACACAGTTTATGTTCAGTCTCTTCCCACACCCCCCACTCCTCTTTTCTCTAAGAATCATCAGTCCACCCCCTTCCATACCTCTGATTCTATTATATTCAACAGTTAATATTGTTCATCAGATTTTTTAATTCCCTTGGTTTTTAGATTCACTTGTTGATAGTTATGTATTTGTTGTTCATAATTATTATCTTTATTTTCTTTCTCTTCCAAAAGAACCCCCTTCAGCAATTCATATAATTCTGATTTGGCAGTGATGAACTCCTTTAGCTTTTTTTTTTAATTACTATTAGTGAAGCTCTTTATCTGGCCTTCGATTCTGAGTGATAGCTTTGCTGGGTAGATTATTTTTGGCTGTAGGTTCTTGCTATTCCCGTCTGGCCTGCATGGTTTCTGTTGAGAAATCAGCTGACAATCTTATGGGTGCTACCTGTTTATAGGTAACTACCTTTATAGGTAACTACCTGTTTCTCTCTTGCTGCTTTTAATATTCTCTCTTTGTCTTTTGCTCTTGGAATTTTAATTATGATGTGTCTTGGTGTGGTCCTCTTTGGATTACTTTTGTTTGGGGTTCTGTGTGCCTCCTGGACTTGTAAGTCTAATTCTTTCACCAGATGGGGGAAGTTTTCTGTCACTATTTCTTCCAGTATGTTTTCGGTATCTTGCTCTCTCTCTTCTTCTGATGTTGGTTCGCTTGAAGTTGTCCCATAGGTTCCTTACATTATCTTCAACTTTCTGGATTCTCTTGTCTTCTTGCTTCTGCGGAGGAGTGTCTTCTGGCTCTTTATTTTCCAAATCTTTGACTTGATTCTTGCGATCTTCCGTTCTGTTTTTAGGACTCTGTATAATATTTTTTTTTTAATTTCAGACAATGTATTCTTTATTTCTAGTTGATCCCTTTTTATTTCTAGTTGATCCATTTTCATATCCTCATAGGTCTTATTTATTTTATCGGCCTTTTCTAGGAAATTCTTGGAAAACCTTATAAGTGTGGTTTTGAATTCTATATCCAGTCGCTTTTTGTCCTCCATTTCTTTCATTTGTGATCTGTTTCCTTGTCTTGGCATTTTCGCAGCTTCCCTGAGTTGGTAGCCTTAAAAGTCTCTGTGTTCAGCTTGGATGGGGCAGAGTTTCAGGGTGGAGACTATAGTCTTGGCTTCTGTCAGCCACTCCCTATGAGGCTCCTGAGCCTCAGTGTTCCTCAGGGTCCTTCAGTACTTGTTGCAAGCACCTCTGAGAGAAAGGTGCCCTAGAGTTTTGCCTGCTACCAAACAGTCGAGGCTCTCCTCCAATGAACCCAGAACTGGGGTTCAGTTCAGTTGGAAGTGGGGTTGGAAGTGGGGTTCAGAGCAGTCTGGAGCTTTTGTCTCCTTCCCGCTAGCACAATCCAGCGGCACAGTCAACCGCCCATTCTCTGCGCTTAATGTGTGCACCTCTGGGACTTCCTTTTGTCGCTCCCCTGGGTTTCCGCCTTACTGCCTAGGTTCCCTCTGTATGAGCCTGGGTCCCCAGGGTCTGGCCTAGAACTGGGGTTCAGTGCTGTCAAATCTGGGGTTTAGCACAATTTGGAGCTTTTATCTCCTTCCCGCTAGGGAACGCCAGCTAGGCACTCAGCCTCCCCCTCCTCTCCGGCTCCATCCTCTCTGTGCACTCAATGTGTCTCCATACCTTAGGCTTTTACAGCTCCTCTGATTTTCCTTCTGGTTTTCTCTTTCCTTCTCATTGTAGAATTTCTGGTCAGTTGACTTTCCTGTAGTTTTGGGTAATGTCCATTTTGTATTTTAGTTTATTTTATTGAAATTGTTGTGTGAGGCTGCAGTTAGGTGTTACCTATGCCACCATCTTGGATTCTCCATCAGCATGTCACTCTTTTATTAGGTATATATTAAAATACTAGAGGCCCAGTGCATGAAAATTCATGCACTGGAGGGGGGTCCTTCAGCCCAACCTGCCTCCTCTCACAGTCCGGGAGCCCTCAGGAGCAGAAAGTGACCTGGTGATCAGGGGAAGACGATGCCCCATCACAGTTCTGCTGCTGCCACTGCCAGTAGTGCAAGTCTCATCCATCCCTGGTTACTTGAGTCTCTGGTAGCCCTGGGCAGCTGGGCAGCTGACACCTAAGGCTTGCCTGCACTTCGGGCCGGCCCTGGGAGGACTCAGCCACGTGCATCGGCCGGCCCTGTGGGGCTGAAGGGATTGGGCGCCGCCATCTTGTGGCTGTGTGTGCCACCACCTTGGAGAGTGTCACAGTCAATTAGCATATTCCCTCCATATTGGCTGTGGGCACTCCCATCTTTGAGGGCAGGGCTATAATTTAGCGTATTCCCTCCTTATTGGCCCTGGGTGCCACCATCTTTGAGGGTGGGGCAGTCAATTAGCATATTCCATCTCTATTGGCTGTGGGTGCCGCCATGTTTGTGAAGGAGCGAAGGTCAATTAGCATATTCCCTCTTTATTAGATAACAATAATAGCACAATAGTGAATAAAACTGTATAGGAGTAACTTTTATATTGGGAATTAGGTTAGAATAAATTTGACTATATATTGATATATTGAGATGCATATGGTACATCCTAGAGCAACCCCTAAAAAAGTAACTAAGAACAGAGTGAAAAGATTAATTTTTTTTTTGCCTATGTTTCTTTTCTTCTTTTTTTAAAATAAACCTTTATTGTTCATATTATTACAAAAGTTCCTCATTTTTCCCCCTCCACCAGGTTCCCACCCCACCCTCTGCCCTTTCCCCACCCCCCATTGTCCTCATCCATAGGTGCACAGTTTATGTTCAGTCTCTTCCCATACCCCCCACTCCTCTTTTTTCTGAGAATCATCAGTCCACTCCCCTTTAATACCTCTGATTCTATTATATTCAACAGTTAATATTGTTCATCAGTTTTTTTTAATTCCCTTGTTTTTTGGGTGTTTTTTTTAAAAAATTATTATCTGTGTACATATTTTAACATCCCCCCCCCCCTTCCACACATACCCTCCCTCTCCATTGGTTGTCCTTATATGCATGTATATAAGTCCTTCGGTTGATCTCTTATCTCCCCAGATCTCCCTACCCTCCTGGCTATAATTTGACAGTCTGCTTGTTGCTTTACTGTCTTTATATCTGTCTTTGGTTCATCAGTTTATAATGTTCTTTAATATCCATAAATGAGTAAGGTCATGTGGTATTTCTCTTTCATTGACTGGCTTATTTCACTCAGCATGATGTTCTCTAGTTCTATCCAGGTTGCTGCAAATGATGAGAATTCCTTCTTTTTTATGGCAGCATAGTATTCCATTGTGTAGATCAGTGTTTCCAAAACTTCTCTCATGATGAGAATCACCTGGTGGAGTTGTTAAAACACAGATTCCTGAATCCCAACTAAGAAGTGCTAAACTAGAATTTTTGGGAACATATAGGTAAAATTGTATACTTAAGTAGTGCTCTAAGACAGATGTTATATACAGAGCACTAAGTTAGGTATGCAATTTTACCTATATGTTCTCAAAAATTCTAGTTTAGCACTTCTTAGTTGGGATTCAGGAATCTGTGTTTTAACAACTCCACCAGGTGATTCTCATCATGAGAGAAGTTTGGGAAACACTGGTGTATATGTACCATAGTTTTTGGATCCAATCATCTGCTGATGGGCGCCTAGGCTGTTTCCAGATTCTAGCTATTGTAGATTGTGCTGCTATGAACATAGGGGTGCATATATCCTTTCTGATTGGTGTTTCTAGTTTCTTGGGATATATTCCTAGGAGTGGGATTACTGGGTCAAATGGGAGTTCCATGGGTGTTTTTTTGTTGTTGTTGTTTTGTTTTTTGTTTTTGTTTTTGCTTCCAAAGGGGAGTTTAAGGTCAAAAGGAGTTTTGGGTGTGCCCAGATCCTATTCATCAAAATCTGGGTAAGCTCCTTATTTTTTGGTACAAGATTTAGCACAGTGTTTCCCAAACTTCTCTCATGATGAGAATCACCTGGTGGAGTTGTTAAAACACAGATTCCTGAATCCCAACTAAGAAGTGCTAAACTAGAATTTTTGAGAACATATAGGTAAAATTGCATACCTAACTTAGTGCTCTGTATATAACATCTGTCTTAGAGCACTAGTTAAGTATACAATTTTACCTATATGTTCCCAAAAATTCTAGTTTAGCACTTCTTAGTTGGGATTCAGGAATCTGTGTTTTAACAACTCCACCAGGTGATTCTCATCATGAGAGAAGTTTGGGAAACACTGATTTAGCATATTGAGACCTGGGTGAGTCAAGGTCCTATTTGTACCTCATTTGAAGCACATGGGTTAATAAATCAGTACTGATAAGAGGATTCTGCCAGTGCCCTTGGGCTCAGCTGATAAGAATTAAAAGAATGTCCATGTGCCTTTTCTGGAGGCTCTCTACATCTCACCCTTTTTTACTAATTAAAATAAAATTTAAACATCAATAATAGGGCTCTAAAATTAAAAACAATTGCAAACAATGCCAATGCAAAAACTAAACCACATACATGTTATTTTCAAAACTTGAATGTCAAGAGCAAAACTCTGGCTATTAAATAATAACAACCATGCCAATGCAAAACAATAAAATGAGAAATCAGAATTATGGACATATTAATATTTTTAGCTACTAAATGAGTCTCTTTTGTTGCTGGTGTAGATTTACTCAGAGTCCTTGGATTTGCTTCACGAGACTTTGCAGAAGACTGGAAGCTAACAGACCAGCTTAATCATGTGCCTGCTCTTTAATCATGAGCAGGCACATGATTAAAGAAAGAAGTAGCTTCCATTTCAGTCTTTAATTTCTTCAGATGACTCCATGACCTCAGTCCCTTACGTAGCCTTCAGTTTCCTTCTCCCACTTAGCTGTTGTCTGGGCAACTCTCAGTCCTTTTGGGTGAAGGGACACAGGAGCTTCTCTGAGTCCATTGTGATGACGGACATAACACTCTGATACTCGAATTGGCTGCACTGCTCCTTCTTTCCTTTCATTTTGAACCCAGGGTTCGACCCCACAACACTCTGAGCCTGGCTGCTCCGGGCCTGGATGCTGCTCTGGGCCTTGCTGCTCCGGGCCTGACTGCTGCTGCTCCAGGCCTGGCTGCTGCTGCTCCGGGCCTGGCTGCTCTGGGCCTGGCTGCTGCTGCTCCGGGCCTGGCTGCTCCGGGCCTGGCTGCTCTGGGCTGAAAAGATTATTAAAGAAATTAAAATGTTATACTAGAAAGTATTCACTCAGTGAAAAATAAAGCAGTAAAGCAGTAAAAGATAGAAAACAAAAAAATAAAATATGCATGAATACAACTATACTAGAGGCCTGGTACACGAAATCCATGCATGGGAGGGATGTTGTCCCTCAGCCCAGCCTGCACCCTCTCCAATCTGGGACCCCTCGAGGGATGTCCAACTGCCTGTTTAGGCCTGATCCCAATTGGACATCCCTCTCACAATCCAGGACTTGCCTGCCTGCCTTCCTGATGGCCCCTAACCATTTCTATCTGCCAGCCTGATCACCCCCTAACCACTCCCATGCCAGCCTGATTGATCCTAAATGCTCCCCTGCCAGCCTGTTTTCTCCCAACTTCCCTCCTCTGCCAACCTGGTCACCGCTAACTGCCCTCCCCTGCAGGCTTGATCGCCCCCAAATGCCCTCCCTTGCAAGCCTGTCCTTCACAACTGCTCTCCCCTGTTGGCCTTCTTATAATGGCCATCTTGTGTCCACATGGGGGCAGCCATCTTGTGTATGGGAGTGACGATCAATCTGCATATTACTCTTTTATTAGATAGGATAGAGGCCTGATACATGAGTGGGAGCCAGCTGGTTTGCTCTGAAGAGTGTCCCAGATTAGGGTGCGGGTTCCCTTGGGGTGTGGGGTGGCCTGAGCGAGCGGCCTGTGTTGGTTTTCAGGCTGGCTACACACCCCCTGGAAACCCAGGTGGAGGCCCTGGTATCTGGGATTTATTTATCTTCTACAATTGAAACTTTGTAGTCTGGAGCAGAGCCACGCCTTCTGTTCACTCTGTAGTGGCAGCCATTTATGTTGGGATTTATTTATCTTCTATAATTGAAACTTAGTAGCCTTGAATGGAGGCCTGGGCCGCCGGCCAGGGTGTGCAAAAAGTTTGGATTTCTCCATCGCCAGAAAAACTCAAGCCTCCCTCCTGCTGTCTCCATAGCTGTAGCCATATTGGTTGGGTTAATTTGCCTAATCACTCCTGATTGGCTGGTGGGCATGGCTTGTGGGTGTGGCTTGTGGGTGTAGCAGAGTGGTGGTTAATTTGTATATTACTTTTATTAGATAGGATTACTAAAGCGAGTGGATTACACAATCTGACCAAAAGACAGAGATGGCCATACAAGATCCAACTCTGCTGACTACCAGACATACTTTGTATTCAAAGATACTAAAAGATGGCCCTTGCTGGTGTGGCTCAGTGGTTTGAATGATGTCCTGTATACCACAAGGTGGGACTTCAATTCACAGTCAGTGCATTTACATAGGTTACAAGTTCAATACTTGTTTGGGGAGCATGTAGAAGGCAGCTGATTGATATTTATCTCTCACATCGATGTTTCTCTCTCCTCTCTCTCTTCCTCCCTCTCTCTCTCTAGAATAAATTAAAGAAAAAAAAGATACTACAATAGTAGACTGAAAATAAAGATATGAATGAAGATCTTTTATGAAAAAAAACAAAAAACAAAGAAAGCTCAGTGGGTATACTAATATCAGACAAACTAGAATTTAGAAAAAACATGTAACTAGAGATAAAGAAGACCATTATATAATGATTAAAGGTCCAATTCATCAGGAATATTTAACAATTATAAACACACTAGAAGCCCAATGCACGAAGATTCCCTGGCTGCCCACATTGCCTTTCCACTCCATCCCAGCCCCTTTTTGCTCAGCCCCACCTTCCCACACTGCCTAGAGGCCCTGAGAGAATGGGGATGGGGAAGAATACCTCTGTCACCATGACGACACAAGCATCCCGCCCGCCCTGTCACTCGGCACCTGAGTATGCAAATTAACCACCATCCTTGTTGGGTTAATTTACATATCAGTCCTGATTGGCTCGAGGCATAGCAGAGTTAAGGTCAATTTATGTGTTTGTCTATTATTAGGTAAGATATATGCCTAAAAACAGAGCAGCACCAGCATACATTAAGCCAAAAATTAATAGAATTGAAGGGATTGTTGCAGAAGACCAAGAAAACCAAGTGATGCTTTAAAGAAAAGGAGGGACACTGTGTAATATGCTGGCAGACTCAGGGAATAACTTTCCAAATCTGAGTGAAGAAACATGCAGGGGGCTTCTCTTTATATCTTTCTGTGGTCTTTGTCCCGCAAATATGGATTATGCTTCCTGTCCTTTTCACAGACCTTACCAGAAGGCCCCAGGTGTTGGGGGTCTCCAGGCCATATCTGATGGTCTGGCCTGGCTTCAACGTTAATAACCTTCCCTTTGGGCAGTGCACTGCCACAGTTTTATGGCCTCTGTAACAGGTTCTGCAAGACCAGTATCTGGGAAGGAGGTAGTGGCTTAATTATAGATTATCAAGAATGTACACTGAGCTTTCTGGCATGGGTTCAGATCATTAGCCCCCAAATATCAGGGTTATATTGGAATTAGCCCTTTTTAGCCTTCTCAGGATAAGTAGACAATTAATAATCAGGAACTTTAACATCCCACTTTAGATAATGGATAGAACAGACATTTAAGAAACTCCCCATCCAGGAGTTCCAAAATGGCAGTGGTGTAAGTGGAAGCTACACTCCTCCCAGGACCAAACTGGAATTACAACTAAAATGCAAAAATAAATAAATAAATAAATAAATAAAAAATAAAAAATAAATCCTGAATTATCAATTGAAGACTAACTAGCTATAGAGAGCCCTGATAACCAAGGATATAAAGTGGAGATGGCATAGAGACTGGTAGGAAGTGTAGAGGTACAAGAGGGTTGGCCGGGTTCCCATAGATAGCAGCTGAAGTACTGGAGAGATATCTCATATGTGCGGGGTTGCCAGGGAGAATTCTGAGTCTAAACTCCAATCGGGACTCCCTAGCCAAGAACCAGAACTGAAAAAGGTGTCCACATAACATATGACTGTGAACAGCAGCAGGGTTACTGTCTGCCAAGGAGAGATGGCTGGAAATGCAGGCACACTCTTAAAGTGCCAACACACAAAATTTTGTATGCAGCTACTCACCTTGGGCTCCAGCAGAGGGAAGAGATAGTGGATTAGAGCAGTGGAAGAAGAGTCCAGGATTGGGAGCTCTGTGGTTGGAGCCTGAAGAGCAGCCACTCCAGTCTCCAGTGCTGGGTCATTCCCTCATACTGCAGAGGACTTCTTTCTCCAGCAGATCATTACCATCTGGGCAGCGTTTGCCTTGTTTGCCTGGTTTGCCTTGGGAGAGGCAGGAGGAGGAATTGCCTCACCCAGTTGGAAAACCTCTAACACCACCCTATGGAGTCTATGCCTCCCTGTGGTAGCTATCCTAAGACTAATCAAAACTGAATAAATATCAGACTGCAGGCAGAGGCAAACTGGAATAGGTACTGAATAAAGAGCTTCCCAGATTGAAGAAGAAAAAAAAAAAAAAAAGAAAAAAAGGCTAATGGAGCTTTTCACCACCAAACCAGTACTGCAAGATCTTTGCCTGATCTCCTTTGCCCTATGCTAGGAAAAGCAGGCCTTGGTGCATATCTTGGTGCATATCTTGAGCCAGCAGAGGGAGCCACAGCTGTGGATTGCTGATAGCACCAAAAGAGTACCAGGGCTAGTTCATAGGTATTCAGGGCTAGTTAGAATCAGCATTTGACTTTGCCCTGTACTAGAGACTGGGAGTTGTAGCATATCTACCTAATACACAGACACAAACCCAAACAGGCAGCTGAAATGGGGAGACAAAACCTCAAGCCCGAAATGAACAAGAGAATTCTCCAGAAGACCTAGTAAAGTAGAGATAAGAACATTTTCAAATATAGAGTTCAGAATAATGATTAAAAGGATGCTCAACAGAATCAGAAAAAATATATAAGAAACTGTAAAAAAAGACTAGCCAGAAATTAAAAATGACATAACACTAATAAAGAAAATGGAAGGAATACATAGCAGATTAGGATCATATCAGTGAATTAGAAGACATGGTAGAAAAAAAATAACTTAATCAGAGAACCAAAAAGAAAAATAAAACCCAGGAGGACAGCGTAAGGGAGCTGTGGGACAATATGAAACATAACAATATTCACATAATTGGTATGTCAGAAGGAGAAGAAAGTATGAACAAGGTATAGAGAACTTGTTTAAAGAAATAATGGCAGAAGCATGCCTAACCTGAAGAGATTGAGAGCAATACAATCATAGTAGGGGACTTTAATACCCCGCTGACTTCACTGGATAGATCTTCCACACACAAAAATTAACAAGGAAATAGAGACTCTAAATGACACACTGAATCTGATGAATTTAATTGACATTTATAAAACATTTCACCCCAAGGTTACAGAATATATATTCTTCTCAATTACACATGGGTCATCCTCAGAGAGGCCACATGCTAGGACACAAAACAAGTCTCTACAAGTTCAAGAAAATTGAAATCATATTGAGAATCTTCTCAGATCACAATGGAATGAAATTGGAAGTCAACTACAGTAAAAACACTCAAAAACATTCAAACACATGGAGGCTAAATAGCATGTTATTAAACAATGAACGGGTTACCAATGAAGTCAAGAAATAAATTTTTAAAAATTCCTGGAGACAAATGAAAATGAACACAAAACTATCCCAAATCAATGGGCCATAACAAAAGCAGTCCTGAGAGGGAAGTTCATAGCACTAGAGGCCTACCTAAAAACAAAACAAAAAACAAAAACAAGAAAAATCAATAATAAATTATTTAACCCTCCAACTTAAAGAACTAGAAAGGAAAAGCCCAGAGTACACAGAAGGAAGGAAATATGAAGATTAGAGCAGAAATAAATGACATAGAGGCTAAAAAATCAATGCCAAAAAAAATCAATGAAAACAAGAGCTGATTCTTCAAAAAGATAAACAAGATTGATGAACTGTTAGTCAGACTCATCAAGAAACAAAAAGAGAGGACCCAAATAAACAAAATCAAAAAGAAAAGCAGAGAAATAATCACTGACACCACAGAAATACAAAGGATTATAAGAAAATACTATGGCCAAAACCGGTTTGGCTCAATGGATAGAGCGTCGGCTTGGGGATTGAAAGGTCCCGGGTTCGATTCCGGTCAAGGGCATGTACCTTGGTTGCGGGCATATCCCCAGTAGGAGGTGTGCAAGAGGCAGCTGATCGATGACTCTCTCTCATCGATGTTTCTAACTCTCTCCCTCTCTGTACAAAATCAATATATATATATATATATATATATATATATATATATAAATGTGAAGGCCAGAATTCCCTTCAAAAAAAAAAAGAAAATACTATGAACAACTATATGCCAACAAGCTGGACAATGTGGAGGAAATGGACATATTCTAACAAAAATATAATCTCCCAAAACTGAATCAGGAAGAATCAGAAAACCTGAATAGGCCAATAACAACTGATAAAATAGAAGCAGTAATAAAAATAAAAATAAAAAAAATAAAAATAAAATAAAAACCTGCAAGAAAACAAAAGCCTGGGTCCAAACAGCTTCACAGGAAGTTTTACCAAATACTCAAAAAAGAACTAACACCTATACTCCTCAAACTATTCCAAAAATCCAAGAGGAAAGAATCCTTCCAAGCACTTCTTATGAAGCCAGCATTATGCTAACTCCAACACTATAAAGAAAGAGAATTACAGGCCAATATCCCTGATGAACATAGATGCTAATATCATCACATAGATGCTAAAATTATGAACAAAATATTAGCAAATATGATCCAGCAATATATTAAAAAGATCATCCATCATAACCAAGTGGCATTTATTCTAGGGATGCAGGGCTGGTACAATATAGGCAAATCAATAAACATGATATATCACATAAATAAAAGACAAAAAGCACATGACCATATCAATTGATGCAGAAAAAGCATTAAACAAATTCAACACCCATTTTTTATAAAAACTCTCAGCAAAGTGGAAATAGATGTGGCATATCAAATATATGCAAAAAAAATAAGGCCATATATGACAAACCTACAGCCAGCATCACACTCAATGGGCAAAACTAAAACAATTTCCCTTAAGAACAGAAACAATACAAGGATGTCCACTTTCACCACTTGGATTCAACATAGTACTAAAAGTTGTAGCTACAGTGATCAGGTAAGAAGAAAACATAAAAGGCACCCAAATTGGAAAGGAGAAAGTAAAACTCTCATTATTTGAGATGACATGATATTGTACATAGAAAACCCCAAATTTTCCACCAAAAAACTACTAGATGTAATAAATGAATTTGGCAATGTAGCAGGATACAAATCAGCACCCAAAAGTCAATGGCTTTTTTATACACCAATAATGAATTCTCATAAAGAAAAACTAAACAAGCAATTCATTTACCATTGCAATAAAAAAAAAAGTTAAAATACTTAGGAATAAACTTAACCAAGGAGCTAAAAGACCTATATTCAGAAAAACTGTAGGATGATATATCTACATAATGAAATACTACACTGCAGTAAAAAAGAAGGATTCTTGTGTGGAGGCCACAGGGGCATAGGGTACCAAGGAGACAGAACTGAATCTCACATCACTCTGCTTGGCCCCAGAGGATGGCTGGTTAGCCAGAGACAGGTAAGATTCCTCAGGGAAGGAATAACCTAAGATAGGCACAATCAAAAAGGGGCTATCAGGAGAGAACTTGGGGGTCAACTGAGGTGGGGCACAGACCCTCACCCCCCAACTTTGCAGGGGCTTGAACCCTCACCCCTGCTACTTAACTTCCTGAACCCTCCTGCCCCCATGGCTGCTTAACTTCCCATGCCCAGCTCAAATTGGGACCTGGGTAACAGACAGAGACTTGGCTGACAGCAGCTGCCCTCTCACTACAAGACTTGTTTGAGTTGTCTTGTACCCAGGGTGTGGGGAAGTGGGTTTTTGATATCTAAATCCAGCCTACCACCAGGAATGCTCAGGACCTATTCAAGAAGGCAAATAATCCTTTCCACTAATATTTCCAGGGTAAAATATATTGTTTTAGAGTAATAGATTTGAAAGTAAAATAGTAGACAAGTTTCCAGGCTAATTTAAATTGGCTAATTGAAATAAGCAAATATTCTAGAAAAATTAATTGTACTGGACAAAAAGCTGTTCCTAAGGTGTTAACTAAAATTTTTATTAGTAGTTCATCTCATGATAAAATTACACAACAGGAAATGAACCTAAAGCAGTCATATTATACTGCAAAAAATTAAATTTAAAAGCTATCAAGACTACATTATAAAATTTTCAAAAGCCTCCTAAAATTTAAATCAAGGAAGGGGGGAAAGTAGAAGAATATCATGTAAGGAAAAATATCCTGTAAGTAAATTACATCTAGAAAATTTGTACTTTAGAAAATTAATTGTAATACTAACAGCAAGACATCCATGAAAAACACACATGGTGTCAAAACAAGCCAGAGGACAGGAGAAACTAAGATGATGGCATAGGTAAACGCCTAACTCCATCCTCATAAAACAATTCCAAAAAAATACAACTAAAATACAAAATGGACATTATCCAGAACTACAGGAAAGTTGACTGACTGGAAATTCTAAAACTAGAAGGAAAGAGAAAACCAGAAGGAAAATCAGAGGAGCTGTAAAAGCCTAAGGTACAAAGACATAGTGCATGCATGGGGAGAGGATGGAGTCGGAGAGGAGGGGGAGGCTGAGTGCCTGGCTGGCATTCCCTAGCTCGAAGGAGATAAAAGCTCCAGAATGTGCTGAACCCAGTTCTGACTGCACTGAACCCCAGTTCTGGGCGAGACCCTGGGGACCCAGGCTCATACAGAGAGAGTCTGGGCTGTAAGGCGGAAGCTCAGGGGAGCGGCAAAAGACAGTCCCAGAGGCGCACATGTTGCATGCAAAGGACGGACTGTTGACTGTGCCACTGGATTGCCCTAGTGGGAAGGAGACAAAAGCTCCAGACTGCTCTGAACCCCACTTCCAACTGCTCTGAACCCCAGTTCCGGACTCATTGGGGGAGAGCCTTGACTGTTTGGTAGAAGGCAAAACTCAAGGGCACCTTTCTCTCAGAGGTGTTTGCAGTGAGTACCAAAGGACACTGAGGAACACTGAGACTCAGGAACCTCATGGGGTGGGACTGACGGAAGCAAAGGCTGTAGGCTCCACCCTGAAACTCCACCCCATCCAAGCTGAGCACAGAGGCTTTTGCAATTTTCCAAGTCTGGTTAAATAAGGCTGTCTCCTAGCATAGACACGACTGGTCCTCACAGCCAGTTGGCCAGGAGGTCAGTTCCTCCCAGTGATACCAACAACAATCAAGCCTTAACTACAACAAGGCTGTACACACAGTCCACAAAAGGGGGCACCAAGAGTGTCCACCTCAGGTAACTAGGAGACTGACCCACTGAACCATAAGACACCTTAACACACAAAGCCACCCTACTAACTCAGGGAAGCAGCAAAAATGCCAAGACAAGGAAACAGATTACAAACAAAAGAAATGGAGCACAACAAGCGACTGGATATAGAGTTCAAAACCACAGTTATAAGGTTTTTCAAGAATTTCCTAGAAAAGGCCAATAAAATAAATAAGACCTATGAGGATATGAAAATGGATCAACTAGAAATAAAAAGGGATCAACTAGAAATAAAGAATACATTGTCTGAAATTAAAAAAAAAATATTATACAGAGTCCTAAAAACAGAACGGAAGATCGCAAGAATCAAGTCAAAGATTTGGAAAATAAAGAGCCAGAAGACACTCCTCCGCAGAAGCAAGAAGACAAGAGAATCCAGAAAGTTGAAGATAATGTAAGGAACCTATGGGACAACTTCAAGCGAACCAACATCAGAAGAAGAGAGAGAGCAAGATACCGAAAACATACTGGAAGAAATAGTGACAGAAAACTTCCCCCACCTGGTGAAAGAATTAGACTTACAAGTCCAGGAGGCACACAGAACCCCAAACAAAAGTAATCCAAAGAGGACCACACCAAGACACATCATAATTAAAATTCCAAGAGCAAAAGACAAAGAGAGAATATTAAAAGCAGCAAGAGAGAAACAGGTATAGGGAAACACCTATAAAGGAGCACCCATAAGATTGTCAGCTGATTTCTCAACAGAAACCATGCAGGCCAGACGGGAATGGCAAGAAATATTCAAGGTGATGAATAGCAAGAACCTACAGCCAAAAATAATCTACCCAGCAAAGCTATCACTCAGAATCGAAGGCCAGATTAAGAGCTTCACTAATAAAAAAATAAATAAATAAATAAATAAAGTTAAAGGAGTTCATCACTGCCACACCAGAATTATATGAATTGTTGAAGGGGTTCTTTATAAAGAGGAAGAAAAAAAAAGATAAAAATTATGAACAACAAATATTATACCTTAACTATCAATAAGGGAATTAAAAAACTGATGAACAATATTAACTAGTGAATATAATAGAATCGGAGGTATGGAAGGGGAGTGAACTGACGATTCTCAGGGAAAAGGGGAGTGGGGGGGGGTGCGGGAAGAGACTGAACATAAACTGTGCACTTATGGATGAGGAAAATGGGGGTGGGGAAAGGGCAGATGGTGGGGTGGGAACCTGGTGGAGGGGAGCAATGGAGGGGGCGGGGAATGAAGAACATTTGTAATAATATGAACAATAAAGATTTATTTTTAAAAAGCAAACAGCCAGAAGAAAATCATTTGGGCAAAAATTGAAAAAGGATCCCAAGTCAAATTTATAGGAAATATTTCTTTATTAACTTTTGGTCAAGTATATGTTTGTATATTTTCAGAAAACAAATCCGAGACCATGTGGATTCCGCAACAGAGAGGAATTGACAGGACTACTCCAACCATGAAGACAGAAGAGAATCAGTCCAGAGATGGAAGACGCTGATGTCGCCTAGCAATAATAGCAGTCAGCAGCTGTGTTCACTGCAGGTTGCCCGGGACCAAACCAGAGAGGGTCGGACCTGCATTACCACCAGTTGTCCACCATCCAGAACTGAAATATCATTGCTGACATATACACATAAGGAACTGTTTGACATTGAAATTGGGTCTCAAAAGAACTGTTGGCCCAGAAAGAAACTCACTGCAGACTGGTTCATTTGCCTTTCAGCATAATCATTATTGCTTGTCTCATTTTTGATTCTTATATTTCCAGTAGGTCATGATCTCACTCATCTAGGGGAAATGGTGAACATCATAGACTGATGAACAAGAACAGACCTAGAGATAAGGAGCAATGGGTCAGACTGTTGGACCTCAAAGGGAGGGTGGGGATAAAAGGGAGAGAGCAACCAAAGGACTTATGTGCACACATATGAGCCCAACCAGTGGTCATGGACAATAGGGGAGTGGGGACATGAGTTGGGAGGGGTGGGGGTTGAAATGGGGTGTTGAGGACAAATATGTGATTCCTTAATCAATAAAGAAATTTTAAAAAAATAAGGAATTTTTACCATTTGCAACAGCATGGATGGAACTGGAGAGTATTATGCTAAGCAAAATAGGCCAGAGAAAAATAAATATCACATGATCTCACTCATTTGTGGAATATAATGAACAACATAAACTGATAACAAAAACAGATCCAGGGACAGAGAAGCATTGATCAGATCATCAAACCTCAGAGGGAAGGTAAGAGAGGGTGGGGTTAAGGGGGAGAGATCAACCAAAAGACTTGTATGCATGCATATAAGCCTAACCAATGGACACAGATACGGGGGGGGGGGGGGAGGGGGAGAGGCATGAGTAGGGGGTGGAGTAGGGGGCAATGGTTGGATAAGGACACATGTGTTATCCCTTAATCAATAAAGAAAAAACTGCAGGATGTTGAAAAAAAGAGATAGAGGAAGATATAAACAAAGTGGAAGAATATACAATGTTCATGGATTGGTAGAATCAGCATCATTAAAATGTCAATACTACCCAAGGCAATCTACAGATTCAATGCAATCCCTATTAAAATACCAACAGCATATTTCACAGATCTAGAAGAAATACTCTAAAAATAGAGCCTGAATAGGTGCAGCAATCTTGAGAAAGAAGAACAAATTTGGAGGAACCATAATACCAGATTTCAAGTTATACTACAAAGCCACCATAATCAAAACAGCATGATACTGGCACAAGAACAGGCATATAGATCAATGGAACAGAACCGAGACCCCGGAAGTCAACCCAAGCCATTACACCCAATTAATATTTGACATGGAAGCAAGAGCATACAATGGAGTCAAGAGAGTCTCTTTAATAAATGATGTTGGGAAATTGGACAGATACATGCAAAAAAATGAAACTAGACCACTAACTTATGCCAAAAATGAGAATAAACTAAAAATGGATAAAAGACTTAAATGCAAGCCATAAAAATCCTAGAAGAAACCATAGGCAGCAAAATCTCTCATTAGCAATATGTGTACAGATACAGCTCCTAGGGCCGTGGCCAGCAAACTACGGCTCGTGAGCCACATGCAGCTCTTTGGCCCCTTGAGTGTGGCTCTTCCACAAAATGCCATGGCCTGGGCGATTCTATTTTGAAGAAGTGGCATTAGAAGAAGTTTAAGTTTAAAAAATTTGGCTCTCAAAAGAAATTTCAATTGGTGTACCGTTGATATTTGACTCTATTGACTAATGAGTTTGCTGACCACTGTCCTATGGCACAGAAAACTAAGGAGAAAATAAACAAGTGGGACTACATCAAAATAAAAAGCTTCTGCACAGCAAAAGGAACCAGCAACAAAACGAAAAGGGAGCCCACTGTATGGGAGAACATATTGGCAATGATACATCTAATAAAGAGTTAATATCCAAAACATATAAGGAACTCATACAACTTAACAAAAGGAATACAAATAATCCAATTAAAAAATGGGCAAAGGACCTAAATAGACACTTCTCCAAAGAGGACATACAGATGGCCAAGAGACATATGAAAAAATTCTCAAAGTCACAGTTTATCAGAGATGCAAATTAAAATAACAATGAGGTATCACCTCACACCTATCAGAATGGCTACCATTAAATCCACAAATTACAAGTGCTGGTGAGGAAGTGGAGAAAAAGGAACCCTAGTACACTGCTGGTGGGAATACAGACTAGTGCAGCCATTATGCAAAACGTATGGAGTTTCCTCCAAAAATCAAATAGGGAATTTCCATTTGACCCAGTGTTCACACTTCTAGGAATATCTCCTAAGAAACTTGAAACACCAATCAGAAAGAATATATGCACCCCTATGTTCATAGAATCACAATTTACAATAGCTAAGATCAGAAAAAACCCAAGTGTCCATCAGTAGATGAGTGTATAAAAACTTGTAGAACATTTACGTATACCACGGAATACTATGAAGCTATAAAAAAGAAGGATCTCTTACCCTTTGAGGTAGCATGAAGTGACCTGGAGAATATCATGCTAAGTGAAATAAGTAAGTCAGAGAAAGACAAGTATCACATGATCTCACTCATATGTGGAATCTAAGTAACAAAATAAACTAATAAACTGAGTGGATACAGAGAACTGGAAGCATGGAACAGAGTGCGGAATCTTGTAGGGAAGGTGGGGGAGGGTAGTTGGGTGGGAGGTAATCAACCAAGGACCTTGTATGCATATATGAATGGCCCATAGACACAATGGGGCAGTGAGGGTCTGAGGGATGGGGCAGAGGTGGGCTGTAGGTGGTTAATGGGGGAATATGGGGGACATATGAAATACTTTAAACAATAAAGAATTATTTAGAGAGATCCAAGATGGTGGTGTAGGTGGGCATCTAAACTGCTGCCAGGCACAACAATTACAAAACTACAACTAAAAGACAAAATGTCTATCACTCAGAACCAAGGAAAGCTGGCTGAGAGGAAGCTCAAAACTAGACTGAGAGAGAGAAGAGCATTCAGGACACAAGCACTGAAAAACCGAGGTACGGGGGCGTGATACAGGCTGGCTGCAGATCCCGGCTGGAGGTGGGTGTTGCTTTCTTTAACCTGAAGAGCGACAAGCTCCCAATCTCTCTGAGGTCCAGTTTCTGGGGAGAAGCTAGACTGCCATTGGGTCGGAAAGTGAGGGTGGCTTGCTTGCAGAGCTTCGCGCAAGAATAATTGTTTGCTGTGCGGGGGTGTGAGACGCGAGGACACAGGCAGGCAGAGAGGCAAAGGCGGTTGACAAGGCAGCCATCGCTGTTGGCCACACCCTAGCCTAGTGATGCCCTGAGACTCCACCCCAGACTCCGCCCCACAAAATCTACAAACACACCCAAGCCACAAGCAGCGACTTTTGCATATGAATGGCCTTCTCTAGTGCAGTATAACCTAGCAAACTTAAAACTTTGGTACAGACAGCTCCAAAGCCTCCAAGCTCCAAGCAGGGAGGAAAGGACTGTGGTTCTCACTGTAGCTCCTAGAGGGTAGCCTCAGACAGTAGCTGAACTGAACCCCATTGGAGATCCAGAAGCCAGGGTACCCAGGGGTCAGTGTGAGACACTGGTGTGAGACACTTCAACTCCTCACACCCATAAGTTACACATTTAGGAGATGAACTCGGTGAGCACCAAAATAAGCATGTCTCCAGAGGAATAGTTCTTCCTTTATAGACACAGTGGATCCTCACAGCCAATTGGCTTGGAGGTCAATTCCTCCCAGTGTACCAACAGCAATCAAGGCTTAATTACACCAAGACTTTGCACTCAGCCCACAAAGGGGTGTACCAAGAACGACCATCTCAGGTGATTAGGGAAGCTGAGCTACTGGCCCTATAAGTCATTGACCACACAAAGCCACTCCTCAACACAGGGAGGCAGCCAAAATGAGGAGACATGGAAGCATGTCACGAATGGGAGGATGGAAGAAAGTAAACTACTAGACAACACAGGGTTCAGAATCACATTTGTAAGGTTACTCAAGAATCTTCTAAAAACCATTAAGAAACTTGATGAGACCTCCAAGAAGCTTAGTGAGACCTTCAAAAACCTTAATGGGAATGCCAAAAAAATGGAAAAGGACCAGTCAGAAATTAAACATACACTGTCTGAAATAAAGAATATACAGAAACTCAACTGTAGATCAACATACCCCAAGAGTCAAACCAAAGATCTGGAATATGAGGAAACAAAAAACACTCAACCAGAGAGGCAGAAAGAAAGAAGAATCCAAACGTGTGAGAATAGTGTAAGGAGCCTCTGGGACAACTTCAAGTGAACCAACATCAGAATTATGGGGATGCCAGAAGAAGAGAGCGAGCAGGATATTGAAGGCCTATTGAAAGAAATAATGACAGAAAACTTTCTGTACCTGGTGAAAGAAATAGACTTATAAGTTCAGGAAGTGCACAGAACCCCAAACAAAAGGAATCCAAAGAAGATCACACCAAGACACATCATAATTAAAATGCCAAGAGCAAAAGACAAAGAGAGAAACTTACAAGCAGCAAGAGAAAAACAGCTAACGGTAGTTACCTACAAGGGAGCACCCATATGACTATCAGCTGATTTCTCAACAGAAACTATGCGGGCCACAAGGGAGTGGCAAGAAATATTCAAAGTGATAAATAGCAAGAACCTATAACCAAGATTATTCTACCCAGCAAAGCTATCATTCAGAATTGAAGGTCAGATAAAGATCTTCACAGACAAGAACAAGCTAGAGTTCATCACCACCAAATCAGGATTACATGAAATGCTGCAGGGTATTCTTTAAGCAGAGGAAAAAGAAGAAAAAGGTAAAGGTAAAAATTATGAACAACAAAAAGACATCAAATACATACCTACCAACAAGTGAATCTAAAAATCAAGTGAATAAAAAATCTGAAGAACAAAATGGACTTGTGAATATAATAGAATCAGGGACATAGAAAGGGAGTGGACTGACAATTCTCAGGGGGAAGGGGTGCAGGAAGAGATTGGACAAAAATCTTACACCTATGGATGAAGACAGTGGCAGGGGGTAAGGGCATGGGGTGGGGTGGGGAATCAGGTGGAGGGGAGCAATGGGGGGAGGGAAGAGGAACACCTGTAATAATCTGAGCAATAAAAATTTATTTTTTTAAAGAATTATTTAAAATGGAATAAAATAAAGTAAAATAGAAACAGGAAAAACTGACCCAAAATCTTAAGACAAAAAAAGTAATAGAAAGAGGAGATACAGATATTGGGTTTATAACACAGGGACTTTAAAATAAGTAAGATTTTTTTATTTTGCATATATCTGTCCAATTTTTACAACACCACTTATTGAACAGACTATTTTTAGCCTGTTGTAGGGTTTTGTCTCCTTCCTCTATAAAGCTATGGGTTTATTTCTTTTAAAAAAAAAAAAAAAAAAAATATATATATATATATATATATATATATATATATATATATATATATATATATAATTGATTTTTTACAGAGAGGAAGGGAGAGGGACAGAGAGCCAGAAACATCGATGAGAAAGAAACATCGATGAGAAAGAAACCCCCTACTGAGGATGTGCCTGCAGCCTATGTACATGCCCTTGATTGGAATCGAACTTTGGACCCCTCAGGCAGCAGACCGATGCTCCATCCACTGAGCCAAACTGGTTTCGGCAGCTATGGATTTATTTCAAGACTTTCTATTTTGTTCCATTAATTTATATGTCTGTTTTTATGCCAATACCATGCTGTTTTGATTACTATGGCCTTGTAATATAGTTTGATATCAAGTAGCATGTAACCTTGGATGAACAAATACTTGGTAGAATATGGGAATTATTATCAGTATCTGTGTATCAGCCCCTTTTGGTGGCTAGCTTGCAAGGTCAATCAGTTTAATTTACCTTTTCTATTATTCAAGCTAAAAACAAAGTCATTTTATAGTCTAAAAATAACAGAATTGACCTACAGAATAAGAGACTGAAAATAACAGAATAGTTCAAACAGCAGTTTTTCCAAAGGAGGGATTAATATGCTTCAGTGGGAATGCAAATTGGTGCAGCCATTGTGGAAAGCAGTATGGAATTACCTCAAAAAATAAAAATGGAACTGTCTTATAACCCACCAAGTCCACTTCTGGGAATTTATCTGAAGAAACTTGAAAGTCTAATCTGAAAGAATAGATACACCCCTATTGAAATAGGACAACAAATGGGTCCAGGCTGCCTGTCAGTACTTGAGACAATTAAGCAGAAGCAGGATTGAATCATGTATGAGCGTTTATTCCAATAATGCTGGTAGTATGAGAGAATAGCAGGTCATCCAAGAAACTCTGCTCTGACCCTCCTCCCCCATAATCCAGCTGCTTACATGGGGAAGTAGGCAAAAGGAATAAGAATTGATGAAATGGCTATAGATTATAGGCAATTCTGTCTTGGGAAGAGTAGGGGTTGCAAAGGGTGAGTGCCTCCGGGACTCCATTGTTTCAGCAACAAGGGTGTTAATCTTTCCATGATGATAAGTAGTTCTCACCTAAGGTGAATGGACCGCATTTGGAGGTCAGAGAATGGAATACAGCAAATCAAAAAAGAGGAATACATTGAATATAGCATGTGAGAAATGCTCACCTGTCCAAATTCACAAGTATGGAGAAAACTAGACTTTTAATATGTTCTCAAGAGCAGGTGTCTGTCCAGTTGTAGTACTGAGCACAGCCTATTTATCCAGTCCCTTCTCAGGTTCCTCATTGGCTGAGTATTATGGGGTCACCTGTTTCTTCACATGTCACCAGGTCTTATTGTCTCCCATTGGGTCATTTTTTAAAAATTAGGTTGAGGCCTTTTCTAGTTGCCTCCACTTCCCCCTGTCTAATTGAGGCAGGCACCTCAGGGGTTTCCACCATGATGCTGGCTCATGTCCACAGCTCTTTGTTCTTATAGCCTCTTCCCTCCTCCCTACATTCTGTTTGCCCTGGGAAAAATTCAGTAACCATTTTCATTAAAAGTTGACTATGGGGAGAATTCAAGATGGTGGCGTAGGTAAACAGCTAAAATGCCACCTAGCACAATAATTTCAAAACTACAACTAAAGGACAAAATGTCTGTCACTCAGAACCACGGGAAAGCTGGCTGAGTGGAAGTTCTACAACTAGAAGGAAAGAGAGCACAAGTGCTGAAAAGCTGAGTACAGAGGCACTCAAATCGGGCTGATGGCAGGCGACTGGGAGTACTGCTTTTTTACAACCCACAGGTAGACAAGCTCCCGATCACTCTGAAATCCAATTTCTGGGGAGATGCGGGGGACCCAGGTGCCTATGGGGAGAAGCTAGTCTATCGGCCATCAAGTCCAAAAGTGAGGGTGACTTTCTTGCAGATGAGTGCCCAGCAATCATTGCTTATTGCGGCACAGGACGCGGGGACTTGGAAACGCAGAAAGGCAAAGACGGCTGACTTGCAGCCATCACTGTTTGCCATGCCTCAGCCTAGTGACTTCCTGAGACTCTGCCCCACACAGTCTACAAACATACCCAAGCTCCCAGCGGCGGCTTTTGCATATAAATGGCCAGCCTTGTGGTAGCTTAACCAAATAAACTGCAGCTCCAGGCAGACAGCTCCAAAACCTCCAAATCCCAAGAAATGAGGAGAAAACTGTAGTTCTTGCTGTATCTCCTGCTGGGTGGCCTTAGATAGTAGCTGACCTGCACCCCATTGGAGATCCAGAAACTAGTGTATCTAGTGGTCTGTGTGAAACGACACCAGATTTCAACTACTCACATCCATAAGTGACACATTCAAGAGGCAGACTCAGTGAGCACCAAAGCCCCACTGGAACAAGTCCTGCCCCATTAACATGCCTCCAGCACAGCAATTCTTCCATTATAGACACAGCAGAACCTCACAGCCAATTGGCCTGGAGGTCATTTCTCCCCAGTGACACCAACAACAATCAAGACTTAACTACAACAAGGCTGTACACACAGTCCACAAAAAGGTGCCCCAAGAGTGTCCACCTCAGTAACTGGGAGGCTGACCCATTGAACCCTATAGGACACCTAGCACACAAAGTCACCCTACCAACTCAGGGAAGCAGCGAAAATGAGGAGAAAAGGAAATAGATGTCAAACAAAAGAAATAGAGGAGAACAAAAGACTGGAAATAGAGTTCAAAACCACGGTTACAAGGTTTTTCAGGAATTTCTTAGAAAAGGCCGATAAATTTAACAACTAGGACCAACTAGAAATTAAACATACATTGACTGAAATAAAAAAATATTATACAGAGACCCAACAGCAGACTAGAGGATCGCAAGAATCAAGTCAAAGATTTAGAATACAAAGAGGCAAAGGACACTCCTCTGCAGAAGCAAGAAGAGAAGAGAATCCAGAAAGTTGAAGATAGTGTAAGGAGCCTCTGGGACAACTTCAAGTGTACCAACATCAGAATTATGGGGGTGCCAGAAGAAGAAAGAGTGCAAGACACTGAAAACCTATTTGAAGAAATAATGTCAGAAAACTTTCCCCACCTGGTGAAAGAATTAGACTTACAAGTCCAGGAAGCACACAGAACCCCAAACAAAAGGAATCCAAAGAGGTCCATACCAAGACACATCATAATTAAAATGCCAAGGGCAAAAGACAAAGAGAGAATATTGAAAGCAGCAAGAGAAAAACAGTTATCTACAAGGGACCACCCATACGATTATCAGTTGATTTCTCAACAGAAACTATGCAGGCCACAAGGGAGTGGCAAGAAATATTCAAAGTGATGAATATGGAGAACCTACTGTAATGCCCAAGTGTCATAAACCCCAAAGACTACCAGGGAGCCGAATCCGATGCAATTGCAGAAAGCCTGTATTTATTTCGGACTAGTCCGAGCCCAGTCTCACCTACACCCACGAGGGCATGGGCGAGAAAGAGGAAGAACTTAACATATCAATGGGTTTTATAGGGAGGGTGGTGCCGCTACCTTGGCTGACCTGATTGGTTGGGTTAGGCCTAGGGTCCAGTTACCTGGAGCTGGACCTGCCCCATCCTGCCCTCTCACCCCACCTGCCCTCTCATTCCCCCCTTGTCTTGAGACTTAACAGGCCCAATCATGGGACCGTTTGCACTTCTGAAGGGTGCATAAAGTTCCTCCTTCCCGGTGCCATGATCTGACATTTTGGGGGAGTCCACGAGATGTGTCCAGTGGAGACACAAGACGACACAGCAGGGTCAGGAGTGTCCAGGGCAGAAGTGAGTCTTCCCCGCCCCCCGCTCCCGAACCAGTGTATGGGGGGTGGGGACTCCTGCAGCTGGCCGCAAACAAAATTTCATCAGGCAGGTTGAGTACGCCGTAACTTGAGCTTGAGGGGGTTGTCTCGGTCTCGGTCGATGCTCCATCCGTTGGCGAAGTCTTCCCGGATCGCAGAGGAGTCAGCTGGCCGAACTTGGGTGTGGTGGACCCAGGTCGCAATGCCGTCCACTTTGAGGGCGGTGGGCGTCGTCAGCACTACGATGTATGGTCCTTTCCAACGTGGTTCAAGCGTCTCCCGGCGGTGTCTTTTGAGAAAGACCCAGTCTCCCGGCCGGTACTGTTGGGGCGTCGGGATCGGGCCAGCCTCGTAGATGGCCTGTAGGCGTGGCCAAATGTCCTCCTGCGCCCTCTGGAGCCTTCTTAAAGAAAAAGATATTTCTTGGTTTTCAAATTCAGTTAGCAATTCTGCCTTAAGATTGGGAATGATAGGCGGGGGCCTACCAAACATAATTTCATAGGGAGTGAAGCCTAGGGTATAGGGTGAGTTCCTCACCCTGTAAAGAGCATAGGGAAGGAGAGCCACCCAGTCCCCGCCAGTCTCCATGGTTAATTTAGAAAGGGTCTCTTTTAATGTTCTATTCATTCTTTCTACCTGTCCTGAGCTCTGCAGCCTATACGCACAATGTAATTTCCAATTTGCCCCTATGGCCTTGGCTACTGCCTGTGTTACCTGTGAGATGAAAGCCGGGCCGTTGTCCGATCCTATCACAGCTGGGAAACTGTACCTGGGTAGAATGTCCTCCAGTAGCTTCTTAGCAACCATCTGGGCTATTTCATGCTTAGTTGGGTATGCTTCTACCCATCCAGAAAAGGTATCTATAAAAACTAGAAGATATTTATAGCCATACTTTCCCGGCCTTACCTCAGTGAAGTCAATCTCCCAGTGCACCCCGGGCTTTGTTCCTCTGAGCCGGGTTCCTTCTTTTCCACTTGACCTGGCCCTTGCATTTGTAAGCTGGCAAGTTTTACAGGCTGATACAATTTGTTCTATTCTGGCGTCCAGTTGGTGAATTTTGATCTTAGCATGCCGGACCAAATCCTTTAGTTTCCGGGACCCTAGGTGCGTCGATTGGTGTATGTGTTTCAACATCAGGATCCCAAGCTGGTCTGGTAGCAGGAGCTTCCCATCTGGAGCATACCACCAGCCCCTGACTTCCTTGTTTGTGGGGTGGCTTTTGATTCGCTCTAATTCTTCCTGGGAGTATCCGGGCTGATCTGGCAGAACTGGGTTCCCTGGGTCTGGCAATTGCAGGGCCAGTGCAGGGACTGCAGTGAGGGCTACTTCTTTGGCCACCTGATCAGCCTTTTGATTGCCCCTGGCTACAGGATTGTTGGCTTTCTGGTGTCCTGGGCAGTGGATGATGGCTAACTTGGCTGGGAGCCATAAGGCAGCTAGCAAGTCAAGTATTTCTTGTTTATTTTTTATAGTCTTTCCTTCTGCAGTCAACAGCCCTCTCTCCTGATAGATTGCCCCATGGATGTGAGCTGTGGCAAATGCATAGCGGCTATCTGTAAAGACATTGAGTCTTTTCCCGGCCCCTAGACCTTTACTCGGTCTGTCTTGCTCCCCTTTCCACTGCCTCTCTTAGGACATTCTTGAGCCCAATGCCCTATCTTCTTGCAGTATGCACATTGGTCCTTCTGCAGTTTCCACTTCCCTTCCCCGGAGGTCTCCTTACCCTTCTTTCGATCGTTTGCAAGCTGTCGGAAGCGGAGGTCCCGTTTCTCAGGGGAGTCCATAGTGGCGGCCCACAGGATCCTAGCCAGGTCTCGGGTCTGCCTGCGAGCCTGTTTATCTTCAGGGGGCTCCCGGTTATTGTACACCTTCTCAGCCACCACCAACAAGTCCTGCAGACTCTTCTCTCCCAGTCTATCTATTCTTTGCAATTTTCTCCTAATATCTGCAGCAGACTGGTTTACAAAGGCTACAATAACAGCTCCCTTACTCTCAGGAGCCTCTGGATTCATGGGGGTATAGGTGCGGAATGCCTCCATGATCCGCTCTAAAAAGGCTGCTGGAGATTCATCCTTCTCTTGCTGTACGCTCCCTACCTTAGCCAGATTAGTCGGCTTTCTGGCAGCCGCCCGGAGACCCCCCATTAGTGCCTGGCGGTAGACCCGGAGCCTCTCCTTACCTTCTGCTGTGTTGAAATCCCATTCAGGCCTAGTCAGAGGAAAAGAGGTATCTATCTGAGCCTGGTTGGTGGTAGGATTCCCACCCACGCCTGGAACCAGCTTCCGGGCCTCATTAAGGATCCTCTCCCTCTCCTTGGTGGTGAACAGGACCTGCAAGAGCTGCTGGCTTCTTAGAAAACTCAGGATTTTGAGTTTTCCAATTATAAAGGTCGCTAGTGGCGAAAGGCCAGTAGTGATGGGACTGATCGCCCCTCTCATCTGGGGGACCAGTGGCTCGAAGGGGTAAAGTCTTAACAGTGGAGTCTGCGATGAAGGTGGCTTGTTCCCTCTGGGCTCTTTGTCTGGTATGCGGCGGGCTTCCCGCTCTCCTCGTGGCATCTGCTTCCCTCAATGGGGGAGGGTCAGTTTCCTCCTCCGGCACCCTAGGGAACTGATATGGGGGAGGAAAAATTAATTCTTCAGTTCCCCCCTGCAAGACAGAGTAGGGGGGAGCTGATGGCAGGGTGATTTTCTTCTCTGTCCTCTCCGTTCCCTGTAAGGCAAAAATAGGTTTTGGCTCCGAGGGGCGCGGAGCCACAGAGTGTTTAAGCCAAAAGGGTGGGTTCTCCACAAGGTCCTGCCACATTATAATGTATGGGAGCTGATCGGGGTAACCTGTCTTGGGATGAGAGACAACACTCCGAACCCGGCGAATGGTAGGGAGATCGAATGTTCCCTCTGGTGGCCATCCAACATTGAAAGCTGGCCACTCACTTGAACAACAAGTCTGCCATTCGTCCTTCCAGACCTCCATACTAAAATCATTAGCTCTTGCCTCTACTTCCTGAAAATGATTAATCACAGTGCTTAAAGGAGTAATCTGAGTTTGTCCCATAACATCCATACAGTGAGTCCATAAAATAACACATAAAATTACAACAGCCCCCAGGAGAAGGACTCCCCACATCAACATTTTCAGTTTATAACAATTCAATACATTCAGATTTAAGTTTTTATAGCAAATTTACAAACAAGAGCAAACTGAAACCTTTCCCTACACAAACATACAAACAAACAAACAAAGAACACAGAAACAGACGGGGGGCCCCCAAGAACAGCCTTCCAACTCCGTGGAAGCGGTGCCTAAAACTAAACGACGGCCTCACGCTGACTACCTCGTCCTGAGAGGGAATTCTACGTCCCTCCTAAAGGAGGATCAAAACGTCTTTTGATCTCTCCGGCCCGTGGTCTTCAACAGCGCGTCCGCTAGACCTCTCGGGCACTTCCCACAGGGATCCCTTCACACACTTTTACCACGGCCAGACAGGCTCTCCGGATTCAGAGTCCCTCAGTCTTGGAGATCGCGGACAAGGCCCCATATGTAATGCCCAAGTGTCATAAACCCCAAAGACTACCAGGGAGCCGAATCCGATGCAATTGCAGAAAGCCTGTATTTATTTCGGACTAGTCTGAGCTCAGTCCCACTTACACCAGCGAGGGCCTGGCGAGAAAGAGAGAGAACTTAACATATCAATGGGTTTTATAGGGAGGGTGGTGCGGCTACCTTGGCTGACCCGATGGTTGGGTTAGGCCTAGGGTCCAGTTACCTGGAGCTGGACCCGCCCCATCCTGCCCTCTCACCCCACCTGCCCTCTCACTACAACCAAGATTACTCTGAATCAAGAGACTGGAACCAAACCCAGGTCTACATATATATCTCCTGTTTTATAGTTATCTGAAAGGTGGTCCATATATTATTTTATAGAGACTCAAACCAGTCCTGCTTCAGGGAGTTACTTGAATCCTGAGCAGGGCAATTGGAAACTGGGGATCCCAATGCAGATGAGTCTCCTGACAAAGTTTGGTTTTACTAGTATTCTTCTTTAGGGTGTGGTTCATTTTCTTAACCATTCCTGAGGCCTAGATGTTATCTCTAGGGGAAAAAGGTCAGGGAATCCAAACCACTGTTATGCTAAGGGAAGAAAGGCCACCCTGAGGGCCAGGTCCCCCACCCCCACCTTAAAATTGCCTCTTGATAGGCTCCAGGGGGCTTTCCAGCCTGGTGACTTTCTTTTTTTTTTTTTCTTTTTTTTTTTCTTTTTTTTTTTTTGAGAATGAGTGATTTTTTATTTGCATGGAATTACATCCCTGTGTTTCCAAAGTTCCATTTCCCTTAGTCCAGTCTTGGAAAAAGTGTAGCTGGGGTTTCAGGAAAGCTACAAGCAAAGCCAATGTCCAGAGTTTCATTTCCATGTTTGAGACAGGTCCAGCACAGTGTCAGGGTAGTTACAGCCCATTAGTCCTTTGTGTATGGGCTCCACATGGCCGTGGGAAACAGGAGCAAAGGAGCCCCACAAGCCAGGAGTCAAACACAACCCACCAAGAGTAACAAAAGCGTAAGAGTGGGGAGGGTGGGTGGGAAGAGATCAACCAATAAACTTGTATGCATATATGTATTTGTGAACACGGACAATGGAGTGATGAGAGCCAGGGAACGGGGGACGAGAGCCCGGGAGCTGGCTAGAAGAGGTTTATGGCATAAAAAGGAGGATCTATGTAACACTAAATAATGAAGATTTTTTAAAAGAGCATAAGAGCTCACTAGTTTCTTTGTTTGGGGAATCAACTATCCTAAATTTCTAAGCATTAGCAGTGGCCATGCCCATTCATGCCGATGACCTCTGTTCCCAGGTGTGACTGACCGCATGCACCTTCTCTAATCATTCCAACTTTACTGGGCATGTGTCTATCTTCCCTTTGTTGGATCCCTGAGAGTGTAAACTTGTGGCTTCCTGGTGAAGCTGTCTAAATGACATGCCTATACTATTGGGCCTTCCCTTTGCTCCTCCCCTATTATTAATAGCTAGCTAATTGCAATGGTATCACTTTCACAATGTATAAGAATATCAAGTCACCACAATGTACACTTTATATTACAGCTGTATTTGTGAATTATACCTCACTAAAGCTGAAATTAAAAAAAAGAAATTGTCGCCCTCACCGGTTTGGCTCAGTGGATAGAGCATCAGCCTGTGTACTCAAGGGTCCCAGGTTCGATTCTAGTCAAGGGCATGTACCTTGGTTGCAGACACATCCCCAGTAGGGGTGTGCAGGAAGCAGCTATCAATGTTTCTAACTCTCTCTCCCTCTCTTTTCCTCTCTGTAAAAAATCAATAAAAATATTTTTTTAAAAAGAAATTGTCTTTCCTATATTCTGGGGAATGTTTATCTCCTTTTTGTGAATAGAGAGAAAGCCTATGGGTACTTCTCTGCTTTGTGTACACAATAGGTCTCTACTTGGTATAAAGATTATCTCTTTATATATATTTATATATATATATATATATATATATATATATATATATGTATATATGTATATATGTATATATAGATTATCTCTTTATATATTTATATATATATATGTGTGTGTGTGTGTGTGTGTGTATGTATATATATATATATATATATATATATATATATATATAAAAAAAAACAATAAAAGTGCAATATGCTAATTAGACGGGACATTATTCCGAAAGAAGCCAGGGCTGTGAGGGAAGCTGGGGTCCCAGGTGCCAGAGGGAAGTCAGTGCTGGCAGCCGGGGGAAGGAAGGCCTATTCTTGCACAAATTTCATGCATCGGGCCTCTCATAAAATAATAATGATGATGATGATGGCTGACCTATGCCATCCCTTACTGTGTTTCAGGTAAGGTTCTAAGTGATTTAAGTGATTTATGTGGATTAACTCATTTAAATCTCACAACACTCCTCTAGTGAGGATCCAGAGGCATAGAGAATACAACACAGATAGACATAGGAAAAGCAGGACTCAGACTCAGACAAGTTTGGCTAGGGGGCTCATTCTCTTAACTACTACCCTGAAGCTTTTAGTTCACAGTGGTGCAGTCTGGTGACTTTCTATACCTGGCTCATTGTCCTTGCTCTGCTCATGTCTGTCTAATTGCTCTGCTCATGTCATTCTAACTGCCTATTGCTTCCCTCCATCAAAGATCTTAGCTTTAATTCTTTCAGAGAAAGGGGTGCAGAGTCTCTTTTGTAGCTGCTTCCTGCTGATGAGAGACAAAGTTTTTCTTTAGAGCCAAGAAATCCTTGCTCACTGGCAGAGGGATGATGAGGTCTGGGCACAGGAGCATGTGGTGATGGTATCTAGAGGTGGTGTTCTGAGTACAGTGGAGACAAACTGTGCTATAAAATTTAGTCTTATTGAGGCAAAAGCCAGAACAACAATAATTTTCAAAGTAAAATGATGAAAGGAAAAATGAAACATTACTTTGGAGCGTGGTAGCCAAATACTTAAGAAAACTAGATAAATTCAGGATCTAGTTCAATTCATAGGTGAAAAATAAAGCTTTGAGTCTAATATTCACAACTGTGTATTATAGTCTATTTGTTGTGGGGTCGAACCCTGGGTTCAAAATAAGACCACCGGAGGCTGATGATTGATTAAAAAAAGCAGGCAAGGATTTATTGAAAAACTGGCCAGGACTGCCGCTAGAGCACCACACGCAGGTGGAGTCCACACGACCCACACAACTGCACTTTTCCAAGTGTAGTCAGTCTTTTTAAAGGTTCAAACCACAGGAATTTTCCTTTGTTCTAAATTCTAAAAGCTGAGAACATTGGAATATAGCCCTATCTTGCGATAGCCTATAATACAAAAGCAGAACTCAGTGGTTAATCTCTAAAGGTTATATAGAAAGGTTATCTACATTGCCTTAGCCTCCAGGTCTCAATTTGGAAGCTGAGGCAACTACCCTATGTTTAAGCAAGTGCAGGGTTAAAATTCAAACAGCAGTTTTTACCCAAGTATGGTTGCCACCATATTTCATATTGAAACACAATCCCTCCTCCCCCCTAAAATCACTCTTAATTTTTACATTTATTTTTATTATTTTTAAATATTTTTTATTGATTTTTTACAGAGAGAAAGGGAGAGGGATAGAGAGTTAGAAACATTGATGAGAGAGAAACATTGATCAGCTACTTCCTACACACCCCCTACTGGGGATGTGTCCACAACCAAGGTACATGCCCTTCACCAGAATCTAACCTGGGACCTTTCAGTCCGCAGGCTGACACTCTATCTACTGAGTCAAACAGGTTAGGGCACTCTCATTTTTCTTTTAAAGAGGAGGGAGGAGGGGGAAGGAAGAGTGTGGACATAATCATTCCACTGTTTTTTCTTTTTAATATATTTTTATTGATTTCAGAGAAAAAGGGAGAGGAAGAGAGAGATAGAAACATCAATGATAAGAGAGAATCATTGATTGGCTGCCTTCTGCACACCCCTACTGGATATCGAGCCTATAACCCAGGCATGTGTCTTTGACCGGAATTGAATCTGGGACCCTTCAGTTCCCAGGCAAATGCTCTACCCACTAAGCAAAACCAGCCAGCCAGGGCACCCTCATTTTTATTAAAGAAACAAATTAAGATTAGCCTGTCTGGCATAGCTCAGTGTTCAATCATTGACTTATGAACCTGGAGGTCAAGGTTCCGTTCCCAGTTAGGGTATATGACCAGGTTGTGGACTTGATCACCTTGTGTAGGGCATGCAGGAGGCAGCCAATTGATGATTTTCTCGTCATTGATGTTTCTATCCCTTCCTCTCTGAAATTGATAAAAATATACATTTTTATTTTTTTAAATTTTATTTTTATTAAATTATTATCTGTGTACATATTTTACCATTGCCCCCGCACAAAATATACATTTTTTAAAAGACCAAATTTTTTACTGTATTAAATCTAGTTTCAATTTGGCCTGATTGTTTTTACATGAACACAGTAAGAATAACAATTGATCATATAGGCTTAAAAAATATTTAGATATATAAAAGCCTACACAACCAACCAACTGAACAACTGAAGAAACAGTTACTATGATGCACACTGACCACCAGGAGGCAGATACTCAATGCAGGCACTGCAGGTGGTTAGCATGGTCCCACAGCCATACTGTCACAAACCTTCACCCCAGCTAGCTAACCTCCCATGGCCCAGCCCGATCAAGGGACTCCACCCATGCACAAATTCATGCGCCAGGCCTCTAGTGTGTGTGTGTGTGTATTCTGGAATCTCATGATTGAGCTTCCAACTGCTCTGAATTCCAGTTCTGGGCGAGACTATGGGGACCCAGACTCATACGGGAGAAACTGGACTGCCTGGCATTGGGCAGAACTGGAGAAAGCTTTCCCTCAGAGGTGCTTGAAGCGATTACCACAGGACACTGAGACCCAGGGGCCTCTTAGGGCAGGGTTGACGGGAAGCCATTGCTGTTTGCTCTGCCCTGAGATCCTGCCACACAAAGCCATTTCTGTTTGCTCTGCCCTAAGACTCTGCCCAAAGGCTTTTGCATATGAATGGCCTGGTCCTTTGAATTTTAAATGTACCTAACAAACTGCAACTGAGTCAGTGAGACCCAGAACATCCAAAAGAAGGCCCAAGGCCCCACAACAACTTGCATTGCTTCACATCTAGGCCCCATCTGGGCACCTCAAAAACCCAAACAAAGAAGAGGAATCTGCAGATCTCTCCACAGCTCCTGCTGGGTGGCCTCAGGCAGAGGCTATATTAGCACCTCCTTGGAGATCCAAGAGCCAGTGTACCCAGTGGTCAGAGTGGGACCATCCAGATTACAACTCCTCAGATCCATAAGGGACACACTCAGGGGGCAGACTCAGTGAGCACCAAAGCCCCACTGAAGCAAGTTTTGTCTCATAAGGATGTCTCCAGCACATAAGTTCTCCCATCGTAGACACTGCTGATCCTCACAGCCAATTGGCCTGGAAGTCAATTCCTCCCAGTAATACCAACAATGATCAAGGCTTAACCACAACAAGACTGTGCAAACAGTCCACTGTGCACCAAGAGTGTCCACCTCAGGTAACTGGGGAGGCTGAGCAACTGGACCCTATAGGAGACCTAGCACACAAAGCCACTCTATCAACTCAGGGAAGCTGCCAAAATGCAGACAAAGAAACAGGTCACAAATGGAAGAAATGGAAGAAAGCAAATGACTGGATATAGAGTTCAAAACCATACTTCAAAACCATGAGGTTTTTCAAGAATTTTCTAGAAAAGGCTGATAAATTTAGTGAGACCCTCAAGGATATGAAAAAGGACCAACTAGAAATTAAACATACACTGACTGAAATAAAAAATAATATACAGAGATCCAACAGCAGACTAGAGGAACACAAGAATCAAGTCAAAGATTTGAAATACGAAAAAGCAAAGAACACCCAACTGGAAAAGCAAAAAGAAGAAAGAATCCAAAAATTTGAAGATAGTATAAGGAGCCTCTGGGACAACTTCAAGCTTACCAACATCTGAATTATGGGGTGCCAGAAGAAGAGAGGGAACAAGACACTGAAAACCTATTTGAAGAAATAATGACAAAAAATTTCCCCCATCTGGTGAAAAAAATAGACTTACAAGTCCAGGAAGTGCACAGAACCCCAAACAAAAGGAATCCAAAGAGGACCACAGCAAGACACATCATAATTAAAATACCAAGGGCAAAAGACAAAGAGAGAATATTAAAAGCAGCAAGAGAAAAACAGTTATCTACAAGGGACCACCCATACGATTATCAGCTGATTTCTCAACAGAAACTATGCAGGCCACAAGGGAGTGGCAAGAAATATTCAAAGTTATGAATATGGAAAACCTACAACCAAGATTACTCTACCCAGCAAAGCTAACATTCAGAATTGAAGGTCAGATAAAGAGCTTCACAGACAAGAAAAAGCTAAAGGAGTTCATCACTGCCAAACGAGTATTATATGAAATGCTGAAAGGTATTTTTAAGAAAGGAAGAAGGAAAAGGTAAAAATAAAAATTATGAACAACCAATACATATTTATCAACAAGTGAATCTAAAAATCAAGTGAATAAAAAATCTGAGGAACAGAATAAACTGGTGAATATAATAGAATCAGGGGCATAGAAAGGGAGTGGACTGACAATTCTCAGAGAGAAAGGGGTGTATTGGCACGTGTTGCTTTCCTCCTGTCCATCTCCATTTTCTCCTAAGCATTCTTTTAAGCCATGGACCCACAATCATCTCCCCCGACTCCCCCAAGACAAGGCTGGTGCCACAGTGGTCAGTGAAGGTCTGTGGACGCCTAAGTGGAATAGGATGGAATAGACTGGTTATGGGGTTTGGCAGGATGCCAGCTGGTTCAAACGGACCAGTTTTCCAGTTAAGCAACTCTCTGGAGGCCCCCTAGGTGTGTGGCATCCCCTGGTACAGTGGGCTCTTATCTGAGATTGGAGGTAATGAGGCCTTCTTCCCCAGGCAGTTGGTTGCTCTCCACCAGCCACAGCTGTCTCCAGTTTTCTCTTTGTAAGGACCTGAGACAAACAAACTCTCCTCCCTACAGGAGACTTTCTTTCTTACAATGATCCAAGAGTTGGGGTGGGGAGTATACCCTCCAGCTTGCTTGAGGCCCTGATTTTCCTCTGGTTAACATGACCTTGACACTCTTCCCTGTGGTGAAAACAGCCCCCACCATATTATGCTGAATGTGCCTTTCCCTCCTTCAGGCTGGCATTCCCAGCATTTCCACAGGAACTGAAAATGCCTCCTGCTGAACCATTGATTTAATTGTGCAAATTTACCCTCTAATCTAGCCTAGAGTCCCCTCTGAGAAGAAGGCCACTGCATGGAGACAGGCCTGAGACCAGTCAAACTGCCCCAGGCTATTAACTGGTCACAACAAATTCTGCTGTTGGGCACTGGTCTGAGGAAATAGCAGCCATCAAAACTAGCACAGGTTTGCCCCCATGGAGTCAGGGATGGTATATTCTGGAAGAGAGATGCCTTCTTATAGGGATGGTATCAGGAGAGCTGAGGTTGGTATAAGGCCGTATGGTCATTGTTGTTGGGTATGGAGGAGTGGGCAGAGGTTTTAGGGCCAGCCTCAGCTCCAACCTACCAATTCACAGCTGAAGAGTGAGAGAGGCCCAAAATAAAGCTGAGTTGCCCAAGATCCCACCGAGAGTGAGTCAGGCCTAGAACCCAAGAGTGTGGGCTCCCAGTCAGGATAGGGGGCCTCCTGACCATGTGGCAGACTCCCTCTGTTCCTTGAGGGAAGAGTGGGGCTTCCTGGTGAGTTCTGTGCCAGAAAGAGCTCCAGGAGCTAATTCAAACATCCCTCTCTTCCAAGGCAGTGGCCTCGATGCTGCTGTTACATTTACAAGGTCAGTGCTTAGAGACTGGTTATGGGGTTTGGCAGGATGCCAGCTGGTTCAAACAGACCAGTTCTCCACAGGTGTGGACCAGAGGGACCTGGGGGTAAAAGACTGCTGCTACCCTATCATGTGCAGGCCTGGGCCAGAGTCCATCTGGAAGCTACTCCCCATGGCCGAGCACCCTTCTTTCCTGGGGCATACTGTAGATTTCACAGCAATATATCCCAGTCCCTGTGCTCTTCTTACAATCTACTTTGACACTTGTCCCATTGACAGGTGGAACCCACCTGTCCTGCCCTCTCACTTGAGCAGCCTATGACTATAACAGAAATGATGTGATATGATTTCTGCCTTATTCTTCTGGAGGCTCTTGCTCTTGAACCTCAGCTGCCAAGAGGTTAGAATGTCCAGCATAGATATAAGTGCTCTGTCGCCGAAACCGGTTTGGCTCAGTGGATAGAGCGTTGGCCTGCGGACTCAAGGGACCCGGATTCGATTCCGGTCAAGGGCATGTACTCTGGTTGCGGGCACATCCCCGGTAGGGGGTGTGCAAGAGGCAGCTGATTGATGTTTCTCTCTCATCGATGTTTCTGACTTTCTATCCCTCTCCCTTCCTCTCTGTAAAAAATCAATAAAATATATTATAAAAAAAAATAAAAAAGAAGTGCTCTGTCTACGGCCAGCATCCAAGTGAGCTACTTTTGAATTGACTTTTGCCCAGCCACCATCTGACTGCTACTGTAAGGTTTGAGGCGCCGGAAACTGGAGTTGGAAACTACCAAGACATATTAAAGGAAGGTTTATTTCCCAGTAACGAGCGGGACTCATTACGGAGGTAGAGAAATCAGGATTAAAGGCGGGGGGAGGGGGGGGGGGCGGGGGGGGCGGGGGGGCGGGCATGGAAGGAGGGACCCAACCGGGCTGACTCGCAGATGGAGAGAGAACAGCAACACGTGGAGTGGTGAAGAGCCTTTTGAGGGGAGGAACAGGAAAGGGTTGGATCCAAGGCGGAATAGGAAGAGGTGGGCCCCAGAGCACTCGGAACGCACGGATTGGTGGCTCAGTGTCTTGGAAATGTCTCGGCAGCAGATGCCAGTAATGTTATAACTCTGCCCACCAGTTGGGGGGAGGAAGGATCTCACATCCCAGGCTTTTTGATATATTATATTTTTAAAAATTGAGAATCCGGGCAAGGTCAGGGGCTGGAGGTCCATCTTCCATAGCTACTTCCAGCTGAGAGGGGGCATCATTAGGGGTGTCTACCCTGAGTCTCAAGGATTCTGATGCTAGGTTCTCTCCCACTTTCAGGTTGGTGAATGCTGAATGCCTGCATTCTGCTCTGCAAAAGACTAGTGACACAGCACATGATAAAGGGGTAAAGAGGAAAAGAGAGCGATCCTGTTGAGTCACTTGGGAGGTAAAGGCTGGTCCTGAGGCTGCCATAGCGTCACTTGTCTGGTTTTGCTACTTTTCTGGGCCTGGAGCTGAAATACAACCTGAGGTAATATTCTTGGGGAGGTAAAAAGGTGGGGCTCCTTAGGACCATGGGCAGAAGGTCTGGCCAGGAGCTGTGAATTTCTTTCTTTCTTTTTTAATCTTAATAAATCTTTATTGTTCAGGTTATTACAGTTGTTTCTCCCCCCACCCACCCATAGCTCTCCTCCACCTGGTCCCAACCCCACCCTTTGCCCTTACCTCCTCCCCCCAACCCCCTGCTGTCCTCATCCATAGGTATATGATTTTTGTCCAGTCTCTTCCCATATCCCCTGCACAGATCCCCCTTTCCCCCTGAGAATTATCAATCCCCTCCCATTCTATGCCCCTGATTCTATTATATTCACCAGTTTATTCTGTTCTCAGATTTTTAATTCACTTGACTTTTAGATTCACTTGTTGCTAGATATGTATTTGTTGTTCATAATTTTTGTCTTTACTTTTTTCTTCTTTTTCCTCTTTTTAAAGAGCACCTTTTAGCATTTCATATAATATTGGTTTGGTAGTGATGTACTCCTTTAGCTTTTTCTAATCTGTGAAACTTTTTATCTGCCCTTCAATTCTGAATGATAATTTCGCTGGGTAGAGTAATCTTGGTTGTAGGTCCTTGCTATTCATCACTTTGAATATTTCTTGCCATTCCCATCTGGCCTGCATGATTTCTATTGAGAAATCAGCTGATAGTCATATGGGTGCTCCCTTGTAGGTAACTAACTGTTTTCCTCTTGCCGCTTTTAATATTCTCTCTTTGTCTTTTGCTCTTGGCATTTTAATTATGATGTGTCTTGCTGTGGTCCTCTTTGGATTCCTTTTGTTTGGGGTTCAGTGCACTTCTTGGACTTGTAAATCTATTTCTTTCACCAGGTGGGGAAAGTTTTCAGTCATTATTTCTTCAAATAGGTTTTCAGTATCTTGCTCTCTCTCTTCTTCTGGCACCCCCATAATTCTGATGTTGGTATGCTTGTAGTTGTCCCAGAGGCTCCTTATACTATCTTCAGCTTTCTGGATTCTCTTCTCTTCTTGCTTCTGCAGAGGAGTGTCCTTTGCCTCTTTGTATTCTAAATCTTTGACTTGATTCTTATGTTCCTCTAGTCTGCTGTTGGGTCTCTGTATAATATTTTTTTATTTCAGTCAGTGTATGTTTAATTTCTAGTTGGTCCTTTTTCATATCCTCGAGGGTCTTGTTAAATTTATCAGCCTTTTCTAGGAAATTCTTGAAAAACTGTGGTTATAACCACTTATAACCGTGGTTTTAAACTCTATCTCCAGTCTTTTGTTCTCCTCCATTTCTTTTGTTTGACATCTATTTCCTTTTCTCCTCATTTTCACTGTTTCCCTGAGTTAGTAGGTCGCTTTGTGGGCCTGGGTGTTCTATATGGTTCAATGGGTCAGCCTCACAGTTGCCTGATGTGGACACTCTTGGTGCACCCCTTTGTGGACTGTGTGTATACCCTAGTTGTAGTTAAGTCTTGATTGTTGTTGGTGTCACTGGAGAAAAATGACCACCAGGCCAATTAACTGTGGGGAACTGCTGTGTCTATAATGGAAGAATTGCTGTGCTGGAGGCATGTTTATGGGGGAGGACTTGTTCCCGTAGGTCTTTGGTGCTCACTGAGTCTGCCTCTTGAACGTGTCCCTTATGAGAGTAGTTGAAATCTGGTGTCATTTCACACAGACCACTAGATACACTAGTTTCCGGAACTCCAATGGGGTGCAGTTCAGCTACTGTCTGAGGTAACCCAGCATGAGCTACCACAAGAACTACAGTTTTGTCCTCTTTGTTTGGGACTTGGTGGTTTTTTGCTGGAGCTGCAATTTCTTTCATTAATCTGCCACAATACAGGCCATTTATATGCAAAAGCAGCTGTATGGTGCCTGGGTGGATCTATAGAATGTGTGGGACGGGTCCTGAGGGCAGGTCCTTAGGTCGGGGCGGGCTCTCAGGACATCACTAGGCTGGGGCGTGGCAAACAGCCATGGCTGCCATCAGCCTTCTCTGCCCTTCCGTGTTTCCAAGTCCCCGCATGCCTGCGACCCAGCGCAGTAAACAATGATTGCTGCACACACCTCTGCAAGAGAGTCACCCTCACTTCTGGACCTGATGACCAACAAACCTACTTCTCCCCGTAGGCATCTGGGTCCTCCGCGTGACCTTGTTTTCTTCGGGTTGAAAAAAAGCCTCGCGTCCAGGTGCCCGCCACCAGCCCGATTCGCGTGCCTCCGTACCTAGGCTTTTCAGCTTTTCAGCGTTTGTGCTCCTTTCTCTTTCAGCCAGCCTTCCTGTGATTTGGGGTGATAGACATCCTGTATATTAGTTGTAGTTTTGAAATTGTTTGAGGCGGCAGACCAGTTGTTTACCTACTCTGCCTTCTTGGTTTCTCCTTCGGAGCTGTGAATTTCTAGAGAGAGTTTAGTTAGATTATCTTTAAGGAAGCATTGCTCTTCTGGATCTTACCCAAAGAATGTGGGTGGTAGGGTGTGTGCAGTTTCCAGAAGATGCCAAGAGATTATGTGTGTTATCAAGGTCTCAGCCACATCAGCAATTTCCTTGCAGGTAAGGAAGGCCTCTGCCCACCCTGTCAGGGTGTCTACCATGGTAAGCAGATATTCAGTCTTCTGGGGGGAGGGGGGGAGGCGCATATGGGTGAAGTCTACCTGCCAGACCTGCCCTGGGAGGTGTCCCCTCATTTGATGGGTAGGAAAGTTGGGGTGCATTCCTCCTTGGGGTGAGGCAGCTGCACACGTGGAGCAGGGGAGCAGGCACTCATGACTGCCTCTCACAGTGTGGGTGAGGTGAAGAGGGGTGAAGGCCATCTCCAGGGTCCACTGGAGTGTTACTATCACATAGGAGGCTTTCCGATGTCCCTGGGGGTCTAGACACAAGTTTCCATCCACAGAGTTAAGTCAGGATTAGAGAGATCTGAGAGTCCCATCCAGGTTGAGTGAGGGCCACTGACGACCTCGGGGCAGGAGTGCAGTTGCCACAGGTTGGGTGGAGGCAGCGGGAAGGAGTGGCTGGGCTCAGGGCTGGGGACTGAGTTAGGGAGATGTCAGGACTCTTGAGGAACAGGAGATGGAGTTCTTGCTGCAAGATGGGGCAAGGAGAGATCAGGATTGGTGGGACAAAAGATCCTGTAGCCTATGGGTGGAGAAGACCTGTAAGGGTTGCTGGAGGCAGATCTTCTGTGCCTTCTTGATGAGAACAGCAGCTGCAGCCAGAGCCCAGAGGCAGGGCTGTAATCCCCATACTGTGAGATCAAGCTGTCTGAACAGGTAGGCTACAGGGGTGAAGGCTGGCTCTAGGGGCTGGGTGAGGACCCCCATGGCTATTCCTTGTCTTTCATCAGTAAGTAGTTGGAAAGGCTTAGAGATGTCCAGAAGAGAGAGGGAGGGAGAGAGAGAGAGAGAGAGAGAGAGAGAGAGAGAGAGAGAGAGAGAGAGAGAGAGACCAGAAGGGTATTCAGGAGTTAGAAAAAGCTTGGCGAATGAAGGAGGGTGAGGAGACCTGGTATAAGGGCTTAGCTAGGAGAGAAAAATTTGGGATCCAATGATGGAAAAATCCTACCGGTGGAGGCCAGCTGTATGCCTCTGAGACGTGTCTAGGGAGGTGCTGCAGAGAAGGATCATCTACATACTGGAGGAGAGTGCTGAGTTCTAAGGAGCATTGTCGGAGGTTTCTGGGTAAGGCCTGGTCAAACAGATGAGGACTGTTTTTGAGCTCCTGGGGCAGGACCATTCAGATGAGAGGGTCCTTTTAAATTTCTTGTCAACAGTTAACTTTAGAACTTCTTTCTTTCTTCTGTGAAAGAAAAAAAGCCACATGCTAACCTGACAAGCTCAGGGAAGGCCTGCGTGGCAGTCTTGCAAACCCAGAGACCTAAGATAACCACAAAAGATGGTTTGAAAATTAAATATCTAACAGGTTATAGTAGGTAGTCATGTCCCAGATATTTTCCCAGACAAAGATCAACTTTGATCTTTTTACTGAGCCCATTTGCCTTTTTGCCTCTAAGATAACATATCTGTGAGATGTCTGGGTAACTTGTAACTTCCCTTTTTCCGGAGCCCCTGGGGAACAACCAAATGTGGTGGGTACCAGGACAGATGCCTCAAATTCCTTCTTTATCATGTTAATTGTTCCTGCACTCACCTGAGTACACGTCCATCATTTTACTTTTTATCCAATCCCAGGAGTTTCCCACCGCTTTGCTTTCTCCCGCCTCCTTACTCCATCACCAATGAATTTCATGTAACCCACCTATGTCCCTCCTTTGATTTCGGTGTATAAATAGAGCAATGTAACCCGCCATTCTTCGGAGCATTATCTCAATCCGTTGAGGTTCTGCTTCCCGGCAATTGTCGACAGTTTTGGCTCAAATAAACTCATTAAAAAATTCTTTACAGGTTTCAATGGTTTTTTCGTTAACACTTCTTTTCTTCCATTATTGTATGCTATTGAAAATATTTAGAAAAAGCAGGGGAAGGAGGGAACAGGCCTCTAACTGCTTGAACTCAAAAGTGAGTTTCTGATAAGCCTGTGCCAGCAAGAAAGTTGTTCTCTAGGGAGGGTGGAGAGGGGAAGAGGGTGGGGTGAGAAGGCGCTGAGGCCAGAGCATTTTTGCCGTCAATACCCATGACTGAGGTTGTGGAAGGGACAATGGCCTGGAAAAGGAGGGCAGGACTCTTAAAACTAGTGCTTTCGACGTGAGACCTCTGGAGGGGATGGTTTCGCCTAAAGCGAAGAAAGGTGGGGAAGAATTCACCATAGAGGTGAGGAAAATTCACCACACGCAAAGTCCATGATCAGTTGCAGAAGTCGAGATCTGTAAGTAGGGTGGAAACATCTTTTTCAGCCAGGCCAAATGGGGCAGCATTCATCAAAAGGGGAGAAGCTTTATTGTAGAGTTTTGGTTTGCATCCTTAAGGAGAAAGGAATAAAAGTTTCAGAAGGTATTCTCTTATAGTTTTTGCATGATGTTATAGAGATTTTGAATGCTAGCAGAGAGTGGGTTAAAATTTGAAAAAAAGCCCAGCAGCAGGGAAAAAACTTGCCTCCAAATTGTTTTGCCTAGCCGAAACCGGTTTGGTTCAGTGGATAGAGCGTCAGTCTGCGAACTGAAGGGTCCCAGGTTCAATTCCGGTCAAGGGCATGTGCATTGTTTGTGGGCACATCCCCGTTAGGGGTGTGCAGGAGGCAGCTGGTCCATGTTTCTCTCTCATCAATGTTTCTAGCTTTCTATTCCTCTCCCTTCCTCTCTGTAAAAAATCAATAAAATATATTAATAAAAAAAATGTTGCCGAAACCGGTTTGGCTCAGCGGTAGAGCGTCGGTCTGCAGACTGAAAGGTCCCAGGTTCGATTCCGGTGAAGGGCATGTACATTGGTTGCGGGCACGTCCCCGGTAGGGGGTGTGCAAGAGGCAGCTGGTCGATGTTTCTCTCTCATCGATGTTTCTAGCTCTCTCTCTCCCTTCCTCTCTGTAAAAAATCAATAAAATATATATTTTGTAAAAAAAATTGTTTTGCCTTGTGGAACACAATATTGCATTTGCTAGAGCTTTTAGAGGGGCTGAGGAGGAACCTCCTCCCCTGGCTCCCTCTGCTAAATTGGAGGAATGGCCTTCATGGCCCCCTCCACCTCCATGTCCTAATCCTGAAACATTTAATCTGGTGTTAATAGAATCACCTATACAGAAAGCCATCAGAGAAGGAATGAAGGACATGTCAGTGGAAGAAAGGATTGCTTTTTCTGTTATACAGGCAGCTGACCCACATCTCCCAAATCAGATAATCAGACACCATGAAAAAATGATTTTATATATATATATATATATATATATATATATATATATATATATATATATCTTATTTATTTTGTACAGAGAGGAAGGGAGAGAGATAGAGAGTTAGAAACATTGATGAGAGTCATCGATAGCTGCCTCTTGCACACTCCCTACTGGGGATATGCCTGCAACCAAGGTACATGCCCTTGACCGGAATCGAACCTGGGATCTTTCAGTCCCCAAGCCATTGCTCTATCCATTGAGCCAAACAGGTTTCGGCATAAGCCAAACCGGTTTCGGGGGGAAAATGATTTTAAAATGATAAAAGCCTTTGGAGAAAGTGTCGTTCAAAATGGTCCAACAGATCCTTTTACAGGAGAAATATTTCTGAATAATATTTCTGAAGCATTCTTAGCTCCTTATGATTGGTATTCTCTGGCTTGTGCAACTCTGGATGGAGATCATTTACTATGGAAGGGAGAATTTATGGAGAAATGATTTGAGCATGTCAGAATGTGGGGTCAGGCACTTTTCAAGCAAATTTGATCGCTGCTGCTGTAACAGTGGGAAGTAAAATGTGTTATAATTGTGGAAAAACAGGACATTAAAAAAATTACTAGGTCTTTTGGCGATCCTGTGAAATAGGCATCCACACTCAAGACTGTTATTAAGTCTCACTTTTGCCATGTTTTTATTTCACAATCTATCGTTTAAAATTTAGACAAATGAAACATTTCCCAGAATTTAGGGATGCATCTGGGATTTCTGAATAGAAAAGCAAGATTAAGAAAATGCGTGCACTTCACCCTAATTTGGGTGACTTCTTGAGCCCCAATCTTTTCACGGATGCTACAGAATAAAACAGACTGTTTATTTCTTTTAAAAGATGGCAAAAATGACACAAGGAAAATATACAGGCTATATTTAGGCAATTCTTCATAATAATGATAGTTCTTGAATAATAATGTTTCACATTACAAGGTTGCATCTCAAATCTTGGAGGCACTACAAGATTTTTATAAAATAAAATAATACTTGAACATTGAAGCCACTAAAAATCAATGTTATCTCTGTTACAAAAATTTGCCAAAAAAATGCCTTAAGATAATTATAATTGGATTTAAATCTCAAAATATTATTGAAACATAGGTAAATAATATATTAATTACAAAGGTCTAATAGCCTAGGGGGAAGGCTAGCTGTGCCTCTTTAATGGAGGAAGTGGCTAGTCACCCTTCCCCCAGCAGAAAAAAAAGGTGTTTTAAAATCAAGCAGCTAGACCCTCGCCAGCCAAAAATACAGTGGGGATGGGGTTAAGGGCAGGGGGTGGGGTAAGGGCAGAGGGTGGGGTGAGAAGTGGGTGGACGGGAGCTATGGGGGGGGGGGGGGAGAGGAACCATTGTAATAATCTGAACAATAAAGATTTATTTACAAAATAATAATAAAATAACATATTATATAATTATTTCAATTATTTATAGAACTTTTGCTTTCTAGGAAAATACAGAAAAGAGTTTTTCCTTTGTAACAGACTAGAAAAGGACTAAACAAATTCTGTATTAGCTTACTTTAGATTCACTCATCTAATTAAATTATTCAGATTACCTATAATTTTCTTTTAACATTTCTTTTCAAAATCCTCTATTACCAAAACCATATAATTTCCTCTCAATTAGTTAGAATTTTTCACTCTTAGAAACCTTAAATTTTAGGTGACAAGTACTTAACATTTCTCAGATTAGCAATACATTCACTTTTTTTTTTTAAGTATATAGATTTATGTTTATTTTTTCATTGGTTGAGACATATTATGGAATTATTGGACAAGATGAGATGATCCCAGCCTTATGGGAAGAAATTTTTTTCAAATTTAATAAATCTTTATTGCTCAGATTATTACAATTGTTTCCCCTTTTTCCCCCTATAGCTCCCTTCAACCTGGTTCCCACCTCACCCTCTGCCCTTACCTCCCCCCCCCCCCCCCCGCCATTGTCCTCATCCATAGGTGTACGTTTTTTGTCCAGACTCTTCCTGTATCCCCCACACCCCCTTTCCCCTGATAGTTATCAATCCACTCCCTTTCTTTGCCCCTGATTCTATTATATTCTATTATATCAGTTTATTCTTTTCCTCAGATTTTTTATCCACTTGATTTTTAGATTCACTTGTTGATATATATGTATTTGTTGAACATAATTTTTATCCTTTTTCTTATTCTTCCTTTTCTTAAAGAATACCTTTCAGCATTTCATATACTACTTGTTTGGTGGTGATGCACTCCTTTAGCTTTTTCTTATCTGTGAAGTTCTTTATTTGCCCTTCAATTCTGAATGATAACTTTGCTGGGTAGAGTAATCTTGGTTGTAGGACCTTGCTATTCATCACTTTGAATATTTCTTGCCATTCCCATCTGGCCTGCATGGTTTCTGTTGAGAAATCAGCTGATAGTCATATGGGTGCTCCCTTGTAGGTAACTGTTTTCCTCTTGCCGCTTTTAATATTCTCTCTTTGTCTTTTGCTCTTGGCATTTTAATTATGATGTGTCTTAGTGTGGGCCTCTTTGGATTCCTTTTGTTTGGGGTTCTGTGTGCTTCCTGGATTTGTAAATCTTTCACCAGGTGGGGAAAGTTTTCAGTCATTATTTCTTCAAATAGGTTTTCAGTATCTTGCACTCTCTCTTCTTCTGGTACCCCCATAATTCTGATGTTGGTACGCTTGTAGTTGTCCCAGAGGCTCCTTACACTATCTTCAACTTTCTGGATTCTCTTTTCTTCTCATTTTGCCTCTTTGTATTCTAAATCTTTGACTTGATTCTTATGTTCCTCTAGTCTGCTGTTGGGTCTCTGTATAATATTTTTTATTTCAGTCAGTGTATGTTTAATTTCTAGTTGGTCCTTTTTCATATCCTTGAGGGTCTCGTTAAATTTATTGGCCTTTTCTAGGAAATTCTTGAAAAACTGGTTATAACCACTTATAACCGTGGTTTTGAACTCTATATCCAGTCTTTTGTTCTCCTCCATTTCTTTTGTTTGAGATCTATTTCCTTGTCTCTGCATTTTCACTGCTTTCCAGAGTTGATAGGATGGCTTTGTGTGTTTGGTGACCTATATAGCCTGGTGGGTCAGCCTCTCCAGTTACCTGAGATAGACACTCTTGGTGCTCCCTTTGTGGACTGTATGTACAGCCTTGTTGTAGTTAAGTCTTGATTGTTGTTAGTATCACTAGGAGAATTGACCTCCAGGCCAATTGGATGTGAGTATCACCTGTGTCTAAGCTGGGATACCTTCTGTATTGGAAGCAGTCTTATAGGATCATACTTGCAAAATTGCAAAAGCCTCTGTGCTGAGCTTGGATGGGGTGGAGTTTCAGGGCTGAGCCGACAGTCTTGGCTTCTAGTCAGTCCTGCCCTTGTGAGAGCGCCTCAGACCTCTGCCTTCAGCGGCTCCCTTGAGTTTCCACCTGACAGTCCAGATTCCCCCTGCAAGAGCATGGGTGCCCCAGGGGCTCGCCCAAAATTGGGTTGGGTCTCTGTAGTCTGGAGCTTCCGACTCTTCCACTATGGAGAGGCCGCAGCAACCTCCGCGGTCAGACCTCTCTGCGTGCACTCACTCGCGTGTGACTGTAGACCCTGCCCACTGCGGCTCCCGGCTCCCCCAGTCTCCGAGTCTCCAGGTGCCTTTCTCTACAGTCAGACTCCACCTGTATGAGCCTGGGTCCATGGGGTTTCGGGTGGTGTTGGGGTTCATTGCAGTCAGAACTGGGGTTCAGTGCAGCCAGCAGCTTCCTTTCTCCTCCCGCCAGCCAGACACTTGGCATCCCTTCCTCCCTGTGCACGAGCGTCTCCCTACCTCAGCGCTTTGCAGCTCCCAAACCGATCCGTGAGTCTCTCTCCTTCTTTCTAGTTGTAGATTTTTCCACTCAGCCAGCTTTCCTGTGGTTTTGGATGATGTCCATTTTGTTTTTTGATTATTGTTTTGAAATTGTTGTGCGAGGAAACAACTTAGGTGTTTACCTAGGCCGCCATCTTAGTTTCTCCGGTACATCCACATTTTTAAACAATATAGTTCAAATAAAATATAAGACATATTCATTAATAGATTTAAATCTATCTTCTAGATTCTCTACTAAATATCCAAAAGTAGGCAAACTCAGATTAATTAATATTTCAGTATCTTTTTTTTTTTTTTGTATCTGAGAATTTTATTTCTCCATGGAAGTCCTCTGAAAGGGCTCAGGCATTCAGAGCACTCCTGCAGTGCTGTATGGGGTCCCAGACAGTGACTCGGCAGTGGATGGGAGGGGAGCTTTTGTTCTTCAAGGGAGCGGAGCCAGTCCTTGTGCGAGGGGCTGATCTGCAGGCAGGCTACTCCTTAGTAGGTGAGGGTTCTTTTGAGAGGCAGATCTTAGAGTGAGGACCATCAACTCTAAGGAAGAAGCATATTATTTCATTTCTTTGTCACCTGTATATTTATTTGTAAAATAGACACAATAACTCCTGGGCTAGCCTACTTCACAAAGGTGTCACATTGATTAAATCCAAAATGAGAAAGGAAAAAAAAAAAAGTGACGCTAAAACCGTTACCAAAGCATCCTGCAATACCGAAAATGCTTTAAGAATAAAATGTCTTCTTAGGCTTTCATTTCATTTTGAAAGAGGCGATACCATTTTCTGTTTATTAAGTACCCTCACCCCCCCTCCCCCTTTAAAAAAATTAATGAAAGACATTCCAGTGCTCTGAGCCGTAGAGCAGAGTAAGTGTGAACACATGAACTGACAGCCTGTGAATTTCATGAATTTCCAATGGTGCTGAAAAGAAGCCCCATTCCAAGAAGTTTTTTGTGGGGTTGAAGTCTTTGCCTAAACATGATTATGCAATGTTTTTTGTGTGTTTTTTTTGTTTGTTTGTTTGTTTTTTTGCCCCCCTCCCTCCCTCCCATACATACCCTCCCTCCCCAGAGTTTTATGTCCATTGGTTGTACTTATATGCATGTACACAAGTCCTTCGGTTGATCTATTATCTCCCCCAGATCTTTCTCCCCTCCCCACTGTAATTTGACAGTCTCCCTGTTGCTTTACTGTCTCTATATCTGTCTCTTGGTTCATCAACTTATAATGTTCTTTATCATCCACAAATGAGTGAGGTCATGTGGTGTTTCTCTTTCATTGATTGGCTTATTTCACTCAGCATGATGTTCTCCAATTCCATCCAGGTTGCTGCAAATGATGAGAATTCCTTCTTTTTTATGGCAGCATAGTATTCCATTGTGTAGATGTACCATGGTTTTTTGATCCAATCATCTGCTAACGGGCACCTAGGCTGTTTCCGAATTCTGGCTATTGTAGATTGTGCTGCTATGAACATAGGGGTGCATATATCCTTTCTGATTGGTGTTTCTAGTTTCTTGGGATATATTCCTAGAAGTGGGATTACTGGGTCAAATGGGAGTTCCATTTTCAGTTTTTTGAGGAAACTCCACACTGTTCTCCACAGTGGTTGCACCAGTCTGCATTCCCACCAGCAGTGCACGAGGGTTCCTTTTTCTCCGCAACCTCGCCAACACTTGTCGTTTGTTGATTTGTTGATGTTGGCCATTCTGACAGGAGTGAGATGGTACCCCATGGTTGTTTTGATTTGCACCTCTCGGACAATTGGTGACTTTGAGCATGTTTTCATGTGCCTTTTGGCCTTCCTTCTGTCTTCTTTTGAAAATATTCTATTTAGGTCCATTGCCCATTTTTTAATTGGATCATTCATCTTCCTTTTATTTAGTTGTATAAACTGTCTGTAAATGTTGGAGATTAAACCTTTATCAGTGGTATTATTTGCAAATATGTTCTCCCACACCGTGGGCTTTCTTGTTGTTTTGTTGATGGTTTCTTTTGCGGTAAAAAAGCTTTTTATTTTGAAGTAGTCCCATTTGTTTATTTTCTCTTTAGCTTCCATTGCCCTAGGGCAGGGGTCCTCAAACTTTTTAAAGTGGGGGCCAGATCACGGTCCCTCAGAGAGCTGGAGGGCCGGACTATATGAACTACTAATCCCTACTGTAACACCTTGGCTGCGCTCACTGCCCAAAAAACCTGGCGGGCAGGATCAGACTCCCCTGGGGGCTGCATGTGGCCCGCGGGCCGTAGTTTGAAGATGCCTGCCCTAGGGGCAGTATCAGTGAAGAAGTTCTTTTGGCATACGTCTGAGATTTTGCTTCCTGTGGATGCTTCTAGTATTTTTATGGTTTCCCGTCTGATGTTTAAGTCCTGTATCCATTTTGAGTTTATTTTTGTGTATGGTGTAAGTTGGTGATCTAGTTTCATTCTTTTGCATGTGTCTGTCCAAATTTCCCAACACCATTTATTGAAGAAACTGTCTTGACTCCATTGTATATTCGTGCCTCCTTTGTCAAATATTAATTGAGCATATTGATTTGGGTTGATATCTGGGTTCTCGATTCTATTCCATTGATCTATATGTCTGTTCTTGTGCCAGTACCAGGCTGTTTTGAGAACAGTGGCTTTGTAATATAGTTTGAAGTCTGATATTGAGATCCCTCCTACTTTACTCTTCTTTCTCAGGATTGCTGTGGCTATTCGGGGTCTTTTCTTGTTCCAAATGAACTTTTGGAGAGTTCTTTCTAGGTCAGTGAAATATGCCGTTGGTATTTTAATGGGGAGTGCATTGAACCTATAGATTGCTTTAGGAAGTATGGACATTTTGATGATGTTGATGCTACCAATCCATGAACATGGTATGTTCTTCCATCTCCTTACATCTTCCTCTATCTCTTTTTTCAGTGTCGTGTAGTTTTCCACAAATAGGTCCTTTACTTCTTTAGTTAAATTTATTCCTAGGTATCTTAATTTTTTTTGGTGCGATGGTAAATGGAATTGCTTTTTTAGCCTCTGTTTCTGTAGTTTCACTGTTGGTGTATAGAAATGCCATGGATTTCTTGGCATTAATTTTGTATCCTGCTACATTGCCAAATTCATTTATTAAGTCAATTAGTTTTTTAATGGAGTCTTTTGGATTTTTTATGTACAATATCATGTCATCTGCAAATAAGGATAACTTTACTTCTTCTTTTCCAATTTGGATGCCTTTTATTTCCTCCTCTTGTCTAATTGCAATGGCTAGTACTTCCAGTACTATGTCAAACAGGAGTGGTGAGAGTGGGCATCCCTGTCTTGTTCCTGTTCATAGAGGGAATGGTTTTAGTTTTTGCCCATTGAGTATAATGTTGGCTGTGGGTTTATCATATATAGCTTTTATTATGTTGAGGTATGATCCTTGTACTCCCACCTTGTTAAGAGTTTTTACCAGGAAACGGTGTTGGATTTTATCAAATGCTTTTTCTGCATCAATTGATATGACTATATGATTTTTATCTTTCAATTTGTTTATGTGATGTATCACGTTTATTGATTTGCAGATATTGTACCATCCTTGCATCCTGGAATAAATCCTACTTGGTCATGGTGTATGATATTTGTGATGTTCTTCTGGAGTCGATTTGCTAGAATTTTGTTGAGGATTTTGGCATCTATGTTCATGAGGGATATTGGCCTGTAATTCTCTTTCATTGAGTTGTCTTTATCTGGTTTTGATATTAGGGTGATGCTGGCTTCATAGAAGGAGTTTGGAAGTGTTCCTTCCTCTTGTATTTTTTTGGAATAGTCTGAGGAGGATAGGTTTTAGTTCTTCCTTGAATGTCTGGTAAAACTCTCCTGTGAAGCCATCTGGCCCTGGGCTTTTGTTTGCTGGAAGCTTTTTGATGACTGTTTCAATTTCTTCCCAAGTCACTGGTCTATTGAGATTTTTAGATTCTTCCTGATTGAGTTTTGGAAGTTTGTATTTTTCTAGGAATATGTCCATTTCCTCCAGGTTGTTCAGTTTGTTGGAAAGAGTTGTTCGTAGTATTTTGTAACAATCCGTTGTATTTCGGTGGGGTCTGTTGTTATTTCACCTCTTTCATTTCTGATTTTGTTTATTTGGGTCCTCTCTCTTTGTTTCTTGGTTAGCCTGGCTAGAGGTCCATCTATCTTGTTTATCCTTTCAAAGAACCAGCTCTTAGTTTTGTTGATCTTATGCATTGTTTCTTTGGTCTCTATGTCTTTTATCTGTGCTCTGATTTTTGTTATTTCCTTCCTTCTGCTTACACTGGGCTTTTCTTGTTGCTCTTTTTCTAACTCTTTGAGTTGTAGAGTTAGATCACTTGTTAGCCTTTTTTCTAGTTTTTTGCAATAGGCTTGTAAGGATATGAACTTCCCTCTCAAAACTGCTTTTGCTGTGTCCCATAGATTTTGGATTGTTGTGTTTTCATTGTCATTTGTTGCCATGATGTTTTTAATTTCTTCCTTGATTTCTCTGGTAACCCAGTCCTTGTTTAATAGCATACTGTTTAGTCTCCATGTGTTTGATTTTTTTGGATTATTTTTATTGTAGTTAATTTCCAGTTTTATGCCATTATGATCTGAGAAGATGCTTGATATGATTTCTATCTTCTTGAATTTGAAGAGACTTTGCCTATGTCCCAAAATGTGGTCTATCTTTGAGAATGTCCCATGTGCACTTGAGAAGAATGTATATTCTGTGGCTTTGGGGTGGAATGTTCTGAAGATGTCGATTAATTCCATCTGGTCTAGTGAGTCATTTAGGATTGATATTTCTTTGCTGATTTTTTGTTTAGATGATTTGTCAAAGGGTGACAGTGGGGTATTAAAATCTCCTACTATGATTGTATTGCTATTAATCTCTCCCTTAATGTCCTCCAGCAGTTTTTTTTTTTATGTATTTGGGTGCTCCTGTATTGGGTGCATATATATTTACCAGGGTTATTTCTTCTTGTTGGATTGTTCCCTTTAGTATTATGAAGTGGCCTTCATTATCTCTTGTTATGTCCTTCACTCTGAGATCTAGTTTGTCAGATATAAGTATTGCTACCCCAGCTTTTTTTTCATTTCCATTTGCTTGGAAAACTTTTTTCCATCCCTTCACCCTCAGTCTGTGTGCATCTTTTTTTCTGAGGTGGGTTTCTTGTAGACAACAGATGTATGGGTCTTGTTTTCTTATCCAATCTGACACCCTATGTCTTTTGATTGGAGCATTTAATCCATTTACATTTAAGGTTATTATTGATAGGTACTCATTTGACACCATTTTTGTTCTATACCCGTGTTCCTTCTTCACTTCCTATCTCTTTATTTTTACAGTAGACCCTTTAGCATTTCTTGCATTGCTGGTTTGGTGGATATAAATTCCTTCAGTCTTTTTTTGTCTGTGAAGCTCCTGATTTCACCTTCAATTTTGATTGATAGCCTTGCTGGGTACAGTATTCTTGGATTCAGACCCTTCCTTTGCATGACTTTGTATATTTCATCCCATTCCCTTCTGGCCTGATATGTTTCTGTTGAGAAATCAGTTGCTAGTCTGATGGGGGTTCCTTTGTATGTCATTTTCTGTCTCTCTCTGGCTGCTTTTAAGATTCTTACTTTGTCGTTGTTGTTTGCCAATTTAATTATAATGTGCCTTAGCGTCTGTCTTCTGGGATTTATTTTGTTGGGGACTCTGCGAGCATCTTGGATTTGTGTGGGTTTTTTCTTCTCTATCTCAGGAAAGTTTTCTGTCATTATTTCTTGAAATACTTTTTCCATGTCTACCTCAGTTTCCTTTCCTTCTGGAACCCCTATTATTCGAATATTATTTTGTTTTGTATTGTCCCAAAGCTCCCGTAGGCTCTCCTCCTGCTTTTTAATCATTTTTTCTAGAAGCTGCTCTAATTGGGTATTTTTTTCCATCTTGTCTTCTAGCTCACTGATGCGGTCCTCTGCTTCATCTAGTCTAGTCTTGATGCTTTCTATTGAGTTCTTCATGGTAGTGTTGTCATTTTTCATTTCTTCTTGGTTCTTCTTCAGTTCCTCTTGGTTCTTCTTCAATTCCTCATGGTTCTTCCTCATTTCTTCTTTGTTATTGTCAAGTTTCTCTTCCATTCTTTTTAGCCATCCTATGATCATTATTCTGAATTCTTGCTCTGGTAGGCTGCTTGCCTCTGACTCCTTTACTTCCTTTTCTGGTGATGCCTGCTTTTCCTTCATGTGCGGGCTATTTCTTTGTCTCCCCATGGCCTCTCTTTTAAGGATGTCTGGTTATGTGGTGTTTCTTCTCCTTCCTTAAGATTTCCGCTGTCCCTCAGCTGCCAATCAACTTTCCCTGGGCGACTCAGACGCTGCTTTTTTCTGTTCTGGGACCGGAGTCAGAATAAGTCCGTCTGTTCGGTCGCCATCTTCAAGATCCGCCTCCGATTATCTCAGTATCTTGTTACTTCAAAATACCTAGATATTTAATAATTTTTATTATTTAACCCAGCAAACTCCAAAATTTTAAGATACCAAAGACTTGGGAAATTATGTTTAGGCTTATAATTTTACTGAAAAGCTTTATCAAAAACCCTTCATTTTAGTTATATCTATTTATTATGTCTTAATAACTTTGAGGTTTTAAAGGCAATTATTATTACCCAAGGCATGTTCTTGACAAATTTTATAACAGGGATATCTCACTGGCCTTCAGTGGCTTTAATGTGAAAATATTATTTTATTTTATTTTTCCTTTCAAAAATGGGAGTGGTACCACTGCTATTTCTGCAGCCTGCTGGAGGGCACTTCTGCATCTCTGGTCCTTCTAGGAAAAGGACTTAGAGGCTTTAGAAGATTTATTTCTCATATTTTTCTTTCTGAGTAGACTATAACAACATAAAATCTTGCATAAGAAAAGATCTTAAAAACGGAACCAACCAACCAAAGTACTCATTTACTTACCCCTACAGTAAGTAAATGAGTACTCTAAAAAAAATACATGGACTGGGACATTAGCCTTAGAATCTTATCTCACACTCACCCCACAGAGCAAAATGACCTCTGGTTCCCAGTGACACAGAGACCCCACAGCAGAGACAGAGGATTCCTTATGTTCATAAAATACCCAAAGCATACTAAGTCCCCAAAGATAGAAAGCAAGCAAAGAGCATCAGTAACCAAAGTTACATTACAGACAGACAAGAACTTTCACTAGCTAAGAGTTTCTAACTGCTGATGCCTTGAGAGGGAGAGCAGGAAGGGTCCCCAAGTTTAAGAATTCTCAGCAACTGCTGGGAAGTTCCTACAATCCCTCCAGCCTGCCACAAGGAGGTGGGCCCCCAGCAAAGTGGGATGTGCCCCATCCTTAAACAAATTAAGCCAAACAACAAAGCAACAATCAACAAAGACACTCTTACAATAGATACAATATATTTTCAGGCACACACAGCCTACAGACAAGAGTTTCACACCATTCGTTCTGTCTGTCCAACTATAGACACTTCAGAATGCCCTGCATAAAAACAAACAACACCAAAGCAGAGCAATGTCTCTTGTTCCAGAGCAGTTTAGACTAAGAGCTCAGAGACTAAGGGCGCTGGAGGTCTCTTGCCACCCAGAGCTAATCAGACTCACCTAGATGGGAGGCAGTAAAATGTCCTCCCTCCCCACCCCCATGCCATAAACAGTACATGCTTCCTTACAACGAAACCCAGATGAGAACGCTTGATTCAACTTAGGTCTTAAGTGAGAATTTAGGTCTTAGGTAAGACAATGGGGATTGCTGAGACTGCAGCTGTGACTCAAAACAGAAAAATTCCTGGCAGCACTGCAAATAAGAGTCCAGGCCTCAGCCCCAGGAACCCCCAGTCCAGATAGCAAGACGAATCCCCAGTACTCACCCTAGAGAAGTCCCTGGCTTACACCCCTTTGTGGTTGCCAGAATATGTAACCAATCAATGAATCCGTGCTCCCTGCCACTACTTGAGCCAATTAAGGAGAGATAGAGTTGAATCATATATGAACATTTATTCCAATACTGCTGACAATATGAGAGAGCAGCAGGTCATCCCCCAAAATCTGTTCTGTCCACTTCCCTGCTCTTCCCCCCCCCCCAACCCCCCCAATAAGCCATCTGCTTATAGAAGGACAAAGATTACATGGGGAAGAAGGCGAAAGGGGCAAATGGTCAGGTACAGGTATGCAAAGGGCTGGGGATCATCAAAGGACTAGTGATATGCAAGGGTTGGTTCCTGCAGCAAGGTTGTTAATCTTTCCTTGATAATAGGCAGCTCCAAGTGGGGAGGATAGACTGCATTCCGGGTGAGCTCCCAGGTCCCTTGTGCTTTCTTTAATCAGAACAAAACAATCACAGTTAACAGAGCATAATTAATATTTCTTACAATTATAGCTGGGTCCCAATATTTTATTTCTGCCCCATCACCAGGACAAAGATTACATGGGAAGTGGGAAAAAGGAATAAGAATGGGTATAATGGTTACAGATTACAGGCACTGTGGGCTGTGGGTTTGCAAAGGGCAGGAGGTATACAGTACTCCACTGTTTTCTTTCCTCAACAAGGTTGTTAATCTTTCCAGGATAATAGGCAACTCCCAGATGGCGAGGAAGGGCGGCATTTCCAGGTGAGCTCCCAGGTTCTGTGTACAACTCTCAGCCAGGTTAGAATGTGCTTTCTTTAATCAGAACAAAACAATCATGCTTAACAGAGCATGATTAATATTTCTTATAATTATTTCTTATAACTAACTAGGCACCTGTTGCAGGAATATTCCTGCAAGACTTATGGCGGGCTTCCCTCCCACCCACCCCCACCTCTCTGGCTGCGGTGGGCGGGTGGGGCGGGGTGCCGCAGGTCCCGCCCGCCCCACTGCACCCTCGGCCACCTCTACCACCGTCTCCGCTGCCACCACCACAGCACACCTCACCCCACACACCAGGCCTGCTGCTCCTACCGCTGCCGCTGCCGCTGCCTCTGGGGCCGCGCACACCACTGCTGCGCGCCCGCCCTGCCCATCCGACCCGCCGCTCCTGCCGCCCCCAACCCCCGCTGCCTCCTGCCATCGCTGAGCACCTCACCCGCCCCACCCCGCACGCGCTGCCAGTGCTTTCCCTCCAGCAGCCGCTGCCTTGCTTTCCACTTTCCCTCCCTCTTCCTTCTATGCTGTCTTCAGTCTTCCCTCCCTCCGTGTATGCAAATTAACCGCCATCTTTGTTGTGTTAATCTGCACACTCGCTCTGATTGGCTAGTGGGCGTGGCTTGTGTGGTGACGTGAAGTGATGCTAATTTGCATATTACTCTATATTAGGTTATAACTAATAGTCCCCAATATTCAATTTCTGCCTGTAACATAGTGATTATAAAGACAAACTGAACTTGAATGCCTTCAATTCTACCAATCTGTGTGACATCTTGGAGATTTTATTTGTGTTTAAAACTAGATAGTTCAAAATAGGAGGTATAATATTTTTGCCTGATAAATGCAAACTTTACTTCATTACAAAACATTTTCATTTCATTTCACAATCTCTACATTGTAGTTATATAAAGAAGGAAACTTGCCGGGCCGGCAGTAGCTTTGGCTCCCCTCAACCCCATCCCATCCCAGCTTCATTCACCTGTGCTGGAGGCTCCCTAGTGTAGCCTGCAGCCACCTACACGGGAGGGGGGGTGGGAATGGTGAAATGGTTCCAGCTTGGTTCTGAGTAAGCCTGATAAGGAACAGAGGCCCCAAGCCCCAACCTCAGCCAGGGAGGGCAACCTGGAAGGTAGAAAACCAACAGGTGGCCCTCCAGCCTCTGCCAGCATTTCCCACACTAACCCACCCTCTCCCTTGTAAAGATTGGAGAGGTACAAAATATACCATGTCATAAGGATTAATTTGAACTAAATATATTTGAGAATCAACAGATGCAGGAAATGGCTTTTTTGGGAGCTTCCAGTTATCTGCCTAAAAACAGAGTCTCCTAATGAATTCAAATGCTGCAAATCCCTTTTCTGTGAGTTTCACAAACAGAAAAGTTTGACTGATTCCCTTCACCTGAGACCAGGATAGGAAATCACCTAACCAGACAATGTCACAAGCTAATACATCTCCCATCTATTCTCTGTTAGGGTCGCCTAAGGAGGAATGCATGAGGCCAAAGTGGTAAGGGATTATAAATTTATTATGTCAGCTGGAGACAAGGTGGGCTGAGCCCTAAAATGGCTCCAGCACCCAGGGAGGAGTCAGAGGTTTTAAAGGACTCTAGACAGGCTTTTTCAGCAAGAAACTCTCTGTGTGGGCACAGAGAGGACAGATAATGGCCTTAGCAAGTGGAATGTGATCTAAGCAAAAAAGGAATGTTGGTTGTGAAGTGGCCTAAAGGTCAGTTCCCAGGGAATGGGGCTTGATTTAATTATTTGGTCAGACCTAACATTCCAGCCTTTTTCGTTTTCTGGAATAGGGACGAAGGCAATATCTTCTATAGTTACTTTTTGTTGAGGTGGGACATCAAGATCAGAGGGGGATGGACTTGGATTATAGCCAGCTAGAACACTGTATAAATTCCTCACCGTTGGAGTGTGGTTTTGCAGCATCATAACTTTCCCAAGAGCCTGGTTGGTGAAGGCTCTAAAGCAGTTCTGAAAGAAAGATGAAAAATTATGTAGAATACCTGGGCCAAAATTAAGAATGAGGAATAGGAATGCTAATGGTCCTGTGAAGGGAAGTATCCAGGTATACCAATTTATATTCCTTAGTCACTATTCTCATAGATTTGATTGAAGTTCTCTAACCTTTGCAGCCCTATCTGTTAATCTTTCAGTAACATCCCTCCCTAACTAGGTCAAACTGATTGACACAAAAACAACATTATTTTTCAAGAAAGAGACACAGTCCCCCTTTCTCCACCATTATGAGGCCCAGTCCTCTCCAATTTTGGAGGGTGACAGTAGCTAATGAAGCTATCTTTATTTGAACTAAACTTTTATTAATGTCATCTAGGCTTTTTATTTATATATATATATATATATATACTAGAGGCCCAGTGCACAAAATTCATGCACGGGGTGGGGGGGGGGGGATTCCCTCAGCCCAGCCTGTGCCCTCTTGCAGTCCGGGAGCCCTCAGGGGATGTCCAACTGATGACTTAGGCCTGCTGGCAGTTGGACATTCTTAGCTCTGCCACAGGGCGGGAGAGGCTTCCGCCGCTGCTGGTGCTCTCACCAGCCATGAGCCCGGCTTCTGGCTGAGCAGAGTTCCCCCCATAAAAGCCCACTGACCACCAAAGCACTGAAGTCTGCCCCCTGGTGGTCAGTGCTCATCATATGACCAGTTGTTCCGCTGTTCGGTTGATTTGCATATTAAGGTTTTATTATATAGGATTTTTGTTTGTTTGTTTGTTTCAGAGAGGAAGGGAAAGGGAGAGAGAAACATCAAGGATGAGAATCACTGATCAGCTGCCTTCTTCATGCCCCCTACTGGGGATTGAGCCCACAATCCAGGCATGTGCCCTTGACTGGACTCAAACCTGGGACCTTTCAGTCCTCAGGCTGATGCCCTATTCACTGAGCCAAACCAGCTAGGGCAATCTAGGCTTTCTTGTAGACCCAAGACAGAATTTAAAAATATGTTAGAGCAGTGAGTGGTTAAGCCCCCTATGCCAGTCTCAACACCTGCTGAGTTGCTGAGGGTTATGAGGAGAGGAATTATCTGGACTGCCCTTTTGTGTCAAAGATGAAGTGTTATGGGGACAGATAAAGACTGATTATTGGGGGCTACCTCTACACTGGGTGAGAGATAGACAAGAGTACAGGTTCCTGTCCAGTTTATCAGAGGCAGATGTATGTGTTTTCCCCACAGGAAGAAAAAAATCCCTAGTCACAGAGGCAAGCTGAAAAGTATAGGGAGAAGATATGGACTAAAGGATATGAGGTGCAGGGGAGAGCAGTTGAGGGGAACCAGGCCAGCAGGGGAGGGCAGTTAGGGGTGACCGGACCTGCAGGGGAGAGTAGTTGGGGGGACCAGGCCTTCAGAGGAGGGCAGTGACCAGGCCAGCAGGGGAGGGCGGTTGGGGAAGACTGGGATAGCAGGGGAGGGCAGTTGGAGATGACCAGGCTGGCAGGGGAGGGCTCTTCGGGGCAATTGGGCTGGCAGGGGAGCAGTTAGGCATTGATCAGGCTGGCAGGGGCCAGTAGCTAGGGTTGGTAGGGTCAGTACACAGGGGCTCGTGCAGGACTGCTCACTCATTTTTCCTCTTCTTCTGGGATGTAGGTAAGGTGGAGTCTGGTGGGCCCGATCTGGTGGCTGTGATACTTAGAGGATGCAATGGTGGTGTTCTGAAAATGAGTTTTAATCTGGAAAGATGGAATTGTGATATACTAGTATGCCCTGATAGTTTAGCTACAATTGGGATAGTTAGGAGTACCTGACAAGGGCCTTGCCATTGGGGCTGTAAATTATTTGATGGATGGCTTTTCTTTAGGAGGATCCAGTCTCCTGGCTGTAGAGGAGTGGGGGGATGTCTCCCATAAAAGGTTGAGGGAGGACCTGATCAGCATGTTCTCCCAGTAATTATTGGACAATTTAAAATAGGGACATGGTCTCCTAGAGGGGTCTCTGTGAAAGGGAAGTTTCCTTATAAGAAGGGTCTTCCTGGTCACCCCCAACTGACCTCCTCTGCCAACCTGGTCACCCTCAACTGCCCTCCCCTGCAGACTTGGTCACCCTTAACAACTCTCCCTTACAGCCTGGTCACCCCCAACTGCCCTCTCCTGCCAGCCTGGTCACCCTTAACAACCCTCCCCTTACAGCCTGGTCACCCCCAACTGCCCTCCATGAAGGCCTGGTCACCTCTAACTGCCCTCCCCTTCCGGCCTGGTCGCCCCCAACTGCCCTCCCCTGAAGGCCTAGTCACCTCTAACTGCCCTCCCCTACAGGCCTGGTCACCCCTAATTGCCCTCCCCTTCCGACCTGGTCCTGCCCAACTGCCCTCTGCTGCTGGACTGGTCACCCCTAACTGTCCTTCCTTGCCAACCTGGTTACCCCTAACTGCCCTCCTCTGCAGGACTGGTTCCCCAAATTGCCCTCTCTTACAGGCCTGGTCCCCCCAACTGCCCTCCTCTGCCAGCCTGGTCCCCACCAACTGCCCTCTTCTGCAGGCCTGGTTGCCCCCAACTGCCCTCCCTTGAAGGCCTGGTCCTCCCAACTGCCCTCCCCTGCAGGCATGGTCACCCCTAACTGTCCTCCACTGAAGGCCTGGTCACCCCCAACTACCCTCGCCTGCTGGCCTGGTAACCTCTAACTGCCCTCCCTTGTCAGCTTTGTCGTCCCCAACTGCCCTCCCCTGAAAGCCTGGTCACCCCCAACTACTCTCCCCTGCAGGCCTGGGTTCTCCCCACAACTGCCCTCTCCTGGATGCCTAGTCACCCCTAACTTCCCTCCCTTGCCAGCCTGGTTGCCCCTAACTACCCTCCCTGCAGGCCTGGTCACCCCTAACTGCCTTCCCCATCCAACCTGATACCCCCCCAACTGCCCTCTGCCAGCCTGGTCACCCCTAACTGCCCTTCTTTGCCTTCTAGTCACCCCTAACTTCTCTCCCCTGCTGGCCTGGTTGCCCCCAACTGCCTTCCCCTGCAGGCCTGGTCACTCCTAACTTAAGGTGACCAGATTGTAAAGCGGGACATCATTGACGGGAGGGGGAAAGGGTGACCAGTTCTTGATTAAAAATTTGGTTTATATGGAGCAACAAAAATAGTACTGTAATATTTTTTTAAAATTTCAATATAAGTACAATTTATAAATATAATAAATTAAAAAATTATGTATGTATTATTTTATTTTATTCTTTGGCATATTTCTCATTTGAGTGATTTTTTTTTAGTAGATTGCTGTTGTTTTTTTTTTAATACCATTACTTTTTATTCAAATTGATTGGCTCTTTCTGGGAAAAAAATTTTATCCCCACAGGTTGAATCAGGGCACTTCCTCTGGGGACCTAGTCCTCTTCTCCAGGCTGGGAGCCCCAGGGCATCTGCTGCCCCTCTGGGTCTCTGGCCTGGCCCTGTGGGCACACAGTCCTCAAGGACACCACCAAGAAGTGCGTGGGAGGAATGAGCCGTTTGGGCATTGCTCTGAGGAGGGGAAAGTGTGCACCTGCCCCGTTAGTGCTCGCTGGCTGGTGGCTTTCAGCACTCCCACACCATAAATGCTTTGTGCTTTGCCACTGCAGGTCCCTAGCACAACCTACGGGGTCCTTAAAAGTCATCATCAACACAGATGTCAGGGTACACGTCGAAAGCCTCTCTGTTGCAGTTTCCATCAGGAGTGAAAACATATCTGTGGAAGGTCCCATCTACACAGATGGCGATGACGGAGTTGACATTCTTGGAAGTGTTGCGACCGAAGGCGCAGATGCAGGCCGACTCAGCGGGCACTGTGAAACTCGCCAGGCTCCACTGAGAGTCCACGTACTGTCCTATCATAGGCCCAACTTTGCCCACTCGAGCTAGCGCAGAGCGGCTGTTGAGGCGGGTATCCTTGAAGGCAAAGGTGTGGACCGTGCCCTTATCACTGGAGGCGCACAGGAAGAAGGAGTCATGGCTGAAGCTGAAGCTGATGCAGTAGAGGGTGGCAGGGTCGGTGCCTCGGCGTAGCTCCACCAGTTTTTCATTGGACTGTGTGTCAAAAAGGCGAATAAGGGTGCCCTTCTGGGAGGCCGAGGCCACCACGGTGCCCGGCTGGTTCAGGGACACACAGGCCACGTCGCTCTGATGGGCGTTGATGGTAAATGGCGCGGACGAAGTGCCTGGCTTTGTGCTCGCCAGGTCCACGAGCTGCAGACTCCCGCGCTTGTGTCCTGGGAACACGAGCAGCTGTTTCTCCAGGCTGGAGCAGAGGTCGCAGAGCCCCTTTGGGTTGTCCCGGGTGTTGAACTCAAACAGCTTCCGGGGATTGTCAGAGAAGGAGTACACATAGATGCGGTTCCTCCGCACAATCACAATTTTGTCATGGCGCATGCGCACAGCCAGCACTGCCTTGGTGAAGGTGAACTCCAGCACCAGCTTATCCGTGGAGGCCTTGCCCTCCCGGGCATCATCCCAGATCAGCACCGAGATCTCTGAGAACTTGGGACTGCTACCACCGCCCACCAGGGCCAGCAGGTTGGAGCGGTCCAGCATTTCCACCAGGCCCATGCTGCCCATCTGCTCATGGTCCAGGTGTCCCTTCTCCATCAATGGCTCCACCTTTAGATGCGTACGCCTGTCTCCATGGCACAGCTAAAGCAGCTTTGGTCTTGATTGAAACACAGGCTGGTCACCCTCGAAGTGGTTGCTGAGTCATGATTCAGGATTGCTTCCCTGACCTCCGCTCCCGCCTCCCGATCCTAGGCCCGGGTCTGGGTGCCGCCCGCAGCACAGCTTTCTGACCTCCAGGGCCTTGACACTCAGCTCCCTTGTTTACTTCAGGTCTCACTTCCGGGGGAGGGAGCCTGGCACCGGAAAATCAGATTGCTGTTGTTTAAAAGGTCATGAAATTTTTCACAAGTATTTGTTAAATTATATTTCACACATAAAATGGCTTTCAAAGGCTCAACACTTAATTATAACCTAAGTCATAAGTATCACTTTCAAGGCTGGCGCTAGAGTTTTTGCTGCCACTATAAATATAAATAATACGAGTACTGTGCTAAATTCAAGAAAATTTATGTATGTATGAAATAAATAAATAAACTACTTACCGAAATTATCTGAATAGCTGATTTGTAATGATATCACTTGTTTAACTAGCTTATTAGCACGCAGTACGAAGTGTATCGTCTGAGAGACAATTACAAAATGTTTTCGTCGTTGCGAACTTTAATAAGCAGTTCTCAATGATCAGTTCTCAACAATTATTTGTTATTATTAAAGTTTAACATTATAAAATTAACAAAAATAATATAAAACTCATATTCTGGCTAAATAGCCACATGGCCGCCGAAAACTGTATATTCCCTTCCTGTTCTCCCACAGTTCCCTAGCTTGTTGTGCATTCTTTCCAAAAATTGGAACTTTTTTAAAACGCTGCGGGACATGGGACAAATTGTTAAAAATCAGGACTGTCCCGCCAAAAGTGGGACATCTGGTCACCTTACCCTAACTGTCCTCCCTTGACAGCCTGGTCACCCCCAACTTCAATCCCCTGCAAACCTGGACCCCACAACTGCCCTCTCTTAGCGGCCTAGTTACCCCTAACTGCCCTTCTTTGCCTCCTGGTCATTCCTAACTTCCCTCCCCTGTCAGCCTGGCACCCCTAACTTCCCTCCCCTGCTAGCTTTGTCACCCCCAACTGCCCTTCCCTGCAAGCCTGGTCACCCCCAACTCCCCTCCCCTGCTGGCCTGATTGCTCACAACTGCCCTCCCCTGTCAGCCCTCTTGTGGTGGCCATCTTGTGTCCACATGTGGGTGGCCATCTTGTGTGTTAGAGTGATGGTCAATTTGCATATTACATCTTTATTATATAGGATAGATTTACAGGTATGGACAACCTACAGACAAGAGCTTCACACCATGATCCTTTACTATCAAGCCACAGACATCACAGAATGCATGCATAAAGAAAAAATAAAATCCACCAAAGAAGAGCAATGCCTCTCATCCCAGAGAGGATTAGGCTAAGACCGTGGAGACCAGGCCAAGGACCACTGGAGGTCTCTTGCCATCTGGAGCTGATCAGACTCACCCAATAAATGCACGCCTCAAGCTCAGATGAGAGGCAATGCAATGCCTCCTGTGCCATACACAGTACATGCTTCTTAGAAGGAAGCCCGGACGGGAAGCAGCCACTGCTCCTGGTGCCATACAAACATGCTTCGTTTGTCCTACCAAAATGCTTGACTCAACTTCAGTCTTAGGTGAGACAACAGGGATTGCTGAGGCTGTAGCTGGGACTCAAACAGGAAAATTCCTGGCAGCACTGCAAATAAGTCTATGCCATAGCCGGTTTGGCTCAGTGGATAGAGCATCAGTCTGTGGACCAACGGGTCTGTGGTTCGATTCCAGTGAAGGGCATATACCTCAGCTGCAGGCTCCTCCCATGCCCTAGGCCCTGGTCAGGGCTTGAGCAGGAAGCAACCAATTGATGTGTTTCTCTAACATAGATTTTTTTCTCTTTATTATATAGGATAGATTTCCCTTTCTCCCTTTCTTCCACTCATTCTACTAGTAAAAGTCAATGGAGCCCTAGACAGTTTGGCTCAGTGGATAGAGTGTCGGCCTGCGGACTTGAAGGGTCAGGGCATATGCCCGGGTTGCAGGCTTTATCCCCATTGGGAGGTGTGCAGGAGGCAGCCGATCAGTGATTCTCTCTCCTCATTGATGTTTCTATCTCACTCGCCCTCTCCCTTCCTCTGTGAAATCAATAGATGACACAGCTTCAAAGACAGCGGGAGCGAAGCCTCGAGAAAGAATCTTCCCGGGTCAAGACGGTCCACAGTGCCTCTGAGACCAACGGCACGGGGTTGCCTGAGGGCGGGCCTCAGGAGGCTCAGCTGAGGAAGAAAGCTCAGCTGAGGCCCCGGTTTTGCTTCTCAGCCTCCTGCAGACGGCTCAGAAGCAGAACCGGGGCGTGTGCAGCTGGAGCAGGCCTGCGGCCACGGGCCGGTGGAAAGGAGGAGGCCCTGTGCCAGCTACAGGAAGAGAACCGGCAGCTGAGCCACAAGCAGGAGCGGCTTGCGGAAGAGCTGGAACGGGAACAGCAGAGCCCGCAGCAGCTGGAGGGCGAATGGCGGGATACAGAGGGCAGCTGGGTGAATAATGAAAAGGTCTCAAGAGGCTGCCTGCAGGCCCTGGCCACCAAGAGGGCAGAGGATCTGGAGTCCTTGAGGAACGTGGGCACCCAGACACTCCTTCCTCGGCCACTGGACCACCAGTGGAAGGCAAGACGGCGGCAGAAGATGGAGGCCTTGGCCAGGCTGGAGCTGCAGTTGGCCTTGGAGGCTGAGATCCGGGCCAGGCAGAGCTTGCAGGAGCAGCTGACCCAGGTGCAGGAGGCCCAGCTGCAGGCCGAGAGCCGTCTGCAGGAGGCTGAGAAGCAGAACCGGGGCCTGCAGCAGGAGCTGGCTGCGCTGCGGGAGGAGCTGCGGACCCGCGGGCCAGGAGACACCAAGTCCTCAAACTCCCTGATTCCCCTCCTGCCTTTCTGGAGCTCAGAGAAGGATTCCGCCAAGGACCCTGGCTTCTCAGGAGAGGCCCCAAGATGCGGAGTGGAGCCAGAGCTGAGGCCAGAAGGGCCGACGCAGCCTGCACCTGGGGGCTGTGTTCCCCAGGGGACCTGCTGCTCCCACAGCCCCTGCAGAAGGTCCTCCTGCAAAGCCTGGCTCATACATGCTGCGCCCTGAGTTTCCCGTGCCCCACCAAGTGTCTGCGCTGCACCTCGCTGATGCTGGGCATGGGCCGCCAGGGCCGGGGCTGTGATGCCTGCAGCTACTTCTGTCACTGGGCTTGTGCCCCACAGGCGCCACCCTGCCCCGTGCCCCCTGAACTCCTCTGCACGGCTCTGGGGGTGCACCCCAAAACAGGCACGGGCACTGCCTACAAGGGCTTCCTGTCGGTGCCACGGCCCTCCGGCGTCTGGAGGGGCTGGTAGCGGGTGTTTGCCGCCCTCAGCGACTCGTGCCTGCTGCTGTTCGATGCCCCGGACCCTCAGCTCAGCCTGGTCAGCGGGGCCCTCCTGCAGGCACTGGATCTGAGGGATCCCCAGTTCTCAGCCACCCCAGTCCTGGCCTCTGATGTTATTCACGCCCAATCCAAAGACCTGCCACGCATCTTTAGGGTGACAGCCTCCCAGCTGACGGTGCCGCCCGTCACGTGTGCCATGCTGCTGCTGGCCGAGAGCGAGGCGGAGCGGGAGCACTGGATGCAGGTGCTGGGTGAGCTGCAGTGGCTGCTGCTGGACACGCGGCCGAGGCCCAGGCCCGTGTACACCCTCACGGAGGCCTACGACAACAGGCTGCCCCTGCTGTGGCACACGCTCTGCCCCGCCATCATTGGCCAGGACCCGCTTACTCTGGGCACCGAGGAGGGGCTGATTGTGATCCACCTGCACAGCAATGACATCTTCCAGGTGGGGGAGTGCTGGCGGGTGCAGCGGCTGGCCGTGAGCCCCACCGCGGGCTTTCTGGCCGTGCTGTGCGGCCGAGGCCCCAGCGTGCGCCTCTTCCCCCTGGCAGAGCCGGAGAGCGCCGAGGTGGCCGGAGCCAAGATCCCCGAGTCCCGAGGCTGCCAGGCGCTGGCAGCCGGGTGCATCCTGCAGGCCCGCACTCCTGTGCTCCGTGTAGCTGTCAAGCGCCAAGTGCTCTGCTACCAGCTGGGCTCAGGCCCTGGGCCCTGGCACCACCGTATCCGTGAGCTGCAGGCACCAGCACCTGTGCAGAGCCTGGAGCTGCTGGGCGACTGGCTGTGTGTGGGTGCAGCTGGTGCCTTCTCGCTCTACCCGCTGCTCAATGAGGCTGCGCCTTTAGCGCTGGGGGCAGTCTGATGTCCGAGGAGCTGCCACCATCGAGAGGGGGCCTGGGCGAGGCGCTGGGGGCGGTGGAGCTCAGCCTCAGTGAGTTCCTGCTGCTCTTCGCCACTGCTGGGGTCTACGTGGACAGCGCCGGCAGCAAGTCTCGCGTCCATGGGCTGCTATGGCCAGCATTGCCCACAGGCCGGGTTACGCAGTGCCCTACCTGACGGTGTTCGGTGAGAGCTCCATGGACGTGTTTGATGTGAGGAAAGCAGAAAGGGTCCAAAAGGTGCCACTCAAGAAGGTGCGACTCCTGAACCTGAGAAGGTCCGCCTGACCTACCTCAGGAACCCTCTCAGAGAGAAAGACGAGTTCAACATCCCCGACCTCACCGACTGCAGCCGGCGCCAGCTGCTCCGCACCAAGAGCAAGCGCAGCTTCCTTTTCCGGGTGTTGGATGAGCAGCAGCGACAGCGGCAGCGCAGGGAGATGCTGAAGGACCCCTTCGTGCGCTCCAAGCTCATTTCACCGCCCACCAACTTCAACCACCTGGTGCACGTGGGCTTTACCCACAGAAAGCCCGGCGCCAAGGACCCGCCCCCGCCTCCTGAAGGGAAGGGCCGAGGTGCCTGCAGTTCCGTCCCGCAGCGGCCCCACAGCTTCTCCGAGGCCTCGCGGCACCCGGCCTCCATGGGCAGCGATGGGAGCGCAGACCCCATGAAGAAGAAGCCTTGGACATCCCTGTCCAGGGAGTCCGTGTCCTGCCCGCAGGGATCCCTGAGTCCCGCAGCCTCCCTGGTACAGGCCTCAGAGCGGCCCCGGAGCCTGCCCCCAGCCTGGAACCAGAGAGCTCCCCGAATCCCAGGACTGAGACAGGGAGCAAAGAGCTCTGGCGGGTCCAGGACAAGTGGAGATTCGGACTCAGGGAGAGCCCGGCTGGGGAGCCACCGGGAGGCCGCATCCCACCTCCCGCCACACTCCCAGCCCGTCCTGTGCTCGCCACCGGGACAGAACGGCCCCCTCTGCTGTGGGCTGGGGGCGCTTCTGGCCCTGTGTCCAGGGATGATTGTGCCAAAGCCCTCGTTTCCAGTGCCCTGCCTCAGGGGCTCTGGAAGAGTCAGGAACGAAGGGCCAGGTCCCTGGGAGCAGACTCAGGTCTGGGCTGCGCCCTGTCCAGCCCCCAGGGAGGCCAAGTTGGGGCATATCCCGGTCTCTGCTCAGGGCCAGGGCGAGAAGGACAGGCTCTGAGCCAGAGGAAAGAAGCGAGAGAAGCAGGGGGAAGGATGTAGGTGAAGGAAGTGAGAGGCAAGTAGGGAGAGAGGAGGTGATGGTGATTAGAAGGAAGGAAAAGCCACCCGGAGAAGGAGAGAGGGATAAAGGAAGATGGATGAACAAGAGACAAGGGGAGAGGGAATTGGAGGAACACACCCACGGGTCCTTTCTCTGGGGAGGAGCAGGGTGGGGTTGGGAACAGGGAGAAGAAGCTCCATAAGCAACTGACACCTAATCCGTCCAGAGGAGAAGAGGGTTCCTGAGCTGGGATGGAATGGGGAGGGTATTTATATGGGCTACTCGGTGGGAGATGGGCACCTGGTCAGTCCATTGGCGGGTCTCCAGGCACACTTTGGCCCTTCCCCAAAAAAAGGGGGGGGGTGTCTTTTTTTCTCAAAGCTTCAACCAACTGTGTGATAGATTAAATAGAGAAGGTAGACCGGAGATCTGGATGGCAGGACACACACAGGCTTTACTGGAGGGAAGGGTACCCCTGCCGGCTGCTTCCACGGAGAGGAGCAGAAGAGAGCGAGGGAGGTGTGTACAAGAACCTTTAAGGATAGGGGGCGGGGCTTAGGGCACTCAGCACACGGATTGATTAGGGACCAAGGGACTTAGGAATTGGGGTCTTAGGGTATTTGGCAGGTGCTGATTGGTGGTTCAGAGCTCAGGAATGTCTGGCCGCAGGTGGGGTTTATGTCTGTCCATCAACTGGAGAAAGGGAGGATCTATCATTCCAGGCTTCTGGTAATGTTTTTTAAAAATTGAGAGTCCGGGCGAGGTCAGGGGGCGAAGGTCAATCTTCCGTAGCTACTTCCAGCTGTGAGGGGGTGTCGTCTTTTAGGGGCATCTACCCAGGGTCTCAAAGATTCTGGTGTTCAGTTCTGAATTCAGTGCCAGATAGATCTCTCCCATGGTTGGCGAACGCCTGCATTCTGTTCTGCATGAGACATTGGCCAAAGAGCAAAATTAAGAGTATAAATACCTGCCGGGACCAGTTTGGCTCAATGGATAGAGCGTCGGCTTGGGGACTGAAGGGCCCCGGGTTTGATTCCGGTTAAGGGCATGTACCTTGGTTGCGGGCATATCCCCAGTAGGGGGTGTGCAAGAGGCAGCTGATCGATGACTCTCTCTCATTGATGTTTCAAACTCTCTATCTCTCTCTCTTCCACTCTGTACAAAAATCAATAAAATATATTTTTTTAAAAAAAAGAGTATAAATACCAGTGGGCCTAATAGTGGGAGGAGCCATGGGGTACATGAGCAAAAAGCAGGTAGCATTTTTCCGTGCTGGATAAGGGGTGCAGCAGCATGATTTCCAAGAGATTGGTTGGTGACATCTTGAGAGCGATCCTATTGAGTCACTTGGAAGATAAAAGCTGGTCCTGAGGCTGCCACGGCATCACTTGTCTGGTTTTGCTGTTTCTCTGGGCCTGGAACTGACAGACAACCTAGGGGGTTAAGATTCTTGGGGAGGTAAAAAGGAGGGGCTCCTTGGCGTAGTCCGGATTCCAGTTAGGACCATGGGCAGAAGGTCCGGCTAGGGCTGCGAATTTCTAAAGCATTTTAAAATATATATATATTATTGATTTTGTACAGAGAGGAAGGAAGAGAGATAGTTAGAAATATTGATGAGAGAGAGTCATCGATCGATCAGCTGCCTCTTGCACACCCCCTACTGGGGATATGCCCGCAACCAAGGTACATGCCCTTGACCGGAATCGAACCCAGGACCTTTCAGTCCCCAAGCCATTGCTCTATCCATTGAGCCAAACCGGTTTCAGCAGGGCTGCGAATTTCTAGAGAGAGAGAGTTTAGTTAGATGGTCTTTAAGGAAGCCGTTGCTCTTCTGGATCTTACCCGATGAATGTGGGTGGTAGGGTGTGTGCAGTTTCCAGGAGATGCCAGAGATTATGTGTGTTATCAAGATCTCAGCAACAACCTCAGCAGTTTCCTTGCAGGTAGGGAAGGCCTCTGCCCACCCTGTCAGGGTGTCTACCATGGTGATAGATATTTGGTCTTCTTGTGGGGAGGCATATAAAGTCTACCTGCAGTCCTGCCCTGGGAGGTGTCCCCTTCATTTGATGGGTAGGAAAGTTGGGGTGCATTCCTCCCTGGAGTGAGGCAGCTGCACACGTGGAGCAGGGGAGCAGGCACTCCTGACTGCCTCTCGCAGTGTGGGTGAGGTGAAGAGGGATGAAGGGCTTCTCCAGGGTCCACTTGAGTGTTACAATCGCATAGGAGGCTTTCCGACATTCCTGGGGGGTCTAGACACAAGTTTCCATCCACAAGCAGAGTTAAATCAGGATTAGAGAGAGGAATCTGAGAGTCCCACCTGAGGTTGAGAGATGACCTCGGGGCAGGAGTGCTTTGCTGCAGTTTGGGTAGAGGCAGCAAGAAGGAGAGTGGCTGAGTTCAGGGCTGAGGGCTGGGCTAGGAAGACATCAGGACTCTCGAGGAATAGGAGATCAAGTTCCTGCATGTGAGAGGGGGTAAGGAGAGATCAGGATTGGTGTGACAGAAGATACTGTAGTCTATGGATGGAGAAGACCTGTAAGGGTTGCTGGAGGCAGATCTTCTGGGCCTCCTTGATGAGAACAGCAGCTGCAGCCAGAGCCCAGAGGCAGGGCTGCAATCCCAAACTGTGGAATCAAGCTGTTGGGACAGGTAGGCTATGGGGGTGAAGGCTGGCCCTAGGGGCTGGGTGAGGACCCCCATGGAGAGGGAGAGACAGACACCAGAGGGGTGTCCCGGAGTTAGAGAAAGCTTGACAAACGAGGGAGGGTGAGGAAACCTGGTATAAGGGCTTAGCTAGGAGAGAAAAATTTGGGATCCAATGATGGAGAAATCCTACCAGTGGAGACCAGCTATATGCCTCAGATGTGTAGGGCTGGGTTTTAACAAGCATTCTTGGGGGTCTCTGGGTAAGGCCTGGCCAAATATATGATAGTCTCTGAACCCCTGGGACAGGATTGTCCAGGTGCAGGTGTCAGCAACCTACGGCTCCAGAGCCGCATGCGGAAAGAGAAAGAGTGGGCTTGAAGTGTGACTGTACAGTGAATGGAGAACAAGAGCCTGAAAGAGAAAAAACAAAAGCCAGGTTAAAAAAAAAAAAAAAATTAACAGATACTAATTTTTGCTGATGGTTAAGCATGGGAGACAGGTCCCTTTGTAAGGTGTACACTGTAGGAAATTTGTGGCTATTATATAAAAAATTATTTTTTAAATAAATAAAATTATTATTTACATTTTTATTTAATTTATTTAATTTAATTTACGGAATATTGGGGGGCCTGATGAATTGTTTTTTTGTTGTTTTTTTTAAAAAGGTGTCTTGTTAATTTAATATTTATTTTTATGAGGAGGAGTAATTCTGAGGGGGTCAAACAAAGAAATAATAAAAAAAAAAGTGGCAAAAATTATTTTTATGATGAGGAAGAGTAATTTTGAGGGGTTCGGAAAATAAATAATAATTAAAAAAATGAGAAAAAATATTTTTATGATGAGGAGGGCTTCTTGAGGGGGTCAGGAAAAGAAATTATTACCAAAAAGTGACAAAAAAGTTATTTTTATAATGACGAGGATGACATTGGGCCCTCATTATTAATTATTATTTACATCAGGCACTGATTATGATTTATGGTACACTGGGGCCCTGATTAATTTTGTGATTTCTTATTACGTCCTTGTTTTCGACGCCCCGGTAGGCCAGCCATGGATAAAGGCAAGAAGAGAAAAATTTCTGAAGAAAACAGAGTGTTTAATGATACATGGACTGAATCATTTGCATTCTCTACTGGAGACTGGTTTACCAGTATGCTTAATATGTAGTGAGAAATTTGCAAACAACAAAAAGTTGAATGTTGCAAGACATTTCCAGAATAAACACACAGCCTTTGCTGAAAAATATTCAGATGGAGATGAGAGAAGAAAAGCCATTGCAGAACTTATGAGGAAGGTTGATAGGAACAAAAATAATTTCAAGAAGTGGGTGAAGTCTGCAAATTCCACAACATATGCTAGTTTTGTGGACGCTCAGGAAATAGTCAAGCACGGGAATCCGTTCACAGATGGAGAGTATATAAAAGAAGCATTCATTAAGGTTTCAGAACATCTATACAAGGACTTCAAAAACAAGAATGAAATTGTGCAGAAAATTAAAGACATGCCTCTCTCTGCGAAGACTGTCAAAGACAGAACCCTAAAAATGGCAGAAAACATTAGCAAACAGCAAATTCAAGACATCAATTCAGCTGTGGCATACTCCATCACCTGTGATGAGTCCAAAGATAAAGGTGATATTGTACAAATAGCGCTGTTCTGCCGATATGTGAACTCTTTTGGGCCACAGGAAGAACTGATTGAGCTGATACCACTAAAAGACCAAACAAGGGGTGAGGATATCTGTAAGGCTGTCCTGGACTATTTAAGTGCTGAAAAAATAAACACCAACCACCTGATCTCAGTGGCTACTGATGGGGCACTGAGCATGAGAGGAGCACAGAAGGGCTTTGTGGCTCTCCTGCAGAAGGCTCTGGGTAGAACGCCGCTCTCATTTCATTGCATCCTGCACCAAGAGGCATTGTGTGCTCAAACATTTCCCCCACAATGCACAAAAGTGATGGATGTGGTCATTCAGATTGTTAATAAGATAATGGCAGAGGGTTTAAACCACTGCCAGTTCCGTTTGCTATTGGATGAGGTGGAAAGCATATATTCTGACCTCCTGCTCCACAACAAGGTCCGGTGGCTGTCCAGAGGCGAGGTGCTAAAATACTTTGTCGCATGTTTGGAAGAAGTAAAAACTTTCCTGGCCAGCAAAGAGCTTACCTTTGCTGAGCTGGAACAACCAGAGTGGCTGGAAAAATTACATTTTATGGTAGACATGACAGCACATCTAAACACACTAAATACAACCCTTCAGGGGAAAGGAAGCACAGCCCTGCACATGCTGGAGGAGGTTTTGGCATTCGAGCACAAGTTGACAGTGTTTGTCAAAGATTTACAGAGAGGTACACTGTCTCACTTTCCCTTTTTGAGAGAGTTCAAACAAAGTCATGATACGATAAATTTGAAATATTTGATGTCTGCAATCACCACAATGCAAAGTTTGTTTGGGAAACGACCTGTGAGTTCAGAGAGGAAAAAAACACATTATCCTTCCCTGTCACTCCTCCGGTGATCGATCCATCCCTATTGAATATGACTGCATTTGCAGTTGTAAGTCAACCTGATCTTGAGATGGAACTGGCCGATATAGCCGACAAAGATATATGGGTGTCCAAGTTCAAATGCTTGACCACTACTCTTGAGGATGTTGCCCATCAGAAGGCCATTCTGGCTCAGAATCATAAATGGAGTGAAATTGAAAACCTTCCCAAACAGGACAAACTTGTATTCAAAACATGGAATGCCATCCCCAACACTTATATAAACATGAAAAAGTATGCATTTGGAGTCCTGTCGATCTTTGGCTCCACATATGTATGTGAGCAGGTCTTCTCCAACATGAACTATATTAAAAACAAACATCGGTCACGCCTCACAGATGACATCTTGCAAGCCTGTGTGAAAATGAAGGTAACGTCTTACAGCCCTGATGTGCAGACACTGTGCACTGAGGAGCAAAAATCCCATTAACCAGGTAAATTAAATATTTTAATTAGCTATTAATTTGCAAAAATATATTTTACATTGTTAAGTGAAAAAGTCCTTTTTTTCTTCAGATTGACAGCTAACTGCACGATCCGGTATATAGCATTAAGGTAAGAAACAATATATGCAGTGTTATATTTGTTTTAAATGTCGCAATGGTTTTGCGGCTCCCAGGTTTTTTTTTCCTTCAGAAACGGGTCCAAGTGGCTCTGTATGTCTTAAAGGCTGCAGACCCCTGGTCCAGGTGAGTGGGAGACAGATCTGGAGTTGAAAGATAACTGAGACCTAGATGTTATTTTTAGGGGGAAAAGAGTAGAGGTCTTAATTGCCTCACTAGTGACATGAAAGGGGAGAATGGGTTACCATTGGAAGTAGGTTCTTGTTTTTTCAGTTTTGCCCCTTGCTGGGCATCCGCATGTTTCTTGTAGCTCCTGAGACAGGGTTCCAAAGTAGGTAGAGCAGTGGTTACAGGGACAGGTAAAGACTGATTATTGAGGCTGCATCTACGTTGGGTGAGAGATAGATTAGAGTACAGGTTCCTGTCCAGCTGATGGGGAGACAGATATATGAGTTTTCCCCACAGAGGAAGAAAAATCCCTGATGATGGAGACAAGCTGAGAGGTGTAAGAAGAGGTGGACTGAAGGGTATGAGATTCCTTTTTCTAGTTCCACACTCCAAGCTGAGAGAGTAGGTGAGTGATTGAGACTGTGTTGCAGTGAAAGTGGGAGGGAAAGGGGAAGGAAAATAGTAAAAGCCAGGGACCTGGATGGTTGGATAAGAGGTTAGAGACTGTGAATATTCTTAGGGGATCATAGACGACATTTTATTATTGAGCACAGCCATTATTATTGAAATATGGTAGCAATCATACTTGGGTAAAAACTGCTGTTTGAATTTTAACCTTGCTATCTGACTTCGACCTTTGATTACTTGATTAAACAATAGGGTAGTTACAGGAGATTGACTCCCACTGACTCAGTAGCTTCAGGGGTAGAAACTATAGATAACCTTTAGAGATTAACCTCCGAGTTCTGCTTTTGTATTGTGGGCAAGATAGGGCCACATTCCAATGTCCAGCAGGGTGTGACTGGGAACCAACCCTGCGGGCTGTCCCCAGTCTTTAGAATTTAGTCTTTAGGATTTAGGAACAGATAAGGACGGCCAGTTCTTTGTCCTGAGGGGCCAATCAGGGTTAGCCGAGGCAGTGACATCACCACCGACCGGAGTAAAACCCCTGGACTGGGCGAAATTTGCTCTCTTCCGCCATGCTGCCGGCGTGAGTGGGACAGCCCATGCTAGCATGGAGGAGAAGGCTCTTTTGTTTATTGCATCGGACTCGGCTCCCTGGTGGTCCTTGGGGATCACGAATTCATCTGGGATCCCCAGCCAGGACCATGAGGGACCCGATCCGGAGAGCCTGACTGGCCGTGGTAGGTGTGTGTTTGTCTGTGTTTTTGTGTGAGCGCTCTGGAGGGACTGCCCCTCCATCGGGGCTCTTACCTGGGTGTTTGCCGGCTGCTGCATCAGCCACAGTTTGAGCCCGGATTCGAATCTGTAATAAATTCTTGCTGGCTTAATCAAATTGGCTTTGGTGGTCCATCTCTTGGGGACTTGCTCCGTAACAATTATTATTATTATTATTATTATTATTATTATTATATTACTATTTTTATTAAACCTCCCCCTACTGATGAATGAGGGGCAAAATAAGTATTTATCTCCTCAAATGCCCTACTCCCGGGAGGGGTCAACCCTGATGCTTGCGAGGCAGGAAGAAAATAATAAAGACAACTTTGTAAGGTGAAAAATAAATAAATAAATAAATAAATATAAAAATTGTTGTAATGTACCCCGTGAATCACACAATGACGCCTCAGGAAGTTGAATTAAGGAGCCACATTTATTTCATAAGCCGGTGGCTATGAGGGGCAATACAGCACTCCAAATCTCAGCCACGAATGGCAGTAACATCAGGCTTATATAGGCAAAGGTATCGATTACATCTCTTGGTTGGAAATTAGGAACCTGATTGCAAAAGCAGTTTGTTACAGAAGCTTAACTGAGCAAGTTAGTTATCTACAAAGATTAACTATAGTTTTAGGTCTCAGAGTCAATGGAAAACACATTTTCTGGAGCCACTGGGGCAATTAAAGTAATTGTGCTGGCCTGGTCTCCAGGTGCAGAGGAATGGGTTTTGAAAGACCAGTAAAACCACAATCAAGGGGATATACAATTGAATGTGGTGATTTACATAAGCTCTCGGGAGATCAAAATAACTTCTCTATTATTTTAGCAAGCAAATAATTACAGAAGCCAGAACAGCAGGGTTGCCTGAAATGATTTCTACCATGCTTCAAAATCAATGGAAAAATAACTGAGTGAGTATTAAAAAAATAGAGTTCAGGCCTCAGTTCTGGGAACCCCCAGTCCAGGCAGCAAGCAATCCCTTCATGGTTGCGAGAATATGTAACCGGATAATCAATGGGTCCATGCTGCCTGTCACCACTTGAGCCAATTAAGTAGACACAGGTAGAATCATATATGAGCATTTATTCCAATACTGCCGGCAGTATGGGAGAGCAGCAGGTCATCCACAGAAATCTGCTCTGCACCCCACTGAAAAGGAAAATGGGTGGGAGGAGCTTGTAAACTAGTTCAGTATGCGGCTAAAACTGTAGTCTTACTTCCCCACTCTGCCTGACTTGGGCAGAGCTGCAGAGCCTCAGCCCAGGGCCCGCCACAGCTGACTTGGGCGGAGTTTTGGAACATGCCCCCAAGCCCAGCAAGACTGACAGGGACGCTCAGGGGCCCTCCACAGGAGGAGACATATGGTCCAGAGCCTCCCCACGAGTTCATTCAGGCTTAGGGTCCGGAATTCCCCTGGACTGGCAGATCTGGGAAATAAAGGATCATTCTCCCGTGCATTCTGCCACAACACCACCATCAGCCAGCTGCTTATATTGAGTAAAAGGACAAATATTACATGGGAACCAGCCAAAGAGTATGCCAAATGGGCAGTTAACAGGTAAGCAGAGGGCTGGGGATATTCAAAGGGCTTAGTGATATGCAGAGGCTGGGTCTTCAAAAGGCTAGTGATATGCAAAGGCATGGGGTCTTCAAAGGGCTGGCGGCTCTGGTTTCTGCAGCAAAGTTGTTCATCTTTCCCTGATAACAGGCAGCTCCAAATGGGGAGGATGAGCTCCCAAGTCCCTAGTGCAGCTGCCAGCCAGGTTAGAATGTGCCTTCTTTAATCAGAATAAAACAATCACTGTTAACAGAGCGTGATTAATATTTCTTACAATCTAGCTGGTTCCCCAGCATTCTATTTCTGCCCCTATCAATATTAACAACACAGAAATCAGGCAAATGCTGCAAAACAGGGCGTTTTTTAGAGCTGGTTGTACATGGCACACAGTAATACTGGAAATTTCTTACTCATGTTATTTTATTGGTTAAACTGGGCAAGCTCGAACTTCTGGGTTACAGTGCAAAGCCATGGAAGTAAGGCTAGGGGAGGAAGCAGTTACTAAGTCCCAGGCACTGACCCGAACCATTTCAACAATGAGGAACTGGCTGAGAGAGGTAAAGGGACTCATCCAAGACCACTTAGTAGGACAACTGCTGACATCACATTCGAAGCCAAAGTTTTAGTTCTTAGAAGAGGATCTTTAAAGCCAAATGTCCCTTGTCCGTTGTCCCAAGTAGATCTCAGAAAAGGTTCTGGGGTGTTTATCTAAGGCATCCCTTGAGATAAACTTTACCATGCAGCAATTGGGACATTCAAGTAATTGCTGATGGAGAGACTGCTCTGCATCAGCAGGACCAGAGTGACAGACTTAGGACCAACAAAGACCAAAGGCTTTGATTTAAATTTTAAGTGTACGCAAATTAATTCAATTCCTGCCGAAGGAATTACACCACATGAAACATATGCAGTTGCAAAGCACACAGCTTTTTATTACACAAATTCCTGAGCGGCTGCGGGTACAATCCGTGGTGCTGTCCTCCGTGGTCCGCGGCTGGGCTGGGCTGGGTGCAGGGCCGCGTTCATTACTGGCCATTCTTCTCATCTGGCGGGAAGCAGCATCGCATCGCTGCCTGGCAGGGGTCCGTATTGAGCCTGGTCGTACCCGTAGCAGCCCAGGCGTCTATCAGTGATTTACATCAATGCACATATGTTCATCTTAAACACCGCAAGGGGGCCAAGGGGAGTAGGTCACTCAGGCCAGTGTTTATCTTGATACAAGTCACTCTGCGTCAGTTCAAATCCTTATCTCTGGGGTACACACGCTTCAGGGCAGTGGGGAATGTATCTTTAATATCAGACTTTAAGTTTTAAGGGAAGTTAACTCAAACATTTTTAACTTTTCACATTCTTTAAGCATTTTTAAACATTTCTATATTTTACTACAACATCCTTACACAGTTTCTAGCACAGGGTTCTGAACTTCAGAAACAAAATGGGAAAAGGGGGCTCAGGAGAGTGAAATAAGAATTTTTAGGGGTGAAATGGGCAGGTTTAGGGAATTTTAAAAATTAAGGGGGGCCGAAAAGGGTTTGGCTCAGTGGTAGAGCGTCGGTCTGCAGACTGAAAGTTTCCAGGTTCGATTCTGGTCAAGGGCATGTACATTGGTTGCGGGCACATCCCCGGTAGGGGGTGTGCAAGAGGCAGCTGGTCGATGTTTCCCTCTCATCGACGTTTCTATCTCTCTCTCTCCCTTCCTCTCTGAAAAAATCAATAAAATATATATTTTTTTAAAAATTAAGGGGGTTCATGGAAAAAATACAGGCTGCAAAGAGGCAGCAGTAATGTTATAATAATGCAACCCCTCTAATGTATGACATAATTACTGTGTGAAATGTCCATTTGCTGTATGGAAACCCCAATACTCTGTAACTTCCAAAGTTAATGAACACCCCACTATCTTGATGTAAAAATTCTAAGCCCTTAAAGTGTAAACGCCCTGCTCCCAGCATAAGGCACACACATCTGGCCCACACTGATAAGGTCACAGTTGTTTGCCACGGTCCATATAACCCTGAGACTATCTTCAGTTGTGGTCTCCTGCCGGATAAGAGGATTCCACGTCGCTCCTAGAGACAAGCCACTGATTGCTCCGCTGTGTGAGCCTGAACCAACTGCGGCTGCCTTCCTGTCACTGTTGTTGTTTTTATTGATTTTTTACCCAGAGGAAGGGAGAAGGATAGAGAGAAACATTGATCAGCTGCCTCCTGCACACTCCCTACTGGGTAGGTGCCCACAACCCAGGTACATGCCCTTGACCAGAATCGAACCTGGGACACTTGAGTCTGCAGGCCAAAACTCTATCCACTGAGCCAAACCAGTTAGGGCCCTGTCACTGTTTTCATCGTCTGTCCTTCAGTGTACATCACCAGGTGGCCGTTGCTGGAGCCTGGATCCCACTAGGAGTAAGTAAATAAACCCTGTGTGATTGCATACTAATTCTGTCCTGTGTGTTCAAATGTCCCCGTTTGGCTCAGTTGTCTAGACATTGAAGCACCAGGGGATATGCTGATATTGCTGACTCCTGGTCACCTGCTGTTTGTCCCACTAAGTCTAGACAGATAATCAATTAATTGGGGCATAATTGGGGCGATTTACATTTCCATAAGACGAGGGAGTTGGGAGAAGCAGCAATTACATTTCCATAAGATACAGGAACAGGGAGTAGCAAAAGGTCTATATTTACAAAATAAAGGAGGAAGAAAGCCCAGAGGGAATAGGAGAACAATGAGGAAGGAGGGCCTCACAAGTCTCAGGTGAGGTTTTGATAGATCCTCCCTTCCCCCAACAGATGGACAGAGAATGAGTAAACTGCACCTGCGGCCTGGACATTCCTGAGCACCTCACCAGGCACCTTATATGGACTGTACATTGCACCACCAATCAGCACCTGCCAAATACCCTAAGCCCCCATTCCTAAGTCCCTAAGTGCCTAATCATGTGCCTTTTATGAAACCACCAAACTGTGCGTGCCGAGTACCCTAAGCCCCATCCCTTCCCTTTCCTCCCCTCAAAAGGTGTGTCCCCTCTGCACAGGTTGCTACTCCCCCTTACGCGGTAGCCCGGCAGGGGTCCTTCTCCTCTAATGAAGCCTGTAGTCCTGGTTTTCTTGCCTTATCTCTCAGTTTTTACCTTTAAGCTCAGGAGTTACTATAGTGACCAAATCAAAGGGGAATAGTGATCAATCAGAGGGGATATCGATATCGAGGCACAAAAAACTGTAGCCTCGCCGAAACCGGTTTGGCTCAGTGGATAGAGCATCGGCCTGCGGACTGAACGGTCCCGGTCAAGGGCATGTGTCTTGGTTGCGGGCACATCCCCAGTAGGGGTGTGCCAGAGGAAACTGATCGATGATTCTCTCTCATCGATGCTCCTAACTCTCTATCCCTCTCTCTTCCTCTCTGTAAAAAGTCAATAAAATATATTTTTAAAAAACAAAAACAAAAAACAGTAGCCTCTATGAATTATGAAAACAGCAAGTCGGTGGGGCTCTTTACTCCCTCCTCCCTCCCATCCCACGTGGGAGTCTGTACTGGTTCTTTAATAAATTTCTACCTTGGCTATAGCATCTTCAGTCCATGGTTTCACTCTTCAACTCCAAGGGACAAAGAGCCCCTGGAGAAACACCTGGAGTTCCAGTCCAAAAACCCTGTATCGGCAGCTGGCAGGAGGGAAGCTGGGGGAAGAACCCAGAAGTCCACATCCTCACTTTTGTCCTCTTCCTGGATCTTCCTGGCCTGAGGCAGGAGCCTGGTAGCCTGGGCAGCAGGGCAGACCAGAACATTCCAGCAGACCCTAACTAAATCAGAGGCACAAATATTTACTAAACTCAGGGGCAGCCCGGACTTGCTGGTAGGGCTGGGGGAGCAAGTAAGTGCAGGGGCCTCTTCCTCTAGGCCCTAGGGGCCAGGGGATCAGGGGAGGGAGAAGCCCCTCGTAGAAGTCTCACCTGACGCCAATCTCTTTGTCACATTTGTAGATGAGCCCTTCACACACTCAAGTACATAAAGCCCAGTCAGAAAGCACCTTCTCAGTATGAACAGAACAGGGAGCTGATCCCACTTTACAGATCAGGAGGCTGAGGCCATAGAGAAACAACATACCCACAGGCTGGGAAATGGGAGAGCCTGAAGTGGAGGCAGGCCAGAATCTTAGCCCCAATCACAACAGTGTCTGATGCTGCATCTGATCTGCCACCCCTTCCAGAACTTCCCTGACCCGCACTGGCCTGGACTAGTTACTAGTCCCCGAGTTACTAGTCCCCGACTAAGCCCCAGACTCTCTTCTATGGCCAGGCCTCCCACACCCTTGCTCTTACACCTTCCCTAGGCTATTCTATCCCCAGAGGAACCTTCCCTCTCTTCCTACCTCCCAGCTCAGGGAGCCCTTCCCACACCCTCTCCAAATCTAGACCCTCTTGCCTTGACTAGCTCAGACCTGGCCTCCAACTGCTCCTGCTCACAGGATTCTTGCCCTCTCAAGAGTAGGAACATGAAGGACTAATTGCAACTCTGTCACCCAGGGTGACCTGGGGCTGCCCTGATCTTTGTAGTCTCAGATCCCTCATTTGGACTCAGCTCGTCTGCCTCACCAGGGCACTAAAAATCTGGGAGAGAAACCCTTGGCAATGGGCACAGGGCATAACAATGCCCTGCCTTGTGCTCCATTCAGCCCAATTGTCATCCAGCCACACAGTCTTGACTTCTGCCTCTCCCCTGGGAGTGGGAGGCCTGTGTCTGGCCTGAGAGCTCAACTAGGAAGGGTGCTGTGGGAGCAGCCCTCCTGCTCCACCCCACTGGCCCCAGTGAGGCAGACCTTGAGTCCCAGCCCCTAGTAATTCTGCCCTTCAACCTTCCAGAGCGTTAACAACCTTTCCCAATCACAAACTCTCCATGCTATTAGCAAATTAGGAAAGCCATGGAAAATGCTGGAGATGTTTCCCCTGAGGTAGACTTTTGGAAAACCCAGAGAAGTGCCCTCCACAAGGACTAGAATCAGAGACGGTCATGGCAAATGCTCCGATTAGAGCAATTCAGGACCTGCCACCACTATAGTGGAGATGCCTGTACGCTTGGATAGCAGAACCTTGTCTTGAAGCCACGTGGGCATAGCAAGATCCGGCTATTTAATTGATTTGAATGATATTTTGAGTTGTTTTGGGGGTCTGGCCCTATCAGACTCGCCCCTTGGCACCGCCATTGCTCCGGGTCTTAGACGGTCCAGGGCTGAAAAAGGACCAAACCCCGCCAACGCCCAGCGACCCAGGAGGTCGGTTGTGGGACCAGGCCCGGCGGCCCCGGAGGCCGGGCTGCAGGCCCCGGGCGGGAGGAGGGAGGCTCCCAGGCGGGCGCTCGGGGTGGGGGTGGGGGGTCGGGGGGGCCGTGCTGGGCCCCGCTGCGACCTCCCGCTGCGGTGAGCGGGCGGGTCTCGGGGCTCCTCCTGCAAGCCGGGCGCCAAATTACATCAGGGTTCCCGGGAGCTTTCGCCCCGGCGCCCGGTCCCCGCGGCCCTCGCTCCGCCGCGGTGATCAAGGAGCTGGCGAAGCGCCACCCTCCCCAGGCCTCCAGGACAGAAAAGTCTCCAAGTTTCCGCCGGAGCCTCCTGGGACTTGGTTGGAATTGCGTTTAGCTCAAGAGTGGGCTGCACAGCAAATGTAAAGCCGGGCGTTGCTCTCAGTTTTTGCTGCGCGGCTGCAGGAGGAGAGGTGGCCCTGAGCCGGCACAGAGCTGGCCGGGTGGGCCCCCCATTTCGGCGGTGTGGGGGTGCTCGCCCAGAAGTCTGGCTCTCTCCGAGGGCCTCGGAGATGCCGCCCCGCAGAGGAAGGGTGACTTTGTAGTGTGCTAGCATCCCCCTCTTCCCACTTGCTGTGGGACAGCGACCCTCTGGGTAAAATGAAACACAATTCCTGCCTGCCACCGCTCACACCTCAGCGGGTTGAAAAGGTAATGGGATACACAGCAAGGAGGACGATTTCCGCTCAAGATGACAGCTTCCACCTCACAGCTTGTTTGGCGGAGGCAGTGGGCACCCCGCGCTTGAGACACTCAAGCAGAGTAGGGGCCAGAGCTGGTGAAAGAGGCAGCAGAGAGATGTTTGTTGGGACCTCCAGGACTGTGCAGTCCTGGGACTCCACTCTGCACTTGCACAATCCAATAACATAGCCACTGTTGGTTGAGCACTTGAAATGTGGCGTGGGGACCTCCTTAGAATCCCAGAGTTAGCATGAAGCTTATTTTAAGCTGAAGACATTTGAGATTCAACAGATGCAGAGAAAAGCCTCCTGGAGCTTTCCTTATCGGACTAAAAGCATCAGCAACTTTTGGGAAATGAGGCTGCCACGAATGCCCTGTCCAGGGAATTTTAAAGCCCTGAAGAAGAAGAGACACCATTCATACTTGTTAGACAAATATTATCACAAACCTTATCTTAAGTCTGTTCTCCTGAAAAGCCATTTGTCTTCCTAAAAGAAATCTATTTGTTTCCCCCTTCTGTTTTCTTAAATTAGATATGTAAGCCTTTAACTTTAATCATTTAATGAACCAGCTACCTCCTTTGTTGGCTCCTGCATGCATGTGAAATACCATTTTTTCCTTCCTATTAATGAGGCTTTTAGCAGTTTAATTTGCAGGTCCCAGTAATTGAACCTAAAAGGAAAATATTTTTTCTCCCCTATAGTGGCTAGCCTTCATTGATATATGCAAGTATGTACAATACATACAGGATTTCAAAGAATTAAAATGAAAGATATTAATTTCACATTTGATTACATGTGAAATAATATTTTCAATAAATTAATTAAAATTAACTGGGTCGGCAACTAAGTAATTGCGGGTTTCACACATATATGGCTTCAGTTGAATTTTTAGGTTTGCAGACGTAGTACAAATGTAAAACACATTTTGTTATTTGATAGTTGGCTATTCAGCTGTTAATCAGTAAAAAAAGTTTTTTGATCTGTTTTGTAGTTTTCGTTTGGCGTTCGTTGAAAAATGGAAAATCAAAAGGAACATTTTCGTCATATTTTGCTTTTTTATTTCCCCAAAGGGAAAAACGCATCGCAAGCTCATAAAAAGTTATGTGCTGTTTATGGTGACGAAGCCTTAAAAGAACGGCAGTGTCAAAATTGGTTTGCCAAATTTCGTTCTGGTGATTTTTCACTCAAAGATGAAAAACGCTCTGGTCGTCCAGTTGAAGTTGATGACGCCCTAATCAAAGCAATAATCAATTCGGACTGTCACAGTACAACACGTGAGATTGCAGAGAAGCTTCATGTATCACATACATGCATTGAAAATCACTTAAAACAACTTGGCTATGTTCAAAAACTCGACACATGGGTTCCTCACGAACTGAAAGAATCACAGTTAACGCAACGCCTTAGCAGCTGCGATTTGCTAAAGAAACGTAATGAAAATGATCCATTTTTAAAACGACTGATAACTGGCGATGAAAAATGGGTTGTTTACAACAATATCAAGCGGAAAAGATCGTGGAGCAGGCCAGGTGAACCAACTCAAACAACATCAAAAGCTGATATTCATCAAAAGAAGGTTTTGTTATCAGTTTGATGGGATTACAAAGGAATTGTCTACTTTGAACTCTTACCACCCAACCGAACGATCAATTCTGATGTCTACATTGAACAACTAACGAAATTAAACAATGCAGTTGAAGAAAAGTGGCCCGAATTGACAAATCGAAAAGGTGTTGTATTCCATCATGACAATGCAAGGCCACACACATCTTTGGTCACTCGGCAAAAATTAATGGAGCTTGGTTGGGATGTTTTGCCACATCCACCATATAGTCCTGACCTTGCACCATCTGATTACTTTTTGTTTCGATCTTTACAAAACTCCTTGAATGGTAAAAATTTCATTAATGATGATGATGTCAAATCGTACCTGATTCAGTTTTTTGCTAATAAAAACCAGAAGTTTTTTGAACGTGGGATTATGATGCTGCCTGAAAGATGGCAAAAGGTTATTGATCAAAATGGGCAATACATTACAGAATAAAGTTATTTAGTTCCATGAAAAAATTGTCTTTGATTTTCTTTTAAAAACCCGCAATTACTTAGTTGCCGACCCAATAGATTAGAGTAAGTGGATGCTGCACGGACACACTCCCAGGACCAAATGGGAATTATAACTAAAATACTTCCTGAATATCAATGGAAGACTAGCAGGAGAGAACCCTGATAACCAAAGACAGAAAATGAAGACTGCATAGAGTCTGTTACAAGGAGCGGAGGCGTGAAAGAGCTGGCCAGGCTCACATAGACAGCAACTGAAGTTCCAGAGAGATATCTCAGCTGTGGGGGGTGGCCACTGAGAACTCTGGGGTTTAATCCCCAAGCTGGACCCCTCAACAGAGAGCACCAGAACTAGGAAGGGTACCACATAACATCTGGCTGTGAAAAGCAACAGGGTTGCTATCTGAGAGGGAGAGATGGCTAGAAATTCAGGCACCCTCTTAAAAGGCCAATGTACAAAATTCCCTGTGAGCTCCTCACCTTGTGCTTTAGCAAAGGGAAGACAGAGTGGACTGGAGTTGTGTGAGCAGAAGCTAGGATCAGTAGCTTGAAGGCAGACACCCCGGTTTCCTGTGCTGAGTCATTCCCTCACACTGCAGAGGTTATCTTTCTCACACAGACAATTGCTACATAGACAGCTTTGCCTGAAGAGAAGACAGACGCCCACACTATTGCAAAACAACATGCCCGGCAGTAATAGAGTTTCTGGGACACATATAGTAATTATCCTCCAGGCAGTAGCAATTGCCCCATCTTCACACACCTGTGGATGATTGCCTAAGGGCAAGTCAGGATGGAATTCTATCAGTTTATAGGTGGAGGTAGTCTCTGGAGGATTTGAGTCATTGCCTGATCTAATAATCAGAAACAGTGTTTGATAGTGTCCAGCATCAGAGATTGAGAAGCATAGGAGATCTACCTAATACAGAATCATAAATCCAAACAGGCAGCCAAAATAAGGAGACAAAGAAACAACATCTAAATGAAAGACAAGAGAATTCTCCAGAAGAAAAGATAAATGAAATGGAGATCTGTATCTGATATAGAGTTAAAAAATAATGATGGTCTAACTCTAGAAGATGCTCAACAGCATGAAAAAAGATATAGAAACTATGAAAACAGAAATAGCCGAAGCCGGTTTGGCTCAGTGGTAGAGCGTCGGTCTGCGGACTGAAAGGTCCCAGCTTCGATTCCGGTCAGGGGCATGTACATTGGTTGCAGGCACATCCCCGGTAGGGGGTGTGCAAGAGGCAGCTGGTCGATGTTTCTCTCTCATCGATGTTTCTAGCTCTCTATCTCTCCCCTTCCTCTCTGTAAGAAATCAATAAAATACATTTTTAAAAAAAAGAAAGAAAGAAATAAGGTATGACATAGCACGAATAAAGGACACATTGACCCTAGCTGGTTTGGCTCAGTGGATAGAGCGTTGGCCTGCAGACTGAATTCCAGCCAAGGGCACATGCCCAGTAGGGTGCGTGCAAGAGGCAGCTGATCAATATTCTCTCTCATCATTGATGTTTCTATCTCCCTATCCCTCTTCCTTCCTCTCTGAAATCAATAAAGAAATAATAATAATAATAAAAGAACACATTGGAAGGAATACACAGCAGATTAGGGGAAGCTAAGGATCAAATAAGTGAATTAGAAGACAGGGTTGAAAAATTCATCCAATCAGAAAACCAAAAAGAAAAAAACAAGAGGATAGCTTAAGATAGCTGTGGGACAAGGTGAAATGTAACACTATTCAAACAACAGATGTGCCAGAAGAGACAGAAAGGGAAAAAGGGATGCAAAACATGTTTGAAGAAATAATACAGGAAATTTCCCTAATCTGGAAAAGGAAAAAGTCACACAAGCTCAGGAGGCACAGAAAACCCTAAGCAAAAAAAACCCAAATAGGCCCATGTCTAGACACATCATAATTTAAATGCCAAAAATTAAAGACAAAGAGATAATATTAAAGGCAGTAAAAGAAAAAAAAAAAACTGTTACCTACAAAGGAGCTCCCATAAGCTGACACCTGATTTCTCATTAGAAACTACAGGCCAGCCGAAACCGGTTTGGCTCAGCGGTAGAGCGTCGGTCTGCGAACTGAAAGGTCCCAGGTTCGATTCCGGTCAGGGGCATGTGCGTTGGTTGCGGGCACATCCCCGGTAGGGGGTGTGCCAGAGGCAGCTGGTCGGTGTTTCTCTCTCATCGACGTCTCTAGCTCTCTATCTCTCTCACTTCCTCTCTGTAAAAAATCAATAAAATATATTTTTTTTAAAATTATTAGAAGAAAAAAAAAAAGAAACTACAGGCCAGAAGGGAATGGCATGAAATACTCAAGGTAATGGAAAGCAAGGATCTGAAACTAAGATTACTATATCTAGCAAGGCTATCATTAAAAATAGACAGTGCTTCCCAGACATAAAAGACTAAAGGAATACATCACCACCAAACCAGCATTACAAGAAATGCTAAAGGGATTGCTGTAATGAGAAGTAGAAATAGAGAGAGGAACCTAGGCACACAGAAGTAAAATGGCAATAAATAAGTACCCATCCTATTTAATAAAAGGCTAATATACAAATCAACCAAACGGCGGAATGACTGGTCACTATGATGCGCACTGACCACAGGGGGAGCGCCCCTCAGCCAGAAGCCAGGCTCATGGCTAGAAAGCACAGCGGTTCTTTGAAAGGATAAACCATCAGCTGCTCCCACCTCCACATCAGTGCTAAGTATGCCTAACTGACTGCTTAGGCCCATAGAGAGCCTAAGCCATCAATCGGACATCCCTCAAGAGCTCCTGGACTGCAAGAGGGTACAGGCCAGGCTGAGGGACAACTCCCCGAAGTATACGAATTTTGTGCACCAGGCCTCTAATAAATAATAACCTTAAATGTAAAAGGATTAAATGCTTCTCTCAAAAGGTATAGGGTTGCTGAATGAATATAAAAATATAGCCCAACTATATGCTATCTACAAGAGACCCACCTCAAAACAAAAGACAAACACAGGATGAGAGTGAAGGAATGGGGAAAAAGTTTTCCATGCAAGTGGAAAATTTTTTAAAAGTTGGAGTAGCAATACTCATATCCAACAAAATAGACTTCCAAATGAAAGCCATCACAAGAGAAAACAAAGACCACTACATAATACTAAAGGAATCAATCCACAAGAGGATATAACCATGGGAAACATATAAGCACCCAATATAGGAGTACCTAAATTTTTTTTTTTAATTTTTAGAGGACTTTAAGGGAGAGATTGATAGCAATACAATCATAATAGGGGACCTTAACACCCTGTTGGCTTCACTGGACAGATCTTCCATACAAACCTTAACTAGGAAACAGTGACTCTAAAGGACAAAATGGATCAGATCGGTTGAATTGACATTTATACATTTCACCCCAAAGTTGCAATATATACATTCTTCTCAAGTGCACATAGAACATTCACAAAGATAGATCACATGTTAGGATACAAAACAAGTCTCTATGTGGTCAAGAAGATTGAAATCATATCAGGCATCTTCTCAGATCACAATGGAATGAAATTAGAAATCAACTACAGTAAAAACACCCCAAAACATTCAAACACATGGAGGCTAAATACCATGTTATTAAATAATTAATGGGTTACTAATGAGTTTAATAAATATATTTAAAAAAAACTTCCTGGAAACAAATGAAAATGAACACTTGACAACCCAAAATCTCGGACATAGCAAGAGCAGTCCTGAGAGGGAATTTATAGCAGGACAGGCCTACCTCAAAACTCAAAACACAAAAAAATTAACAATAAACTATATAACCCTACAACTTAAAGAACTAAAAAGAGAACAACAAGAAAAGCCCAGATTAAGTAGAAGGAATGAAATGATAAAGATTAGAGCAGAAATAAATGACATAGAGACTAAAAAAAAAAAAAAAAAAAAAAAAAAAAAAAAAAAATCAATGAAACCAAGAGCTGGTTCTTTGAAAGGATAAACAAGATTGATTAACCATCAGTCAAACTCATCAAGAAACAAAGAGAGAGAACCCAAATAAATAATATCTGAAATGAAAGCAGAGAAGTAACCACTGACACCACAGAAATACAAAGGACTGTAGAAAAATACTATGGGAAATGTGGAGGAAATGGACAAATTCCTAGACAAATATGATCTCCCAAAACTGAATCAGGAAGAATCAGAAAACCTGAAGAGGCCAATAACAACTGATGAAATAGAAACAATAATAATAATAATAATAATAATAATACACTCCCAGCAAACAAAATTTCTGGTCTGGATGACTTCACAGGGGAATTTTACCAAACATTCAAAGAAGAACTATCATCTATACTCCTCAAGCATCCAAGCAGAATGAACACTTCCAAGCTCTTTTTATGAGGCCAGCATTATCCTCATACCAAACCCAGATATAGACACTACAAAGAAAGAGAATTACAGGTCAATATTCGTGATGAACATAGATACTAAAATCCTCAGCAAAATATTAGCAAATCAGATTCACCAATATATTAAACAGATCACACACCACGATCAAGTGGGATTTATTTCAGGGATGCAAGTCTGAAAATATTTACAAATCAATAAATGTGATACATCACATAAACAAATTGCAAGACAGAAATCATGTGATTATATCAATATATGCAGAAAACGCAATAGACAAAATTCAACAACCATATTAAAAAATATTTTTTTCATTAATTTCAGAGAGGAAGGGAGAGAGAGAGATAGAAACATCAATGATGAGAGAGAATCATTGATCAGCTGCCTCCTGCACACCCGCTACTAGGGATCAAGCCCGCAACCTGGGCATATGCCCTGGACTGGAATTAAACCCAAGACCCTTCAGTCGAAGACCAATGCTCTACCCACTGAACCAAACTGGCTAGGGCCCAACACATTTGTTTATAGAAACTCTCAACTAAGTGAGACTAGAGGGATTATATCTCAACATAATAAAGGCCATATATGACAAACTTATAGCAAACGTCATACTCAGTGGGCAAATACTAAAACCATTTCCCCTAAGAACAGGAACAAAACAGGGATGTCTGCATTTACTATTCTTTTTTTTTTTTTTAATATATATATTTTATTGATTTTTTTTACAGAGAGGAAGGGAGAGAGGTAGAGAGCTAGAAACGTTGATGAGAGAGAAACATCAACCAGCTGCCTCTTGCACACCCCCTACTGGGGATGTGCCCGCAACCAATGTACATGCCCTTGACTAGAATCGAGCCTGGGACCTTTCAGTCCGCAGACCTACGCTCTACCACTGAGCCAAACCGGTTTCGGCTGCATTTACCATTCTTATTCAACATAGAACTGGATGTCCTAGCCACAGTGATCAGACAAGGAGAAAAAATAAAAGGCACTCAAATTGGAAAGGAGAATATAAAACTCTCATTATTCACAAATGACATAATATTGTACATAGAAAATCCTAAAAACTCTACCCCAAAACTACTAGGTTTAATAAATGAATTTGGCAAAGGAGCAGGATACAAAATCAACACTCAGAAATCCATGGCTTTTTTATTCATCAATAATGAATTCTCAGAAAGAGAAACTAAATAAACAATCCATTTACCATTGCAACTAAAAAATTAGATACTTAAGAATAAACTTAACCAAGTAGGCAAAAGACCCATCCATAGAAAACTAGAGGACATTGAAAAAAGAGATAGGAGAAGATATAAACAAATGGAAGAATGTATCATGTTCATGGATTGGTAGATTCATCATCATTAAAATGTCCATACTACCAAGGCAATCTACAGATTCAATGCAATCCCCATTAAAATACCAACAACATATTTCACAGATCTAGAACAAATACTCCAAAAATTTTTATGGAACCGAAAAAGACCCCAAATAGCCACAGCAATCTTTAGAAAGAAGAAAAAAGTTGGAAGAATCACAATACCAGATTTTAAGTTATACTACAAAGCCACCATAATCAAAACAGCCTGGTACTGGCACAGAACAGGCATATAGATCAATGGAACAGAAAAGAGAACCCAGAAATCAACCCAAGCCATTACACTCAATAAATATTTGACAAAGGAAGCAAGAGCATACAATGGAATCAAGAGAATCTCTTCGCCAAAACCAGTTTGGCTCAGTGGATAGAGCGTCGGCCTGTGGACTGAAAGGTTGCAGGTTTGATTCCTGTCAAGGGCATGTACCTTGGTTGCAGGCACATCCCCAGTGTTGGGTGTGCAGGAGGCAGCTGATCGACATTTCTAGCTCTCTATCCCTCTCCCTTTCTCTCTGTAAAAAATCAATTAAAAATGTTTTTTACAAAAGAGAGAATCTCTTCAATAAGTGGTGTTGGAAAAATTGTATAAATACATGCAAAAAAAATGAATCTAGACCATCAACTTACACAAGAATAAACTAAAAATGGATAAAAAGCTTAAGTGTAAGCCAAGAAGCCATAAAAATCCTAGTAGAAACCATAGGCAGCAAAATCTCAGACATCTCTCCAAGCAATATGTTTACATAAACATCTCCTACTGCAAAGGAAACTAAAGAGAAAATAAACAAATGGGACTACATCAAAAGAAAAAGCTTCTGCACAGCAAAAGAAACCAGCAACAAAATAAAAAGGGAGCCCACTCTATGGGAGAACATATTTGGCAATCATACATCTGATAAAGGGTTAATATCCAAAACATATATGGAACTCATACAACTTAACAAAAGAAAGACAAATAATCTAATTTAAAAATAGGCAAAGGACCTAAATAGACACTTCTCCAAAGAAGACATACAGGTGGCCAAGAGACATATGAAAAAAATCCTCGGTCACTGATCATCAGAGAGATGCAAATTAAAACGACACCTGCCAGAATGGCTACCATTAACAAATCAACAAATGACAAGTGCTGGTGAGGAAGTGGAGAAAAGGGAACCAGTACACTGCTGGTGGGAATGCAGACTGGTGCAACTGTAATGAAAAACAGTATGGAGTTTCCTCAAAAAATTACATATGAATCTGCCATTTGACCCAGTGATCCCACTTCTAGGAATATATCCTAAAAATCCCTAGACACCAATCAGAAAGAATGTATGCACCCCTATGCTCTTAGAAGTACCATTTACAATAGCTAAGATTTGAAAACAGCCCAAGCGCCTATCGGTAGATGAATGGTTTAAAAAGCTGTGGCACATTTACACCATGGAATACTATGCAGCAGTTAAGAAGAAAAATCTCTTATGCTTTGAGACAGCATGGAGGGACCTGGAGAGTATCATGCTAAGTGAAATAAGTCAGAAAAAGACAAGTATCACTTGATCTCACTTATATGTTTAATCTAAGTAACAAAATAAACTGATAAATGGAGTGGATCCAAGACATGGAAGCATGACGCAGATTGCAGAATCTCAGAGGGAAGGTGGGGAAGGGTGGGTGGGTGGAAAATAATCAACCAAAACCTTGTGTGCATATACGCATGGCCCATGGACACAAACGGTGGAGTAGGTGAAGGCTAAGAGGGGACAGGGAAAAGTGGGGGCTGGAGGGAGTCAATTGGGGTGGGGCCATATGTAATACTTTCAATAATTAAGAATTATTAAAAAAAAATAATAAAGTGTGCCCTAGCCAGTTTAGCTCAGTGGATAGAGTGTCAGCCTGCAGACTGAAGGGTTCTAGATTTTATTCCGGTCAAGGTCACATGCCTCGGTTGCAGGTTCAATCCCCAATAGGAAATGTGCAGGAGGCAGCCAATCATTGATTTCCTCTCATTGATGTTCCTATCTCTCTCTCCCTCTCCTTTTCTCTCTGAAATTAATAAAAAATATATTTAAAAAAATAAAATTGTTCATGATGGGGGGAAATTTCATTCCATTTGTTTCTTCTTACCTTTGTGTGTTTACTAGAAAATTAAAACAACACACACACATGTTGCCTGGTATTTTATTTCTATTGGCTAGAACTACTACATGTCAGGTGATCTTTATCTTTGGCTTTGCTTCTATCAGGCAACATCAACACAGCTTTAATAACTGAATACTCTGTGCCAGGTCCTGAGCAGCTTGGGCAGTTGGGGTAGAGGAAGAGGCACTGTGCCAGCCCTTGGGAAGCTGCCAAGCCCTTCTTGGCTGCCAGCTCAGCCTGGCTGAGTCCTTCTGCAGCCCCGCTTCCCCTCCTCCACAGGATACTTAGGCCAGCAGAAGGCTCAGCAGAGGGTTCTGGAGCCTGTCAGGCCTCTGGGAACTCAGGGAAGGAGCTCCATGCAGGCCAAGTAATCAGAAGACAGTGTGGCCAATGGCCAGAACTCAGGCTGGCCCTGGAGAGCTGTTTCCATGGCCAGGCCTACAGAAGGGCCTTTCAGTTCCCCAGTCCTAGGCCTCACTGCCCTCACCTTCTGGGCAGCGCTGAGTAGCCGCAGGGCTATCTACCAGCCCCACTAGCAGCACCTGGCTGTGATGGAACAGGCTCTCCAGCTTGCTCATCCTCTCTGCCAACTCCCATTCCCCAGGATCTGCTTGATTAAAAGATGTTGCTAGCCGAAACCGGTTTGGCTCAGTGGATAGAGCGTCGGCCTGCAGACTGAAAGGTCCCAGGTTCGATTCCGGTCAGGGGCATGTACATTGGTTGCGGGCACATCTCCAGTAGGGGGGTGTGCAAGAGGCAGCTGGTCGATGTTTCTCTCGCATCGATGTTTCTAGCTCTCTATCCCTCTCTCCTCCTCTCTGTAAAAAATCAATAAAATATATTTAAAAAAAAAAAAAAAAAAAGATGTTGCTAATAGGCATGCTCCCCCTCCAGGGAGCATGCCCAGCCTTCCCCTTCCCCTCTTCCCCCCCCCCCCCCCCAGGCCTGCATCTCCTACACCCTAAGGGGCTTCATGAGACTTGCAACCAGGGAGCAATGGGCAGCAGCAGCTCATCCCGGGCTCACTCTCTGAACCTGTCTCTGACTTCCCAGGGAGCCAAAGCAGCCAGCCTAGACTCATTTCTTTCCTACAGCATTTTTAGAGAATCAAAGCAGCCCCTTCTGGGCTCTCTCCTGTTGCTTCTTCTATCTTAAGCCCTTCCTTGTTTCACTGTCCCCAGCTTTAATGAATGTGCTCAATAAAAATAAATAAATAAATAAATAAATAAATAAATAAATAAAGCAAGCTCCTGATAATCACTCAAGGATAGAGGCTGAAGTCTGGGGGGGAAAAAGATATCCCAGACTTAAAATTAGATTAAAAACAAAATTAAAAAGGTTCTGCAGCTGGTATTCCTGTTTAACAGCCCAGACCTGGCAATTTGGAAGGACTGTCCTGGTCAATATACCCAGGTTTAGCCCACAACTGATATTAATGTGACAGATTTACAGATCTGTACATAGTTAAAAAACCTTATCTAATGTTACTTTTCCTTCTCTTATAAAACTTGCTCATAGAAATATCTAACACTCTGATTATGCTTACTCTATGCCAGACACTGTAGTAGTAGTAGCTTACATCTATTAATTCATTTCATTTTTAAAATATATTTATTGATTCTTTACAGAGAGGAAGAGAGAGGGATAGAGAGTTAAAAACATCAGTGAAAGAGAAACATCAATCAGCTGCCTCCTGCACACCCCCACTGGAGATGTGCCCACAACCAAGGCGCATGCCCTTGACCGGAATCAAACCTGAGACCCTTCAGTCTGCAGGCCAACACTATCTACTGAGCCAAACTAGTCAGGGCAACTCATTTCATTTTAATACAATTAGATTTCAGGCACAACAACCTTATGATGTAAGTACTGTAAATATCTATCTAGTATTCAGCCCTATCTGGTTTGGCTCAGTGAATAGAGCATCAGCTTGCCGACTGAAGGGTCCCAGGTTTGATTCCGGTCAAGGGCACATGCCCAGGTTGCAGGCTTACAGCCGATCAATGATTCTCTGTTATCATTGATGTTTCTATCTCTCTCTCCCTTCCTCTCTGAAATCAATAAAAATATTTTAAATCTATTGTTCATGGGTGAGAACGTAGCCTCAAGAGAGGCTAAGTAAACTTGTTCAATGTCACACAACTAGAAAAGGGCAAAACTGGGATTGAAACCAGGCTTTAGTGTTTATGCTCCAAATCACTTCATTACACAGTTTCACCCAGAATTCTGAAGGAACCTATTATGTTTTGTTCTCCTTTACTGGTTCATTTGGTAACCAGTTTATGATAAAGCTCTGACAGCTGCTCACATTATAAAATGTGTCTGAGCCCTAGCCAGTTTGGCTCAGTAGATAGAGCATCAGCCAGCAAATTGAAGGATCCCAGATTTGATTCTGGTCAAGGGCACATGACCAGGTTGTGGGCTTAATCCCCAGAAGGGGGCGAATGAATGAATGAATGAATGAATGAATAAATAAATAAATAAATAAATAAGACATTGGCTTTAACAAATTAAAAATTATGAGCTCTGCAGAGACTGGTTTGGCTCAATGGATAGAGCGTCGGCTTGGGGACTGAAGGGACCCGGGTTCGATTCCGATCAAGGGCATGTACCTTGGTTGCGGGCATATCCCCAGTAGGGAGTGTGCAAGAGGCAGCTGATCGATGACTCTCTTTCACTTCCTCTCTGTACAAAATCAATAAAATATATTTAAAAAAAAAAAAAAATGATGAAGAGGAGGATCCAAGATGGCTGCTCGGGTATACACCTAGCCGCAGCAGCTCACAACAATTTCAAAGGAATACAACTAAAATGTAGAGTGGACATTGCCCAGAGCTACAGGTAGTCGACTGACTGAAAACTCTACAATAGGAAGGAGGGAGAAAACCAGAAGGAAAATCAGAGGAGCTGAAAAAAAGCCTAAGGTACGGAGACATGCTGCGCGCTCGCACGCACGCGGGCGCGAAGAGGTCGCAGCCGGAGAGGAGGAGAGGGCTGGGTGCTGCCTGGCGTTCCCTAGCAGGAAGGAAATAGAACCCCCAGCCTGGGCGGAACCCCCGAACCGGCAGCGCTGAGCCCCAAGTTATGTGCCAGACCCTGGGGACCCAGGCTCCGGCAGAAGGAGACAATCCCGGGGGACGGCGAAATGCGGGGCCCCCAGAGTCGCGCGCACATGGCGCGCAGAGGACTGAATGTTGACTCTGATGCTGGATTACCCTAGCTGGAAGAAACAAAGCCTCCGGCGGCAGCTCTGAGCCTCAGTCCAGACCTCCCCGAACTCCAGGTCTGGGCCAGTCCCTGGGGACCCAGGCTCGGGCAGGGGGAGACGGGGCTGTGAGGTGGAGTCCTGGGAGCGCGGCGAAAGGCCGAGCCCCCGGAGTCGCGCACACTGTGCGCAGAGGACAGTCTGTTGACTCTGATCCTGGACTCCCCTAGTGGGAGGGAGAAAGAAAGCTCCAGACTGGAGGAACGCCACGAGGAGCAGGAGCCCCTGCCAGACACCGGCCAGCTGGGCGCCAGCAAGGAGCCGGGCGACAGGGCCCCCAGTGGGGGGGGTGCCCCTGAGCCTTCGACTGCTGAGCGCTGGCAACGGAGCCAAGGACGGGGGCTGCTTCCTGGGCGGCGCCGACCCCGGCAACAGGCTGGAGCAGCGTGGGAGCCCGCGGAGAACAAAGGGGTGCCACAGGCCAACCTGCTGAGCTCCCAGGACAAGGAGGAAGAAACCAAAGAAATTCTCAATGTGAAGAAATCAAGTGAGAGCAAATGATAGTAAAATTACTTAAGAAAGAATACAAAGAAGATCTTGAAAAATCAAAGACTAAGTCAGAACTCAAGGCACCAGCCAACATTGCAATATAAATGCGTTTTGTTGTTTTTTTTTAAAAAAGAAAAAAAAAAAAAGAAGAGAAAAAAGGGACAGAATGTTGGAACAGCGGCGACCAGGCCTAGAGTGGCCAGGCACAAGGCAGTGGCAGCTGGGCCCGGAGCAGCAGTGGCCAGGCCCCAGAACAGCAGCAGCCAGAACAAGAGCATCAACGGCCAGCACTGGAGCAGCCAGACCTGGGGCAGTGGCAGCCAGGCCTGAGGCAGAGGCGGCCAGGCCCAGGGTGGCCAGTCCAGGAACACCCAGACACGGAGTGGCTGGGCCCGGAGAGGCCCGGCCCAGAGCAGCCGGGTTGGGAGCAGCCAGGCCCAGAACAGCAGTAGACAACCACGAAGAATCCAGGCTGGGAGCGGCCAGGCTCGGAGCAGCCGGGTCGGGTGCGGCCAGGCCCGGAGCAGCGGCGGCCAGGCTGGGAGCGGCCAGGCCCGGAGCAGCTGGGTCTGGTGTGGCCAGGCCTGGAGCAGCGGCTGCCAGGCTAGGAGCGGCCAGGCCCGGAGCAGCAGCTGCCAGGCTGGGAGCAGCCAGGTCCGGAGCAGCCGGGTCTGGTGTGGCCAGGCCCGGAGCAGCGGCTGCCAGGCTGGGAGCGGCCAGGCCCGGAGCAGCAGCTGCCAGGCTGGGAGCGGCCAGGCCCGGAGCAGCCGGGTCTGGTGCGGCCAGGCCCGGAGCAGCGGCTGCCAGGCTGGGAGCGGCCAGGCCCGGAGCAGCCGGGTCTGGTGCGGCCAGGCCCGGAGCAGCGGCTGCCAGGCTGGGAGCGGCCAGGCCCAGAGCAGCAGCTGCCAGGCTGGGAGCGGCCAGGCCCGGAGCAGCCGGGTCTGGTGCGGCCAGGCCAGGAGCAGCGGCTGCCAGGCTGGGAGCGGCCAGGCCCGGAGCAGCCGGGTCTGGTGCGGCCAGGCCAGGAGCAGCGGCTGCCAGGCTGGGAGCGGCCAGGCCCGGAGCAGCCGGGTCTGGTGCGGCCAGGCCAGGAGCAGCGGCTGCCAGGCTGGGAGCGGCCAGGCCCGGAGCAGCCGGGTCTGGTGCGGCCAGGCCCGGAGCAGCGGCTGCCAGGCTGGGAGCGGCCAGGCCCGGAGCATCCGGGTCTGGTGCGGCCAGGCCCGGAGCAGCGGCTGCCAGGCTGGGAGTGGCCAGGCCTGGAGAAGCGGCTGCCAGGCTGGGAGCGGCCAGGCCCGGAGCAGCCGGGTCTGGTGCGGCCAGGCCCGGAGCAGCGGCGGCCAGGCTGGGAGCGGCCAGGCCCGGAGCAGCCGGGTCTGGTGCGGCCAGGCCTGGAGCAGCAGCTGCCAGGCTGGGAGCGGCCAGACCCGGAGCAGCAGCTGCCAGGCTGGGAGCGGCCAGGCCCGGAGCAGCCGGGTCTGGTGCGGCCAGGCCCGGAGCAGCGGCTGCCAGGCTGGGAGCGGCCAGGCCCGGAGCAGCCGGGTCTGGTGCGGCCAGGCCCGGAGCAGCGGCTGCCAGGCTGGGAGCGGCCAGGCCCAGAGCAGCAGCTGCCAGGCTGGGAGCGGCCAGGCCCGGAGCAGCCGGGTCTGGTGCGGCCAGGCCAGGAGCAGCGGCTGCCAGGCTGGGAGCGGCCAGGCCCGGAGCAGCCGGGTCTGGTGCGGCCAGGCCAGGAGCAGCGGCTGCCAGGCTGGGAGCGGCCAGGCCCGGAGCAGCCGGGTCTGGTGCGGCCAGGCCAGGAGCAGCGGCTGCCAGGCTGGGAGCGGCCAGGCCCGGAGCATCCGGGTCTGGTGCGGCCAGGCCCGGAGCAGCGGCTGCCAGGCTGGGAGTGGCCAGGCCTGGAGAAGCGGCTGCCAGGCTGGGAGCGGCCAGGCCCGGAGCAGCCGGGTCTGGTGCGGCCAGGCCCGGAGCAGCGGCGGCCAGGCTGGGAGCGGCCAGGCCCGGAGCAGCCGGGTCTGGTGCGGCCAGGCCTGGAGCAGCAGCTGCCAGGCTGGGAGCGGCCAGACCCGGAGCAGCCGGGTCTGGTGAGGCCAGGCCAGGAGCAGCGGCTGCCAGGCTGGGAGCGGCCAGGCCCGGAGCAGCAGCTGCCAGGCTGGGAGCGTCCAGGCCCGGAGCAGCCGGGTCTGGTGCGGCCAGGCCCGGAGCAGCGACTGCCAGGCTGGGAGTGGCCAGGCCCGGAGCAGCCGGGTCTTGTGCGGCCAGGCCCGGAGCAGCGGCTGCCAGGCTGGGAGCGGCCAGGCACGGAGCAGCCGGGTCTGGTGCGGCCAGGCCAGGAGCAGCGGCTGCCAGGCTGGGAGCGGCCAGGCCCGGAGCAGCCGGGTCTGGTGCGGCCAGGCCAGGAGCAGCGGCTGCCAGGCTGGGAGCGGCCAGGCCCGGAGCAGCCGGGTCTGGTGCGGCCAAGCCAGGAGCAATGGCTGCCAGGCTGGGAGCAGCCAGGCCCGGAGCAGCGGCTGTCAGGCTGGGAGCTGCCAGGCCCGGAGCGGCCGGGACCGGAGCAACCGGTCCCAGAGCAGCCGGGTCGGGTGCGGCCAGGCCTGTAGCAGCAACAGCCAAGTCCAGAGCAACTAGGTCGGGAGCGGCAGTGACCAGACTCGGAGCAGCTGGTTGTGGAACGAACCAGAGCAACAGAGGCCAGGCCCGGAGCAGCCAGGCCCGAAACAGCGCGCTCCTCGCCTGTACCTGCCCACGGCTGCCTCTCAGACATGGCTGGAAACTTTTGCGGGAACTTGAGGGTCTGCTGAATCAATGATGAAGGCTTAGATCTGGATGTGTTGAGTTAGTATAGCGCTGGGGTGTTGATATGTGAGTGCCTTGGGTGGGGCCTGGATGAGGCTGGTTGACCTATTTGGAAATGTCTTTTGTGTGAAGTGTATCATTGGGCATGTGGAGGTATTATTGATATGAGATAATGCTAAGTAACAGATTTACTATCTGAAAAGGGATTTACTATCGGGGAAAGGGAGGGAGGAAGAGACTGAACATAAACTGTGCCCCTATGGATGAGGACAATGGGGGATGGGGAGGGGGCGGAGGGTGGGGTGGGAACCTGGTGGAGGGGGGAAGAAATGAGGAACCTTTGTAATAATATGAACAATAAAGATTGATTTGAAAAAAAAAAAAAATGATGAGGTGTGAATGTGACCAAACTGATGGGGGGCGGGGTGGGATCCCAGAAAAATAAATCTTCCTATTCTTCTTTGTCCCAGGAAGGGCTAAATTGCTACAAATGAGAATGGGAAAATAAGCATGTCAGGGTGGGGGTGGAACCCAAGAAAATTTCAGCAAGCTGTGGCCTGAGTGGGGTGTGGCAGGACAGTAAACAGTTGGTGGGTTTTAAAACAAGATAGCCAGCATTTAATTGTGTGTGTTGCTTCTGCTGAGCTGGCCAAAGCCTAACACCAATTCTGCTCTGTGCCTGAACTGAGGGGCTGGGGATTAGGGAGGTGGTAGGGTGAGGGAGGTGGTGGAGTGGGAGGGTAGTGCTTCAGTTTGGGAAGGAGTGGGCCTGAAGGCCATTGGCACGGGATGAACTGCTGGGTGGGATGTCTGCCTTGAGAAACTCAGCCAACCTCAGTGTTACTGGAGGCAGGTTAGGCAATGCACAAGGTGTCCAAGCAAAATGGCATCTAGTTCCTAAAATCCAGCACATGCTCTGCTCAAAAGTCAGGCTCCCTGTGATGCCTCTTCCCAGGCCCTGTGGGCTAGTAGCAGGCCTGCATGGAGCTTCTGCTGAAAGCTGAAGACTTGAGGCCCCTGGGGCATCAGCCACCTGGGTCCCACCCACAGTGTGGCCCTGGGCTGCTGCTCTAGATCCTTCTAAAGCCCCACCGGACCTCTCTGGGAATCATCCTAACTCCTCTGCAAATGTGTCCAGTATGTGGAACTTCAAAGACACAAAGATGGGACCTGTAAGGGAGGTCCCAAGTGCCACAATATGAGCAATAGAGCCTCTTAATTTGCTAACTATGATTTACTAGAGGCCTGGTGCATGAAATTCATGAACTGTAAACCCCTAGGCCTGGCTAGCAATCAGGGCTGATTTGTGCAGGGGGGGGCCTCCTCGGGCACCTGCTTTGGCTGGCTTGGGGACTGTGGGCTGTAGGCAGCTCCTGCATTGAGCATATGTCCCTTGGTGGTCATTGCATGTTATAGCAACCAATCATTCTGCCCTTCGGTCAATTTGCATATTAGGCTTTTAATATATAGGATTTTAAAAGAAGTTGGAGCCCTGGCCTATGTGACTGAGTTGGGTGGGGACATGCAAGAGGCAGCCTATCAATGCTTCTTTCTCACATCAATGTTTCTCTCTCCCTCTCCCTTCCTCTTTCTCTAAAAATCAATTTAATAATTTAAAGTAGCCCAGCCAGCCGAAACCAGTTTGGCTCAGCGGTAGAGCGTCGGTCTGCGGACTGAAAGGTCCCAGGTTCAATTCCGGCCAGAGGCATGTACATTGGTTGTGGGCACATGCCCGATAGGGGGTGTGCAAGAGGCAGCTGGTCGATGTTTCTCTTTCATCGATGTTTCTAGCTCTCTATCTCTCTTCCTTCCTCTCTGTAAGAAAATAAAAAATATATATATATATTTTTTAAAGTAGCCCAGCCAGCATGGCTCAGTTTAGTATTGACCTATGAACCAGCAGGACAAGGTTCAGTTCAATTTTCAGTCAGGACACATGCTCAGGTTGTGGGCTCCATCCCCAGTGGAGGGCATGCAGGAGGCAGTCGATCAATGAATGATTATCTCTCATCATTGATGTTTCTATATCTCCCTCTCCCTTCCTCTCTGAAATCAATAAATATAAATAATTTTTTAAAAAGAAAAAAATTTAGCCGAAACAAGGGCATGTACCTTGGTTGCGAGCACATCCCCAGTAGGGGGTGTGCAAGAGGCAGCTGACCATTGATCCTCTCATTGATGTTTCTAACTCTCTATCCCTCTCTCTTTCTCTCTGTAAGAAATCAATAAAATATATTTTATTTTTTTTAAAAAAAGAAAGAAAGAAAGAAAAATTTTATCCCTGACCTGTTTGGCTCAGTGGATAGCACATTGGTGAAATATGATAGCAACCATACTTGGGTAAAAACTGCTGTTTGAATTTTAACCCTGCTATTATAGGTTAGTTATCTCAGCTTCCAGGTGGAGACCATAAATACAGGAGATTGATTCCCACTGACTCAGTAGCTTTAGGGGTAGAAACTGTAGATAACCTTTAGAGAGCTCTACTTCTGTATTATTGGCTATCGCAAGATAGGGCCACATTCCAATGTTCCCAGCCTTTAGAATTTAGAACAAAGGAAAATTCCTGTGGTTTGGACCTTTAAAAGGATTGCCTACACCTGGAAAGGTGCAGTCGTGTGGACTCCACCTGCCCACCTGCGTGTGGTACTCTCAAGGCCATCCTGGCCAGTTTTTCAATAAATCCTTGCCTGTTTTTTTTAATCAATCATCAGCCTTCAGTGGTCTTATTTTGAACCCAGGGTTCGACCCCACAACAGTCGGCCTGCAGACTGAAGGGTCCCAGGTTCAATTCCATTCAAGGGCATGTACCTTGGTTGCAGGCACATCCCCAGTGGAGAGTGTACAGGATGCAGCTGAATCGATGTTTCTCTCTCATTGATGATTCTAACTCTCTATCTCCTCTGTAAAAAAATCAATAAAATATATTTTTTAAATAAAAAAATAAAGTAAAGTTAGAGCAGCCTCAAGGGTTTGTACAGTTATTTACCCATTCGTTGCTATTGTTTATATTGACCTGTATACCTAATATATTGGTTTTCTAATTTAGTCTCACAACTACTTTTGACCTAAGAATGTCCAAACCTGTAGAGAATTTTTATCAGGGTTTATTTAAGTCAAGCTGATGACATTCTGGGAAGCAAAAATCTAAAATGTTCAGGTGGCCCGACCAATGGTTGAACCAGGTCACGGTTCGATTACTGGTCAAAGCACATGCCCCTGGGTTGCAGGCTGGATCCCCAATGTGGTACGTGCAGGAGACAGCTGATCAATGATTCTCTCTCACCTTTGATGTTTCTATCTCTCTCCTTCCTCTCTGAAATCAATTTTTAAAATTTTAAAATTATAAAATAAAATGCTCAGGTGAATTACAATTTTTCAGTTCTTTTTATACATTTAGAATTAAGGAGGGAATGTAAAAAATATTACATAAATCTGGGAATAAGCAAAGCCAAGGTGGAAGGAATCTATGATTGGGTTACAGGATAGTTAACAAGAACATGTACTTTCTTGAAGGTGGTCACACCTCAAAGGGATCTGAAAAAGAGGATTACACCTGGCATTTCAAAGGCAAGTTAACCTAGACACACAGGAACAACAGACAGACCTTGCTTAAGGCAAAGATAAACCTTTTATTTTATTTTGTTTGTTTATTTTAGAGAGGGAGAGACGTAGAAACATCGATGAAAGAGGAACACCATCGGTTAGCTGCCTCCTGCACACATTCCTACTGGGGACTGAGCCAACAACCCGGGCATGTTCCCTGACCGAGAATCCAGCTGGTGACTTCTTGGATCCTGGGTGGATGCTCAACTGCTGAGTCAAACCAGTTTGGTAAAGATAAACCTTTTATAGCCTGGGGTGTGACTATCCACCGTGACCTGCTCAGTTAGGAATTTATGATCAGATCACCTGTGAGGTTTCTTTGCGTAGAACTCCTTTTTCATCCACACTGGAAAGTGCAAACAGTCCACTATTTGCTGAGAAATAAGGAGGTGCTGTTCATGAATGAGAGACACCAGCTATGGCCTAGTGTGCCCCGGGGAGCTGGGCAGGCCTTGAGTTTGCCAGCAATCCCTATCACCTCCCACAGCCCCATAGATGGCTGAGCAGTGGGCACAGTCTCCCCAGTTGCCCTAAAATGCTTTCATAAACCCTTCATCCTCAATGGCTTCATGTTGCTACTTGGAACTGGCACCATGGCCATAGGCGGGGCTCAGGCTGTGGCCAGGACTCAGCACTCTTAGAGTAGGTCACAGGAGGCCCCTTGGCCTTCTGTAGAGTTCCACTCAGAAGGTAATCGTGGGCAAGGAAGACCACGCCAGAGGAGTGGGGGGCCCTCTGATTGCCCACTGTAAACAAGGAACCATGGGGTTTCGGCATCTCTTCCCCTTAATTCACATGTGTCAAACATAAGGCCCGCGGGCCAAATCCAGCCCGCCAGGCCTTGCAATGTGGCCCGCACCGTGCTGTCATCACTGCACTCCGCTGTCAGTTTATGACATTGTCAGTTTATGACTGTTCAGTAAACCATTCGGCCCTCGATTTAGGCTGGATTTTAGATTTTGGCCCCTTCTCTGATTGAGTTCGACACCCCTACCTTAATTGAACAAACCTGTATCAAGGCCTTTGTCCCTAATATTAGGATTGGCCTGGTGCATTTCCCCATTCCCATACTCAGAATCAGTATAGGAATGGGGAAAGAAAGGGCTTGGGAGGTGGGCTGGGCAGGGGCAGCTAGGGAAGAGTAGAAGCCAGAAGAGGCTTGAAAGCAGGTGTCCTTGGAAGGATTTGCCTGCCTCTGCCCTCTGGCTTTGAGCCTTTGGAAGGAGGAGAGACTGACTGAGGCGGTTGTGGCTTTCTGGCATTGCCACCTTGACTCAGAGACCTTCTCTTCCAAAGTAGGAAAAGCAGACTTCAGACCCACACTTCCTCAGGGTCCCAAGAGCTTCTGAGGAAAGAGGAGGAACACGGGCTCCGAGTGCTTACTGCCTGTCAGGCCCATTTAAGTGCATGGGAACATGGGCACTTGATGCTTACCATGAACCTGGGCTAGGATCATCATCCCACAGTCAAGGACCCTGGAGCTCAGAGAGGTGAAGGGCCTTGCCCAAAGTCTCACAGCCATGGCAAGTTGGGGTTTGGACCTGAATTAAGTGGCTGGTGCCTTTTTCACCAGAAATTCCCTAAAAAGGCAGTGTTTAGCCTGGCCGGCATAGCTCAGTGGTTGAGCATGAACCGGGAGGTCACGGTTCAATGCCTAATCCAGTGGTCGGCAAACCGAGGCTCGAGAGCCACATGTGGCTCTTTGACCCTTTGAGTGTGGCTCTTCCACAAAATACCACGTGCGGCATGCACGTACAGTGCAATTGAAACGTCGTGGCCCATGTGCAGAAGTTGGTTTTTGGCCTGGGGGAGTCTATTTTGAAGAAGTTTATTTCTGTTTACTTTGGGTTTTGTTTGCTGTTTTTCTTTTCTTTTTTAAAAATATATTTTATTGATTTTTTTACAGAGAGGAAGGGAGAGGTATATAAAGCTAGAAACATCAATGAGAGAGAAGCATTGAACAGCTGCCTCCTGCACACTCCCCACCGGGGATGTGCCCGCAACCAATGTACATGCCCTTGTCGGGAATCGAACTGAGACCTTTCAGCCCGCAGACCGACGCTCTATCCACCAGTTTCGGCTTGTTTGTTGTTTTTCTAGTTTCTTTAGATATAAAGTTAGATTACTTATTTTGGATTTTTCTTTTTTCTTGTGGTAGGCCTGTGAAACTATGATCTTCCCTTTTAGAACATGCTTTCCTGCCTCTCGCAATTTTGAACACTCAAGGGGCCAAAGAGCCACATGTGGCTCGCTAGCCACGGTTTGTCGACTGCTGATTCTCATCATTAATATTTCTCTCTCTCCCTTTCCCTTTCTCTCTAAAATCACAAAAAATATTTTTCTAAGATAAAAAGGAAGAAAAGAGAAGGCAGTGTTTATCTCAAGAAAGAAGGCACTGACAGGGGTTTGGTGTCAGGACAGGGAGGCAGCAGCAGTGGGGCAGTTCTGCACTGAACAGGAGTCTCGCCCAGCAAGCCTCTCCCAGCTGCAGGCTATTTGCCTCTCCTGAAGCAAGGGCATAAGTCTCATTGAAACCAAAATGTGGGGTTTGAGTCCGAGTCTGTTGTCTCATGAAATCGAAGAATGGAGCTTTTCCCGCCGACGGTTGGCAGTGTCACATGACATGGGTTGGAAGATGGCGTCTCCCACAGAGGGGACGGATCTGGAAGCATCTTCATTAAGTTTTGAAAAACTTGGTCGTGCCTCAACAGATCTTTGGCCAGAACAATTACCAGGTGTTGCTGAATTTGCAGCTTCTTTCAAAAATCCTATTACTAGCTCACCACCCAAATGGATGGCTGAAATAGAACGTGATGACTTTGACATGTTGAAAGAACTGGGGAGCCTCACCACAGCTAATTTGATGGAGAAGGTACGAGGCCTACAGAACCTGGCCTATCAGCTGGGACTAGATGAGTTCCCCAAAGAAAGAACATCTTTTCTGAACATTCCAAAAGAAAGGTCCTGGGAGGATTCTGACTTTTCCATCTTGGCTCACAGAAGGGAAATGAAGAGAGAGAGAAACATCAATGATGAGAGAGAATCGAGAGAGGATCCAAGATGGCTGCTTGGGTAGACACCTAGCCGCAGCAGCTCACAACAATTTCAATGGAAAACCAGAAGGAAAATCAGAGGAGCTGAAAAAAAGCCTAAGGTACGGAGACATGCTGCGCGCTCGCACGCACACGCACGCGGAGTGGTCGCAGCCGGAGAGGAGGAGAGGGCTGGGTGCTGCCTGGCATTCCCTAGCAGGAAGGAAATAGAACCCCCAGCCTGGGCTGAACCCCCGAACCGGCAGCGCTGAGCCCCAAGTTATGGGCCAGACCCTGGGGACCCAGGCTCCGGCAGGGGTAGACAGGGCTGTGAGGTGGAATCCCGGGGGACAGCGAAAGGCGGGGCCCCTGGAGTCACGCACACATTGTGCGCAGAGGACTGAATGTTGACTCTGATGCTGGATTACCCTAGCCGGAAGAAACAAAGCCTCCGGCGACAGCTCTGAGCCTCAGTCCAGACCGCCCCGAACTCCAGGTCTGGGCCAGTCCCTGGGGACCCAGGCTCGGGCAGGGGGAGACTGGGCTGTGAGGTGGAGTCCTGGGAGCGCGGCGAAAGGCCGAGCCCCCGGAGTCGCGCACACTGTGCGCAGAGGACAGTCTGTTGACTCTGATCCTGGACTCCCCTAGTGGGAGGGAGAAAGAAAGCTCCAGACTGGAGGAACGTGACGAGGAGCAGGAGCCCCTGCCGGACACCGGCCAGCCGGGCGCCAGCAAGGAGCCGGGCGACGGGGCCCCCAGGGGGGGGGTGCCCCTGAGCCTTCGACTGCTGAGCTCGGGCAACGGAGCCAAGGACGGGGGCTGTTTCCTGGGCGGCGCCGACCCCGGTAACAGGCTGAAGCAGCGCAGGAGCCTGTGGAGAACAAAGGGATGCCACAGGCCAACCTGCTGAGCTCCCAGGACAAAGAGGAAGAAACCAAAGAAGTTCTCAATGTGAAGAATTCAAGTGAGAGCAAATGATAGTAAAATTACTTAAGAAAGAATACAAAGAAGATCTTGAAAAATCAAAGACTAAGTCAGAACTCAACTTACCAGCCAACACTGCAACATAAATGTGTTGTTTTTTTAAAAAAAAAAAAAAAAGAAAAAAAACGAAAAAAGGGACAGAATGTTGGAACAGCGGCGACCAGGCCTAGAGTGGCCAGGCACAAGGCAGTGGCAGCTGGGCCCGGAGCAGCAGTGGCCAGGCCGCAGAGCAGCAGCAGCCAGAACAAGAGCATCAACGGCCAGCACTGGAGCAGCCAGGCCTGAGGCAGAGGCGGCCAAGCCCAGGGTGGCCAGTCCAGGAACACCCAGACACGGAGTGGCCAGGCCCGGAGAAGCCAGGCCCAGAGCAGCCGGGTTGGGAGCAGCCAGTCCCAGAACAGCAGTAGCCAAGCACGGAGCATTCAGGCTGGGAGCGGCCAGGCTCGGAGCAGCCGGATCGGGTGCAACCAGGCCCGGAGCAGCGGCTGCCAGGCTGGGAGCGGCCAGGCCCAGAGCAACAGCTGCCAGGCTGGGAGCGGCCAGGCCCGGAGCAGCCGGGTCTGGTGCGGCCAGGCCCGGAGCAGCAGCTGCCAGGCTGGGAGCGGCCAGGCCCGGAGCAGCAGCTGCCAGGCTGGGAGCGGCCAGGCCCGGAGCAGCCGGGTCTGGTGCGGCCAGGCCAGGAGCAGCGGCTGCCAGGCTGGGAGCGGCCAGGCCCGGAGCAGCTGGGTCTGGTGTGGCCAGGCCCGGAGCAGTGGCTGCCAGGCTGGGAGTGGCCAGGCCTGGAGAAGCGGCTGCCAGGCTGGGAGCGGCCAGGCCCGGAGCAGCAGCTGCCAGGCTGGGAGCAGCCAGGCCCGGAGCAGCTGGGTCTGGTGCGGCCAGGCCCGGAGCAGCGGCTGCCAGGCTGGGAGCGGCCAGGCCCAGAGCAACAGCTGCCAGGCTGGGAGCGGCCAGGCCCTGAGCAGCCGGGTCTGGTGCGGCCAGGCCCGGAGCAGCAGCTGCCAGGCTGGGAGCGGCCAGGCCCGGAGCAGCTGGGTCTGGTGTGGCCAGGCCCGGAGCAGCGGCTGCCAGGCTGGGAGCGGCCAGGCCCAGAGCAACAGCTGCCAGGCTGGGAGCGGCCAGGCCCTGAGCAGCCGGGTCTGGTGCGGCCAGGCCCGGAGCAGCAGCTGCCAGGCTGGGAGCGGCCAGGCCCGGAGCAGCTGGGTCTGGTGTGGCCAGGCCCGGAGCAGCGGCTGCCAGGCTGGGAGCGGCCAGGCCCAGAGCAACAGCTGCCAGGCTGGGAGCGGCCAGCCCCGGAGCAGCGGCTGCCAGGCTGGGAGCGGCCAGGCCCAGAGCAGCCGGCTCTGGTGCGGCCAGGCCCGGAGCAGTGGCTGCCAGGCTGGGAGCGCCCAGGCCCGGAGCAGCGGCTGCCAGGCTGGGAGCGGCCAGGCCCGGAGCAGCGGCTGCCAGGCTGGGAGTGGCCGGGCCCGGAGCGGCCGGGACCAGAGCAACCGGGCCCAAAGCAGCTGGGTCAGGTGCGGCAGTGACCAGACCCGGAGCAGCTGGTTGTGGAACAAACCAGAGCAACAGAGGCCAGGCCTGGAGCAGCCAGGCCCGAAACAGCTCGCTCCTCGCCTGCCCCTGCCCCACGGCTGCCTCTCAGACATGGCTGGAAACTTTTGCGGGAACTTGAGGGTCTGCTGAATCAAGTGATGAAGGCTTAGATCTGGATGTGTTGAGTTAATATAGCGCTGGGGTGTTGATCTGTGAGTGCCTTGGGTGGGGCCTGGATGAGGCTGGTTGACCTATTTGGAAATGTCTTTTGTGTGAAGTGTATCATTGGGCATGTGGAGGTATTATTGATATGAGGAAATGCTAAGTAACTGATTTACTATCTGAAAAGGGATTTACTATCGGGGAAAGGGAGGGAGGAAGAGACTGAACATAAACTGTGCCCCTATGGATGAGGACAATGGGGGATGGGGAGGGGGCAGAGGGTGGGGTGGGAACCTGGTGGAGGGGGGAAGAAATGAGGAACCTTTGTAATAATATGAACAATAAAGATTGATTTAAAAAAGAAAAAAAAAAAGAAATAGAAGAATGAAGTCACAGACAAAACTAGTTAGTGGAATACAGTTTATTGGGAGAAGCCAGTCCTGGAAGAGGTGCAGCTCGGGTTCCAGGAGCAGGCCAGTGTCGAGCTTCCTTTCCATGTCACAGTCGGGTGTTCAAGTCTACTATTCCATGTGCAGAGCCCCACATGGCCCTAAGCCACGTGGGCACAGGGCTGTGCTCCCCACAACAGGGATGTCAGGGTGTCCATTGTGTGCTGCACTGGGGGGAGAGAAGAGGAAGCATAAGTGCTTTTTTGTATACATGCTTGTTAGTTCTTGATTGGTCCTTACATCCTTGGGATTGATGTGTATGCCATACTACCTCGTGATTGGGTACCTGCAAGCTGCCTATCTTGGCAATATCCATATATTTTTAAGTTCATGCCTCTTGACATCCAACTGGGGTGTGTTAGTAATTCTGCCTAGGGTCCTGTCTGTCTGGGTTCCCTGCACCTTCGAACTGGTTTACCCATCCTGACGTGCTCTCTTCGCCAAGCCTGAGCAGGTCTTGGTGGGACCTCCACTCCCATCAAGACCTCTCTCCCTGGCTGGTGCAGCTCTGAGTTGAGCGTGGGGGAGTTGACAACAGGTGGCTTCACTTGATGCTTACCTCCAGCTCCGCGGCCTGGGTGCCACTGGCGCCTATCTCCCACCCACAGCACTATTGCTCACCCCACAACTCACATCGGGTAATCCTCTCTGGACCTGGGCTGTTATTATTATTGTCCTGATGTTAAAGGTGGGGAAACTGGCTGGCTGGAGTGGCTCAGTTGATTGAACATCATCCTGTACACCAAAAGGTTCCCGGCTTGATTACCAATGTTAACGTAAGAAACATTCAAACCTGTAAAGAATTTTTGTGGCCCTGACCGGTTTGGCTCAGTGGATAGAGCGTCAGCTGTGGTCTGAAGGGTCCCGGGTTCCATTCCGGTCAAGGGCATGTACCTTAGTTGCAGGCTCATCCCAGTAGGGGGTGTGCAAGAGGCAGCTGATCGATGTTTCTCTCTCATTAATGTTTTTGACTCTCTATCCCTCTCCCTCTCTGTAAAAAATTTATATATATATATATATATATATATATATATATATATATATATATATTTTTTTTTTTTTTTTTTTTTTTTTTAAGAACTTTTGTGAGTTTATTTGAGCCAAACTGTCAACAATTGCTGGGAAGCAGAATCTCAAGGTATGAGATTTGTTTTGTTTTTAATCTTTTTTTTTTTTTTTTTTTTTAAATCAATCTTTATTGTTCATATTATTACAAAGGTTCCTCATTTCTTCCCCCCTCCACCAGGTTCCCACCCCACCCTCTGCCCCCTCCCCATCCCCCATTGTCCTCATCCATAGGTGCACAGTTTATGTTCAGTCTCTTCCTCCCTCCCTTTCCCCGATAGTAAATCCCTTTTCAGATAGTAAATCTGTTACTTAGCATTTTCTCATATCAATAATACCTCCACATGCCCAATGATACACTTCACACAAAAGACATTTTCAAATAGGTCAATCAGCCTCATCCAGGCCCCACCCAAGGCACTCACAGATCAACACCCCAGCGCTATACTAACTCAACACATCCAGATCTAAGCCTTCATCACTTGATTCAGCAGACCCTCAAGTTCCCGCAAAAGTTTCCAGCCATGTCTGAGAGGCAGCCGTGGGGCAGGTACAGGCGAGGAGCGAGCTGTTTCGGGCCTGGCTGCTCCGGGCCTGGCCTCTGTTGCTCTGGTTCGTTCCACAACCAGCTGTTCCGGGTCTGGTCACTGCCGCTCCCGACCTAGTTGCTCTGGACTTGGCTGTTGCTGCTACAGGCCTGGCCGCACCCGACCCGGCTGCTCTGGGACCGGTTGCTCCGGTCCCGGCCGCTCCGGGCCTGGCCGCTCCCAGCCTGTCAGCCGCTGCTTCGGGCCTGGCCGCACCAGACCCGGCTGCTCTGGGCCTGGCCGCTCCCAGCCCGGCAGCTGCTGCTCCGGGCCTGGCCGCTCCCAGCCTGTCAGCCACTGCTCCGGGCCTGGCCACTCCCAGCCTGTCAGCCACTGCTCCGGGCCTGGCCGCACCAGACCTGGCTGCTCCGGGCCTGGCCGCTCCCAGCCTGGCAGCCACTGCTCCGGGCCTGGCCGCTCCCAGCCTGGCAGCCGCTGCTCCTGGCCTGGCCGCACCAGACCCGGCTGCTCCGGGCCTGGCCGCTCCCAGCCTGGCAGCTGCTGCTCCGGGCCTGGCTGCTCCCAGCCTGGCAGCTGCTGCTCCTGGCCTGGCCGCACCAGACCCGGCTGCTCCGGGCCTGGCCGCTCCCAGCCTGGCAGCTGTTGCTCTGGGCCTGGCCGCTCCCAGCCTGGCAGCTGTTGCTCTGGGCCTGGCCGCTCCCAGCCTGGCAGCCGCTGCTCCTGGCCTGGCCACACCAGACCCGGCTGCTCCGGACCTGGCTGCTCCCAGCCTGGCAGCTGCTGCTCCGGGCCTGGCCGCTCCTAGCCTGGCAGCCGCTGCTCCAGGCCTGGCCACACCAGACCCAGCTGCTCCGGGCCTGGCCGCTCCCAGCCTGGCCGCCGCTGCTCCGGGCCTGGCCGCACCCGACCCGGCTGCTCCGAGCCTGGCCGCTCCCAGCCTGGATGCTCCGTGTTTGGCTACTGCTGTTCTGGGCCTGGCTGCTCCCAACCCGGCTTCTCTGGGCCCGGCTTCTCCGGGCCCAGCCACTCCGTGTCTGGGTGTTCCTGGACTGGCCACCCTGGGCTTGGCCGCCTCTGCCTCAGGCCTGGCTGCCACTGCCCCAGGTCTGGCTGCTCCAGTGCTGGCCATTGATGCTCTTGTTCTGGCTGCTGCTGCTCTGGGGCCTGGCCACTGCTGCTCCAGGCCCAGCTGCCACTGCCTTGTGCCTGGCCACTCTAGGCCTGGTCGCCGCTGTTCCAACATTCTGTCCCTTTTTTCTCTTTTTTTTTTTTTCTTTTTTAAAAAAAAAACAAAACGCATTTATGTTGCAATGTTGGCTGGTGCGTTGAGTTCTGACTTAGTCTTTGATTTTTCAAGATCTTCTTTGTATTCTTTCTTAAGTAATTTTACTATCATTTGCTCTCATTTGATTTCTTCACATTGAGAACTTCTTTGGATTCTTCCTCCTTGTCCTGGGAGCTCAGCAGGTTGGCCTGTGGCACCCCTTTGTTCTCCGAGGGCTCCCGCACTGCTCCAGCCTGTTGCCGGGGTCGGCGCCGCCCAGGAAGCAGCCCCCGTCCTTGGCTCCGTTGCCCCCGCGCTCAGCAGTCAAAGGCTCAGAGGCACACACACACACACCCCCCCCCCCCGGGGGCCCCGTTGCCGGGCTCCTTGCTGGCGCCCGGCTGGCCGGTGTCCGGCAGGGGCTCCTGCTCCTCGTCACGTTCCTCCAGTCTGGAGCTTTCTTTCTCCCTCCCACTAGGGGAGTCCAGGATCAGAGTCAACAGACTGTCCTCTGAGCACAGTGTGCGCGACTCCGGGGGCTCGGCCTTTCGCCGCGCTCCCAGGACTCCACCTCACAGCTCCGTCTCCCCCTGCCCGAGCCTGGGTCCCCAGGGACTGGCCCAGACCTGGAGTTCGGGGCGGTCTGGACTGAGGCTCAGAGCCGCCGCCGGAGGCTTTGTTTCTTCCGGCTAGGGTAATCCAGCATCAGAGTCAACATTCAGTTCTATGCGCGCCATGTGCGCGGGACTCCGGGGCCCCGCCTTTCGCCTTCCCCCGGGATTGTCTCCCCCTGCCGGAGCCTGGGTCCCCAGGGTCTGGCCCATAACTTGGGGCTCAGCGCTGCCGGTTCGGGGGTTCCGCCCAGGCTGGGGGTTCTATTTCCTTCCTGCTAGGGAACGCCAGGCAGCACCCAGCCCTCTCCTCCTCTCCGGCTGCGACCTCTTCGCGCGCGCGTGCGTGCGAGCACGCAGCATGTCTCCGTACCTTAGGCTTTTTTTCAGCTCCTCTGATTTTCCTTCTGGTTTTCTCCCTCCTTCCTATTGTAGAGTTTTCAGTCAGTCGACTACCTGTAGCTCTGGGCAATGTCCACTCTACATTTTAGTTGTATTCCCTTGAAATTGTTGTGAGCTGCTGCGGCTAGGTGTCTACCCGAGCAGCCATCTTGGATCCTCCTGTTTTTAATCTTTATTGTTGAAACTATTACATATGTCCCATTCCCCCATTTCCCCATTTCCCCACCATTGATCCCTTCTAGTCTGCCCTTCCCCCCCACCTGGCATTCACCACCTTATTGACTGTGCCCATGGGTTATGCATATATGCATACAAGTCCTTTGGTTGATCTCTTTCTATCCACCCAACCATCCTGCCTTCCTTCTGAGAAAATGCTCCAGAGAATGGCAGTTTTTCACCTTATTTTATAAATTTCAATCAAAGGAGGAGACATAAATGGGTTACCTGAGATCCATTGGTGATAGATTAGGGAGTCAGGAGAAAGCAGGGTGGGGAAACCTCTGGGATTAGATAAAAAGTGACACATTACTTAGGTGAGTACAGGATAGTTAACAGTCAACAATTAACATGATAATAATAACAATGAGGGAATTTGTGCCCTGAGGAGTCCAGAAAAAGGGAACTTACCCTGACATTCCAAAAGTATGTTATCCTAGATGCAAAAAGACAATAGGCTCAGATAACATCGAAATTGATCTTAGTCAGGGAAGATCCTGGCCTAGTACTTGACTGTCTACCATAAATTGCTTTATATATATATATATCTTTATAGACTTTTTTTAATTAAAAAGTTTTAGCCCTAGTCATTTTGCTCAGTGGGTAAAGCATTGGCCTGCAGACCAAAGGGTCCTGGGTTCAATTCCGGTCATACCTTGGTTGTAGGCTCCTCACTGGGCCCTGGTAGGGGGCACATGCAGAAGGCAACCAATCAATGTGCTTTTCTCACATCAATATTTCTGTCTTTCCCTCTCTCTTCCACTCTCCCTCAAAAAAATCAATGGAAAAAATATCCTCAGGTGAGGATTAACGAAAATCCTATATAATAAAATCTTTTTTATTTTATTTTATTGATTTTTTACAGAGAGGAAGGGAGAGAGAGATAGAGAGCTAGAAACATCGACCAGCTGCCTCCTGCACACCCCTCACTGGGGATGTGCCTGCAACCAAGGTAAGTGCCCTTGACCAGAATCGAACCTGGGACCTTTCAGTCTTCAGACCGATGCTCTATCCACTGAGCCAAACCGGTTTTAGCATATATATAATAAAATTTTAAAATGCAAATCAACCAAACGGAGAACAACCGGTAGAATGACCAGTTGCTATGATGCATACGACCACCAGGGGGCAGACACTCAAGACAGGAGCTGCCCCCAGCCTGCGGGCCCCAGGCCAGCCAAGGTGGGTGCCAGTAAGGGGCCCCCCCATCACCCCGCTGGTCATCCCACAGATCAGCCCTGATCACCATTCACAAATGAATTGATTACCATGGGGACCCTACCCATGCACAAATTTCATGCACCAGGCCTCTGGTAAGTAAATAAAATAAAATAATTGTAATTTCAGACCATCCTTTGTGGTTACTTTAGGTCTCTGAGTTTGCAAGGCCTTCCCTGTGTTACTCAGGTTAGCATGTGGCCCCCTTTCATCCACACTGTCCTCCTCTCCTCCCCCTTCCCTGCCCTTGCCCCTGCTAGCTAGAGGTCCTCAAATAAACAGAGCTGCTAAGGAGATTTGTGTGGGTGCTGATACAGGGTCCTGCGGATTGCTGGCAGAAGCCCTGTCCTGAGTGGGGCTCCTTTGCCTCCCAGTCCCTGAGGGGTTCTTCACCTGATACCACTGCCCCATGCTGAGAGATCCATATCAGTGAATGCCAGGGGGCACCTGTGGGTTCAGAGGCCTTGAAGCCTGCACTTGCCCCAGCCCTAGGCCACGAGGTCATGGAGGCCTCCTGAAGTCTCTTCCCTGGGGAGCTGAAAGGCACACAGGCATGACGAGGTGCTAATTACTGAACTAACTGGAGCCAAATAAGCTACAGGGGACTGGCTGACAGGAGGTAGGGAATGCATGCATGAGGGGAGAGGGCTGCTGGCAGAGGGTAAAAAGGGAGGCCAAGACCCAGGTCCAGCACAGGCAGTGTTTGTTCATGAAAGGTTGATTTACTAGAGCCTTAAAACGCAAAGGACGGGTGAGCAGTGTGTGACATGCAAAGTCCTGCTTGGGCCATGAGATGCTTGCCGGCCTCCTGTCCCCCGCAGGCTTGCAGCAGGAGTGCCTCCTGCTCAGTGCCCACTGCGGTGAGGAAGCCAGGCCAGCCAACTCCCTCCCCCAGGCCTTTGCCACCCCCACAGTGAAGATGGCCTAAGGAGTGTAAGTTGCTAATGAAATATGACTCATTTTTTATGATATTTAAGTTAGGAAGTGTTCCTCACTAGAAGAAATCAAGAAAAAAGATGACTTGTTTTTTGTCTTAGTGCATCATTGTAGAAGAAAGCAAAGAGATTTTGGTTGCAATCTTTGCAAGCTTTTGTGGGAATGCTTTCTAAGAAAGACTGTCACTATGCTTTGTGTGATGCAAGATTTGGAACTAAGGAATCCAGAAAAGAGGACTTAATGTTTTCTTTGTGAACACCAAGAGCTAGCACCTCTGAAAAGTAAAATTAACTATGTGTGGACATAAAAGGGGCCACATGCTAACCTGACAAGCTCAGGCAAGGCCTGCATGGCAGTCTTGCAAACTCAAAAAGACCTAAAGTAACCACAAAGGATGGTCTGAATTTAAAACTTTTTTAACTAAAAGCAATTTATGGCAGGTAGTCATATTCTAGGCTAGATTCTTCCCTGACAAAAGTCAATCTTTACCTTCACTAAGCATGTCTATTGTCTTTTGCACCTATGATAACATATCATTGGAATGTTGAGGTACCTTGTAACTTCCATTTTTCTGAACCCCTCAGGGCACAATCAATGTGCCAGAGCTCCAGAACAGGAGACCACAAATTCCTTCATTGTTATTATAACTAGAGGCCCAGTGCACAAAATTCATGCGGGGGGAGGGGGGGACCTCAGTCCGGCCTGCACCCTCTCTAATCTGAAACCCTTTGGGGAATGTTTGACTGCCAGTTTGTGCCCTTTTTTAACAGATGACAGTTCCATTGTTGTTTCTTTTTATTGATTTTTTTTTTTTTTTTTTTTTTTTTTTTTTTTTTTTTTTTTACAGAGAGGAAGAGAGAGGGATAGAGAGTTAGAAACATCAATGAGAGAGAATCATCAATCAGCTGTCTCTTGCAAACCCCCTACTGAGGATGTGCCCGAAACCAAGGAACATGCCCTTGACCGGAATCGAACCCGGGACCTTTCAGTCCGCAGGCCGACACTCTATCCACTGAGTCAAACCTGTTCCATTGTTTCTTTCTTTTCATGCTTAAACCCACTGGAATTGGTAGGTGTTCAAAGTGTGTATACATTTTGGGGGGACACCCTGTGTATCTCTAGCCAGCGGTGAAAGGAACCAACGGCAGATTTGGATCCCCCAGACAGGGAACCTCGCTCACTCCCCGCATGTCTCCCACTGCACTTCCCACCTTCGGGGGCAGCGGGAGAATCACTGTTTTCTCTCATTAACTCGGAAAAGCACGTCCTGTCACCCGCTGGCCAGCAGGAGTGCGCTAGGCCCCAAGCAAGCAAGGCTCAGTCAGGGCAGCCTTTGCTCATGGGTGCCGGCACCCAAAGCGCACATTCCTCCTCTGCAGTCGCCCTGGCTATCCCACCGTTTCACTGAGAGGACAGACCTCCTCGCTTCCTCTGGGTTCCCGATTTTGAACGCTGACCCAAGGCACCTCAGCGAGGGCCGCCTGCGCCCCCCAGGTGTGTCTGTCCGCACCTGCTCCCGCCTCAGCACCTGCATTAGCCCCGTGGAGGACACTGGCCTCCGCGGGAGCAGGGCATCACCACTCCGCCCTCTCACTGCCATCTCACAGGCGCCCACCCCCAGCACCCAGAACACCCAGACACTCTCCAAAGGACGTGAGCATGCCAGAGGGGACGTGTGCACATCCTGTGGGGGACACGGGCATGCTGGGGTTGATGAACGTATGACAGAGGGGCATACGCGCCATGTTGCACGCGCCATGTTCCAGGACTGTTGCAGGCGCACGTGGGTGACAGTGCTGGGGGTGTTCGCACACGGAGGGGGGGTGGGGTGGGGGACGACATATTGGAGGCCTGAGGCTGTGCAGATCCACAAACCCCCATTACACGGCCCGGAGGATGTCAATCTGGCCCGCCATGGTGGCTGTCCCTGTGACCAAGGAAGCCAAGCCCCCCTGCACACTCTGACAGCTTGGCTTCCTAGGTCACTGGGGCAACAGAAGAAGCCAAGCTCCCCTGCCCACTCTGCTCCAGCCACCACATTTGTTGTGTCATTTTGCATATTCCCTCCTTATTGGCTGTGGGCGCCACCATCTTTATCGCAAAGTGGTGGTCAATTTGCATATTACTCTTTTATTAGATAGTATATTGTTTTTTTAAAATATATTTTATTGATTTTTTTACAGAGAGGAAGGAAGATGGAAAGTTAGAAACATCGATCAGCTGCCTCCTACACACCCCCCACTGGGGATGTGCCTGCAGCCAAGGTACATGCCCTTGACCAGAATCGAACCCGGGACCCTTAAGTCCAAAGGCTGACACTCTATCCACTGAGCCAAACTGGTTAGGGTATAATTGTTGACTATTAACTATCTTGAACCCACCTGTGTAAAACAAGTATGTGCTATCATTTTACTTTTTACCCAATCCCAGAGGTTTCCCCGATTTGCTTTCTCCCACCTCCCTATTCTATCACCAATGGATTTCATGTAACACATTTATTTGATTGTGATGTATAAAACAAGGTGAAAAACCTCCATTCTCAGAGCATCATCTCAATACAATGAGATTTTGCTTCCTAACAATTGTCAACAGTTTGGCTCAAATAAACTCACAAAAATTCTTTACATATGCAAGCTCCAAGAATATAATAAAAAAGAAATTTCAGGCCGAAACCGGTTTGGCTCAGTGGTAGAGCGTCGGTCTGTGGACTGAAGGGACCTGGGTTGGATTCCGGTCAAGGGCATGTACCTTGGTTGCGGGCACATCCCTGGTAGGGGGTGTGCAAGAGGCAGCTGGCCGATGTTTCTCTCATCGATGTTTCTAGTACTCTATCTCTCTCCCTTCCTCTCTGTAAAAAAACAATAAAATATATTAAAAAAAGAAAAAAAGAAATTTCAGTCCTGGCTGGTATGGCTCAGTAGGTTGGGTGTGTCATGTGCACTAAAAGGTTGCCAGTTGGATTCTGGGGCTTGGTCCCTGGTAGGAGGTGTGTGGGAGGCCAAAGGATGTTTCTCACGTGGGTGTTTCTCTTTCTTTCTCCTTCTCCCTCCCCCTCTCTCTAAAAATATTTTTTTAAAGAAATTCCAAGCATATAATGTGAATGTCACGCAAATGGGCCAGAACACCTTAATAAGACTTGTATTGCAGAAAAGTTAGGTGGATCCTTTGTTTGTCCTGAGTAGATCTGAAAGGAATTTTAGAGACAGGACAGGCAGATTTAGGAAAAGGGAGTTCATGGGAGATGAATGCTTATCTTACTTTCACAGAGGATAGAGAAAAGTCACAAAATTCTGGAAAGGGGGAAACATACTTTCACAGAGTGTGGGAACCCTTAGCACGACCCGGGTGATTAGGGCCCACTCAGGGTCCGGTTTCTGGAGGAGGCTACACACTAAAATGGAGAGAGAGACTAGAAAAGTTAATTTGGAACAAATGGGGGGCCAGGCGGGAGTCAACCTCTAGTGGGAAGACTCTCTAGGCTCTGGCCTCGCTCTCCCTTTTATTGCGGCGGCTATGGGATACACCCATTACCCGTAAGCAGCTTTGGGAAACACCCATAGCCCTTAGGCAGGTAATAAGCGGATTATCATATCAGTAAGGATTTACATGATTACAAGATGGGGAAGTTGCCTCAGTTACCATTGTCTCAATTAGATAGGGTGTGGTTGGCTCTGACCTTTCAGAGCTTCAAGGTTGACCAGCCTCTTTCTATTAGTGAGACAATGATTGGTTTCGGCAACAGAGGATAGAGGAACTGTCACAAGGGGTGAGAAAGAAGGGATACCACCCGGGCTTTGGACTTTGAAACTGATACTATGTAGCAGAGTGGCCAATGAGGAAAGCACAGGGGTCCTAAATTAAGGAAGGGTCCAATTTGAAAGGGTCATGTTCAGACAGAAGATTTTTTTCTTCTGAGACTGATTTTCCTCATCAGAGAGGGGGGAGGCGAGCACTCCCAGGCTTTTCCCATTTACGGACCCCTCCCCTGGGGGTTCCCAAGGAGTTTGTATATGCTTCCAATAAACTTGCACATTTTTATTTAAAATCTTTTAGTCTGAGAGTTTATTCTTCTAACTTCGTCTGGCAAGGACCCACAGGGAGAGATTCTGCACCTCAATTCCACATAACAGATCATTGTTCAGTATCACAAATCAAAAGCTTCCATGTTTTTGTTTGTTTGTTTTTTAAATATACTTTATTGACCTTTTACAGAGAGGAAGGGAGACAGAGAGTTTGAAACATCAATGAGAGAGAAACATCGATCAGCTGCCTCCTGCACACCTCCCACTGGGGATGTGCCCGAAACCAAGGTACATGCCCTTGACCAGAATCGAACCTGGGACCCTTCAGTATGCAGGCCGACGCTCTATCCACTGAGCCAAACCAGCCAGGGCAAAAAGCCTCTGTGTTTAATGTTATCCTCTTCCTATATAAGTAAAGCAGATATGTTTAGAGTCTCACTGAGGGGGAGCTATCTTGTCATCTATTAGAGTAAACTAAATATTCTATACACATTTGCAAACAGCTCTAACTAAATCTAAAATCTAAAGTTTTAGTGGTGTGAAATTAAATCCTTATTGACCAAATGCCTGTTTTGATAAGTTGGCTTGTAAAGATTTTTGCTAACCTCATGATTTTTTTTTTTTTAAGATGTATTTTTTTTTGGTGATTGAGTTATTTTTATTTGTTTATTTTTTTAAATACATTTTATTGATTTTGTACAGAGAGGAAGGGAGAGAGATAGAGAGTTAGAAACATCGATGAGAGAGAGTCATCGATCAGCTGCCTCTTGCACACCCCCTACTGGGGATATGCCTGCAACCAAGGTACATGCCCTTGACCCGAATTGAACCCGGTACCTTTCAGTCCCCAAGCCGATCTATCCATTGAGCCAAACCGGTTTTGGCTTTTTTTTTTTTTTTTTTTTTAAATATATTTTATTGATTTTGTACAGAGAGGAAGGGAGAGAGATAGAGAGCTAGAATCATCGATGAGAGAGAGTCATCGATCAGCTGCCTCTTGCACATCCCCCACTGGGGATATGCCCGCAACCAAGGTACATGCCCTTGACCGGAATCGAACCCGGGTCCCTTCAGTCCCCAAGCTGACGTGCTATCCATTGAGCCAAACCGGTTTCGGCTAACCTCATGATTTTTAAAAATACATTTTTAATTAAGTTCAGAGAGGGAGAGATAGAAACATCAATGACGAGAGAGAATCATTGATTCGCTGTCTCCTGCACGCCCCCCAACAGGGATTGAGCCCATAACTCGATGTACCCTTGACTGGAATTGAACCCAGGACCATTCAGTCTGCAGACCAATGCTCTATCTACTGAGCCAAACTAGCCAGGGCAAAGCTCATGATTTTTAACAATGCAGTTCACAAAACAATGCAAGGGCCTATGAAAAGAATTATTATATCTTTGTTAACCTCAGCAATTACTGTTTCTTTAGCTTAGAGAAATGGTCATAATCTGGTTATAAAATTATTCTCTTGAGCTAAACTGAACAATGGAAAATAATTCTCAAAATATGTAATAATACTAATATACTAATTACAGTAAGATTGTCAGTCTTTTAATTCTACCAAATGTGTAATAAAGACTGTCTCAGAATTGTGTACATTTATAATCAGCTCTGATCTTGCACTATTTCAAGCATGTAGTTGGGAGCACAGGGAACAACTTCTTTTTATATATATATATATATATATATATATATATATATATATATATATATATATATATATTTTATTGATTTTTTACAGAGAGGAAGGGAGAGAGATAGAGAGCTAGAAACGTCGATGAGAGAGAAACATCGACCAGCTGCCTCCTGCACACCCCCTACAGGGGATGTGCCAGCAACCAATGTACATGCCCTTGACCGGAATCGAACCTGGGACCTTTCAGTCCGCAGACCAATGCTCTACCACTGAGCCAAACCGGCTTCGGCAGGAAACTTCTTGAACCTGTGGTGAGCTCTCCACTAACCCAGCGTTTTTCAACCGCTGTTCCGCTGCACACTAGTGTGCCGCGAGATGTTGCCTGGTGTGCCGTAGGTGCAGACAAGACAAGAATTTTATAATTTTTCACTATTTTGTTTACTTAATATTTCATAATAAAGTAATTATAAAATACTTTCTTTGTGTTTATTTGATTCCTATTCAAGAGAATTACTTTATATATAGTCAATGTAGGCACAGAGTTAAATTTTTTAACATTTTCTAATGGTGGTGTGCCTCGTGATTTTTTTCATGAAACAAGTGTGCCTTTGCCCAAAAAAGGTTGAAAAACACTGCACTAACCAGATGGGAGACTATTCTGAGAGTGACCTTGCATCTTGAGAATTCATACGTGTCCTCAGGAAAATGTGCAATACATTGTAACAACCAATTATAATGCAAATTAGGGCTCCATTGTAGTCCACTTTGTTAATGAAAATGATAAAAAGTATATTGATAAACTGGGACATCTGTGATATATTGAATTGTTCCTCATTCAGAACTTTGTTACTTCTGGTACAATAAGGTGTTGAAGAATGTTAGGTGTATGTTTATTCTGGGGCTTGGGAGAAATTCTTAATTTCCTAGAGCTATTTGCCAACTCTATGTGATTTGCGGAGCAGATATGACAAATGATGACATCCACAGAAAATTACTACCTGATGACACTTGGAAGTGATTGTCTTTAACATCAGAGGCATAATACTATGAACAATATAGAGACTATTGAGCTGTATTGGTTTTATGTAATAAAGGAAGCATTCTTAATTAAAAAAAAAAAAAAAAGCATCCTGGTCTCTTCCACACCTTGATCCTGGCCCTAAAGCACTTGTGTTCTGAGGCCACACTTGTTGGAGGTGCTCATTGAGTGCTAGGGAGGCAGTTGCTCTACTCTGAAGGAGTACCAAGGAGGAAGGAGGCCAGTACCTTCCTGGGGCCTCCGGGCCTGCCGCAGCCCAGACAAACCTGGGTTGGGTGCCGCCTGAGGCAGCCTGTGAGAACAGTGACATCACTAAGCTGGGTGAACTTGGAGGGGCTTGGGGCTCACCCATGCCAGCCACAGTCAGGACCTTGTCCTGGCCCTGTGCCTCTGAGAACAGGCCTCTGTGACTTCCCAAAGGGGCTGGAGAGCCCAGGCTTGTGCTCTGTGATAACAGAGGGGATGAGACTAACCCGCAGACAGAGGGCAGGGGAGTTAGTGAGTTCCCCTTTGCTGCAACCAGAAATAGGTAGCACCCTCTTCCCTTACCCTATTCCCCTCTTCACAGCCCACTCTATAGCTAGGGCGGGACTTCAGCCACCTAAATCCAGTCCCCAGGCCTCAGCAATCTAGAGGGTGGCTGTCACTTAAATTGGCCCACCCCTATAGGCTGCCTGTGGCTTCTGAGTGCACTCTGCACTCTCTGATCTCATTTAGGCTATTTCCTCCACCAAGCATCTCTGCTCCTTTCTCATTTCGTCTTTTTTTCCCCTCTGCCCCTTTCTGACTGGTTAGGTCTCCTCTACCCTGCAGACTCTGGTTCTATCTGCATCCCAGACTGCTCTGTGACTCTGCCTGACGACTCCTATGGCACCCACACCCCCATTCCTGCTCCTTCACATGGCTCATGGGGCCCAGGACCCAGACCCAGGTCATCAGGAAAGAAAGCTGGGAGGCTAACCACTTCCCTCCACTGAATGCTTGCCCCACTCTCCTCCCTCCTAAAATACTCTCAGAACTACATAGCTTATGGCATGAAAAACCTTTGGTAGTAACACTGGCTTAAAAACATAATAATTGTTCCAGTTTTATGAATCCCTACTTCTTTTTTTAAATATGTTTTTATTTATTTCAGAGAAGGAGAGATAGAAACATCAATGATGAGAGAGAATCATTGATCAGCTGCCTCCTGCACGTCCCCTACTGGGGATCCAGCCCACAACCCAGGCATGTGTCCTGACCAGGAATCAAACCATGACCTATTGGTTCCTGGGTCAATGTTCAACCACTGAGACACACCAGCCAGGCATGAATCCCTACTTCTGAGTCAGGAATTGTGCTAGGTATTTTTCATGCATACTTAAATGTGTGTTTGTATATGTGTGTGTGTGTGTGTGTGTGTGTGTGTGTGTGTGTGTGTGTTTATTGATTTTTAGAGAGAGAGGAAAGGAGAGGCGAAGAGAGATAGAAACATCAGTGATGAGAGAATCACTGATCAGCTGCCTCCTGCATGCCCCTTACTGGGGATTGAGCCCACAACCTGGGCATGTGCCCTGACCAGGAATCAAACCATTACTTCTTGGTTCCTGAGTCGACACTCAACCACTAAGCCACACTGTCCAGGCTCATGCATACCTTTTCACAGCAACCCTCCAGGGTTGGAGTTTTTATTATTTCCACTTTTCAATGAGGCTCAGAGAAGCCAAGGAACTAATCCAAAGTTACATAGCAATTAAGTGACAATCAAGGGACTCCCAAGTCACTGCCCTCACAATGGGAGGGGAGTTATTTTTTTTTTTTTTTGCCCACGTGTTTTCTTCCCCGTTTCCCCTCCCTCCTTGCCTGTTATCCTCTGCTTGGTAAGCTTGCATCATAACTACAGCCCAAAGGTCCAATTAGGTGCTCTCCCCAAGAGAACTGACTGAAGCAATCCCCTGCCCCAAGAGGGCCTCCTGAGTTGAAGTTTTAATTAGCCATCACTGCTCTTCCCCAAACTCTGACCTGCACCAGCGCAGGCGAGCTCTGTGGCAGGAGGCAGGGCTGGTATCCAGCCCAGGCACAGCTAAGCCACCCCAGCATGGGCGTGTTCCACCACAGCTCCCTGGGCTCACCTTAGCATTGCCTTATTTAACCCACTAAGTGAATGAATAAAATAAATAGATTAAGCAACTTAATCCATTAAATGGATTGAATAAATTAAACAAGTTAATATTCATAAAGTATTGAAAACAGTGCCAGTACATGGTAAAGGCTATGAGTGTTAAATTTAAAAAACAACAACATCAAGCCCTAACTGGTTTGGCTCAGTGGATAGAGGTCAGCCTGCGGACTGAAAGGTCCCAGGTTCGATTCCCATCAAGGGCATGCATGTACCTGGGTTGCGGGCACATCCCCAGTAGGGGTTGTGCAAGAAGCAGCTGATCGATGTTTCTCTCATTGATGTTTCCAACTCTCTATCCCTCTCCCTTCCTCTCTGTAAAAAACCAATAAAATGTATATATTTAAAAGAAAACATCAAGTCAGCAGGGATGGGGAATAAGGTGCAGGGTTGAGCACAAGGCTTTCTTGGATATGAAGATGGCAGGTTCCCGGTCACCTAGCAATGCTGGATGGCTCATGTGTGGGCTGTCAGCACTGTAAAGCATGCAGTCAGGACCTTGTAGTGTGAGAAGCTTGGGGTTGAGTAAACAGCAGGACATGAAGGAAGTGAATGACAGGTATGGAGAGGAGGTCTGTGACAGCTGCTTCACCAAGCACTTTCTTTTCTTCCCTCCCTCCCTCCCTCCCTTTCTCCTTCCCTCCCTTTCTCCCTCCCTCCCTCTTTCCCTTCCTCCATCTCTCCCTCTCTCTCTTATTTTGTAATTTTTATTTATTTCTTTTTCTTGTAATTTTCTTTTCTATTTACCAAGCCCTCTCTATACTGTGCACTCCTTTACCGAACAGGGATGGCATCCCATTCTGCAGGTGAGGCAGCCCAGCTCAGACAGCCAGCGAGCATGTCCAGGCCACACAGCCACTGAGCGGCAGAGCAGGATTTAGGCCCAAAGCCTAAGCCCCGATTCCTCGTGGTCTGCACCTCAGAAGAAAAAGTGTCCCTCTCTGCTTCCACTCAGCTCCCTGAGACCTGAGGGCTCTGAGGGTGGGTGTTTATGGGAGGGTCCTCAGACCCCTTTCCTAGGGCAGGGCTGTAAGGCTAAGCTGGAATAACGACAAGAAATATCTGAAGCTGCAGAGCCGAGGCAGTGCCCACCCCCATCCCTCCTGGGAGCATGATGCCTTCCTGTCACGGCCCTGGCCTCGGCTGGCCTGGCTGCATGCCTCCCCACTCATCAGCAGCTGCTGTGTCAGCCCCAACCCGAGCTGAGCCTCTGATACTATTGCCTGGTAATCAGCCCTAAGTGTGGAGACCCAGTGGCTGCTAACAAGGGGCCAGCACCAACCACCTGGCCCAGATCCCACTGCCCAACAGGTCTTAGGAAGGTCCTATGGACAGTTCACCTCATCTCCCCATGGGAGGAGGGGAGGGTGCTCTAGTATGGGGGAAGAGGCTTGGATAGGAAAACCTGGATTAGCAACCCCCCTCCCCCAAGACCTTTGACCTGGGGAACTGGGGGGAGGTAATTCCTAATAGAGGCCAAAGGACAACTGAAGCAAGGAGTCAGGGTTGTGGGTACAGGCTGCCCAGGCCTAAACCACCATCCTGAGAACAGCTGTGCTGCTGGCCAGGGCATGGAGGCTGGCAGAGGAGACCCCCGGAGAGAGGCCCTGGATGGGAAAAGGAAAGGAGGGGATTAGAGAGGCTGGCAGAAGTCCAGGCCCAGAGTAGGGGAGAGCTGCCTGCCAGGGACCCCCAAGGTTGGGTTTGCAGGCGGTGTGAGGCATGCAGGAAGAGCTCAGCCAGGGGTTTTTCCATCCTAGGTCTGGGGATTGGGGTGGGGAGGGAGAGGCAGTGTCAGAACAAGAGGAAAGCTGGCCCTGGCCAGGTGGCTCAATCAGTTAAGAGTGTTGTCCTGATATGTCAAGGTTGTGGATTCAACCGGGACCGGTTTGGCTCAGTGGATAGAGCGTCGGCCTGCGGACTGAAAGGTCCCGGGTTCGATTCCGGTTGAGGGCATGTACCAGTAGGGGGTGTGCAAGACGCAGCTGATCCATGACTCTCATCGGTGTTTCTGACTCTCTATCCCTCTCTCTTCCTCTCTGTGAAAAATCAATAAAATATATTTTTTTTAAAAAAGGTTGTGGATTCAATCCCCAGTCAGGGCACACACAAGAAGCAACCAATGGCCGAAACCGGTTTGGCTCAGTGGTAGAGCGTCAGTCTGCGGACTGAAAGGTCCCGGGTTCGATTCCGGGCAGGGGCATATATTATACGTTAGTTGCGGGCACATCTCAGGTAGGGGGTGTGCAAGAGGCAGCTGGTCGATGTTTCTCTCTCATCGATGTTTCTAGCTCTCTATCTCTCTCCCTTCCTCTCTGTAAGAAATTAATAAAATATATTTTTTAAAAAGTTAAAAATAAAAGAAGCAACCAATGATTGTATAAATATGTAGAACAACAAATTGATCTTTTTCTCTCTCTAAAAAAATTTTTTTTAAAGGAAGCTGGGCCCTAGTCAGTTTGGCTTGATGGATAGAGCATCGGCCTGCAGACTGAAGGGTCCCAGGTTCAATTTTGGTCAAGGGCACATACCTTGGTTGCAGGCTCCTCGCCTGGTTGGGGGCTGGTGAGGGGGGAGCACATGTGGGAGGCAACCAATCGATATGTGTCTCTCACATCAATATTTCTCTCGGTCTCTCCCTCTCCCTTATACTCTCTCTAAAAAAAATCAATGGAAAAAATATCCTCTGCTAAGGATAAAAAAAAAAAAAGGGAGCCGGTGTACAGGCTGGACAGGCCTTGAGGAGACCTGGATTATAGGTCATCCTGGCACAGACCCTGGCACGTGGCTGTCCCTGCCTAGGCCTCAGTTTCCACATGTTGAAATGGGGCTGGCAGCAGGCTGTTGCTACTTTGAGGCTGAGTGCAGGAGCTGCAGGGGAGCTTCGGGAAACTGAGGCTCCTTTCAGGTCCTCGTCACTGGGTCTGGGGAGGGTTCTCTGCCTTTCTTTCCTTTCCGGAGTACAGAGTCCTCCTGCACCATGTACCTGCCCTGCCCTCCATAACCATGACCTGACTCAGCCCTGCACAGGCCCTGTGCTGAGGAGATCCCTCCACAGTCTAGCAGGGAGCAGGCTTGTGATTCGGCAATTTTAGCAAGGAGATGAGTTCAGAAGGCCTTGAGACCTCAGAAGAGGTGACTAAACACAGCCTGGAAGGCTTTCTGGAGGAAGGGACCAAAGCTGAGTCTTGAAGGCCAACAGGAATTAGCAAAGAGTGGGACAAGCAGCTAAGGCTGAAGGAGAGCATATTCCAAAGCATGGAGCTGTGCCCCAGTAAGGAAGTTTGGCTCTGGGGATGGCAGGGGCAATAGGGAGGCTAGCAGAGGCCAGAGTGGAGCACTAGGGAGCCAGCAGGGTCAGATACTGGAGAGACCTCTCTGGAGGTAAGGAGGGAATGTTTCCCACTGCTCTGATAGGGGAAGGGCATGCTATAAGAACAGAATTACAGTTGATTAATAGCTATTCACTATACTAACTATAGATAAGAGATTTCCTTACAGATCCTGGGAACCTGTGGAGGACACGCTGAAGAAGAAAAAACAGAGCTGTAAAGATAAATCGACCTTGAAGTCCAGGTGGCTCAATCACTCAGAAAGAAGATACATTTTGAGAACAGATCAAGGACAGGACACACTGGAAAGGAGACAAAAGTCTGGGGGCTAATCATTATGAGCCCAATGATAGAAAACAGACCATGGGAACTCACATGGTTTTAGATTCTCTCCCACCCTCTAACCTTATAAAACGGCTGGCTTGAGACAAGATGTTAGAGCAGTTTTTCAGGGTCTATACCTACCACTCTCTTGGATCACCAAGCATAAAGATTCAACTTTGTCTCTACTTACTGACTCTGGTAGTGACAGGTCATGTGGACACTTTTGGTTTCGGTTTAACTTTCAGTCCCAAGCTAGATAGCCCAGGGGCTGGGCTCTGGCTCAGCCAGAATGAGGACCCTCTCCTGACTGAAGGCCCAGTCCCTAATCCTCGGGCTTCTCCAGTAGCCCCGCCCCACACAAGCACACATCACAGTGCAGGGCCCTGGGCTGTTCTCATCTGCCTCTCACTGCGCTGGGGAACAGCACCTGGGTCCTCATTTTCAGCACAAAGCCTGAGGGGTCCTCAGTGTTTGGAGGGGGTAAACATGGAAAGCCAACCTTCACTGGCTGTTAATTGTGATTGTGTGGGCCTTTTTGTTTTTCTTTTTTTTCCAGAGGCCTATCCCCCTTTCTCTGTCTTTGGGGTCCTCCTCTAAGAGATTGATTTCCTCTGGAGGTGGGTTGGGTTCCTTCAGAGTTTGGGGGGCTACCACTCCTTGCTTACCATGGCAAGGCAGCAGGCTACAGTGTCGCCAGCCTTCCTGCAGAAGGAAGGTCTGTTTGCCAGCACGGTTTGGAAGTAGCTCACCTTACTCTGATCAGACCCATGACCCTGTGCCACCCCCAGATCCTATTCATCCCAGGCGCTCTGAGCCCAGGCTCCTGGCTACTGCCACAGCTCAACACCCAGGTTCCGCATGCTTGGAGAGCAGAGGGATCCTGCCCACCAGCCATGCCTGTACCTTTCCTTAGAAGGGTTCGGGGGCGCGGGGGTGGGGAGGGGGAACCCGAGCTCCTCCATGTCTTTGGTTATGGGGCTAGCTGCTTCACTCCTGCTCCTCTAAAGGGCTTATATTCAGAAAGCTGTGAACTCCCTGGATCCATACAAGTCCTGGGACATGTTCTAATTATGCCCATTGGAGCAGCAAACTGAGAGGTGAGGTAGAGGGGCTTGCCTAAGGTCACACAGATCATAGGTCACACTTCAGTCTGCATGTTCTCAAACTTCTGCCTCATATGGTTGCTGTAAGAATTAATTTAACCCAATGTTTAGCAAGTGACTGACACAGGACCATGCTCCAAGTAGGAGCTCCTTGCCTGGCCCACCCACCAACAGTGAAGTAGTCCTCTGTTGGGGGGAGTAGGGGAGGGATTCAGAAGCAGAGGGCAGAGAGTGCTGTAATAGCAGTCCAGGAGGCCTTCCTGGAGGAGGCAATGTCTACAGCGAGGCCTGAAAGGCCTGGGGAGAGAGAGCACTGCTGGGTGTCTTGGGGAAAGGTGCCACACTTCTCTGTTTCTCTGCCCATAGGGTGCCTGCAGTGACATATCTCCTTCCTCTGGGTGAGAAGGAGCTCCTCCAAGGAAGGAAAGGGTTTTATAAATGGCAGGTGTGACCATAGTAACAAGCTGAGGTTTGGGGAACTGACCTGTTACCTGCCTTCCCAGGGAGCCAGGAGTAATCTGTGTCTGGGCTGGTCAAGGAGACTCCACATACCTGGTTGGTGTGCCCTGTGTGTATGTGTATGTGTGTGTAGGAGGGTGAGTGTGAAACCTCCTTTCCAGACTTTTCTATGGTACTTTTCTTTGTTGACTGCCCAGGAAGCCCACATAAGGACAGACTGTTCCTTCCAACACCATTTCTCCTCTCCAAGACCACTGCCTCGGAAACACGCAGGGGCTCCAGGGCAGCCTCGCTGTGTTCGCTACTTCCCTTCACCCAACAAAGCCTCCGCAGCACCTCTCGCCCTGGGTTCTACACGGGACCCTTGGGGGAGAGAAGAAAAGGGCAAGGTCAGGGTCTTCAGGGTCTGACAGCCAGCTGACACTCTACAGAGCCTTTTACAGTTTATAAGCAGTTCCCACACTGATATTGTTTGACACCCACCTTGATCTATGAGGCAGATATCATGGTTCCCATTTTGCAGGTTAGGAAGTTGAGGCTTATAGTTATAAAATGGCTGCTGCCCGGCTAGCGTGGCTCAGTGGTTGAGCATTGACCTATGAATCAGGAGGTCATGGTTCAATTCTTGGTCAGGGCATATGCCGGGGTTATGGGCTCGATGCCCTGTGTGGGGCATGCAGGAGGCAGCCGATCAATGATTCCCTCTCATCATTGATGTTTCTATGTATTTCTCCCTCCCCCTTCAGAGTGGCTGCCAAGTCCCCCATCCTATATCCTTTATTTTGTATTCCAAGATAAAATGCCAAAAAGGAATGGAATGGACAAGGCACTGATTAAGTGAGCTGCCTTTGTGAATATCCCTGAATTAAGACAAGACTCTGTGGGGGTGAGTCTCACTCAGGCTCAGAGAGATTGGAGAGAGCACTAGGCCACCTGAGCACAAAACCAGAGAGTCCTAGACCTAAGAGTTGAGAACACTACCCTCTTCCCATGCCCCAAATAGCAAGGCAAAGGTGGGGCATGGAGTGGCATGGTGGCGGAGGTGGGGGAGGCAGAATGGGTGAGGAGCAAGAGTAGGGAAGAACAAACAGCCTGTGACCTGAGGCTTGGCCATGACCCCTAGTTGTCAGTACACAGATGTGCCTTCCTGATGCTGAGGTGAGACAGCAGAAAGATCCTTCGTCTGTTGTGTGTGTGTGTGACCTTAATAAAGCCCCAACTATCTCCGAGCCTGCTCCCCAGATCTCTCCAGACCATTTCTAAGGACCCGCTAGCTCTCAACGAAGTGATACACTCTCCCCTCCTTCCAGGTGACTTCCACTTCCTCCTCCTATTCCTGCGGTGGTGACGTGCCTCCACATTAGCTCCAGTTGCTCCAGCAGCTTTCAAACTCGGAACCTGGGGCCTCAGCCTGTGCTGCCTTCTCACTCAGGCAGCAGTGACCTTTTTTGATCTGAGCAGGTGGCCTGGATGGTTTTACCCCACGAACTTGCTTTGACCTTAGGCATGTCCACCGGTACCCAACCTGTGCCCAGTTCTTGGACAGCCCAGGAACTTACCAGATTTCTTTAGAGAAGGTAGCAGCACCACAGGGCTTCTCATCCCAAGCCGGTGGCTCAAAGAGTCAGCCCTTCCATCCCTCTAGTCCCTCTCTCAGCAACATACCATTCCTGGCTGGGAATGCTCACCTCATCCCACCTCCCAGGCCAGATGTGCTCAGCTTAGGCCAGGCTTATTGAGGGAGATTTGCCGAAAGTGTTCAGAGGTGCCCATTCAGGCCCCTAGAAAACACTCCCCACCCCTGCCAGGTGCCCTCATTGCTGGCTCGTGACAGGGATAGGGAAATCACCATTCCTCCTCAGGTGTGGTGCCCTAACAGGAGTTGGGATACATCTGTCTGGAATTGGCCCTCACTGGCTGCACTGAGGCTCAGGAGCCCTTCTCCAGCTCCTTAATGTCGTTAGCACTGGTCAAGGGAGCCAGAGGACCTACTGTGTGCCAGATAGTTTAATACAACTTCTTCTAAGCCTTACACCACCACCACTATGATATAATTCCAGTTGTACTAAAATAAGGAAACTGAAGCTCAACAAGGTCAAGCGGCATGCACAAGGCCACTTAGCTAGAAGGGGACCATGAATGAATGGTCTAAGGGAGTTGCTGAACGGAGGCGTGCAATCGGCGCGACGGCACCGGTCCGCGTAGTGGGCGGTCAGACACCGCTCAGCGCCCGGCGCGGAGGGCGGCTCCGCGCGGCCCCACCCCGGGCCCTGGGGAGCGCGGCTCCCGGAGCGCGGCCGCGGCCCCGCCGGCCCGCCCCGCCCCGCCCCCGGCCCGCCCCGCCGGGCCCGCAGACGGCGCCCGGCGGCGGCGCGAGCGGCGGCGGGGAAGCGGCTCCGGCTCGGGCTTCCGCGAGTTCCCGCGCAGGCCCAGCGGGACGGGAGCCCACGGCCTCCGGCGCCGGGGATGCGGCGGCGGCCGGGCGGCGGGTCGGGCCGCTGGACGTCCTGCAGGTAGGAGCTCGCCGCCCGGCCGGCGCGGAAACTTGGGCCGAGTTTGCGGGAAGCGCGCGGGGAGCGGGGGCGGCGCTGCCCCGGGCGCCCCTGCCGGCCGCCGGGAGCGGAGCGCGGGGGCTGAGCGAGGTGCTGCGGCTCCCGCCGCGGACCCCGGCGGCGCCGCTGCCCGACTCTCCCGGACTTGGGAGCGCCCGGAGCTCCGGCGGGGAGGGCGCGGGCGGAGCCCTGGGCCTCCCGCGGGCCTGGCTCGGGAACTGCCCGAGAGGAGCTGGGGAGGAGGGCCTGGGCCTGGTGGGCGTCGGGCGCCGCGGGGCCAGGGGCGCACCCTGCTGGGACAGGATGGCCCTGTGGTTTCCTCGCTGGGGTTGACTCACCCGCTGGCTGCAGCCCAGGCCGGCGGGTTCGCCCCGAGGCGGCGGCTGCCGGATCCTTCGGCCGGGCCGCCCCCCGCGGCGGATCTCCCGCTGGTCTTCGGGTGTCTGTCTGCGGGGCCGGGTGCGCGGGCCTTCCTGCGTGCACACGTGTGCGGGGCCTGAGAAGAGAGAGCACAGTTCTGTGGAGGCGTGTGTGCAGATGGGAGCCATGCACGTACTTGCAGGCACGGGTGTGCACGTGTGACGGCAGCCTGTACCTCAGCCAGCCTGCGGGAGCACACGTGCGCCCCGGTGCCGCCGGAAGCCACAAAGCCAGGTCGGCAGAGGGCCCGGGCACCAGAGTTCTGGGCAGGGCAGGTAGGAGAAAGCGGTGGAGGCCAATCCCGTGACCCTTATTCCTCCACTGTAGCCTGGACTGCCCGGGTTCTAGGGCAGCAGGTCCCAGCGCCTCAGCTGGGGGAAGTATGCGAACAGGGGAGGAGGCCCATTCAGTCCGGTGAGAATGTCCAGGGACCCCGTAGGGACCTGGGCAGGATCACTCTTTCCTTCCTGATCTTCTCCAACGCCCATCTAGGGAACTCCTAGAGATGGAAGAGGGAATTGAGCAACAGAGCTGTTTGCCTTCTCTGCTGCTTAAGACCAAAATGGTCCTGGTGGGCTCTTTAGACTTTTCCCTGAGCCTTTGCTGAGGTTGATCCTCCCAGCCCAGCTTCAACTTGAGCCACCAAATAGTGTGGTGGCCCACAGGGCGATGTGACCCTACTCCCTGGGGTCCCCACCTTCCTCCAAGCAATTGCTTGCTGCTTCAGTGTATGTTTCAGGGAAGGAGACTACTGTCTTGAGTGGCGAGTGAGTTCGCGATACTGGGCTCCCTGTCTCCTACTGGCAGGAGGTAGGGTCACTTTCACACCCTTCATAATCCTCTGATGGCTCCCTGGAGACTCCTCTCTCCTAAACAGGGGTGGCCTCACGTCTCTTGGCTGGGTCCCTATGGGGTCTCTCAGGAAGTCTCCAGTGCAAAGGGCGCACAGTGGGCAGAGCCCAGGAAAGAAGGACTCCTGGGAGTGGGTGTGGAGGAGGCCCCAAGGAGCATGTGGGGAAGGTGAGACGGAGCCAGCACTTAATTAACTCCAGAGCTCCCGAGGGCAGAAGCAAGACTCAGTACCCACAACCATGCAACTCTTTCTTGCAAGGCTGCATGCCCTCGGCTGCAGGTCCCTAGTATAGGGCACTGCTATTGGTACTGTGGTCCTGAAGCCCCATCCTGTCTTCTCTGGAGCATCTCTTCTCGAGGCTGCCTGAGGTGTCCGTTTCTGGCCAAGAGATGAACCAACTTCCTGAGAGTCCCTCCTGGCTTTTTTGGTGCAGTTGCCCTGGCAACTTGTCCCCATACTACTTTTGACTTTTCCTGTCCCCAGAATATGCTGATCTAACTCAGTCTGTAGCTGGCTTCCCGGCAGGAGGGAGAAGAGAGTGCTGTTCTTCGCTTGTTGGTGATGAAAACCTGTGATGCCCGGTGCCAGACTGAGCTGATTCCATTTTTTTCTAAGCCACCTGAGGGCTTTGGAGAACAGGGAGCTGGGGGTAGGGGGAGGTAGAGACAGGTCAAGGTGGTCATAGCAGATTGACCTCATGACCTCTCATGGGTTACTGGGTGCCTACTGCCTTTGGGAAACCCATGCTTGACCTCTCTGAATCTGGATCCCAGCCTTTGCTTGGCTTTACTTCAGGGCTTTAGTCTTTCTCTGGCACACTGTTTGTTTGTTTGTTTGTTTGTTTGTTTGTTTGTTTTTTAAAATATATTTTTATTGATTTCAGAGAGGAAGGGAGAGGGAGAGAGAGAGAGAAACATCAGCAATGAGAGAAAATCATTAATTGGCAACCCAGACATGTGCTTGACCGGAATCGAGCCGTGAGCTCCTGGTTCACAGGTCAACATTCAAAGGTGGCACACAGTTTTAATATCAGTACAATCGGGGTAGTTGCCAACTAGCACTGCGTGGCCTCTGGAGGCTCCCTGCCTGGGCATTCATCCTCCCACCTCCCCACCTTCTTGTCCTGGTGCTGTGCTGCCACCATGTAGCTTAAAGACAGATGGGCACTGGCTCTCTTCCCCTTCCTACTGGTGCCACAGCACCATCTGCAGGACAGCCTTGGTGGGGCGAGGGTGGGAGGGCGTGGCTTGTACAGAGTCATGCACCTGGTCACCTCCTGAGGGACCAACCTCCAGAACACAGCACAAAGCGCAGTAATTGTCGCTGTGGGCCTAAGGACCTGGGTTCCAGGCCTGACGTTGCCATTTTTTTATAAGACTGGCAGGTCAGATCTTGTGTGGAACTCCATCTTAAAGGTAATCTGCCATTTTGACATCTGGGTGAACCTGGACCCTTGACCCCCTCCACTTTAGCTCTGGAATAGTACGTGCAGCTCTGGGCTGATCGCAGGATCTTCAGTAGTTCTCTCTCTCAACATTATCTCGGCACTTGATCCCTGTGATTACCCACACATTCCTACTGCTGAGGAGATATAAGCACATGGTCTAGGGTGGGTGGAAGGGGTGGGGATCTGTTTTGTCTTGATGCCATACAGGACTGTGTTTCTGTACATAAGCTCCCTATTAAATTCATTAACTGGCAAGCTAGACTCGTTTTTTGTTCCTGGATGCTTCAGTGTATGGGTGCTGCTTTGCATATAAAGCCCTCTATTGAAACAGATCTAAAGAGTGTCACAGGAAATCTGAATTTGTAGACAGTGCCTAATTCCATATCTTGGCTGCAGTGGGCATCTTGAGATCACTGTGGTATCTTGGAATAAAAGCTTGGCATGGGAGGTTGGGAGCCCTCCTCTCACCCCATCTCTTCAATTACAATAGTTATGTGGGGTCTGAATGGGTCTCCTTATCTGTACCAACAAAGTGACCCTCAGACTGCCCATAACGTCTGAAAGCTGAGGAAGGGGCCTTGGGGATCCTGTAGAGGAAAGTGAAACAGAGGGGCTCCAGAGTGGAGGTGGGAGCTGCCGCATAAGAAGTCATTAAGGAAGGGTTCTGCAGCTTAAAATACCAAGTTGCAAACCTCTGGTTAAATGGCTCATGCGTTCATTCATGCAGAGTCTACTGTACATCTACCAAGTGCCAAGTTCTTAGGTGTGGTGGTGAGCCGGTGAGAGCAGCAGCCCTGTCACTTGCCTGTAGCCTATTCTGATGATCCATGCCTCTCCCTCTCTCCCAGGTCAGCAGTTGAGTAGCTGGGGCCCTGGAGGGCGTGAAGCCTTTTCACAGTGATGGCGGAGAAGCGGCCACAGGGCACCCTGGGGCCTGTGATGTACAGCAAGCTGCCCCGTCTACAGGTCAACTCAGGCCCCGGGCACAGCTTGGGCCCCTCTGCTGCTAACCAGGACCCCTGCAACTACAAGGGTGCCTACTTCTCCTGCTCCTTGGGGGGTGTTCCCCAAACAGGGTCTGGACAGTTGGCATCCTGGACCCCATACCCACCCTTGTATCCTACCAGCGTAGCGGGACCCCCACTTCGAGAAGACAACCTGTTGACCAGCTGCCTGCTCTATCGCCCACCAGCAAGAAGCTCTGAGAAGGCGCAGGACTCTGGCCCTATTGAGCTCCTGCCCTTTACTCCCCAGACTCATTCCTACTCGGGCCCACCGCTGGCAGCACCCAAACCTGTCTACCGCAGCCCTCTGTGTTACGGGCTCTCAACTTGCCTGGGGGACGGAGCGGCGAAGAGGTCACTGGATGTTGACTGGACACTGGTGACTGGGGCCCTATTACCCCCAGCCAACCCACATTGCTCTCTGACCCTGGCTCCTGGCAAAGGCCAGTCCCCGGATAGTGCCTTCTTACGTAAGGTGCCAGTTGGGGGATCTGGCAAAGACTCCTCAGGGAGTTTCTCCCCTCACCAGGCATTCCTGGGCAAATATCAGACCAGCCACAGCACAGGCTTCTTAGCCTCCAAGTATGCAGGTTCTTACTCCGGGGACCCCAAGCAGGGATTGTCCGAGGGACCCCCCAATCCTTGGGCTCAGCCCCTGGGCTCAGCCTATCAGGATACAGTGCCCTCCCCCTACCCACTGCCCCACCCTCCGCAGACTCTGTCTTGCCCTCCAGCCTGTTACTATCCAGAGAAGCAGAGCAGCTACAGCTCAGTGCACCCACCGCAGCCTCTGGGAGCCCACAAGGGAGCTGGGTACCTAACTCATGGGCTGAACAGCCCCTACCTGAGGCAGCAGACAGCCCAGGCACCCTGTATCCCCCCAGGGGGGCCGGACATTTATTCCTACCCCTCTGCCCCCCTCCCAGTTCCCTCACCCGACCTCAAGCTGGAGCCACCTCTCACTCCACGGTGCCCGCTAGACTTTGCCTCCCAGCCCCTGGGCTTTCCTTACGCACGGGATGACCTCTCCTGTGGAGCGTCCCCGGGGCTCAGAGGGACGTTGCCTTCCCAGAGCAGTGTTCAGGCTGTGCCTCAGCCCCGTGCCTTCCAGCGAACATGCCAGCCTTTGCCTGCCAGTCGGCCGTGCCCAGAGCCTGTGAAGCCTGTGGAGAAGCCAGCGCGGGAAGCTGAGGAGACCGTGTGGCTGCCCAGCTGCAGGAAAGAGCAGCTCAACGAGCACTCTGGGGCACCCATTGTTATCGGAGACAGTCCGGGTCCCCGCCCCCCACCAGCACTCCCACCCTGTGGCCAAGGGCACCGGGCTCTCCCGCAGACCCAGGACACGCGGCCCCCCAGCTCTCCACCCATGCCCATCATCGACAATGTCTTCAGCCTGGCCCCCTACCGTGACTACCTGGATGTGCCGACACCCGAGCCTGGCCCAGCCCCCAAGGACAGCCATGACAGAGACTCCGGGGGAACCCGGTCTCCGCAGGAGGCCCCTGTGGGGGTACATTGCCCACATAGGGAAGAGGCAGCACTGGACTTGAGTGTGAAGAAGCCCATGACAGAGTCTCTTCCTATCAAGGTCCCTAGTCCTGGGGTGCACGCCAAGCTCCCTGGGGCGTCAGCAACCTCAGAGGCCACCCCGAAAGCCAACTTCCACAGTTCCGTGGCCTTTATGTTCCGAAAATTCAAGATCCTCCGGCCAGCACCCTTGTCTGCAGCCATGGTCCCAGCTGTGCCCACCTCAGCCCCTGCCTCTGACCAGCGTGTACCCACGCCTACAACTGTGCCCACTGGGCTACAGATTCCCAAACAGCCCTTGCCTGTGGCCTGCTTTGATCTGGCACTGCCCAGTCTTCCAGGTACATCTGTGGTCAGCCCAGCACCTACTCTGTCTCCATCACCTGCTCCAGCCCGGGCCCCGACTCCAGCTACTACCCCTGTCACAGCGGATTCCCCAGAGCAACACTTTGCAGGACTGCACGAGTCCCTTTGTGATGCCATCTCGGGCTCAGTGGCCCACTCCCCACCCGAGAAGCTGCGAGAATGGCTTGAGATGGCTGGGCCTTGGGGCCGGGCAGCATGGCAGGACGGGCAAGCTGTGCAGGGGCTGCTGGGCAAGCTGCTGTCCCAGCTGCAGCGCTTTGTGTGCACGCAGCAGTGCCCCTTCCCCCACGTGGTGCGGGCCGGCGCCATCTTCGTGCCCATCCACCTGGTGAAGGAGCGGCTCTTCCCGGGGCTGCCGGCGGCCTCTGTGGACCACGTGCTGCAGGAGCACCGCGTGGAGCTCCGGCCCACCACCCTGTCGGAGGAGAGGGCGCTGCGGGAGCGAGCCCTGCGCGGCTGCACCTCGCGCATGCTGAAGTTGCTGGCCCTGCGCCAGCTGCCTGACATATACCCTGACCTGCTGGGTCTGCAGTGGCGCGACTGTGTACGCCGCCAGTTGGGTGAGCATGGGGCAGCCCCAGTTGCCGCCGGAGCTGTGTGCACGAGTGACAGGTGTGTGGGCGCTCACAGCCAGGGGCTTAGAGGATCCTGGGCCTCTGGAAAGGTGTGGAGGCCCTAGAACCTGGGTCACAGGGGCGTAGCTAGTCTTCCAGGGTGGGCTCTATGACCCTCCCGCCCCATTCTGCACCCCCAGCACCAATGAGAGCCCTCATAGGCTCCTCTCTAAGCCTCTGAACACACCAATTACTCTGCATGGAAATACTTCCCTGGCCATCCTGGTACTGTGCCCCTCCGGGTCCGCCCCTCTGCTGTGCCTTCTCTGCCTTTACTGCAAGCTTCTCTGGAGCTCTGCCCGGGCCCTATTTGCTATCTGAGGTCATTGCCCATGTCTGTCCTCCCCAGCCTCCCCTCTTCTGAGCTCCATCCCCAAATAACCCGCTGCATGCTGGACTTCTGTACCTGGTGACTCTCTGACCCTTAACTCCTCCCAAGCCACACCCATGAGCTTTCTCCTAAGCTCATTTCACACGTGGGACAGCACCTTCATTCACCCAGGGCTCATTCCTGAAACCCAGCAGGGATCTCACCGCCCCCCATACTGTGGTCTTCTGAATGGACAGTTTTCAGTCTTCCCAGGTGTGTGCATTCGTGGAAGTGTCCCAACAGGTTGGAACCTTGTTTTGCAGTTTGCTTTTCCCGACTAACTTATGCACACGGCCCACCCGCATGCTCTCTTCATTCTGGAGCGTTATCTGATCAGTTCAGGTAGCTAGACCTCACCCTTGGGGACTTCTGCAAGTCATGTACCACGACTTAGGTGACGGTGCCCACTGGTGTCTGTTGTCTCCTATTCTAGGAGTTCTGGCATCGAGGCCTGCTGTCTCCTTGCTCTCCTGCCTTCTCACCACCAAGTCGCAATGTGAGCTGTGCCTCCTTAGAACTGTTTCTTGCCCCCTCCCTGTCCTGGCAGCCTTGCCCTGGGCTCTTACCTGGTCCAGGCTCCAGGTCGGGTGGAGAAGGGGCTGAGGCAATAAGGGACAGATGTGGAGCTTGGCGCCTAGGTGATAAGCATTGTTGCCCCTGAGCACTTAAAAAACTGGGGCATTGGACCTGATGGAGCACAAAGGGTGTTAGTGGGAGCTTTCTATTCAGACAGTGTGGGAGGGTGTCAGCATCATGCAGCTGGGCTGACTGGGACCCCTAGGGTTTATTTTTCCTGGGCTGCCTGCTGGAGAGTTGGGCTCAGCCACTTCACAATCGCCTCCTGCCCTGACTGGTGTGCAAGAGCCTGGAACCTGAGGAGGAAATGACTGCGGCCCAGTTCCCTGTGGTTACTAGATTTTAGTGCCCCATCCCCGTGCCTTCCCTGAACTTTGGGCCGTTCCCCCATCTTTGGGGTGCCTGTCTTCTGTGGTGTCCTTAAGACAGTGCTCCCCTGGCAGCTTCTCTGGTGTACTGTTGGTCAGGAACCCCCCACGCCCTCTGCTGCTCCCTTCACCCCCTTCCCTCTGGGACTGCCTGACTCTGGTGGCAGTGCGGCAGAACCGTGAGGCCCTCTGTGCAGCCCAGCCCTCTGTCAGGCCCCTTTCCTCTTGTCCTCGCGCCCAAACAGCTTCTGAGTTGTGCTCTCATCGGGTAGAGCCCTGGCGTTGCCTGGGGAGAAGCACGCCCTTTGCTTAGTGATCTGGCCGGGAAGAAGGGTCATGATTTCCTTGGCCCTGCTGGGGCCGTCCTGCCTGGGACACTGGAATCACTAGTCTAGGTGGCTTTGGAGGCAGAAGATAGGACATGAGGGTGTTGGTGTCTGTAGCATGACTGTGTGTTTATTTTCCAGGTGACTGATTCTGAGGCTGGATTTGTGCCCTCCTCAGAAGCCATCATGCCAGAGATGAGCCAGAGAGCCTGTGTCTGGCTCAGAAATCACCCACCCCAAGGCCGCGAAGCCGGGAGGAAGCAGAGGCGACTGCTGGGGGCGGGTCCTCACCTCACTTGCCCCCCCCCCTCAACCCCCCGCCGGCGCCAGCCCCACGGTCAGGGATCACTGCTGAAGTGCTCTCTGGCCTGGCACTTCCCGTGGGGCCACAAGACCTGAGGAGCAGCCTGGCCTCGCCCTGCCCACAGCTGTTGGCTGGCCAGAGCCATCACCTTAGCTCTGGTGGCTGCTGCTGTTTGGATAGCTACTGTCTGATAATCACCAGGCCAGGAGTGGACATGCCCTTGGAGTTTCTCTAGTTCTTACCCTGCCCTCCTCCCCAAGCTGGGCTGAGAGTCCCTGAGCTTTTAGCTTGAGGTCTTTTATTAGAAAGGACGTGTGGGCTTGGGAGCTCCACCAGCTTGGGCTCAGAGCTGGCCCCTCTGTTTCTTGCTGTGTAACCGAGCAAGTCACTTCCTCTCCGGAGCCCTTATTTACCCATTTGCAAAACAGGACAATGCAGCCTACCTCACAGGTGCGGGGGGTGCCTGGCACACCAGTCACGGTTTGCTCTGCTCCCTCCACAGGACAGGGGCCCAGATCCCAGCCAGTGCCTGGATTTTGAGGCGGAGGCAAACAACCTTCCTCCTCTTACTGTGTCATAGAAGTTGGTTATCTTGGAGTGATACAGTGTACAGGACGCCCATACTTTCTAGAGTCATCCCCCAGGAACACAGGGCTACAGCCCAGGGTTTGGGTGTGGCCCGGACTCCCAGCCTGCAACTCCCTGAGGGAGCCTGCCCTTCCCCTTCTGTGCTTCAGGGATGCAGGGATACAGCCTGGGGCTGGGCCTGCTGCTCTTCCCTGGGAGGTCTCGGGCCTGTCCTAAATTGACACCAGTGACTTCCCTGAGCTACCAACCTCTCCCAGTGCATTATCCCAAGGAAGTTGTGTGTTTGCTAGAAGCCAGGCAGTTGCAGGGACTAGAAAGGGCAGGCCGGGTGACAGCTCAGTCCTGGACAATCTCTGAAGATGTGGACCTGGAGCCCCATCAGCCAGGCCTACTGTGGGTTACCTCCTTGAACCCAGAGGCCGGCAAGCTTGGCCTACTAAAGGTCTGTAATAAGGCTGTGGTCCCCGGAGGCAGGCCGTAAACATTAAAGCATTTGGGTTGTTTGGATCTGGGACCTGGCTGGCTGTGTGTGGGGCGGGGGGGCTGTAGGTTTAGTATGTCATCACCAGGTGCTTAGCCCTTCACCGAAGGGCTGCAGCTATCCCTGCTCCCAGCCCAGAAGGCTCTCCGGCAACCTTGTCCCAGCTAGCTCTAGCCATGTGGGCCCTTGTCACAGCTCACTGGGAAGCCGCTTCCCTGCTCAGGAAAGCTGCCTGAGACCCTCTGGTTGCTGGTCTATAGTCCACTGTCCTGTGAGAAATGCTGGTCGCCAGACCCCAGCACACATCCCTCAGGACCAAGGATGTACCCACCCAGGTCTAAGAACAACTGTTCACTCCCCATGCTGGTCATTCCGCTTGAGGGGCAGCCTTTTTTCCCCTCGCAGAGGGTATTTTTTCCATTGATTTTTTTAGAGTGGAAGGGAGGAGGAAGGAGAAGAGAACAATGTAAGAGGCACCTCGTTTGGTTGCTTCCTGCATGAGCCTGATGAGTAGGGATCAAACCTGCAACCCAGCTAAGTGCCCTTGACTGGTAATTGAACCCTCCACCCTCCTGTGTGCAGGTTGATGGTCTAACCACTGAGAACACCAGCCAGGGCCCCTCACAGTAGTGGGCTCTATTTCCACACAGGTTCTCAGTTGCTGAGGTGGCTTCCTAGATGTTTCCATTCCAGCTGCTCTAGGACCAGACCAGTAGGGCTAGTCAGACCTGCCCAGGATTGACCCTAACTTTGTGGGTTACGCTGAGCTGTTATACCATCCTTCCTGTGCACAGACTACATTGTGGCTCCTGCAGCTAGAGCCGGTCTTGTATGGATGAGGTTTGGAGAGGCAGCACTTGGCGGCAGTAATGGGTAGGCTGGAATATAGGCAACTCCAACACGTCACCACAGTGACAGCCTGGGGAAGGACACTGTGGGAGCTCAGGAGGGGAGTATTTTAGTCCGGATGAGAAGGTATCATGGGCCCCAGAAGAGTTGCTGCCTAATCGGGCCTTGAAGACCAGCAGGACAAGGTGGGTAAAAGGTGTGAAGTGCAGTGTGAGTTGAACAGCATGTATAGAGGCTTAGAGGAGTGTTTGGGAAAGGGAAATATTCTCGGGAGTCGCGACAGGAAACTCAATAGGAGGGGTGGGGCCAGAAAACATAGCCCCAAGTTCAGCTTATTTATTGCACGTCAACTCATGCAGTCCTGGTACCTGGGGAACGAGGGAGGGTGTGGAGGGGGAGGGGAGACCATGTTGGCTACAGAAAACAAGTTAGAATTGTGGATACTTACATAGGAAAAGGGATTGTGACAAGTGGAATTGCTCTGAATCCCCAGGCTAAGAACAGCCTCACCCACCTCACTCACCGCCAGGGCCTTGCTGGATTTGGATTTTTTTTTTTTTTTTTTGAGTTTCTAAATTTTTTTTTTTTAATCAATCTTTATTGTTCATATTATTACAAAGGTTCCTCATTTCTTCCCCCCTCCACCAGGTTCCCACCCCACCCTCCGCCCCCTCCCCATCCCCCATTGTCCTCATCCATAGGGGCACAGTTTATGTTCAGTCTCTTCCTCCCTTTCCCGGATAGTAAATCCCTTTTCAGATAGTAAATCAGTTACTTAGCATTTTCTCATATCAATAATACCTCCACATGCCCAATGATACATTTCACGCAAAAGACATTTCCAAATAGGTCAACCAGCCTCATCCAGGCCCCACCCAAGGCACTCACAGATCAACACCCCAGCCCTATACTAACTCAACACATCGAGATCTAAGCCTTCATCACTTGATTCAACAGACCCTCAAGTTCCCACAAAAGTTTCCAGCCATGTCTGAGAGGCAGCCGTGGGGCAGGGGCAGGCGAGGAGTGAGCTGTTCCGGGCCTGGCCTCTGTTGCTCTGGTTCATTCCACAACCAGCTGCTCCGGGTCTGGTCACTGCCGCTCCTGACCTAGTTGCTCTGGACTTGGCTGCTGCTGCTCCGGGCCTGGCCGCACCCGACCCGGCTGCTCCAGGCCTGGCTGCTCCCAGCCTGGCAACCGCTGCTTCAGGCCAGGCCGCACCAGACCCGGCTGCTCCGAGCCTGGCCGCTCCCAGCCCGGTAGTCGCTGCTCCGGGCCTGGCCGCACCCGACCCGGCTGCTCCGGGCCCGGCTGCGCCGAGTCTGGCCGCTCCCAGCCTGGATGCTTCGGGCTTGGCTACTGCTGTTCTGGGCCTGGCTGCTCCCAACCCGGCTGCTCTGGGCCTGGCTTCTCCGGGCCCGGCCACTCCGGGTCTGGGTGTTCCTGGACTGGCCACCCTGGGCTTGGCTGCCTCCGCCTCAGGCCTGGCTGCCACTGCCCCAGGTCTCTCTGCTCTAGTGCTGGCTGTTGTTGCTCTGGTTCTGGCTGCTGCTGCTCTGGGGCCTGGCCGTTGCTGCTCCGGGCCCGGTTGCCACTGCCTTGTGCCTGGCCACTCTAGGCCTGGCCGCCGCTGTTCCAACATTCTGTCCTTTTTTTTTTTTTTTTTTTTTTTTAACGCATATATGTTGCAATGTTGGCTGGTGAGTTGAGTTCTGACTTAGTCTTTGATTTTTCAAGATCTTTGTATTCTTTCTTAAGTAATTTTACTATCTTTTGCTCTCACTTGATTTCTTCACATTGAGAACTTCTTTGGTTTCTTCCTCCTTGTCCTGGGAGCTCAGCAGGTTGGCCTGTGGCACCCCTTTGTTCTCCGCGGACTCCCGCGCTGCTCCAGCCTGTTGCCGGGGTCGGCGCCGCCCAGGAAGCAGCCCAAGGCCTTGGCTCTGTTGCTCGTGCTCAGAGGTCGAAGGCTCAGGGGCACCCCCCCCACTGGGGGCCCCGTCGCCCAGCTCCCTGCCGGCGCCCGGCTGGCCGGTGTCCCGCAGGGGCTCCTGCTCCCTGTCACATTCCTCCAGTCTGGAGCTTTTTTTTCTCTTTCCCGCTAGGGGAGTCTAGGATCAGAGTCAACAGACTGTCCTCTGCGCGCAGTGCACGCGACTGGGGGCTCCGCTTTTCGCCACTCCCCTGGGATTCCGCCTCACAGCCCCGTCTCCCCCTGCTCGAGCCTGGGTCCCCAGGGTCTGGTCCAGGACTGGGGTTCAGAGCAGTCGAAACTGGGGCCCAACACAGCCGGGGCTCCCATTTCCTTCCCTCCAGGGCAATCCCGCATTGGAGTCAACATTCCTTCCCTTGCAAGCAATGTGCGCGACTCCAGGGGCTCGGCCTTTCACCACTCTCCCAGGACTCCACCTCACAGTCCCGTCTCCCTCTACTTGAGCCTGGGTCCCCAGGGATTGGCCCAGAACTGGGGTTCAGAGCAGTCCGACTGAGGCTCAGCACCGCCGGAGGCCCTGTTCCTTCCAGCTAGGGCACATGTGTCAAACACAAGGCCCGCGGGCCAAATCCAGCCCGCCAGGCCTTGCAATGTGGCCCGCACCGTGCTGTCATCACTGCACTCCGCTGTCAGTTTATGACATTGTCAGTTTATGACTGTTCAGTAAACCATTCGGCCCTCGATTTAGGCTGGATTTTAGATTTTGGCCCTTTCTCTGATTGAGTTCGACACCCCTAGGCTAGGGTAATCCAGCATCAGAGTCAACATTCAGTCCTCTGCGCACAATGTGCGCGTGACTCCGGGGGCCCTGCTTTTCGCTGCTCGCCTGGGATTCTGCCTCACAACCCCGTCTCCCCCTGCCGGAGCCTGGGTCCCCAGGGTCTGGCCCATAACTTGGGGCTCAGCGCTGCCGGTTCGGGGGTTCAGCCCAGGCTGGGGGTTTTATTTTCTTCTTGCTTGGGAGCGCTGGGCAGCACCCAGCCCTCTTCTCCTCTCCGGCTGCGACCTCTCCGCGCGTGCGTGCAAGCGCGCAGCATGTCTCCGTACCTTAGGCTTTTTTTCAGCTCCTCTGATTTTCCTTCTGGTTTTCTCTTTCCTCTTTGTTGTAGAATTTTCAGTCAGTCGACTACCTGTAGCTCTGGGCGATGTCCACTCTACATTTTAGTTGTATTCCATTGAAATTGTGTGCTGCTGCGGTTAGGTGTCTACCCGAGCAGCCATCTTGGATTCCTGGATTTGGATATTTTTTAGCTTTCTCTTTTCCTTCCTTTTTCCTCCCTTCCTTCCTCACACTTCTTTGCACACCTATTGTGCCCCGGCTCCCAGGCAGGATCTGAGTCCTCTGCATAGGCAGGGCTGCTCAGCACTCACACCCGTCTATTCACTGTGTCCTAGAGTCGTGGTCGGCAAACTGTGGCTCACGAGCCACATGCGGCTCTTTGGTCCCTTGAGTGTGACTCACAAAATACCACCACCTGGGTGAGTCTATTTTGAAGAAGTGGCATTAGAAGAAGTTAGTTTTAAAAATTTGGCTCTCAAAAGAAATTTCAATCATACTGTTGATATTTGGCTCTGTTGACTAATGAGTTTGCCGACCACTGTCCTAGAGAACCATAATAGTGCAGAACCTGGGTGAGAGTCGTGAGGAGCTGCATATGGTGGGGAGAGGTGGCTGCTCCCCAAGGCAAACTGTCCTGGGAGCCCCAGTCTGAGGGGGGAGATGACAGTGTCCGAGGAGCCCCAGCCCGAGGTGGGGCAGGAACATAGCTGCCCAAGACTTCCGCGTGAGGGCGGCGGTGCTGCCACCCCTCACATTTCACAAAGCCTGTTCGGTCCTTTGGTAAGGCTGTTGATGTCTAAGCTGAGGGCAAGGAAGGTGTGTGTGTAGGGAGCAGGTGTGCTGGTAACCCCACCCTCAAGTAAAGGAACAGGGCCCATTCAGCCTTGGTTGAATGTGGCTCTCTGGCCCCACAGTCTCCCCTGTGATCACCCAAGGCTTCTGGGCAGGTTTGCACCCAAGCAGGACTTCTCAAACAAAATAACCTGGAAAATGGTTTCCAGGGCCCCATTGAGAATAGCTTAGGCAGAGCCCAGGAATCTGGATTTTAATCAAACTGCTTAGGTGATTCTGAGGTGTTTAGGGACCATATTTTTAACAACACGGACCATCCCCACTAGGTTACAGATGGGGAAACAGAGGTCCAGGAACTTGCTGATGTTCACATCAAGTAAGGGGCTGTGTTAAGGCTTGAACCAGTCCTCAAGGCTCTGAAATGTCTGCACCTGGCTCAGCTCTGCCTCTATTGTCTCGCCCAGACCTGCCATGGCTGGGCTTGCTCTCTGCCTCAGGTAACCTTGCTAAGCAACCATGGGCCTCTTGCCCTAATTTAATCAGGAGGGTGGCACGCAAGGATCCAGTGAGGCTCTGCCTCCTAGCTGCTCCTCTTGGCACCATGGCCCAGTACAAAAGCTTGAGGGGCCCAGCCAGCAGGCTTTGTGCCAGGAGTTAGGCCTGAAAGATGAGTGAGAAGACAGCGCTAGAAAGAAGAGGCGAGCAGGGCTATGTCTGCTGGTGATTACCAGCACCTTTGATAACCTCCAGTGCTTCCTGTCCTGCCTTGTTCTCATTGAGGGATTGAGGTGAATAGGCTGGGTGTCCTTCAACTCCCTCAGGAATCGAGCAGGGCCCAACTCTGACCTCACTGACTGTGCCTCTTCTGGCCCCGCGGCCCCCTGATAAGACAAGTGATGCCTCTAGCCATCGGGCAGCTTTCCAGTTCAGTCTAATGCCCCTGAGGCCTGGGCTCCCTCAACTGGGTGCTTCTTCAGTGTGTGTGGGTATGAGGGAAGCTGTGGGCACTGGGCCCTGCTTCTGACTGCTATTCTCCAGCTCATGTCCATAGCAGTTCCCTCAGTCCCACCCTCAAAGGGGAGCATCCAGCCCAACCTTGGGCCCCAGAAGAAAGTCGTTGCGAGCACCTCCTGTTGCCTGGAAGCAGGAGGACTGCACTGGGCCTCCAGGCAGATGGGGAGTCAACGAGTACACTGCCATCTCTGTAGTGACACCAACTCTGACTATTCTGGCCACTGTGCCTCCAGGACCCCTGCTTCTGTCCTAGGAGCCCCCAAATGTTCTCGGGGCAGTGAGAATGGGGTAGGTAGACTCCTGGAAAGGAGGTGTTGAGCCCTTGAGTCCCTTGGAAGGACCTTAAGCGGCCACTCATGATTACCAGGCCTCCCTGAGGTGCCAGGGCACCGTGGAGCTTGCTTCAAGGGCTCGAATCCACTGTGTCAGCTGTTCTCCAGAGGCCACCGTGTCCTTTCCTGTGCCGCGCCAGCACAGCCAAGGGTTCGGCAAGCCTGAGGGAGGGCGGTGAAGGATGTAGAAAAGACAAAGAGAATAGGCTGGGTCTAGGTGGATCTCCTTGCCTGGCTGAGAGCACAGAACAGATCCAGACTGCAAGCTGAGCCTTTATTTTTTAGCCAGAGGTAAACAAGGTAGTGGTCACTGTAGTTACAATGTTCTTGTGAGTTTTACTTGTTTTGGCAGCACTTGCTGCACCTCCCACAGCCCATTAGCTACCTAGGAAGGATCTAGGGGGTGTCATAAGGTCAAGTTTAATTATGCTAAAAGAGCTGTGCCCTCTAAGCTGGGACTTGTTTTTGGCTTTGCCAGCAGGTCAGTCTGAGGCTTCACCCTGGAGCCACTCCCTACACTTTCCACCCCTTCGTTGTCGTCAGAGCTTGGGACCTCGAGAAAGACCACTTCATGTAACTTCCCTGGCAGGGCAACCTTTCCCCGTCTGGGTCAGCTCTTTCCAAGGTGCAGAAGTGTGAGCCAAGTAGTTTGTGAGGGTGATTTTACCACCTGCACAATTTGCTTTCTTTGTGGGAGAGCAGAGGGCCTCACAGGTTGAAAGGATGACTTGTCAGAGGCCGGGAGGAATGTGAGGAAGGTTGGATAGAGCCGTTAGCTGTAGGGTTAATGTTGGATGACTACTATGTGTAAATATTCCAGTGCTCAAACCATTTACTGGTTTTCTTAGCCTCTCTACTATAGCAGGAAATTTACATTAGTTATTCATTCCCAGCTTCCCCCACCTAAATTTGCATAATCTGATTTTAGTTCCTTTGTATAATCTCAAGAGAGTAGTTATTTTTTATTATTTTAAATATATTTTTGATTTTAGAGAGTGAGGGATAGAGAGATAGAAACATCTATTGGCTGCCTCCTGCACGCCCTCTACTGAGGATCCCGCCCCCAACCCAGAATGTGCCCTGACTGGGAATGAACCAATGGCATATTGGTTTTTAGTTTGTGGCTCAACCACTGAGGCATACCGGCCAGGCTCAAGAGGTTGGTTTTTTGTTTGTTTGTTTGTTTGTTTGTTTTGTTGTGGGGCCGAACCCTGGGTTCAAGATAAGACCACTGGAGGCTGATGATTTATTAAAAAAAAAAAAAAAAAAAAAAAAGCAGGCAAAGATTTATTGAAATATCTGGCCAGGACAGCCGCAAGAGTACCACATGCAGGTGGACTCCACACGACTGCACTGCTTCGGGGGCAGGTAGTTCTTTTTAAAGGTTCTGAGAAGGAAAACCCCTATTTTGCAACAAACTATAGTTTGGAATTTAAAATGTTGCTTTTTAGTTTGCTTTAGCCCGTTTGAAGAATGATGAAGATAAACTTAGCTGTTTGACCTTGTAGGCCAGAGACCAGATATGCCCACAATCTCAATACCATGCCAGGTGCACCTTCTCAATTGGATAGAACTGTATTGTTTTCAAGGCCAGCATTGAGATGACCACTAAGTGCACATAGGGCTGGCTCTTTAATAAAAAAATAAATAAATAAATAATAAAAAGTAGTTCTGCCTGTAACTACCCTATTGTTTAAGCAAGTAAGTGAAGGTCGAAGTCAGAATAGTAGGGTTAAAATTCAAACAGCAGTTTTTACCAAAGTATGGTTGCCACTATATTTCAGATTGTTTTTAAATATATTTTATTGATTTTTTTTACAGAGAGAAAGGGAGAGGGATAGAGAGTCAGAAACATCGATCAGCTGCCTCTTGCACACCTCCTACTGGGGATGTGCCCGCAACCAAGGTACATGCCCTTGATCAGAATCGAACCTGGGACCCTTGAGTCCGCAGGCTTATGCTCTATCCACTGAACCAAACTGATCAGGGCAAGAGGTTGGTTTTAATGAAAAAAATTTTTAGGCAAAAGCCAAGTTTATTGAGAGATAAACAGACTCCCTCTAGCAGTGAGGGGGCCCAAATGGGTTTCCCATAAAATATTTAAATGCGAATATGTTTTGTAAAACTACATATAGCCCAGCCAGCATGGCTTAGAGATGGAGCGTCGACCTATGAACCAGGAGGTCATGGTTCAATTCCTGGTCAGGATAGATGCTCAGATTGCAGGCTCGATCCCCAGTTTGGAGTATACAGAAGGCAGCTGATTAATGATTCTCATCATTGATGTTTCTCTCTCTCTCTCTCTTCCTCTCCCTCTCCCTTCCTCTCTGAAATCAATTAAGTAAAAATGACAAATAATTTGCCCTAATTTCCCCCCATAATTTGTTGCTTAACTGTTAAGTTCAGTAATTACAAAACTGATGAATTTTGTAATACATTAAAAGAGGAAGTTTTTTTTTAATAGTAGCAATTTAGAATGCCACACTTCTTTTTGTATGTTCCCCATTTGCTTTCACTCCTGTCTTATCATAATTTTCTCTCTCTCTTTTTTTTTTAAATATATATATATATTTTTATTGATTTTTTACAGAGAAGGGAGAGAGATAGTTAGAAACATCCATGAGAGAGAAACATTGATCAGCTGCCTCCTGAACACCCCCCCACTGGGGATGTGCCCACAACCAAGTTACATGCCCTTGACCGGAATCGAACTGGGACCTTTCAGTCCACAGACCATTGCTCTATCCACTGAGCCAAACCAGTTTTGGCAATTTTTTCTTTTTAAAATATATTTCATTGGCATCTGTCATTTTGGACTTTTCCCAACCCTCTATGCAAGTTATTTTAAGCTGAAATGAATGTAGTCCTTTTATCTGTCCTACAGTGTTCAGCATATCCAGTGTTAGGTCGTGGCAGCCCAGAATCTTCAAAGAAGTGTTATCACTAGGGGATCCTCCGTGTCCCCACTGGTTGCCTGTAGAAATGTGCTTCTTGGGATGCCACTGAAATAAGAATTTCTGGATGCCCCCCCCCCCCCCACAAGAGGATAAGGTATTGTGGAACGTTTTATTTCTATTTAATTAAACCCCTGAGTTTCCAAGGTCCCATTTCCATCCCACCAAGGAAAAAGTCCCATTTCTTCTTCAATAGATCTAGGATTAAAGCCACTGTCCAGAGCCTCCATTCCATATGAAAGCACAGTTTTCTGGGGTGTTTCTCAGCAACTAGAAGGGTTCGGGAATCTGGAGAAGAGCTGTGAGTAAATTAATAAAGAGATTAGATATGAAATATAAATTTGGAATGCATTTAACCAAGTTCTCTGAATCTCTAGACCCCCTTGCTTTTTATTCACACAGGTTCCTTAAGGCAAAGCAGATATACATGTCAAAGGCAAGGCTTGGTATACAGTAGGCATTGTCAGGTTGGAGGAACTGCCTTTAGCTGTTCCAGTAGCTGGCAATAATATATGTAGATTTTCAGGTTTAGGGAAATACTTTTGGCTATTCCAGCAGGCAATATGATTCAGCTCTGCTGAATATAGAAGCCCATCAACATTTTGAGGACTTCTTGAATTTGTTATGATTCTAGAAGCCCAGTGCACAGAATTTGTGCACAGGAAGGGTCCCTAGGCCTGGCCAGTGATTAGCGCCGATTGGGGCCTTCTTTCTGGCTGCCCACTAGGGCCTTCCTTCCCCCAGCTGCCAGCCCCCAGCCAGGGCCTTCCTTCATTCTACGCCACCCCCTGGCGGTCAGTGCACGTCATAGCAAGGAATCATACTCCGGTCTCCTGGCCAAACTCCCAAGGGGACAATTTGCAAATTAGGCTTTTATATATATAGATGCTGGAATTAGCTTTCAGCAACAGTTCAGTCCAGCTAGCTTACCTTGTGTTCCCAGTTGTAGTCCATTGCATGTGGCATGTGACTTCTAGACCACACAGCTATGGAGAGCACAAACAAATGCAAGGAAGCAGGAGCAAAGCAAAAGGAACAAGAGAGAGGATCCTTTGGGTATTATGTATTCCCACACATTTTCACGGGGTTGCATTGGGGACCATCCTCCTAGCCAGTGTTCTTTGTTTCCAGGTTAGATTGGCAGGCAAGCACCTTTCCTAGATCATTTCAACTTCACTGCACATATGTGCATTTTCCCTTTGTTGGACCCCATCCCCAGTGATTTGCAGGGAATGGACCCGTGGGGAGTGTGATGCCTGGCCTTCCCTTTTCTTTTTCCCTATTTTAATATTAATAACTAGTGAAACAGTAACAGAAGAATCTAAATCTAGAAATGGTGTGGACAGAGTTTACTTGAAAAGCAAATGTTTCAAGATCTTATTCAGACCTTTGATCATATACCTGGAAGAAGCCAGTATTGCAGGAGGAGGTAGTATGGAAGAAAACTTCATGCAGGGCCCTGAATTTTATTTTTGGTTCAGTATTTTCCCTTTTAATGTATTATAGGTATGCTAAACCAATTTCTGTAAAATGGGTAACCCATTTATATGTACATAGCCTTTCTCTGGGAGTATAATTATAAGTAAATGTAGGTTATTGGACATATTGTGTCTTTCTCTTGAACATAAAAAAAATTTTCTTCTCAATTATACACCACAAGTTTTGTTGGAAAACACATTTCCCTGTGTTTCAAAGTGAGCTAAAAAATCCATTTAAGCCCTAACTGGTTTGGCTCAGTGGATAGAGCATCGGCCTGCAGACTGAAGGGTCCCAGGTTTGATTCCGGTCAAGGGCATGTACCTTGGCTGCGGGCATATCCCTAGTAGGGCGTGTGGGGGAGGCAGCTGCTTGATGTTTCTCTTTCATCGATGTTTCTAACTCTCTGTCTCTCTCCTTTCCTCTCTGAAAAATCAATAAAACATATTTTTTTTAAATCAATTTAACTTAAAAGATTTTTTGTTTTTAAAAATATTTTCATACTTATAAGAGAGAAATGATTGCAAATATCTTGACTATTCCTATTAGATTTTTTTTCAGATGCACTTTAAAATTGTTTTCCAAGTTCCAATATAATTAATTGATATTCGACTGGCATGGCTCAGTGGTTGAGCATCGATGCATAAACCAGGAGGTCATGGTTCAGTTTCCCGTCAGGGCACATGTCATGGCTGAGGGCTAGAGCATGCAGGAGGCAGCCAATCAATGATGCTCTCTTATTATTGATGTTTCTATCTCTCCCTCTCCCTTCCTTTCTGCAATCAATAGAAAATAACATTGAGATTTTTATTGGAACTTATTAAATCTATAAATGATTTTTAAAGCATTAACATTTTTACAGTGTTGAGGTATTTCATTCAGGAGCATGGTGTTTTTCTACATCATTTTAGGCCATTTATGTCTCTTGATAAAATTTTGTGCTTTTCTTCATATAAAGCCTTCACTTTCTTTGTAACAGTTATACTTTTTTATTTTTTTTAATATATTTTATTGATTTTTTACAGAGAGGAAGGGAGAGAGATAGAGAGCTAGAAACATCGGTCATCTGCCTCCTACACACCCCCACCGGGGATGTGCCCACAACCAAGGTACATGCCCTTGAGCAGAATTGAACCCGGGACCTTTCAGTCTGCAGGCTGACGCTCTATCCACTGAGCCAAACCAGTTTCGGTGAGTTATACTTTTTTAAAAACATGTTTTATTGATTTCAGAGAGGAAGGGAGAGGGAGAGAGAGATAGGAATGATGAGAATCATTGATCAACTGCCTCCTGCATGCCCCCTACTGGGGATCGAGCCCATAACCTGGGCATGTGCCCTTGACTGGAATTGAACCTGGGACCCTTCAGTCTTGCAGGTCAATGCTCTATCCACCAAGCCAAACCAGCTATGGATCTGGTTTCTTGGGATATAGTCCTATAAGTGGGATAACTGGGTCAAATGGCAGTTCTATTTTTAACTTTTTGAGGAAACACCATACTGTCTTCTACTATGGCTGCACCAGTCTGCCTTCCTATCAGCAGTTAAGGAGGGTTCCTTTTTATCCACATCCTTGGCAGCATTTGTCATTTATTGATTTGTTGATGATAGCCATTCTGACAGATGTGAGATGGTATCTCATTGTTGTTTTTATTTGCATCTCTCAGATGATTAGTGACTTGGAGCATGTTTTCATATGTCTCTGGGCCTCCTGTATGTCCTCTTTAGAAAAGTGTCTATTTCGATCCTTTGTCCATTTTTTGATTGTATCGTTTATCTTCCTGTTGTTAAATTGTATATAATCTCTGTAAATTTTGGAGATTAAACTCTTATCTGAAATATCATTGGCAAATATGTTCTCTCATGCAGTGGGCTTTCTTATTGTTTTGTTGATGGTTTCTTTTGCTGTGCAGGCGTTTTTTATTTTGATGTAGTCCCATTTGTTCATTTTCCCCTAGTCTCTCTTGCATTAGGATGTGTCTGTAAAGATACTGCTACAACATATGTCTGCTATTTTGCTGCCTATGGAATCTTATAGGATTCTTATGGTTTCCCATCTTATATTCAAGTCCTTTAGCCATTTTGAGTTTGTTTTTCTGTATGGTGCAAGTTGGTGGTCTAGTTTCATTACTTTGCATGTATCTGTCCAATTTCCCAGCACCATTTATTAAAGAGACTGTTTTGACTCCATTGCGTGCTCTTGCCTCTTCTGTCAAATATTAAAAATGTCCATACTACCCAAAGCATAATGGCTTGGGTCAATTTCTGGATTCTCTTTTCTGTTCCATTGGTCCATATATCTGTTCTTGTGCCAGTACCAGGCAGTTTTGAGAACTGTGGCTTGGTAATATTGCTTGATATCTGGTAATGTGATCCCTCTAACTTTGTTCTTCTTTCTCAGGATTTCAGTGGCTATTCAGGGTCTTTTTTAAATTCCAGATGAATTTTTGGAGAGTTTTTTCTAGACCATGGTGGGCAAACTGTGGCTCTTTGGCCCCTTGAGTGTGGCTCTTCCACAAAATATTGTACCACAGCCTGGGTGAGTCTATTTTGAAGAAGAGTCTATTTCTTTCTTTTTTTTTTTAATATATTTTATTGTTTTTTGTTTGTTTTTTTTTTGTACAGAGTGGAAGGGAGAGAGATAGAGAGTTCGAAACATCAATGAGAGAGAGTCATCGATCAGCTGCCTCTTGCACACCCCCTACTGGGGATATGCCCACAACCAAGGTACATGCCCTTGACCGGAATCGAACCTGGGACCCTTCAGTCCCCAAGCCAACGCTCTATCCATTGAGCCAAACCGGTCCCGGCGTGTCTATTTCTTTAGAAGAAGTTTAAGTTTAAAAAATTTGGCTCTCAAAAGAAATTTCATACCATCTCACACCTGTCAGAATGGCTATCATCAACAAATCAGCAAACGACAAGTGTTGGTGAGGATGCGAAGAAATAGGAACCCTCGTGCACTGCTGGTGGGAATGCAGACTGGTGCAACCACTGTGGAGAACAGTGTGGAGTTTCCTCAAAAAACTGAAAATGGAACTCCCATTTGACCCAGTAATCCCACTCCTAGAAATATATCCTAAGAAACTAGAAACACCAATCAAAAAGGATATATGCACCCCTATGTTCATAGCAACACAATCTACAATAGCTAGGATTTGGAAACAGCCTAGGTGCCCGTCAGATGATTAGATAAAAAAACAATGGTACATCAATACAATGGAATACTATGCTGCCATAAAAAAGAAGGAATTCTTATTATTTGCACAACCTGGATGGAATTGGAGAACATTATGCTGAGTGAAATAAGCCAGTCAATGAAAGAAACACACCACATGACCTCACTCATTTATGGATAATAAGGAACATTATAAACTGGTGAATAAAAAGATAGTTGCAGCGACGGTAAAGAAACAAACAGACTATCAAATTACAGCAGGGAGGTTAGAGAGATTTGGGGGAGATAAGAGATCAACCTAAGGACTTGAATGCATGCATATAAGAATAACCGATGGATGCAAAACGCTGGGGGGTGAGGGCATGTATGGGAGTGGGTTGGGGGGGGGGCCAAATGTAAGATATGTACACATATAATACCTTAATAAAAAAATGAAAAAATAAAATAAACACACACACACACAAAAAAAAATTTCAATCATACTGTTGATATTTGGCTCTGTTGACTAATGAGTTTGCCTACCACTGTTCTAGACTTTTAAAATTCGATTGGTGTTTTAATGGGGATTGCATTGAATCTGTAGATTGCTTTGGATAGTATGGACATTTTAATGCTTTGATTCTACCAATCCATGAAAATGGTATGTTTTTCCATTTGTTTATGTCTTCCTCTATCTCTTTTTTCAATATCCTGAAGTTTTCTGAGTACAGGTCTTTTACATCCTTAGTTAAGTTTATTCCTAGGTATCTTAATCTTTTTGATGCAATGGTAAATGGGATTTTTTGTTTGTTTGTTTGTTTGTTTGTTTGTTTGTTCCTCTTTCTGTGAGTTCATTATTGGTGTATAAAAGGCCATACAGTCCTAACTAGTTTGGCTCAGTGCATAGAGCGTCAGCCTGCCGACTTAAGAGTCCCAGGTTCAATTCCAGTCAAGGGCATGTACCTTGGTTGCAGGCACATCCCCAGTAGGAGGTGTGCAGGAGGCAGCTGGTTGATGATTCTCTCTTATCGATGTTTCTAACTCTCTATTCCTCCCCTTCCTCTCTGTAAAAAAAAAAAAACAAACAATAAAATATATATTTTTCAAAAGGCCATAGACTTCTTAGTGTTAATTTTGGATCCTGCTACATTGCCAAATTCATTGATTAGGTCTAGTAGTTTTTTGATGGAGTCTTTGGAGTTTACTATGTATAGTGTCATGTCATTTGCAAATAAGGACAGTTTTACTTCTTCTTTTCAAAATTGAATGCCTTTTATTTCTTCTTCTTGTTTGATCGATATGGCTAGCACTTCCAGTACTATATCGAACAGGAGTAATAAAAGTGGGTACCCCTGTCTTGTTCCTGTTCTTAGGGAAAATGAGTGTAGTTTTTGCCCATTGAGTATAATGTTGGCTGTAGGTTGTCATATAAGGTTTTTATTATGTTGAGGTATTATCCTTCTATTCCCACTTTGCTGAGAGTTTTTATCAAGAAAGAGTGTTGCATTTTGTCGAATGCTTTTTCTGGTTCCATTGATATGATCATGTGATTTTTGTCTCTCAATTTGTTTATGTGATATATCATGTTTATTGATTTGTGGATATTATACCAGCCTTGCATCCCTGAAATAAATCTCAGTTGGTCATTGTGTATAATCTTTCTAATGTAATGCTGAATCAAATTTGCTAGAATTTTGTTGAGGATTTTAGCATCTACGTTCATCAAAGATATTGGCCTGTAGTTCTTTTTTGTGTGTATCTTTTTCTGGCTTTGGGATTATGGTAATGCTGGCTTCATAGAAAGAGCTTGGAAGTGTGCCTTCCTCTTGAATATTGTGGAATAGTCTGGGGATGATAGGTTTTAGTTCTGGTAGAACTCCCCTGTTCAGCTGTCTGGATCAGGGCTTTTGTTTGTTGGAAGATTTTTTTTAGCATGGAGGATTGAGGAACTGGAGCAAAGAGTTACATTTTTTTTTTAATATATATTTTGTTGATTTTTTACAGAGAGGAAGGGAGAGAGATAGAGACCTAGAAATGTCGATGAGAGAGAAACGTTGACCAGCTGCCTCTTGCACACCCCCTACCGGGGATGTGCCCCCCACCAATGTACATGCCCTTGACCAGAATCGAACCTGGGACCTTTCAGTTCACAGACTGACACTCTACCACTGAGCCAAACCGGCTTCGGCAGATTTTTTTTTTATCTTTGATTCAATTTCTTCAGTAGTTATTGGCCTATTCATGTTTTTTTATTCTTCCTGGTTGAGTTTTGGGAGCTTGTATTTTTCTAAGAATATGTCCATTTTGTCTAGGTTGTCCGTTTTGTTGGAATAGAGTCATTCATAGTATTTTTTCATAATCGTTTGTATTTTTGTGGGGTCGGTTGTTACTTCACCTCTTTCATTTCTGATTTTGTTTATTTGAGTCCTCTTTGCTTCTTGGTGAGCCTGGATAGAGATTCATCAATCTTGTTTATCCTTTCAAAGAACCAACTCTTTGTTTTGTTAATCTTTTTTTTTTTTTTTTTTGTCTCTATGTCGTTTATCTCTGTTCTGATCTTTATTATATCCTTCTTTCTGCTTAAGCTGGGCTTTTCTTGTTGCTCTCCTTTTAACTCTTTGAGTTGTATGGTTAGATAATTTATTACCATTGTTTCTTGTTTTTTGAGGTAGGCCTGTAGAGCTATGAACGTCCCTTTTAAACTGCTTTCACTGTGAACCATAGATTTTGGATTGTTGTGTATTCATTGTCATTTGTTGCCATGATGCTTTTTATATTTTCTTTGATCTCTTTGGTAACCCAATCATTGTTTAATAGCATGCTATTTAGCCTCCAGGTATTTAATTTTTTTATTGTTTTTATTGTAGTTGATTTCTAGTTTTATTCCATTGTGATCTGAGAAGATGCTTGAAATAATTTCTATCTTTGAAAATGACCCATGTGTACTTGAGTTTTGGAGTGAAATGTTCTTAAAAATGCCAATTAATTCTACCTAATATGGTGAGTCATTTAAGATTAATGTTTCTTTGCTGATTTTTTGTTTAGAGGATTTGTCCAGTGGTGTTAGTGGGATAGTAAAGTCCCCTACTATGACTGTATTGCTGTCAGTCTCTCCCTTGATAGCCTGCAGAAGATTTTTATGCATTTGTGTGCATATATGTTTACCAGAGTTATATCTGTTATATCTTCTTTTTTAATTGCTCCCTTTAGTATTTGAAAGTGGCCTTCTTATTTCTTGTTATGGTTTTCACTTTGAGGTCTAATTTGTCAGATATAAGTATTGCTACCCCAGCTTTTATTTATTTATTTATTTCTATTCACCTGAAAAATCTTTTTCCATCACTTCACCATCAGTCTGTGTGAGTCCTTTGTTCTGAGGTGGGTTTCCTGTAGACAGCAGATATATGGGTCATTTTTTTCTTATCCACTCAGCTATCCTATATCTTTTGTTTGGGGCACTTAATCCACTTACATTTAAAGTTATTGTTGAGCTGAAACCAGTTTGGCTCAGTGGATAGAGCGTCGGCTTGTGGACTGAAACGTCCCGGGTTCGATTCCGGTCAAGGGCATATACCTTGGTTGTGGGCACATCCCCAGTAGGGGGTGTGCAAGAAGCAGCTGATCAATGATTCTCTCTCATCGATGTTTCTAACTCTCTATCCCTCTCTCTTCCTCTCTGTGAAAAATCAATAAAATATATTTTTTTAAAAATTCTAAAGTTATTGTTGATAGGTACAACATTTTTATTTGTCGCCATTTTTATTCTTTATGCCTGTGTTCCTTCTTCCCTTCCTATTTCTTTTTCTTTACAGCAGACCCTTTAGCATTTCTGGCAATTCTGGTTTGGTGGTAATAAACTCCCTTAGTCCTTTTTTGTCTGTGAAGCTCTTGATTTCACCATCAACTTTAATTGATAGCCTTGCTGGGTACAGTATTCTTGGATTCAGACCCTTCCTTTGCATGACATTGTATATTTCATTCCATTCCCTTCTGGCCTGGTGTTTCTGTTGCAAAATCAGTCACTAGTCTGATGGGGGATCCTTTGTAGGTAACTTTCTGTCTCTCTCTGGCAGCCTTTAAGATTGTTACTTTGGCCCTAGTCAGTTTGGCTCAGTGGATAGAGTGTCAGCCTGCGGAGTGAAAGGTCCTGGGTTCGAATCTAGTCAAGGGCACATGCCTGGGTTGTGGGCTTGATCCCCAGTGTGGGGCATGCAGCTGGCAGCCGATCAATGATTCTCTCTCAGCATTGATGTTTCTATCTCTTGCTCCCTCTCTCTTCCTCTCTGAAATCAATAAAAATATATATATTTTTAAAAGATATATTGTCGTTTGTGTTTGCCAATTTAATTATAATGTGTCTTGGTGTTGTTCTTTTGGGGTTCATCTTGTTTGGGACTCTGTGAACTTCTTGGACTTCCCTATACCAGGGAAGTTTTCTGTCATTCTCTCAAACAGGTTTTCTATTCCTTGTTCACTTTCTTCTCCTTGTGGCACCCCTATTATGCAGATGTTGTTTCATTTCATGTTGTCTCAAAGTTACCTTAGGCTCTCTTCCTGTTTTTTAAGTTTTTTTCTAGATGCTGCTCTGTTTGGGGTTTTTTCTACCTTGTCCTCTAGCTCACTGATGTGGTCCTACACGTCATCTACTCTACTATTGACCCTTTCTATTGAGTTTTATTGCAGTGATGTCATTTTTTCATTTCATCTTGGTTCTTCTTCATTTCCTCTTGGTTCTTACACAGGTTGTTGAATTTGTCTTCCATCCTTATAGCGACCTTTGACCATTGCTCTCAATTCTTTCTCTGACATATTGCTTGCCTCCATTTTGGTTATTTCCTTTTCTGGTGATTCCTCCTTTTCTTTCATATGCAGGCTATTTCTTTGTCTCCCCATGATTGCTCTTCTCTGGATGTCTGGTTATGTAGCTCTTTGTCCTGTGTTGACTTAAAGGCACAAAATACAACACAATAAGACACAACACACAGGGCACCAAACACAAATGTATTCACAATACTAATAACCCCAAGTAAAGGTGACCACCAGAGATAAGAGAGTTAGGGGATAGAAAAGAAGGAAAGAAGGAAAAATTGTAAGAGAGAAAAGAAAGAGAACAAAAAAAGGGGGGGGGAAATATATGTATATGGGGAGAAAATGCCGATAAAACAACAACTAATCCAAAAAAAAATGCAAACAATACCCAGAGATGAATGCAAACAACAACTAATCCAAAATATGTAAACTACAAACAACCAACACCCAGATGAATCTGAGGAAGCAAAGCTTACTTCCAGAAGGTAAGGTCAAGGAATTGAATGAATGAAGAAATAGCCACAATTCAGTATAGAGCAGGTAGAAAGAGAATGAATGTATAAGAAAAAAAGTAAAAAACTAAATACAGAAAAAGAAAAAATATGTATATTAAAGTATATATACACAAGAAAAATTATATATATGAAATTTTTCCATTCTTTAATCTATCAATGTATTCATTTACTATTGGAAAATGAGAATAGAGAGTAGATAGGCCTGAGTTTGTGATTGGAATTAGTTAAGCTATTATTAGAAAAAGAGAACCAGTAAGGAGAAGAAAAACAGAAGTAAGAAGAAGGAGAAGAAGAAGAAGAAAAGAAAAGAAACAACAAAAACAAACAAGCAATAAAAAACAAACTAATCAACAATCAAACCAAGAACACCAAGATAGTTGAAAGAAAAAGGCAAAAGAAAAAAAAAAAGGGAATAAATAGAAAATTTAGATAGTGAAGAGAGAAGTGTGTACAGACTTGAAGCAGGGAGCAGAAATTAGATATATGAATAAAGTCAATTTTTAACAGGGAGTAAAGAGAAAGGATAGAGAAAAACTAAGGCAGGAACAGAGTAAAAGAAACAGGACAAGAGGGGAAAGTGGGGAAGAGATTGTTAGCATAAAGGAAAAATTGAGATAGAGTAAAATAATGCTAAAGGAAAAATAAAATAAAAATAGAATATAGAATACTAATCCCAAAATAAAATAAAGAAAAAATAAAATAAAACTTTAAAAAGATAAAATAATCATAGTAATAATAACAATTAAAAATATCATTAAAAAGGTAAAATCAAATGAGATTTAAAAAAAAAAAAAGTTTCTCAAGTAAAAGATAAAAAATAAAAATGTGAGCCAGGACTGGTTTGGCTCAATGGATAGAGCGTTGGCTTTGGGACTGAAAGGTCCCGGGTTCGATACCTTGGTTGTGGGCATATCCCCAGTAGGGGGTGTGCAAGAGGCAGCTGATTGATGACTCTCTCTCTCATCGATGTTTCTAACTCTCTATCTCTCTCCATTCCTCTCTGTACAAAATCAAAATATTTTAAAAAATGCCACTGGGATGCATAATTTAAAATAAATAAATAAATAAATAAATAAATAAATAAATAAATAAATAAATAAATAAAATGTGAAGTAGTGAAGGTAGTTCACTTTCTCTACTGTACTGCTTGGCAGGTCTGTTTCCTGTCAGGTAGACAGCACAGTATTGAAGTTCCCTGTGCTCCATCACTCCTCTGTGTGATAAGCCACAACCCTGTTTTCAAGCAGTCAGGGTCTCTGTTTCTCAGCCTGCATTTAGTTGTATTTACACAAGAGCCAATTTCTGATACAACCCCTGGATGGCAGTGTTTCTGTATTGATATCTGCTGCTAAAACACCCCTTCCCTCCCCAGGGTTAGATTGCTTTCCCTGCAGCACTCAATACTGGGTTGGGGGGATAGACTGCCCTTGAGCTGGTTTTCTGCTCGTCTCTCCGCAATCTGATCCCCAGGTTCCACAAAAACCGCTTTCCCCTGCAGTCTCAGTGAGTGTTTTTTGATTGTTTTTTTTTTTTGTTTGTTTGTTTTAATATATTTTATTTATTTTTTACAGAGAGGAAGGGAGAGGGATAGAGAGTTAGAAACATCGATGAGAAAGAATCATCAATCAGCTGCCTCTTGCACACCCCCTACCGGGGATGTGCCCGCAACCAAGGTACATGCCCTTGACCGGAATTGAATCCGGGACCTTTCAGTCTGCAGGCTGACACCCCATCCACTGAGCCAAACCGATTTCGGCTTGGTGAGTGTTTTTTAATTGAAAAATCTTATGTACTAGACTTAGCAATCAAAAGCATGGATTTAAAAAGAAAAAGAAGAAGAAAAGCCACAGGATGTGTGCAAACTCCCGTCTTGCCCAACCCCCTCCCACCCACACCCACCCCTACTGTCACCCCCACCCCCGGCACTCCACAGCCGGCATACTGGTAGAACTTCAGGCTGCCTTTCTGGGCCCAGCCCTGCTGTGGGTTAATTTCTGTAGTCCCCTTCTTCCAGCAGCCCTGTGGACCCCCTTCCACATTTGAGGGCTACACTGACCCCAACAGCCCTGGATTTCGTGGGTGCAGTCTTCCTCTGAAACTCTATTTCCTGTCACACACATTTCACACTCGTTTCTCCCTCCACCCTGGATCCTAGATCTCACCTTTCCCTAGGCCAATGGTCAGCAAACTCCTTAGTCAACAGAGCCAAATATCAACAGTATAATGATTGAAATTTCTTTTGAGAGCCAGATCTTTTAAACTTAAACTTCTTCTAACGCCACTTCTTCAAATTAGGCTTGCCCAGGCCGTGGTATTTTGTGGAAGAGCCACACTCAAGGGGCCAAAGAGCCGCATGTGGCTCGCGAGCCACAGTTTGCCGACCACAGCTCTAGGAGCTATCTGACCTTTCCATCCATGGATTTCCTCACCAGCTGTATTTAATCCACCAATTCCGGGTGGATGTTGTTGGATTCAGCTGTTCCTTCTATCAGCTCTGTGAGAAGGCACAGGGCCTGTCCACATATTCCGTGCCGCTTTGTCTCCTCCTGGACAAACTTTTTAGGCATCCGTGGCCAGGGAGGCTGGAATCTTGGTGTTCCTGGGTTCACAGCTGAGGCAGCTTGTCCATGGGGGTTGTGGTTGTAGGGACCCAGGAGGTATCCAAGGTCTCCCCGTTTGAAGGTAAGGCTGGGCTTCCTATCACAGCTGCTCTCCCCTTCAAGATGGTGTGGTCTCTGCAGCAGAGCGGCCGCTCAGGGGGAGATCTCAGCAGCAGTAGAGGCTGCTGGGCCAGGGGAGCCAGTCCACCAGTCCCCAATGATTCCTTGGAATATAGCTGTCCCTCACTACAAATCAGACACTCCCCGCACATCCACACACTCTCCTTTCACTCTCATTCACACACTATCTTGCAGCCTGCCGTCCCGTCTGTAGCCATCTTGGATCCCCCCCTTTTTTTTATTATTGACTCTATTACAGATGCCCCTCGTTTCCCTTCCCGCTTTGCCCTCCTTTACCCAGCCCACACCCCTCATGGACATTTTAAAAATATATTTTTAAAAAATATATTTTTAGTGATTTCAAGGACGAAAGAGGGAGAGATAGAAATATCAATGATAAGAGCCGAAACCGGTTTGGCTCAGTGGTAGAGTGTGGATCTGCAGACTGAAAGGTCCCAGGTTTGATTCCGGTCAAGGGCATGTACATTGTTTGCTGGCACATCCCCGGTAGGGGGTGTGCAAGAGGCAGCTGGTTGATGTTTCTCTCTCATTGACATTTCTAGCTCTTTATCTCTCTCCCTTCCTCCTCTCTGTAAAATATCAATAAAATAAAAAATAAAAAAAGATACATATATAAAAAAAAAAGAAATATCAATGATAAGAGAGAATCATTGATCAGCTGCCTCCTGCAAATCCCACACTGGGGATGGAGCTCACAACCGGGCATGTGCCCTGACCAGAATAAAACCTGTGATCCTTCAGCCACCAGGCCGACACTCTATTCACTGAGCCAAATCGGCTAGGGTCCTCCTAGACTAAGGTGACCAGATTTTTAACAATTGTCCCATATCCCGCGGCGTTTTAAAAAAAAGTCCCAATTTTTGGAAAGAATGCACAACAAGCTAGGGAACGGCAGGAGAACGGGAAGGGAGTATACGGTTTTCAGCGGCATGTGGCTAGTTAGCCAGGATATGCGTTTCATATTATTTTTGTTAATTTTGTAATGTTAAACTTTAATAATAACAAATAATTGTTGAGAACTGATTATCGAGAACTGATTATCAAAGTTCGTATTGTTGATCAGTTGTTAGAATTCGACCACCATTGTTTGGACTTAATGAACAATGGCATTTTTTGGGATTGGCAACTACAAAAATATTTTGTAACTGTTTCTCAGACAATACACATTGTACTGCGTGCTAGTAAGCTAGTTAAACAAGTGATGTCATTACAAACCAGCTATTCAGATAATTTAGGTAAGTAATTTATTTCATAAATACATAAATTTTCTTGAATTTAGCAGACAGTACTCGTATTATTTATATTTTATAGTGGCGGCAAAAAGTCTAGCACTGGCCTTGAGAGTGACACGACTATACATAATTTTATTTATTTATTATATTTGTAAATTGTACTTATGTTGAAATTAAAAAATATATATTACAATACTATTTTTGCGTTCTATGAAAATTTTTGTTGCTCCATATAGACCAAATTTTTAATCAAACCCCACCCCTGTCAATGGTGTCCCGCTTTACCAATGTTAAAATCTGGTCACCTTATCCTAGACATTATTGTCTATGTCCATACATATATGCTTATATATTCTTTGGTTGATCTCTTCCCATCCTCCCATGTTGAACCAGTATCTTTTCAATGCAAAAAATCCAATTCTGTTGCAATACTACTGAATAAAATATTTAAGAAAAATTAAATTATTTACTCAAAAATAATTAATATTGAAAATCTTGAATGTATTTGCTTGATTTTAAAAAGAAATCCATCTCTCGTTTGAAGCTTCTTAGCTAACTTTTTTATTAAATTCATCTATCTCTCTTTAAAGAGCTCTGCTTAAATCTTGTTGGAAATTTTTTAGCACTCACACAATCAGCTTTGTAATGGAGCTACTTAGGTAAGTGTTGTGCATTTACTCATGAGTTCCAGAAGCTGAAAATTATGTCTTAATTTTTGTGTCCCCAACAGTGCTTTCTACATAGTGGTATTCTGTAAATCTTTGGTAAATTATTATTATTTTTTATTAAATTAGTATCTGTGTACATATTTTAACATTGCCCCCCCCCCCCAGTCTTTGGTAAATTATTTAACTTAAAACCTATCTATTATTTTTAACTTGTGAACCAGGAAGTATGGGCTCTAAACAAACATTTTTATTGATAAATGTTATGGAGGTATGGAGGAAGTGAAACAGAGAAGTATAATTATACTATGTCTGCTCCTCTAAAAATAGTTGTATTGTCTCAGCAGTGTGGGTTTCTTTCTACCCTACTGTTTTCAATGGTAAGGTGATTGAGTTTATGATCAGTAGATACCTATAATAATGTGAAACTGTGGAAAGCAATTTTATATTCTGAGCCAAGGAAGTTTTATAACTATTCATGTATACTTAAGAGGTGGAAGGCATATTGATTAATGTTAGGACGAAAATAATTTTTTAATCTATCTTTTTTAATCTATCTTTATGAAAAATAATGAAGGTGACTTTTTGTTTTTAATCCTCACCTGAGGAAAATTTTCCATTGATTTTTTTTTTTTTTTTTTTTTTTTGAGAGAGTGGAAGGGAAGGAAAAAGACAGAAAAATATTTAATTGGTTGCCTTCCACACACGCCTAGACTAAGGATGGAGTCTGCAACTGAGATTCATGCCTTTGACCAGAATTGAACCCAGGACCCTTCAGTCCATGGGTCAATGCTCTATCCACTGAGCAAAACCAGCTAGGGCATGAAGGTGACTTTAAAAAAAGATATTCTCATTGCAGTAATTTTTCTCCATAGAAAGTGAAGGAAATTTCCTGTATGATTTTATGAACCACACTTTTATTTTATGTATATATTCTATTATAAATTCAACGTGTATTTAATACCTATTGAGATTTTGGCTTTCAGCTTGGAGAAGGCTCAGGTGCAACTTTCTTCGGCCCTCCCGAATTTGGGTTCATCGACACCATGTGCACTCATGAGGAAGTGAGTGCCATGTTTGCCCTGGCCCCCAAGATCAGCCTCTGGGGCCTGTCTCCAGAAAGGGCTGGGGATGGCATTGCCAAAGCAACCAGTGATTGGGAGGGTCTGAGGATTACAGTGAAACTGACATCAGAACAGACAGGCCTAAACTGAGTTAGTGCCTTCTGCCTCTGCTCTGCTCATCAAAGCCCTCAAAGAACTATCAAAATTTAGGAAGAAGCAAAAACACATTTGGCACAGTGGAAATATCACTTTTGATGAGATATTAACATTGCCCAACAGATGCAGCACTGATCTTTAGCTAGAGAACTCTCTGGAACCATTAAAGAGAACCTGGGGACTGCCCAGTCTGTGGGCTTCAATATTGATGACCACCACCCTCATGACATCATAGATGACATCAACAGTGGTGCAGTAGAATGCCCAGCAAGAACTACAAAGGAAAATGTTTCAATTAAATATCATTTGAGAGAGAAACCAAGATGGCGGCATGGGATAGATACCCGAATGCAGCCTGCCACAACAAATTTGAATTTAGAACTGGAAGACAGGGGAAACATTGCCCTGAAGTGCCAGACGGCTGGCTGAGAGGAGGCTGGCTGTACCATCTGGGAAGGAGAGAGAAGGCAGGCTGAACCTCAGGAACTTTGAAGGTGCAGAGAACTGTGCATGCGAAAAGGCAGCCACCCGACTTCACTGCTGGCTTGCTTGCGGAGCTTGGAGAGGGCAGGCGGAGTTCGCTGCTGGCTTACTCCCTGTGTGAGGAGAGGGCAGACAGCTAATGCATGGCTAGCTTTCTTGTTCAGGAGGAAAACAGAACCACCCTATTGCTCTGATAGACAGGGAGAGGCCAGACTGTCAGGCAGTGGGCAGAGATCTCCTGGAGGTGTGTGAAGCCAGCGGCCATTACTGCGGGACTCAGAAACCAGACCCTCGTAGGGAGGGGCTGAATAAAGCTTGTCTGCACCACCCGAGACTCCGCTCCATCCAAGCAGAGCACAAAAGCTCTTCCAGTGGCTAGCTTTCTCGTTTGCCTCTAATAGGACTCTAGAGCTTGTCTGCACCTATACCAAAGAGGTGCTCGTGCCTGCAACCAATCTTGCAGAATTCACCAAAGCTTGGCTGCGCCACCCTGAGACTCCGCCCCATCCAAGCAGAATACAGAAGTTCTCCTAGCTGAGACACTTCTGATCCTCATAGCCAACTGGCTTGGAGATCAACGCTTCCCAGTGATACCAACAACAAGCAAGGCTTAACAACAAGACTGCACACACAGCCCAAAAAGGTCTACACCAAGACTGTCCACCTCAGGTAACTGGGAGGCTAAGGTGAACCATATAGGACATCTTAGCACACAAAGCCACCCTACCAACTCAGGGAAGCTGTTAAAATGCCAAGACAAGGAAACAGATCACAAACAAAAGAAATGGAGGACAAGAATCGACTGGATATAGAGTTCAAAACCACGCTTATAAGGTTTTTCAAGAATTTCCTAGAAAAGGCCAATAAAATAAATGAGACCTATGAGGATATGAAAAGGGATCAACTAGAAATAAAGAATACATTGTCTGAAATAAAAAATATTATACAGAGTCCTAAAAACAGAATGGAAGATCGCAAGAATCAAGTCAAAGATTTGGAACACAAAGAGCCAGAAGACACTCCTCCACAGAAGCAAGAAGATAAGAGATTCTAGAAAGTTGAAGATAGTGTAAGAAACCTCTGGGACAATTTCAAACTAACCAATATCAGAATTATGGGAGTCCCAGAAGAAGAGAAAGAGCAAGATATCGAAATAATACTGGGAGAAATAGTGACAGAAAAATTCCCCAACCTGGTGAAAGAAATAGACTTACAAGTCCAGGAAGCGCACAGAATCCCAAACAAAAGGAATCCAAAGAGGACCACACCAAGACACATCATAATTAAAATTCCAAGAGCAAAAGACAAAGAGAGAATATTAACCTGTTAGCCGGGGAGTTCCCTTTTTAATTACGCAAAGTACAACGGGCGCATACTCTTTCACTAGGACGTGTCAGTACGTCACGCCCAGTGGACATATATATTATTATTTTTTAATTTATACTTAATTCAATAAATGAAATATATATTTTTTTGTTTATTTATTTATAAAGCACAAAGGAAAATACAAAATTACAAACAAATAGAAAAGAATACCAACAAAAAAATGGAAACATCGAATTAAAAAATTATAAATTTTACAAACAATTATAAAGATTACAAAAAATATATATTTTTATTTCTATACACAATAAAAAATATAAAAAAGTTAACAATTACAGAACAGTAAACAAAAGCACACAAATAAAATAGAAATATTGAGTTTAAAAAATTGAAATATAGATGTAAAAATTCAAAACTCAACTTCAGTGTGATATATTTTAAAACAATTGTTGATACATAGTGCTACCTTACAATCTGGACACCAGTATGTAGATTCTTTCCTAACACCTTTTTTGTAGCAAACTTGGCATTTCCTGGATTTAGTTTTTCCTATATCGCTTTTCATTTGTTCTGGAAAATGCCTTTCAACTAAGCGTGATGGTTTAGATGTAGAGCTGCTTGTTGATGTCTTTGGGTGGGTTTCCACTATGTTGTTATCTACCAATTTCTCTACACACTCTATCAAAAAGTGTAATCGATCCAAATGACCTTTATCTTTTTTGTATATAATAGATGCAATGAAGCAGCACATATCAATTAATCGTAGAAAAAAAATTTTATAAAATTTTTTTACCCTATTACGGGCAGCATAACTCCATCTCCCAAATCTATGCCGCCCATATTCTTATTATAATCCATGACAACATTTGGTTTTTCTTGCCTTCTTCCTCTCTTTTCAGTCATTGTCTTTTCATCATTATGAATAGAACTGAGCATCAATACATCCTTTTTATCCTTCCATTTTAAAACCATAAGTTTGTCTTTGATTCTTACTATATGTTCATTTTTCTATAATTTTTTTGTTTTTATTTCACTGGGGATTCCGACTCTGTTTATCCTCATTGTTCCAACAATGTCTGTATTGTTTTGACACAAGAGTTCAGCCAAATGAATTGACGTATAGAAATTATCTAAGTAAATCCTATACCCTTTATTCAGTAAGTCATGTGTTAACTCCAAAACAATTTTTGTTGATTGTTTTTCTTGTGGGTAGTTTGAAGCATAATTTGTGTCCTTGCCTGTGTATAAAATTATATTTTGTATGTATCCGGATTGGCTTTCACTCAAAATAAACAACTTCATTCCAAATCTAGCTCTTTTTGTAGATATATATTGTTTCCAAGATAAATTCCCTTTCCATAATAAAAGAGATTCATCTACGCATATTTCTCATTCACATACATAAAAACTTTTAAACTTTTCTAACAAATTATTGATGATTGGGTCAATTTTATATGTTTTTCTATTATATAAAAGTTGGAGATATAAAAAATATAAGTAAATAATATATAATACAAAAATAGGTAAGTAAGCGTAAGTACGTACCCGTCACTGCTCACCCAGAACACGTCCACCACTCTCAATAGCGAAATTATACTGATTCCCTCCGTGTCTTAAATTCATGTCGAGACATGTATGGATGACTAATACCTTTGTTGTTCGGAAATATACGTCCCTCCCGTTACAGGGCGCAACATATATTTCAAGGACGTATTCATATGTCCTACCCGTATCCGATATTGTTTACGTTTGATGTATTTATACATCCCGCTCGGTTAACAGGTTAAAAGCAGTAAGAGCAAGAGCACCCATACAATTGTCAGCTGATTTCTCAACAGAAACCATGCAGGCCAGATGGCAATGGCAAGAAATATTCAAGGTGATGAATAGCAAGAACCTACAGCCAAAAATACTCTACCCAGCAAAGCTATAACTCAGAATCAAAGGCCAGATAAAGAGCTTCACAAATAAAAAAAAGCTAAAGGAGTTCATCACCGCCAAACCAGAATTATATGAATTGCTGAAGGGGGTTCTTTAGGAAGAGGAAGAAGATATAGATAAAAGTTATGAACAACAAATACGTAACTATCAACAAGTGAAACTAAAAGCCAAGAGAATTAAAAAACCTGATGAACAATATTAACTAGTGAATATAATAGAATCAGAGGTATGGAAGGGGAGTGGACTGACGATTCTCAGAGTGAGGGAAGAGCCTGAACATAAACTGTGCACCTATGGATGAGGACAATGAGGGGTGGAGAAAGGGCAGAGGGTGGGGTGGGAACCTGGTGGAGGGGAGCAATGGAGGAGGAAAAAATGAGGAACATTTGTAATAATATGAATAATAAATATTTATTAAAAAAAAAAAAAGATGAACAGGGTTGCCTACCTCCTGCTCCTTCAAGTGTCTGTAGTATCCCAAATTCCGATTCCAGGGACAGTATTCTATTATCATTTTAGCCAATGATTCTTCTAGTAAAAAATGTTGACAACAAAAGTATGTTTATTTACATTATATGCATGTACAATATATTAAAATTATATGTATTTTAGATTATACATAAATATAAAATTGGAGAAATTAAACATAAGCGGAAATAAAAATTTTAATGTTTAAAAAATAAAAAAAATAAAAATAAAGATCATTTGAGCCGTAGCTGGTTTGGCTCAATAAATGGAGTGTTGGCCTGGGGACTGAAAGGTCCCAGGTTCAATTCCAGCCAAGGGCACATGCCTGGGTCACAAGCTTGGTCCCCAATAGTGCAGGAGGCAGCCAATCAATGATTCTCTCTCATCATTGATGTATCTACCTCTCTCTCCCTCTCCCTTCCTCTCTAAAATAAAAAAAATATATTTAAAAATAAATAAATAAAGATCATTTGACAATCAGTAGAGGAAGGAAATACTTATTGAATGTCAGCCATGTGCAGTGCACTGTGGCAAGACAAAGATGAATAAGACAGTCATATTTCAAATTGTTTATAATCTTAACAAGAAGGATATGACATTTATAGGTAACAATAGTAGAAATAAAGTGTAAGTGATATAAAAATAACCTTTACATATATTATAGAGTTAGGATGGAGGGAAATTTTTAGAAAAATGATGTTATTTGAACCAGGTTGGGTAAGCTTATGAAAGGTGCAAATGAATGGATATTGTTAATCAGGTTAGGGGTGGGAGGAGAAAAATAACGTAAATGAAAATAGAGAGATAGGGAATATTCAAGGAGTTTCCAGATATGGTTCAATAGCCATTTATGACTGGAGCAAAAGGGAAGGGAACAGTGGGTGGCAGAGATGAAGAAGTATTAATAGGTATAGATCAGATAACAGAGGACCATAAATGCCAAGCTGAAGAACATTTTGTATTTAGCTTGTCTTTTGAGGGACTATTAAACATATATATATATATCCTTATTTATTTGGGGTTCTGTGCACTTCCTGGACTTGTAAGTCTATTTCTTTCACCAGGTAAGGAAAGTTTTCTGTCATTATTTCTTTCAGTAGGCCTTCAATATCCTGCTCTCTCTCTTCTTCTGGCACCTCAAAAATCCAGATGTTGGTATGCTTAAAGCCGTCCCAGAGGCTCCTTACACTATCCTCACACTTTTGGATTCTTCTTTCTTTCTGCCTCTCTGGTTGGGTGTTTTTTGTTTCCTCATATTCCAGATCTTTGGTTTGACTCTTGGGGTATGTTGATCTACAGTTGAGTTTCTGTATATTCTTTATTTCAGACAGTGTATGCTTAATTTCTAACTGGTCCTTTTCCTTTTTTTTTTTTTTTGTATTCTTGTATTCTCATTAAGGTCTTTGAAGGTCTCTTCAAGTTTATCAGCAGTTTTTAGAAGATTCTTGAGTATCCTTATAAATGTGTCATCCAGTAGTTTACTTTCCTCCATCTCTCCCATTCGTGATATGCTTCTGTGTCTCTGCATTTTGGTTGCCTCTCTATGTTGATGGAGTGGCTTTGTGTGGTAGGTGACTTATAGCAGCGTTTTTCAACCGCTGTTCTGCGGCACACTAGTGTGCCACGAGATGTTGCCTGGTGTGCCGTAGGTGTAGACAAGACAAGAATTTTATAATTTTTCACTATTTTGTTTACTTAATATTTCATAATAAAGTAATTATAAAATACTTTCTTTGTGTTTATTTGATTCCTATTCAAGAGAATTACTTTATATATAGTCAATATAGGCACAGAGTTAAATTTTTTAACATTTTCTAATGGTGGTGTGCCTCGTGATTTTTTTCATGAAACAAGTGTGCCTTTGCCCAAAAAAGGTTGAAAAACACTGACTTATAGGGCCAGTAGCTCTGCTTCCCCAATCACCCGAGGTGGTTGCTCTTGGTGCACCCCTTTGTGAGCTGAGTGCAAAGTCTTGGTGTAGTTAAGCCTTGATTGCTGTTGGTACACTGGGAGGAATTGACCTTCAAGCCAATTGGCTGTGAGGACCCGCTGTGTCTATAATGGAAGAACTGCTGCACTGCAGATGCACTTATGGTGAAGGCCTTGTTTCAGTGGAGCTTTGGTGCTCACTGATTCCGCCTCCCAAATGTGTCACTTATGGATGTGAGGAGTTGAAATCTGGTGTCTCACACTGACCACATGTCCACTGGCTTCTGGATCTCCAATGGGGTGCAGTTCAACTACTATCTGAGGCCACCCTGCAGGAGCTACAGCAAGAACCAGTCCTCTCCTTCCTGCTTGGAGCTTGGAGGCATTGGAGCTATCTGCACCACGTTGCAAGTTTGCTAGGTTAAACCTCACTAGAGAAGACCATTCATATGCAAAAGCTGCTGTATGGAGCTTGGGTGTGTTTGTAGATTGTGCAGGGCAGAGTCTCAGGGTGTCACATGGCCAACAGCAATGGTTGCATGTCAGCCTTCTCTGCCTCTCTGACCGCGTCCCCATGTCTCGCCACCCCGCACAGCAAACAATTATTTTTGCGCGCAGTTCTGCAAGCAAGCCACCCTCACTTTCCAACCCGATGGCAGACAGTCTAGTTTTCCCCTAGAAACAAAAGAAGCCAAGCTTTCCACCTGCCCTAGCAGGCTAAGCCTCCACTCAAGACTACAAAGTTTCAATTATAGAAGGTAAACAAATGCAAACAGAAACGGCTGCCACCACTGAGCGAGCAGGAGGCTTGGCTCCGCTCCAGGCTACAAAATTTCAATTGTAGAAAGTAAATATATCTCAGATAACAGGGCCTCCGATTGGGTCGCTGGGGTGTGTGGCCGGCCTGCAAACCACCACAGGCCCCTCACCCAGGCCACCCCATGCCCCAAGGGAACCCCCACCCTGATCCAGGACACCCTTCAGGGCAAACCAGCTGGCCCCCACAGGTGCACCAGGCCTCTATTCTATCTAATAAAAGAGTAATACACAGATTGACCATCACTTCAACACACAATATGGCTGCCCCCATGTGGTCAAAGATCCTGCCCCTATGTGGACACAAGATGGCCAGTAGGGAAGGGCAGTTGAGAGGGACCAGGCCTGCAAGAAAGGTCAGTTGAAGGTGATCAACCCTGCAGGGGAGGGCAGTTAGGGGTGACCAGGCTGGCAGAGGAGGGAAGTTGGGGGCAAATGGGCTGGCAGGGGAGCAGTTAGGCATCAATCAGACTGGCATAGGAGTGGTTAGGGGGTGATCAGGCTGGCAGACAGAAGCGGTTAGGGGCAATCAGGAAAGCAGGCAGGCGAGCAATTGGGAGCCAGCAGTCCTGGATTGTGAGAGGGATGTCCGACTGCCCACCGAGATCAGGCCTAAATGGGCAGTCAGACATCCCTCGCGGGGTCCCGGATTGGAGAGGGTGAAGGCTGTGCTGAGGAACAACCTCCCCGCCCCCCCATCCCGGTGCACAAAATTCGTGCACCAGGCCTCTAGTATGTTCATAAGTGTATAGAATTAAGTCTAGAAGGATATCTATCAAACTAGTTAGCAGTATTTAGCCTTGGGAAGGAAGAGATTATGAAAAGAGCTTGAACAGCATGCTTGAAATATTCCTGGATTATTAGATACATAGGTAGGTAACATAAAGAAAATATTATCTTAACAGCCAGAAATATAACTTGGCTTACAGAGGAAACAATTTCCGTGTCTTTCCAATGCTGAGGATGCAGAAATAGGACACTCCAAGCTCTCCATTATCTGACCCCATATTGCCCTGTTACTTCTAGCTCTACCTCCACACCCCTAACCACTCTGGGAGAGCAGTAAGCTCGGCCACCCCTGGCTCTAGGACACCTGTCATAGGCACTGGAGATCACTCATCTGAGGGGCTCAAGGTGGGCCCAGCAGGAAGGACTGACCAGAGAAGGAGGGGGACTGGACATCAGCCCTCACTAGGGTTGCCATATTTAGCAAATAAAATTATATTTCCCATACAGTATTTGGGATATACTTGTACTAAAAAAATGATTTTCTATCTACTTGAATTTCCAATTTCACTGGACATTCTGTATTTTTTCTGCCAAACCTAACCCACAACCCATCCCAGCCCTTGGGGCACTTGGCCCTGAGCAGGAAGCATCATCTGAAGTGTTCAGGAGCAACGGAGAAACACCTAGTGGAAAGGTGATCTGGGCCATGCCTGGCATTGGAAAAAGTACCCCTGCCCTAGGGGAGTCCTGCAGCGAGCAGGACCTTCCAGGGTCTGAGCCATCACTCATGGAAACATCCACACAAGGTGAGTGCAGTGACTCTGGCAGAAAAAGCCAGAGTGACCACAGGGGAGCCCCACAGAGCAACACCTCCCAGCCAAAGTACTTAGAAGGTATGGATGCAAGTCCTGAACAAACTGCAGATGGTGAACATGCGAGATCAAACAGGTGCCGAGAAATTATGTGTCCCAGGGTCAGCTTCTCAGGGCCCGGGCGGTGCCTGGTGAGGGTGGATAGCTGCTGAGGTGGCCTACTTTCTCAGGGTCCAGGAGCTCCTCTCCAGGAGACTCAGCTGTGCCCTACACACTACTGCCCCTGGCAAGGGCTCATCCATCCTCACTCCCAGGGCCCTCCCACTGGGCACAGAAGCATGAGGCAAGTGAGCCCACCTCACTCTCCCCCTACCTGAGTCAGACGGTGCCAGGAGGAAAACAGACCTGCCTCTGGGGGCTCAGGGAGTGGCAGCCTGTCCATCATTGTCCCAGCATGCACTGTGGGGAGGGAGCAGGAAGATTAGTGTGGGCAAAATGGGGCCTCATTACTCCAGCTGGGCTCACCTCAGCATGGGTTCTCCAGGACCGACCCCAGCCTCCCAGCCCAGCGGGCTTCACACTGCCCCCATCTTTGGGATGGGCCTCGTGGCACCATCCTCCCTGCTCTCCCCCAACCCCCAAAGTGACCTCCCTGGCCTGGCATTCAAGGCCCTGACCAAGCTCCCACTTCTCACCGCCTGGCACTGTCCTCCATAGGTCAAGCCATTTTGCAAGTTGTGCTCACAACATGTACACACATGCATACACACTGGCATGTACACATATATACATGTGCACACACACCTAAACATAGAGACATAAACACATAGGTTCACATACACATACATACACACCAATACACATATACACATGCATAAACACATACACACCTACACACCTACTTATATGCAGATATACACACAAATGAGCAGCTTCACCCACTCTCTCTGAGATTCCCACTGATTCCTACTAAGTCTGTCCCCTGTAAGCTTCACTTACACGTCCTCACCTCCAGCACTCCTCAACCCAGGATGTTGGATTACGCTTCATCACCACCAGCAGCAATACCCTCAGCAAGGTCCTGAAGCGCCCCATCTGCCTGTGCCAGTCCTCCTACCCCAGCCTGCTGGGGCTCCCTGACCCACCCTCTCCTTGGGGCATCGCACCCCTCTATCACTCCTACACATGGTCACAAGCTGTTGTTTTCTGTCCTCCCCTTCCCCCTACCCTCTAGGGTATCTCACCCCATCAGTGTTTCAGTGTTTCCTTTATACATGGCCAGAGAAGAGCCAAAGCCCCTGCCCTGTCCTCCACCCTCTCCTCTTCCCCTACCCTGCTCTAGCCGTGTGGGCCATCTTGCTGCCTCTGCCTGACACATCTTCCTCTGGATCCTTACAGGCCTGGCGCCCTCTCCTCACCCAGGCTTGGCTCAGAGCGCCTCCTCAGAAAGCCTTCTCTGACTACTAGACTGTGTGCAGGGGCCCCTCCTCACCTGTGCCCACACCCTGACTGACTGATTCATCATTTGGTTTTCCCTATTTTAACAGTCCAAAAGTGAGTTTTTCCCTGTCAGGTTAATTGAGGTATAATTTACCTACAGTAAAGTTTACTCTTTTTAGTGCACAGTTCTATGAGTTTTGACAATTGCATATAAACATGTTACCACTGTCATGATCAAGATATAGAACAATTCTATCACCCTGAATGCTATCAAGTATTCTTATTTTTTACCTAATGAATTATTTAAATCAATTCTTTGTAACTTTTTTAAAAATCTTTAATTTGAAATCTTTATAGATTCAGAGGAGATTTCAAAGATAAAAATAGTGCAGAAAGGTTCCATGTGACCTTCACTCCATTTCCATCAATGGTGACATTTGATATAAGTATAGTATATTAAAATAATGTCAAATGTACAGTTCTACATCATTTTATCACATATGTAGATTTGTATAAGCACCTACAGTCAAGATTCATCACTATAAAGAACTCCCTCTGCTACTCCTTTATTTATAGTCATGCCTCCCACCTCCCTCCCACCATCCCTATCCCCGGCAATCACTGATTTGCTTTTCATCTCTATAATTTTGTCATTTCAAGACCATTGTATAAATGAAATAATATACTATGTGACCTTTTGAGATTGGCTTTTCCCCCCTTCAACACAATACCCTTGAGACCCATCCAAGTTTTTACATGAATATATGGGTTGTTCCTCTTTATTGTTGAACTAGAGGCCTGGTGTACGAATTCGTGCACAGGTGGGGTCCCTCAAGGTGGCCTGCACAGTTCATGCCCCAGCCTCGCAGCCCCAGCTCACACCCCCAGCCTTGTAGCCCCGCAGCCTCGCAGCCCCTCCTGGCACCCCGCCGTGGCCTGACACCGCCCCCTCACCGCTCCACCATCCCACCTGCATGGCAATCTGTCAGAGCTGGACCCCCAGTCCAGCTCCCTCAGCAACCCCATCCCCATCACTGCACTGCTGGTTGCCATCTGTGGGCTGATCAGCAGGGCAATCGGCCCCCACTCGCACCCGCCTTGGCATGGTGCCACCCGCTCACCTGTCCACCATCCTGCCATGGTCCTGCACTTATTGGGACCCATTGGCACTTATTGGGACCCATTGGGGCCAGCAGCACCTCCACTGCCACCCGCTGCCAGTGCTGCATCACTGACACCCTCCATGTTCAGCACCACCCCCTGGTGGTCAGCGCATGTTATAGTGAATGTTCAAACTGCCAGTTGAACTTCCGGTTGAATGACTGCCCGAGGGGACAATTTGCATATTAGGCTTTTATTATATAGGATAGTATTTCATAGTGTGGATGTAAAATGGTTTGTTTAACCATTAACCATTTGAGGATTATTTGATTGTTTCCAGTTTGAGGCTATTACAAATAATTATGCCATGAACAATAATGGACAGGTTTTTGTGCAAACATAAGTTTTCATTTTTCTTAGAAAACTTCCCAGTAGTGCAATTGCTAAGTGACATAGAAGGTATATGTTTAGTTTTTTATTTTATTTTTATTTTTATTTTTTATTAAATATATTTTTTATTGATTTTGTACAGAGAGGAAGGGAGAGAGATAGAGAGTTAGAAACATCGATGAAAGAGAGTCATCGATCAGCTGCCTCTTGCACACCCCCCACCGGGGATGTGCCCGCAACCAAGGTACATGCCCTTGACCAGAATCGAACCCGGGACCCTTCAGTCCCCAAGCCGACGCTCTATCCATTGAGCCAAACCGGTTTCGGTTATGTTTAGTTTTTTAAAGATACAAACTATTTTTCCAGATTGTCTGTACCATTTTATATTCCCACCAGCAATGAATGAGATACACTGTTTCATCTGTATCTTCACCAGGAATTGATGTTGTCACTACTTCTTTTAAAATTGAATTTATTGGGGTAACATTGCTAATAAAATTATGTTTCAGATGTACAATTTTATAATACATCATCTGTATATTGTATACTGTTCTTTCACTATTTTATAACTCAGCTGTTCTAATAGGTATGTAGTGATCTCTTAACATGGGCTTTATTTGCATTTCTTTAGTGGTTAGTGATATTGAACATCTATTGATGTGCTTTAAATCAACTCATCTAAAAAACCTAAACAAATGTATTTTTTTTTTAAATTTTAAATCCTCACCTGAGGATATTTTTCCATTGATTTTGGGAGAGTGGAAGAGATAGGGAAAGACAGAGAAACATCTATGTGAGAAAAACACATCAATTGGTTGCCTCCTGCATGTGCCCTGACCCAGGTGGGGGAGGAGCCTGCAACTGAAGTATGTGCCCCTGACCAGAACCAAATCTGGGATCCTTCAGTCTGCAGGTCGACACTATCCACTGAGCTGAATGGCTAGGGTTAAACAAATGTATTTTGAGAGAAACCGAGATGGCAGCATAGGTAACTACAGCCTTGCACAACAATTTCAAAAAAATACAACTAAAATCCAAAATGAACATTATCCAGAACTACAGGAAAGTTGACTGACTAGAAATTCTACAACTAGAAGGAAAGAGAAACCCAGAAGGAAAATCAGAGGAGCTGTAAAAGCCTAAGGTACAGAGACACAGTGTGCACATGGGGAGAGGACTGAGCCAGAGAGGAGGGGGTGGCTAAGTGCCTTGCTGGCATTCCCTATTGGGAAGGAGATAAAAGCTCCAGACTGTGCTGAACCCCAGCTCCAACTGCACTGAACCACAGTTCTAGATCAGACCCTGGGGACCCAGGCTCATACGGAGGGAGCCTGGGCTGTAAGGCAGAAACTCAGGGGAGCGGCAAAAGGCAGAGCCCCAGAGTGGTGCACATTAATGCGCGCAGAGGACGGACTGTTGACTGTGCCGCTGGATTGCCCTACTGGGAAGGAGACAAAACCCCACTTCCAACCCACTTCCAACTGCACTGAACCCCAGTTCTGGGTTCATTGGGGGAGAGACTAGACTGTCTGATAGCGGGTGAAACTCGAGGGAACCTTTCTCTCAGAGGTGCGTGCAGCAAGTACTGAGAGACACTGAGGAACACTGAGTCTCAGGAACCTAATAGGGCGGGGCTGACAGAAGGCAAGGCTGTAGACTCCACCCTGAAACTCTGCCCCATCCAAGCTGAACACAGAGGCTTTTGCAATTTTCCAAGTCTAGTTGAATAAGGCTGTCTCCCGGCACAGACACAGCTGATCCTCACAGCCAATTGGCCTGGAGGTCAGTTCCTACCAGTGATACCAACAACAATCAAGACTTAACTATAATAAGGCTGTACACACAGTCCACAAAGGGGTGCACCAAGAGTGTCCACCTCAGGTAACTGGAAGGCTGACCCACTGAACCATATAGGACACCTTAGCACATAAAGCCACCCTTCCAACTCAGGAAAGCTGTGAAAATGCCAAGACAAGGAAACAGATCACAAACGAAATAAATGGACGACAACAAGTGACTGGATATAGAGTTCAAAACCACGCTTATAAGGTTTTTTCAAGAATTTCCTAGAAAAGACCGATAAAATAAATGAGACCTATGAGGATATGAAAAGGGATCAACTATTATAGAAATAAAGAATACATTGTCTGAAATAAAAAAATATTATACAGAGTCCTAAAAATAGAATGGAAGATCGCAAGAATCAAGTCAAAGATTTGGAACATAAAGAGCCAGAAGACACTCTTCCTCAGAAACAAGAAAACAAGAGAATCCAGAAAGTTGAAGATAATGTAAAAAACCTCTGGGACAACTTCAAGAGAACCAAAATCAGAATTATGGGGTCCCAAAACAAGAAAGAAAGCAAGATACTGAAAACATATTGGAAAAAAATAATGACAGAAAACTTCCCCAACCTGGTGAAAAATTAGACTTATAAGTCCAGGGAGCGCACAGAACCCCAAACAAAAGGAATCCAAAGAGGACCACACCAAGACACATCATAATTAAAATTCCAAGGGCAAAAGACAAAGAGAGAATATTAAAAGCAGCAAGAGAAAAGCAGGTAGTTACCTAAAAGGAGCACCCATACGAATGTTAGCTGATTTCTCAACAGAAACCATGCAGGCCAGATGGCGATGGCAAGAAATATTCAAGGTGATGAATAGCAAGAACCTACAGCCAAAAACACTCCTCCCAGCAAAGCTATCACTCAGAATCGAAGGCCAGATAAAGAGCTTCACAAATAAAAAAAAGCTAAAGGAGTTCATCACCGCCAAACCAGAATTATATGAATTGCTAAAGGGGGTTCTTTAGGAAGAGGAAGAAAATAAAGATAAAAATTATGAACAACAAATACATAACTCAAGTGAATCTAAAAACCAAGGGAATTAAAAAATCTGATGAACAATATTGACTGGTGAATATAATAGAATCAGAGGTATGGAAGGGGAGTGAACTGACAATTCTCAGGGAAAAGGGAAGTGGGGGGGTGCGGGAAGAGACTGAACATAAACTGTGCACCTATGGATGAGGACAATGGGGGGTGGAGAAAGGGCAGAGGGTGGGGTGGGAACCTGGTGGAGGGGAGCAATGGAGGGGGGAAAAATAAGGAACATTTGAAATAATATGAACAATAAAGATTTATTTAAAATAAAAAATAAATAAAATAAAAAATAAAAAAGGAAAAAAAATAAGCCTGAGGTAACCCAGCAACATGGTTAGACTCCTCTTCTAGTGCTCTCACCCCAGCTGGGACCCAAAGAGACTCCACACAATTTCCAGTCTGTCCCTAGTTGCTACTGAGTGAAAATTTTAGGTTCTAACACAGAATATAGGGTAGGATAGCATTTTATAAAATACATATATGTGGTAGCTAAAAGGAAAAATTCTACTTCTCTATACACTGAACCCTCTTGGTAAAGGCAGCTCTCACATACACCAGAGAAGTATCAGACAGCTCCCAGAGTTCGTGGTAGAGGGCTGTCCACAACCTCAATCCTTGAATTCTCAAATAAAATTATAGAGATGGGAAGCAGATCAGTGATTGCATTTATATGAGAGACCTTGACTGTGTTGTGAAAAGCCAATTTATTAAAGCAATTAAAGTGTGTATCTTCATTAAGGAAGCAAAGCCAGCAAACCTTTACATCTGACTTATGAAGCTCAGATGGGCTCTCAGCTAATCTGAAAAGCTATTGAGTTTGGGGCCTGAGGTGATATATACCCTTCTGTCTACAGATTAATTCTCAAGGTCCCTTTTTACTTTGTTGTGGCTTTCCCAGAATTCATGAGAAGCACCTGGCAACTTTATCTTGCCAAGCCTTGTGACTGCTGGCTTCTCTGCTTAGGGAGTAAAACTGCTCTTTTGTCCTTTCCCTTTCATCCCCTCCCTTTCTGCATTCTCTTGTTAGGGAGGCTTTTAACCATTTGTTCTCAAGTGTCCTTGGTTGTGGAAGAAAATGGCTTGTTATTTACAAGCTGGCTGCAAATGGCCCACACTGTCTGGCTTTGTTTTAACTTTCCAGTCTCAGTTTCCCTATTCCTCCTGCCCTGGAATCCTGAATATATCCCCCATCAGAGACTTCCATCCCTAAAATCTTTTGGGATTGATGAGAGAGGAAGGTCCATCTGTAATTACTTTGCGTTCTTAAGGTGTGTCAAACCTGCCAGTTGTGAGGATATGGAAGCCTCTTCCTGTATGATCTAAAGGAGACAAGGGGATGGGATCTGAGAATGGAACAGAGAGGCCTTTGGTTGATTCTTCTAAAGAAGGGATGGACTGGAATCCCTGAAGCCTCATTATCTTGGCATGGAATTGTTGTTTCCTAGAAGTGACAAAATTGACAAGAAGGTTAGTAGAGTGGAGGACAATTATATTAATTCCCACTCATTACATTAGTTATCTGTAATAGGTTTTTGTTTCTTGAAGAGGAATTTGAGGTCCTTGTTGAGGTCACAAGAGTAGACCTCAGGTTGAAGTTTCTGTGGGGACACATAAGAAACCAGAAGTCCGGTGTACGAATTCGTGCACGAGTGGGGTCCCTTGGTCATTGATTGGCTGCCACCACAGAGGATCAAGCCCGCAACCCCAGCATATGCCTTTGACTGGAGTCAAATCCAAGGTCCTTCTGTCTGCAGGCCGACACCCTATCCACTGAGCCAAACCAGCTAGGGCTCATCAATGATGTTTCTATCTCTCTCTCCCTTTCCTTTCCTCTCTGAAATAAAAAAAATACGTATTTTTAAAAATATATATTCTATTGATTTTTAGAGAGAGAGGGAGAGGAAGAGAGAGATAGAAACATTGATGAGAGAAAAAACAATGAGCTGCTTTCTGCACATTCCTTACCGGGGATTGAGCCCAAAACCCGGGCATGAGCCCTGACCAGGAATGGAACTGGTGACCTCTTGGTGAATGGATCAATGCTCTGGTACGCTTGAAGTTGTCCCAGGGGCTCATTACACTATCTTCATATTTTTGGATTTTTTTTTTCTTTTTGCTTTTCTGGTTGGGTGTTTTTTGCTTCTTCGTATTTCAAATCTTTACCTTGATTCTTGCGATCATCTAGTCTGCTGTTGGATCTTTGTATATATTTTTTTAAATATATTTTATTGATTTTATACAGAGAGGAAGGGAGAGAGATAGAGAGTTAGAAACATCGATGAGAGAGTCATCGATCAGCTGCCTCTTGCACACCCCCCACCCGGGATATGCCTGCAACCAAGGTACATGCCCTTGACCAGAATCGAACCCGGGACCCTTCAGTCCCCAAGCCGACGCTCTATCCATTGAGCCAAACCGGTCCCGGCTGTATATTATTCTTTATTTCAGTTCCTGTATGCTTAATTTCTAGTTGGTCCTTTTTCATATCCTCAATGGTCTTGAAATATGGTAGCAATCATACTTGGTAAAAACTGCTGTTTGAATTTTAACCTTGCTATCTGACTTCGACCTTCGATTACTTGCTTGAACAATAGGGTAGTTGCAGGAGATTGACTCCCACTGACTCAGTAGCTTCAGGGGTAGAGACTGTAGATAACCTTTAGTTCTGCTTTTGTATTGTGGGCAAGATAGGGCCACATTCCAATGTTCAGCAGGGTGTGACTGGGAACCGACCCTGCGGGCTGTCCCCAGTCTTTAGAATTTAGTCTTTAGGATTTAGGAACAGAGAGGACGGCCAGTTCTTTGTCCTGAGGGGCCAATCAGGGTTAGCCGAGGCAGTGACATCACCGACCTGAATAAAACCCCTGGACTGGGCGAAATTCGCTCTCTTCCGCCATGCTGCCAGCATGAGTGGGACAGCCCATGCTAGCATGGAGATGGCTCTTTTGTTTATTGCATCGGACACGGCTCCCTGGTGGTCCTTGGGGATCATGACTGGAATCCCCAGCCAGGACCATGAGGAACCCCAATCCGGAGAGCCTGACTGGCCGCGGTAGGTGTGTGTTTGTCTGTGTTTTTGTGTGAGCGCTCTGGAGGGACTGCCCCTCCATCGGGGCTCTTACCTGGGTGTTTACCGGCTGCTGCGTCAGCCATGGTTTGAGTCGAGATTCGAATCTAATAAATTCTAGCATGCTTAATCAAATTGGCTCCGGTGGTCCATCTCTTGGGGACTCACATCGTAACAGGTCTCACTAAATTTATCAGCCTTTTCTAGAATATTCTTGAAAAACTTTATAACTGTGGTTTTGAACTTTATATCCAGTAGTTTGCTTTCCTCCATTTCTTCCATTTGTGACCTGTTTCTTTGTCTCCACATTTTGGCTGCTTCTCTGAGCTACACTGACAGGTCTGTCAAATACTTTTTAATTAATGAGGGAACAGTAAGATGGTAAAACAGGTTCAAGGAACATTTTGAGAAAAAGTATTTTTTTATGTATGATTGACATTTTAAAGAGAGGAAGGGAGAAGGATAGAGAGTTGGAAACATCGATGAGAGAGAAACATCAATCAGCTGCCTCCTGCACACCTCCTACTGGGGATGTGTCCACAACCAAGGTACATGCCCTTGACCAGAATCAAACCTGGGATCTTTCAGTCTGCAGACCAATACTCTGTCCACTGAGCCAAACCGGTTAGGGTGAGAAAAAGTATTTACAGTGCACTTGGGAAAGGCATTTGAAATGTGTGCTGAGTTAGATAAATCTTGTTAACGTCCAATAGGAGAATGAAACTGCAATCTTTGGAATTATCTTTTCTGTTCATTTCTTTTTCAACCCAAAAAGACTGGCGTCTTTTTTTTTAATCATTATAGTTCAAATTATTACAGTTGTTCCTCTTCTCCCCCACCCCCCATAGTTCCCCTCCACCCAGTTCCCAAACCACCCCACCTCATGCCCTTACCAACCCCCCACCCACTGTCCTAATCCATAGGTGTATGATTTTTGTCCAGTCTCTCCCTGCACCCCCCCACACCTCTTTCCCCCTGAGGATTGTCAGTTCCTTTCTTTTTTTCTTTTTTAACATATTTTATTGATTTTTTTTTTTTTTACAGAGAGGAAGGGAGAGGGATAGAGAGAAACATCGATGAGAGAGAAACATCAATCAGCTGCCTCCTGCACACCCCCCACTGGGGATGTGCCCACAGCCAAGGTACATGCCCTTGACTGGAATCAAACCTGGGACCCTTCAGTCCGCAGGCCTAGGCTCTATCCACTGAGCCAAATGGGTTTCGGCAAGTCCTCTTGTTTTTTGTTTTTGGATCTCTGAGTGAGTGATTTTTTCTCTTCATCTTCTAATTCACTGATCTGATCTTCGGCTCCCCCTAATCTGTGTATTTCTTCCAGTGTATTCTTTATTAGTGCCAGGTCATTCTTTATTTCTGACTGGTCTTTTTTTCATAGTTACTATATCTTCCTTGTTAATTTTTTTACTGGAAAATTTATCCAGTGAAGTCAGAAGGGTGTTAAAAGTCCCCTACTATGACTGTATTGTTGTTGATTTCTCCCTTAAAGTCCTCTAGAAGTTATATATAACTCTACCTCCTCCGTAATGAATCTTGCTCATTAGTGTGGAATAAACCTCCTCTTTAACATGTCTTGGTCTCCGACTCCCGTTTCCTACCCCTCGAACCTCACATCTGGTGCTGAAAGCCCAGGTGGGTGAGAGCATCCCATTTGACCATTCATGGTCCGGGGTGCCCCCCACTTCCCTCTTCTCTCCTGTGGCTCGGGACACTCAGCCTTCGTCCCCTGGCTTGGCAGAATCAGCAGTAAGTCCCAGCCCAGGCTAATTCCTGGCAGTTATTCCAGCAGCTCTTTCTGTAAACCACGGCCTGTATCAGAGATTGCCTTCGGGGCTTAGCCCTCTGAGCCTCTCCAGGAGAGGTTCCGAACTTGGGGAGGCAGCGAAGACGTTCCTTTTGGCCTCCATCTGGACCACAGTAAATAGAGGAGACACCCTCTACTGTCCCTTGAGTTTCCCGTTCGTAGCCTTGGCTCAAAGACTGGGACGATGGTCCTTAGCCTCCTCTACCTGACCCCATGAATTGGAATGGGCAATCACCAAAGACACCTCTAGGGTGTCTCCTCTCTAATCTGCTACTTCTGGAACATGGCATGGCCTCAGTATGAATTGGACTGGGTCCAGATTACCCAAAAGCAGGACCTAACATTCTCACTGACCTCAGTAATTTCTGCCAGAAAGCCGGGAAGTGGCCTGAGGTCCCATATGTCCGGACTTTTTTTCTATCTACACTCCAGTTCCTCCCTCTGCTCCTTCTGTGCCACAGCCCAGGTTCTCCTAGCTCGCGAGAAACCCCTTCAAGCTGGTCCTCAGCCCCTCTCTATGTCTCTGACTCTTTCGACCCAGCCAATATCTCATTTCCACCCCTTTCGCTCCCGCCACCGCCCCACTTTCTGCTCCCTCTCTTCCTCCTCCTTCTTAGCCACAGCTGCCTTTTCCTGGCCAGTTCTTCCCTGCGGCCGCTGCCGCTGCGGGAGTGCCATCACGGCCTCTGGCCGCAAGCCGACCAGAGGCCGCTGCACAGCGTGAGAGCTACCTGCTCGCCATCCCACCAGCTGCTCCAAATGGCTAAGTGAGATTTCTGTTTTGGTTTGCTCTTCCCTTGTGTATTTGTGAGCAGCTGCCATGTTGGCCACATGGCTTGCCATTCCCATGGGGGCCGCCATCTTGAAATGTCAAATCCCACCCCTTTCTGGCCACATGGCCTGCTGTTCCCATGGAGGCCACCATTTTGAATCAGCAAGTTCCACCCCCACAGGCCCGGCCTGGTGTGGCTGCAAGCCACCACACTCCTCCTCCTCCTACAGCCCACAACCCACCATCTGCTCCACCACCCACTCCCCTAATGCATTCTCAGACCTAGGTCCGGGATTCAGTGAACATGGCATTTAAGGTTTTAATGCCCATGAGAAGCAGGTAGAATAAGTCCGCCTTTGACAGAAGGTGAGTCTGCAAAACCAAACCTTGGTAGCTCTGAGGCTGTCGGCAGCCATACATGGTCCAAAAGGAACTGTGTGTGGTGGACAAACGCTACCTGGAAGATTCTTCAAGTGCAGAAATGAAGGCCACTGGGCAAAGCAGTGTCCAGGCCCCTAGCTCCAACCAAGCCCTGCCCGGGTTCAGCAAAAGTGAATGACCCCGGTAAAGTGGGGGGCCCTCTGCATCTCAGCATAGAGGGCCACCTTTCCAGGTCATGACCCGCCGCTGGCCATGCTGGAACTGGCTAAAGACTGAAGAAGTCCCATCACCCTCACGGAACCCAGGGTAATGTTCAAGGTAGCGGGTAAGCAGGTCTCCTTTCTGGTCAATATGGGGACCACCTTCTCTGTCCTGCCCTCCTTTTTCTGGGCCACTCTTCCCTTCCACAATCTCGGTCATGGGCATTGATGGCAAAAAAACTGCTCTGGCCTCAGCGCCTTCTCACCCTGCCTTCTCTCCCACTCCACCCTCCTTAAAGAACAATTTTCTTGCTGGCACAGGCTTATCAGAAACTTAGATCTTCATCTCTAGGAAAAAGTGTCAGTTTTGAATTCAAGCAGTTAGAGGCCTGGAAACAGGCTTCAGGGCCTGCTCCCTCCTCCCCAGCCTTTTCTAAATATTTTAAATAGCATACAATACTGAAACATTAATTGCTAGACATGTTCAGAAATATTTAATGGAAGTTATGTTGAAAGAAAGAAGTTCTAAAGTGAACTGTTGACAAGAATTGTAAAAGAACCCACTATATCAGGCTGATAAAGAAACACCAGTAGGCCCCCTCTCTTCACCCTCCCTCGTTCACCAGGCTTTTTCTAACCCTGGGATACCCTTCTAGCCTCCCTCTCTCTCCCTCCCTCCCCCCCTCCCTCCCTCCCTCCCTCCCAGAGAACTAAAAGCCTTTCCAACTATTTATTGATGAGAAACAGGGAATAGTTATGGGGGTCCTCACTGAGCCCTAGGGGCAGCCTTCACCCCCTTAGCCTACCTGTCCGGACAGTTTGAGCCTCCAGGCTCTGGCTGCAGCCACCATTTTCACCAAGGAGGCCCAGAAGATCTGCTTCCAGCAACCCTTACAGGTCTTCTCCACCCATAAACTAAAGGATCTTCTGTCCTACCAATCCTTATCTTTCCTTGCCCGCTCTCGCATGCAGGAACTCCATCTCCTGATCCTCAAGAACCCTGACATCTCACTGACTCAGTCCCCAGCCCTGAACCCAGCCACACTCCTTCCCACTGCCTCCACCCAAACTGCAGCAAAGCACTCCTGCCCCAAGGTCGTAAGAGGCCCTCACTCAACCTCGGATGGGACTCTCAGATTTTCCTCTTTCTAATCTTGACATAACTAAACTGCACATACCCTACTGCCAACATTCATCAGGTAAGATCGAGAGGATCAACGGCTTCCTTAAAGACCATCTAACTAAACTCTCTCTAGAAATTTGCAGCTCCTGGCCGTACCTCCTGCCCATGGCCCTGACCAGAATCCGGGCTACACCAAGGAGCCCTTTTGAACTCCTATATGGGAGACCCTTCTTGCTCAACCATCATCTCCCTACTGACCCTCCTCTCCTGGCTGTTTATCTCCTACTAGAGGCAAAGAAGCAAAAAATCACTCAACTGGAAAAGCTAAAAGAAAAGTATTCATAAATTTGAAGATAGTGTAAGAAGCCTCTGGGACAACTTCAAACGAACCAACATCAGAATTATGGGGGTCCCAGAAGAAGAGAGCAAGATACTGAAAACCTATTTGAAGAAATAATTACTGAAAACTTCCCCACCTGGTGAAAGAAATAGACTTACAAGTCCAGGAAATGCACAGAACCCCAAACAAAAGGAATCCAAAGAGGACCACACCAAGACACATCATAATTAAAATTCCAAGGGCAAAAGACAAAGAGAGAATATTAAAAGCAGCAAGAGAAAAGCAGGTAGTTACCTACAAGAGAGCACCCATACAATTGTCAGCTGATTTCTCAACAGAAACCATGCAGGCCAGAAGGGAGTGGCAAGAAATAGTCAAAGCGGTCTGGCTCAGTGGATAGAGCGTTGGCCTATGGACTGAAAGGTCCCGGGTTCGATTCCGGTCAAGGGCATGTACCTTGGTTGCCAGCACATCCCCAGTAGGGGGTGTGCAAGAGGCAGCTGATTGGTGATTCTCTCTCATCAATGTTTCTAACTCTCTATCCCTCTCTTTTCCTCTCTGTAAAAAAATCAATTTTATATATATATATATATATATATATATATATATATATATATTTTTTTTTTAATATATATTTTTTATTGATTTTGTACAGAGAGAAAGGGAGAGAGATAGAGAGCTAGAAACATCGATGAAAGAGAGTCACAGATCAGCTGCCTCCTGCACACCCCTTACTGGGGATGTGCCCGCAACCAAGGTCCATGCCCTTGACCGGAATCGAACCCGGGTCCCTTCAGTCCCCAAGCCGACGCTCTATCCATTGAGCCAAACCGGTTTCAGCAATAAAATATATTTTTAAAAAAACAGAAATAGTCAAAGTGATGAATAGCAAGAACCTACAACTAAGAGTACTCTACCCAACCAAACTGACATTCAGAATTGAAGGTTCGCTAAAGAGCTTCGTAGATAAGAAAAAGCTAAAGGAGTTCATCACCACCAAACCAGGATTATATAAAATGCTGAATGGTATTCTTTAAGAAGAGGAAGAAGAAGAAAAAGGTAAAGGTAAAAACTGTGAACAACAAAAAGACATAAATACATACTTACCAACATGTGAATCTAAAAATCAAGTGAATAAAAAATCTGAAGAACAGAATGGACTGGTGAATATAATAAAATCAGGAACATAAAAAGGGAGTAGACTGACAACTCTCAGGGTAAAGAGTGTGGGGGGCCAAAACCGGTTTGGCTCAGTGGTAGAGCGTCCGTCTGCGGACTGAAGGGTCCCAGGTTCGATTCCGGTCAGGGGCATGTACGTTGGTTGCGGGCATATCCCTGGTGGGGGGTGTGCAAGGGGCAGCTGGTCAATGCTTCTCTCTCATCGACGTTTCTAACTCTCTAACCCTCTTACTTCCTCTCTGTAAAAAAATCAAAAAATATATTTAAAAATATTAGAAAATCAGATCCAGCAATATATTAAAAACATCATACACCATTAACAAGTGGAATTTATTCTAGGGATGCAAAGATGGTACAATATTTGCAAATAATAAATGTGATGCATCACATAAACAAATTAAAAGATAAAAATCACATGATCATATCAATGGACCCAGAAAAAGCGTTCGACAAAATCCAACACCCATTTTTTATTAAAACTTTTTAAAAATATATATTTTATTGATATGCCTTTGACCGGAATCGAACCCGGGACCTTTCAGTCTGCAGACTGACGCTCTATCCACTGAGCCAAACCAGTTTCGGCTATTAAAACTCTTAGCAAAGTAGGAATAGAAAGATTATATCTCAACATGATAAAGGCCATATATGACAAACCTACAGTGAACATCATACTTATTGGGCAAAAATTAAAACCATTTCACCCAAGAACAGTAACAAGACAAAGATGTCCACTTTCACCACTCTTATTCAAAATAGTACTGGAAGTCCTAGCCACAGCAATCAGATAAGAAGAAATAAAAGGCATCCAAATTGGAAAGGAAAAAGTAAAACTCTCATTATTCACAGATGAGATGATATTGTACACAGAAAACCCTAAAAATTCCATCATAAAACTACTAGATCTACTAAATTAATTTGGCAATGTAGCAGATACAAAATCAACACCCAGAAATTGATGGCATTTTTATACACCAATGATGAATTCTCAAGAAGAAAAACTAAACAATCCCATTTACCATTGCAACTAAAAAAATTAAAGATACTTAGGAATAAACTTAACCAAGGAGGCATAAAACCTGTACTTGGAAAATAAAGGACGTTGAAAAAAGAGATAGAGGAAGTTATAAAATATACCGTGTTCATGGATTGGTAGAATCAACATCATTAAATGTCCATACTGCCCAAAGCAATTTATAGATTCAATGTAACCCCGATTAAAATACCAACAAATATTTCACAGCTCTAGAACAAATGCTCCAAAAATTTATATGGAACCAAAAAAGATCCCCAAATGCCACAGCAATCTTGAAAAAGAACAAAATTGGAGGGATCACAATACTAGACATCAAGCTATATAACAAAGCCACCATAATCACAACAGCCTGGTACTGGCACAAGAATAGGCATATAGATTAATGGAATGGAACAGAGACCCCAGAAACCAACCCAAGCCATTATGCTCAATTAATATTTGACATAGGAGGCAAGAGCATATAGTGGAGTTAAGACAGGCTCTTCAGCCCAGAAAAAACCCACCTAGAGTCCTTTAAAAACCTCTGACTCCCCATCTTTGTGTGCTGGCACCATTTTGGGGCTCAGCCCATCTGGGTTTCCAGATGACCTAATAAATTCATAATTCTCTATCTCTTTTGGCCTCAAGCATTCCTCTTTCAGCGACCCTAACACTGAACTTGTTATTTGTTACTGCCCTCTTTTCTAGGAGGTTCATCAAAATGAAAGAAAATACACAGGCATTTAAGGAGATACCCAGGGTCCTGATAATGTTGTTTTCTTATATGAGTGTCAGGGCATGGGGTGTACAGTTTATGAAAATTCAATTAAGCTTTGTATTTCTGTTCAATTTTCTGCATGTGTATCATATTGTAATAATGTTTTTAAAATATGGCTTTCCTGTATTACAAAGCCACTGTTCTCAAAACAGTCTGGTACTGGCACAAGAACAGACATACAGATCAGTGGAATAGAATGGAGAACCCAGATATCAACCCAAATCACTATGCTCAATTAATATTTGACAAAGGAGGCATGAACATACAATGGAGTCAAGACAGTCTCTTCAATAAATGGTGTTGGGAAAATTGGACAGATACATGCAAAAAAATGAAACTAGTTCACCGATTTACACCATACACAAAAATCAACTCAAAATGGACACAGGACTTAAACATAAGACAGGAAACCATAAAAATACTAGAGGCATCCACAGGCAGCAAAATCTCAGACATATGCCAAAAGAACTTCTTCACTGATACTGCCCCTAGGGCAATGGAAGCTAAAGAGAAAATAAACAAATGGGACTACATCAAAATAAAAAGCTTTTTTACATCAGAAGAAACCATCAACAAAACAAGAAAGCCCACTGTATGGGAGAACATATTTGCAAATGTTATCACTGATAAAGGTTTAATCTTCAATATCTACAGACAGCTTATACAACTAAATAAAAGGAAAATGAATGATCCAATTAAAAAATGGGCAATGGCCAGGACCGGTTTGGCTCAGTGGATAGAGCATCGGACTGCAGACTGAAAGGTCCTGGGTTCGATTCCGGTCAAGAGTATGTACCTTGGTTGCGGGAGCATCCCCAGTAGGGGGTGTGCAAGAGGCAGCTGATCGATAATTCTCTCTCATCGATGTTTCTAACTCTCTATCCCTCTCTCTTCCTCTCTGTGAAAAATCAATAAAATATATTTAAAAATAAAATAAAATAAAATAAAATAAAATAAAAAATGGGCAATGGATCTAAATAAAATATTTTCAAAAGAAGACAGAAGGGAGGCCAAGAGGCACACGAAAACATGTTCAAAGTCACTAATTATCCGAGAGATGCAAATCAAAACAACAATGCGGTACCATCTCACACCTGTCAGAATGGCCAACATCAACAAATCAACAAATGACAAGTTTTGGCGAGGTTGCAGAGAAAAAGGAACCCTTGTGCACTGCTGGTGGGAATGCAGACTGGTGCAACCACTGTGGAGAACAGTGTGGAGTTTCCTCAAAAAACTGAAAATGGAACTCCCATTTGACCCAGTAATCCACTCTAGGATTATATCCCAAGAAACTAGAAACACCAATCAGAAAGGATATATATACCCCTATGTTCATAGCAGCACAACCTATAATAGCTAGGATTTGGAAACAGCCTAGATGCCCGTCAGCAGATGATTGGATCAAAAAACTATGGTACATCTACACAATGGAATACTATGCTGCCATAAAAAAGAAGGAATTCTCATCATTTGCAGCAATCTGGATGGAATTGGAGAACATCATGCTGAGTGAAATAAGCCAATCAATGAAAGAGAAACACCACATGACCTCACTCATTTATGGATAATAAAGAACATTATAAACTGATGAACTAAAAGATATAGAGACAGTAAAGCAACAAGCAGACTGTCAAATTACAGCGGGGAGGGGAGGGAGACCTGGGGGAGATAAGAGATCAACCGAAGGACTTTTATACATGCATATAAGTACAATCAATGGACATAAAACTCTGGGGAGGGAGGGTATGTATGGGGGGGGGGGGGGAGCAATGGTAAAATATGTACACAGATAATAATTTATAAAAAAATAAAAATAAAATTTTTTAAAGAAAAAAAATGACACTGGCTCTAGAGGGAAAATAATTCAGTTATCAGTAAAGCCCTCAAAAGAAGGTGACAATTATTCTTCAAAGCACCCAAAATGTCCAATTATTTGGATATAGATATTAGTAGTAATTTGCTGTCAGAAACATTAGAAGGAAAAACATCATATATGCTAAATATAAGGAAATAATCAACTTATAAACATTAAGAATTGCTTTCATTTTAATTCGTGTATATGTTTTTTTTATTTTATGAGGACAGTATCTGAATTACTTTGTTGTTAATAAAGATGTGTTGGGAATACACATTAAAAATAAATAAAATAAAATAAAATATGGCTTTCACCACAGCCTACAATTACTGTATAAGAGCCTTGCTTACCCACAGAGAACATGGAAATAACCCGAGGCCCCTCTTAAGGAATTACATTAAGTTCCAGACCTGGTTCCCGAGCGCCTGATGCCTTAACTCAAACATAACTCAAACAAATTAAATGGCTTCCACTCCCTATTTTCTTTTCTTTTTAAAAAATATATTTTATTGTTTTTCTTACAGAGAGGAAGTGAGAGGGATAGAGAGTTAGAAACATCGAGGAGAGAGAAACATCCATCAGCTGCCTCCTACACATCCTCTACTGGGGATGTGCCCACAATCGTTACATGCCCTTGACCGGAATCGAACCTGGGACCCTTCAGACTGTAGGCCGACGCTCTATCCACTGAGCCAAAACAGTTAGGGCGATATTTTCTTCTCTCTCTCTCTCTCTCTCTCTCTAACACACAGATACTTTATTACTTTCCTTTACAAGAGCTAGTAACATCATCAATCTTTTTAACAGAAACCTCAGGTCATTTGAGAGGCCATACAGATCCAAGGAAATAAGATGAAAATTAAACACTTAAGGAGAAACAATTGTAATAATCTGAGCAATAAAGATTTATTTAATTAAAAAAAGAGAAAATTAAATACTTAATCAAAAAGTAGTACAAAACCACCTAGAACCTTCTACCACAGTGACAGTGGGCTAAGATTAAGCTACAGCTAAATGATCTCATGTAAATGTTAAAGAATACACAGAAAAAAGTGAGATTTGCTTTCCAGAAGACTGGTACAATGATTGTTTGGGCCCAAAAAGGTATTTAACCAGGAAAAGGTCAAGATGGTTGAAGGTCAAACCAAGTGCAGAAGGAACAGGTACAAAAGAGACTAAGAGACAGTCTCCTAGCAGAGGGTGAAGGATCAGGCTTTTTTCCTCCCAAGAAGCATCTGCTGCAGTGTGCTGCCTTCCCTCAGGCCCTACCCGAGAGCTGCCTGCCTTACAGGAACCAGAGCTGGAGTCTGAGCTGCCTAGGGCTCTTATTTAGTACAGACCTCCGGGAACTTGTCACATGTTAAGGAGGGTTGAGAGTTAGTTTGGCTTTGTTCTTTTTGTTGTTGTTTTTGGGGTGTTTTGGATCTGTTGCTAGTAGTTCTGAACCTAGGGATCCCAGAAGCATTCACATGAAAAGCAGTCTGAGCTCCCCCAAACACATTCAAACACCCCCACACAACACCCTTCGAAGTCTGAAGTCTTGCAGAAGCCGAGTTATAAAGCTGCAGGCCCACAAAATCAAAGAAGCCAGAATGAGACAATGCAGGTAGGAAATCTAAGTAGTCTCAATCTGTTTTTCCCTTGTTTTGGAGAAAAGTTAATATACCTGGAATGGGATGTAGAAAGCTACTGGAGCAAGCTGGGGCTTCTGCTGAATTTTCCATCAAACACCAAGGGAAAACAAGGGACGGGGTTCACTTTATTTTTTAAAAGCCTCAGAAGTTATTCTATTATAAAGGGACATGGCTGAAGAGGTAGGAAACAGATTCCCCATTGTGAGTTCTCCTGATGGCTTCTGCAAGAATCATGGAGATGTCGATCACCTGTATTTTAGAGCAATGCTTCATCTTATCCTCCTGAGGGATGGTATTGGTGACCACCACTGCTTCAAAGCATGCATTGTTAATGCGAGAAATGGCGGGGCCAGAAAAGATGCCGTGAGTCAGGATAGCGTAAACTCTGGTGGCTCCAGCTGAAAGAAGTTTGTCGGCTGCATGGCAGATCGTGCCACAAGTGTCAGCCATGTCATCCACCAGAATGGCCACGCGATCCTTCACGTCTCCTACCAGCACCATGCGGTCCACTTCGTTGGCCTTCTTCCGTTCTTTGTGAATCAGGGCAAAGTCAACATTCAAACGGTCTGCAATGGAGGTAACTCTCTTAGCTCCCCCCGCATCGGGTGAGACAATAGTGCAGTTTCTCCACTCAGGTATATTCTCCCTTATCCACTTCAGGACAGCTGGTTCTGCGTACAAATTGTCCACAGGGATATCAAAAAAGCCCTGAATTTGAGAAGCATGAAGGTCCATGGTAATAATATGATCTGCACCTGCAACGGAGAGCATATTCGCAACCAGCTTGGCTGAGATGGGAGCCCGGCTCTTATCCTTCTTGTCCTGCCGGGCGTACGGGAAGCACGGGATGACTGCGGTGACCCGGCTGGCGGAGGCAATCTTACAGGCGTTCATCATGATCAGAAGCTCCATTAGGTTGTCATTAACCGCACCGCAGCCACTCTGGACGATGTAGACGTCCTCTCCGCGGACGCTTTCGCCGATTTCAACACAGGTCTCCTGGTTGCTGAATTTCTTACTCACCACCTTGCCCAGCTCCAGGCCCAGGCGGTCGGCAATTTTCTGGGACAAGTCCTGGTGGGAGCTGCCGCTGAAGATTTTGATATTCGGCATCTTGGCCAACTACCCCGGGCGCTCTTTGCTCAGCGATCTCTGCGGCTCCAGGTCCGGAACCAGAGCAGCCAAAGCTTCCGGCTACGCCGCCATCTTACGCTCCCGCCGGGCGCGCCGCTCCCGGTCTTCTCCCGCTCGGAGCGCTCCCGTGAAGGGGGAGGAGTGTCCGCCGCCAACCGGAGGGCTTCCGGGGAGGCGCTGGCTTGCAGCCCGGCGGCGGCTCCCGGCGGGCGATCCGCTCCGCCCCGTCCGAGGAGGCCCCGCCCCGCGTCACGTGACCGCCGCGCCCTCTGACCCCGAGCCACCGGAAGGAGAAAGTCCCGGCGGGCTTCCCGGCGCGATGGTGAGGAAAAGGGGAGCGGCCGGCGGTGCTGGCGGGCAGGGCAGGGTCCCCCAGAGCTCGCCGCTGCCCCTTCAGAAGGGTGAGGCGCGGCCAGAGGGGGCCGGGCGGCCGCGCTGGCTCCGCGGCAAACCCGTGGGCGCAGTGGTGCCGGCGAAGAGTTGAGAGAAGAGCTCCCGCCGCCGACTCCACCGCCCGGCGGGCAGGACAGGCTAGCGGGGGGAGGCTCGGGCGCTTCCTGGACGAAAAGGAAGGCAGGCCTGAGGGGAGGGGCTGCTGCGGAGAGGCAGGCCTTCCAGGCCTTCCCGGGCTCCAGCAGGGCCTCCCAAAGTTGCCCGCTTCACCCTCCTGTCCAAGGACTTTGCGCAGAGCTTACTTAGAATTAGGCTCAGTCTAGCCCTAGCCGGGTTGGCCCAGTGGACAGAGCGTGTGGGCCTGGATCAGTTTCCATTCTGGCCAAGGTACCTGGGTTGTAGGCTCCACGGGCCTTGGTCTAGGCAGGCGACCAGGGATGTGTCCCTCTCACATCCATGTTTCTCTCTCTCCCCTTCTCCTCTTTCCTCTTTTCCCTCCTCCTCTTCCTCTCTCCTCTCCCCTACCCCCTACCCCCTTCCCCCTTTTCCTCCTCCTCCCTCCCTCCATTTTCTCTAAAAATCGATGAAAAATATCTTAGGTGAGGATTAACCACAACAAAAGAAATTAGGCTCAGTCAAATTCTTAACTGTCAGACCCTCCCAGAGCCCGGTAGGAGTTTGGGTTGGGATTTCCCAGCCCATCCATTCATTCCTTCAACAGATGTTGAGTGCTTACTCTATCCCAGGCTCTGTGCTGCTCACTGAGACTTCAGCTGCAGAAAGGAAGGGCCAAATTAGAAGCTTCATTTGGCAGTCATAGTTAAGACCTGAGGGGAAGAGACCTTTACTGTACTTTGAATATAGTGATGGGAAAGCAGTCTGAGGGCCTGGGGGAAGGGAAGAAAGCTGGCTCCTTGCAGTGCAGTTTGTGTACCGGGGCTTAGGAGTCATGGGGTGAGGCCTGTATCTTCAGACAGGGACCAGCACATTCACTGACCTCAGGGGTTAGAGAGCTTGGCTCCCTAGAAATGAATGCATTACCCCAACTGGAGTATAGACCGAAGGTTAGTGAAAGATGAGACTGGACAGGCAAGCAAAAGCCAACGCTTGCTGGGTTTTAAGAGCCACGTTTGGACTTTAAGAAGAAGGCACTGGCAAGTTAGGAAGATCCTTTTGGCCACTTTGTGGAGGGAGCAGAGAGCCTAGGCTGGAGCAGCAAGACCCTCAGGAGATGGTGGTGAATTAGGGTGGAAAGTTGAGATAGAAGCGGCGGGGGAGTTAGCAGGGCTCTGGGATTAAGTGTGTGAGGAAAAATGAGAGGGAGGTGTTGGGGATTGGTTCCCAGGTGGTTGTGCTCAGTGGAGTGGGAAACTCAGTAGGGGAAGCAGGTTTCAGTGGGAAGAGCATTAGAGTGTGGGGTTTGTTTCCATCTCGGTAGAGACGTGGACATGTATATTGCTGTGGATTAGAACTTTGCCAGGCCGGCCGAAACCGGTTTGGCCCAGTGGATAGACCGTCAGCCTGTGGACTGAAGGGTCCCAGGTTCGATTCCAGTCAAGGGCATGTACCTTGGTTGCAGGCACATCTCCAGTGGGGGATGTGCAGGAGGCAGCTGATTGATGTTTCTCTTGCCGAAACCGGTTTGACTCAGTGGATAGAGCGGCAACCTGTGGACTGAAGGGTCCCGGGTTCGATTCTGGTCAAAGGCTTGTACCTTAGTTGCAAGCACATCCCCAGTAGGGGGTGTGCAAGAGGCAGCTGATCGATGACTCTCTCTCATTGATGTTTCTAACTTTCTCTCTCCCTTCCTCTCAGTAAAAAATAATTTTTTTAAAAAAAGAAAAAAGAAAAAGAACTTTGCCAGGCAATAAGGACAGCTGATCAGGGGAATAGAGGATACTGGCAAAACATGATTGACAGGGTGGGTTTGCATTCTAACAGAGGAGTGGATAAATAACAAAATGTGATATATGCTGTGGTGATCAAGCAAGAAATATAAGGAGCTAGAGCATAATAGAAAAGAGTGATTTTTATTTTTTAACAGCTTTATTGGGAACAGCACGTGTAAATATACAGTTCAGTATTTTTTGACATTATGGCTCATGAAAATGTTTTCAGGATCAAGCTAATGAACACACCCACTGGCCCCTGAAATTTCCTGTTTTAGAAAGTATGTTCAGAAAAGGGCCATCAGAAGAGGTGTCATATGAGCAGAGATCTGAATGAAATGAGAGCGCAAGCAGACCATAAGGACAATGGTGGGAGTGCCTGGTGTAACAGGAACAGGAGGGAGGACATTGTGGCTGGAGCCAGGGAGGAAAAGGAAGTGAGAGAGGTCACTGCTGTGAGGCCAGGGACTTTATTTTGTTCTGTGGGATCTACCACAGAGGAGGCACCCAGTCAATGTTTGCTGGACAGATGAAGGCCTGGGATAGGCATCAGAACAAAGTTTGTGGCACAGTGGGTCAGGGAGGGGCTCTCTCACAGCCTGATAATCGGGCAGATCCAGTGGCTCCCTGAAGAACAGTAGTGTGAGAGACACCTGGCCACACCTCACTCCCTGCAGCCTGACCACTTGTCTTACTCCCTTGCAGAGGTTCCGGTTCTGTGGTGATCTGGACTGTCCTGACTGGGTCCTGGCGGAGATCAGCACACTTGCCAAGATTGTTGAGTGCATAGGGTCATCTTGGGGGCTGGAGTGACAGGGATTGGGGATGGGACCCTGGGAGTTGAGGGTGTGGGCCTCAGTGCTCTCAGCCCATCCTAGCATGCTGTGTGCCTGCTCACATGAATGACCTTGTGAGCAGCCCCAGCATGGAGGGATGAGGGCCATCGGGCTGATGTTGGGCCTTCCCTCCAGTCCTCCGTGAAGCTGAGGCTGCTGTGCGGTCAGGTGCTGCAGGAGCTTCTGGGGCTGGGGATGGATGTGAGTGCCTGGTCCAGCCCTTGTCCCACAACCCTGAGGGCACACCAAACCCAGGGAGGTGGGTGATCAGCCTCCTGCCCATCCTTAACAGGATCCAGGCGGCTGGGGGTAAGGGGTGGCAAGCAGGGGTCTGGCACCCTTACAGGCCTCCTTTCCCCACAGTATGAGAAGGTCCAGAAGCTCACTGCTGATGCCAGGTTTGGTGAGTACCCCACTGAGTCCACGGGCTTCAGGCAACTCTGGCTACTCGGCCTGGTGCCTGGTGCAGAGACCCCTTTTCCCAGCAGCTCACTCTGACCCAGCTGCCTCAGCAGAGGAACCTGAGGAGAAGACATTGGCAGTCTATCCCAATGTCCTCTGCCGGCAGTAGTAAAGCTCATGGCTCAAGGAGGCCTGGGGGCTCTGAGCTGAAGATAGTAGGGCAACAAGGAGGTAGCTGGGGCTATAGTGACACCTCCTACCTCCCATGGGTCTCCCCAGAGCTGGGCGATGTGAAAGCCACTGTGGCAGTACTGAGTTTCATCCTCTCCAGTGCTGCCAAGCACAGCGTGGATGGCGAGTCCTTATCCAGTGAATTGCAGCAGCTGGGGTTGCCTAAAGGTATGAGGACCTGGGCAGGCCAAGGGCTGCCAGGAGATGCACCCTGCCCTTCCTGGGCCAGGAGCCCAATACTGCCCTCTGAGCAGCCCTAGCAGCCACCTCCATTCTGCCCTAGAGCACGCAGCCAGCCTATGTCGCTGTTACGAAGAGAAGCAAAGCCCCCTGCAGGAGTACTTGCGGGCCTGCAGCCTGCGTGGTAAGTGTGGAGTCAGCCAGGTGTGGTTTGGGTCTATTCTAGAAGGTACATATAGCATGGGATGTGCTTGTTCTCAGAAGATTTACTCATGGTCACATGTCACAATCACAGAGCCAGGACTTCTGACTCTAGCCAGGTTTCTTTCTTCTGAGATCTGTGGATAATCGGAGCTCCCAGTTACTGAGCACATGCTGTGGATCAGAGGTCAAAGAAATAAGAGCTTCCCAAAGCCATACAACCGGAAGGGTTGTAGGCTGAGCCAGGGGCTAGGCTGAGGGCTGCATGGCTCACCTGCCATGAGTCTGAGAGCCCCATCCTGTCTCTCAGTAAATAGGCTGGCAGGCACGGGCTGGCGGGTAGACTACATCATGAGCTCCAGCCTGCTACAGTCTGTGGAAGAGCCAATGGTACACCTGCGGCTGGAGGTGGCAACTGCCCCGGAGGCCCCTGCCCAGCCTGTTGCCCTATCCCTCTCAGCAGACAAATTCCAGGTCCTCCTGGCAGGTAAGAAGGCTCAGCGGTACCTGGAGAGGTTAGGGGCCCTCTCAGATCCCACCTGACGGCTGCCTAACTGCTTCCCTCTTCCCTGGCAGAACTGAAGCAGGCCCAGGCCCTGATGAGCTCTCTGGGCTGAGGAGAGTTGGTGGAAGCTGCTGCCCTTTGAACTTCTCTTCAGGACCCTGGAGGCCTGGCCTCCTGGATCTCTGGCTTTCTAGGTTCCTACTTGAAAATTCAGCACAGCAATCCAGAGAACTTTTCCAAAATTGTCTTCTCTCCCCCAGAAAGATACTCGATGGCTTTTCCAAACAGGAAGAATAAACAGAAGTGTAAAGGAATGTGTGCATAGGTTTTGTAGGTTCAGATCAAAGGTTTTTGTGAGACCAAGTGATTGGCAAACCCCTCTTTTCAACTGCTGAGTGAGGCAGATCAGGGGTGAGGCAGATGGAGGACCAAAACGGGACCAAAATCTGTAGATGGGAGAAATTGGGGTTCTAGTTCCCAGAGCATCTAGTTCCTATGATGCTCTTGGCTCCACCCTCTCTGTGTTGTCTGGTCCGTAGGCTGGCAGCAAGTGGTGGCCCCTGTGCCAGATGCTCAAGTAGAGAAAGTAGAGAACTCTTGTCTAATTGCCATCTTATCTTCATTAGAAAGAGAAGGGCCCATGCCTGAACCACTCCTTGGCAAGCGTGGTTATGGACTGAATTGCCCCCTCCCTCAATTCATATGTTGGAGCCCTAACTCCCAGTGAGATGGTTTTAGGAGGTGGGATGTTTGGGAGGTAATTAGTCAAGACAGTGGGACCCTTATGATGTGCCCTGTTTAGTGCCCTTATGAGAAAAGAAAGAGACACTGCACAACCATGTGCAAAGGAAAGGCCTCATGAGAACACAGCAAGAAGACAACTGTCTCACCAGTCCTTGATCTTTGACTTCCAAAAATTATGGAACTAGAAATAGATTTCTGTTGTTGAAGCCACCCAATCTATGACATTTTATTATAGTAGCCTGAGCAGAGTAAACAAATGGCCTCCCAGGACTGGCTTAAACCAACCAGGGCTCCTGGTAGAAAAGACAGATTCCAGGGCTGGGGGAGGGAGAGTATAAAGTGAGCCTATAACATCTTGGGAAGTAAAGAATAATGAGTCATGTCAAAGAGCCTGCTATCCAGACTATAAGCATCCAAAGGATATCAACTGACTCTGTTCCTGACTTGTGGTTCTGGAATAATGGAGCAGATGTGCTTTTCCTGATTCCTCCACTAAGAACAACTAAAATCTTTGGGTATCCTATCTATTAAAAAATGAATATGCTAATTGACCACCACACCCTCACAAAGATGTTGCCTACTGGGGATATGCCCGCAACCAAGGTACATGCTCTTGACTGGAATCGAACCCGGGACCTTTCAGTCCCCAAGCCGATGCTCTCTATCCATTGAGCCAAACCGGTTTCGGCGTAAAGAAGGAATCTTGAGAAAAGTAAAAATATAAATACAGTAGACTTCTGTGTTATCACAGAATTCCACAGACACTTCTCATTGCATTAGTAAATATTAATTAGTAACAATGTGTTGTAACTTTTTATTGACTCATTTGCCTCTTTTACCAGCCCAAGTTTTTTTTTTGTTTGTGTTTTTTTAATAGCTTCTTTTATTTTAATTTTTTTATTTTTATTTTTTATTTTTATTGATTTTGTACAGAGAGGAAGGGAGAGAGATAGAGAGTTAGAAACATCGATGAGAGAGAATCATCGATCAGCTGCCTCTTGCACACCCCCTACTGGGGATATGCCTGCAACCATAGTACATGCCCTTGACGGGAATCGAACCCGGGACCCAAGCCGACGCTCTATCCATTGAGCCAAAGTGGTCTCGGTTGTTTGTTTTTTAATATATTGATTTTTTTACAGAGGAAGGGAGAAGGATATAGAGTTAGAAACATCGAAGAGAGAAAAACATTCATCAGCTGCCTCCTGCATACACCCCACTGGGTATGTGCCCACAACCAAGGTACATGCCCTTGACCGGAATCGAACCAGGGACCCTTGAGTCCGCAGGCCAACAGTTTATCCACTGAGCCAAACCGGTTAGGGCCCAGCCTGAGTTTCTTAAGGATGAGAATTGTGTTCCATATTTGAATAGCCTCAATGCCTAATAAAATACTCTTTCAATAGTGGGGGTGGATTGGGGTAGGGAGAGAGATGAACTGCAATGGATTTAAATATGTTGACTGTAGAGATTTCTTCACAAGGGTACTTGACTCCAAGTCCCCAAAACCGGCTGCTGCCGTTGCTGCAGTGCAGTCCTCAGCTTCACGATGTTTCTGTTGGCCAAAAACGCGCTAAGCCGTCTCCCAGTTCGAAGCATTCAGCAAACAATGTCAAGGCAGATTCACCAGAAGAGGACACCTGATTTCCATGACATATGGCAATGCTATTTTAGCTAGTGGAGCCACCTTTTGTGTTGCTACATGGACCTATAGAGCAACACAAATTGGAATAGAACGGAACCTGTCCCCTGTTGGCAGTCACCCCAAAGGAATGGAGAGATTAGAAATCATCCCAAAGTTGGTGTGATAATGAATTATTTCAAAACCAACTCATAATTGATGGCAAGTGAAAGCAATGTATGCCTATTAAAATATGGCATGATCATTAAAGGAAAGGAATTTAAAATTTATCCTGTCTTTGTCGTATTTCAGGATAACTATATAGCCCTAGTCAATGAGGTAAAGCTCTTTTTTACAAAAAAAAATCCCAACAAACAATCACCTCAAATAACCCAATACTCCTCAGCTGGTAAGCAGATAAACACATTGGTATGTCCATAGAATACTGCTCAGCATTAAAAAGGAATGAACTAATAAGTATAACAATCTGGGTGAATCTCAAGTGCATTATGCTAAGAGAAAGAAACCAGACTCAAAGTATGTCAACTGTAATTGAAAATAATATTTTTAAATATATATTTTATTGATTTTTACAGAGAGGAAGGGAGAGGGATAGAGAGCCAGAAACTGACCAGCTAATTGAAAACATTTCCCTTCCCAACACCTAACATGATGACTTGAACTATAGTCATCATTGGTAATCTTTGTCTCTCCGGATACTAAGATCAACTTAAAAAAACAAAACAAAAAAGATAATCCTTGGTTGGACTCTGCCTTGAACAAATAACTATAAAAGACATTTTGGGAACAATTAGAGAAATTTGAATGTGGACTAGGTGTTAGATTATGTTCAGAAGTTACTGTTAATTTTATTAGGGATGATAAAGACAGAGATTTTCAGTGTGCCGAGGCATGCTGATGTGCTGTAAGAATTTTTAAAACATGCAACTCCAGCCCTAGCCAGTTTTGCTGAGTGGGTAGAGCATCAGCCTGCAAACTCAAGGATCCCAGGTTCGATTCCCATCAAAGGCACATGCCTAGGTTTTGGGCTTGCTCCCTCAGTATGAGGCCTGCAGGAGGCAGCCGATCAACGATTCTCATCAATAATGTTTCTTTCTCTCCCTCTCTGAATTCAATAAAAATATATTTCAAAACAACACCAAACCAAACCATGCAATTCCTGCTATTTAGTCAGGGAACTGACATTTTTTCCTTTAGATTGTTAAATTAAAACATGACAACAGCCGAAACCGGTTTGGCTCAGTGGATAGAGCATCGGCCTGCGGACTGAAGGGTCCCAGGTTCGATTCCGGTCAAGGGCATGTACCTTGGTTGCGGGCACATCCCCAGTGGGGGGTGTGCAGGAGGCAGCTGATCGATGTTTCTCTCTCATCGATGTTTCTAACTCTATCCCTCTCCCTTTCTCTCTATAAAAAAAACAATAAAATATATAAAATAAACAACAAAAAAAAAAAACCATGACAACAGCCAATGCAACAATAACCGTCCAGTGTCTATTAATAAAATTATACATATTTTTTTGTCAGATTGGAAAAACATTTTTTGGTGTGACACAGAGTTTTCGTAGTTAATGTGTGCCATGAGATGAAAAAAGTTAAAAATCACTGGATAAATGTAGTGTGGCTTTGTAAGAAATGGCTTTTTAGAGATGCATGTTGAAATATTAGGGATGAAATGTCATAATTTGCCTAATTTACTTTAAAATACTTCTCCCAAAATAAATGAATTACTAGATGGAGGAGAGAAGAGGCAGACGTCCTAGTATGAAGGGTGCAGACCATGACTATTGGTCAGGCACACTTAGGAAGAAATCCAAACTCCTTACCGAGGCCTCCTGAGACCTGACCTGACCTGAGCTTGCTGTATCTGTCCTCACCTGCTAGCTCTCTCCGTTACACTTCGGCCACACAGGCCTTCTTTCAATGAGCCAATTGCTTTCCTTCCTGCAGGCCTTTGCACTGCCCATCCCTTCATCTGGCATGTTGTCTTTTATATATAATGGCCCCCGGGGAACTGGGCCCATGCCTCTGAGAAGCTACTTCCAAAACTCTGTGGCCAGGGGTCAAAGAAGTCCTCACATCTCTAGTAAAGGGGACTGCATTCCAGGAGGGGCCCCTTAGGGGGGCCGGGGAGAAGCCTCATGCCTGGAGGAGTGTCCCTCATCCCATAGGTGGGGAAGGACCCCATATCCAGGTCTGTACTGGGTTAGGGCCCCATACAATACTGGCAGTTGGGATGGCCCCACGGACTGGCCTGACATGTCCCGCAGGGACCTGGGCATGGGAACATCAGCTAGGATTCTTTTGCCAGCAGCCCTATTAATCCCCGGGCCCCAATACCTCCAGCAAGTGCACTAGGGCAATGCCAGTATCTTTGGGAGGAAGTCTCTCTACCGTCATTGAGACCAAGTTCTCCCTTTGAAGCAGCTCCGGAACGAGGACTCACTTCTCTTTCTGCTTGACTTACTGAATTCATCTCAATCATATTGGATCAAATCCATATGCTTGTCGAGAACCTTGAAGGTGCCAATAAAGGTAGTACCATTTTGTAGGGTGCACCTCTTCCTGTAGTCAGTGTGGTGCATGCAGCATCTTGCTGCTCTTGCCCACAGCCATGTTGGTGGCTCCGATTGCCCTAGCATGTGCCATCCCCTCTTTACTGAGGTCTCAGCCTGTCACTGTAGAGGCCCTACCCCCACAGAACCATCTGTCGTGGGTTCTGCTTTCTTGCCTGTTTTTTGTTGCTTGGCTGCATTTCTTACCCACAGGCGGTAATGATTCTGTTTATAAGTTATGTGTGACTGTGCGTTGATACTTAGTTTGTCACTGGGTCCCCAGGGCCTGCGTCTATCGCGCACCTGCGTGCTCCCTGCGCACATCTGGCAGGAGCCTCTGCTTTGGGCCAGGGATGCAGCTTCAGGCCGGGAGTGCTGGCTTGTCACTAGCCTGGTGACTTCTCCAGCCATAGGCAGCTGCGACGCAGGACCTCAGACCTGATCCGGGATCCGGCAGGCGCCACCCTCCCAGCCAGGTGACTGCTCCAAAGCCTTTCCTACACCTCGACCTCCAGCTCTGGGAGCTCAGCCCCAGCCTGAAGGCCTGGGCCCTGCCTTTCCCAGCGGGCGCTGGAGCAGCCACCAGTCTCGGTGTGCTCTCCAGTACGGCTCCGCCCCTCGACTGCAACCCGCTAAAGGCTGCAGGTTGGCGGAGAGGGGCGCGGGGCGCAGGTAACCTCGGCGGGAGACGGCTTGGGGGGGTGGGGGGGCTGAGTGTACCGCAGACTGAAGAGAGGAAGGGATTTGTCGGCTTTGGGGAGGAAGGGAGCCAGGGTGTACCGAGGACAGACAACGGGAGTGAGTGGTGAGGATGGGGGAGCGGGCATACAGTGCCCTCCTTCAGCGGGATTAGGAATCTGGACCTTCACCTTCATCTTTTCCAGCACCGCGAACCCTCCCGGGTACCAGACCCCAGACTGCGTGAAGGCGTGGGAGGGGACAGGAATCTGCCCTGACTCAAGGCCTCCTCTGCCCGACCACATCTGTGTCTAGGTGGGGGTGGGGAGGGCAAGCGGCAAGCTCCCCTTATCAGCCAGGTGGCCGAGGGTGGGGAGAGGAGGCGGGGTAGGTTCCCCTGGGCCCAAATGCGGAGCAGGATGGGTCCTGTTTTAGTCTGACCTTTGGCCTGCAGCTCTGGGAGACCTTCCAGGCACAGACGTGGAGACACCTGCACCCCCTCCTCCCGTCCTGACTCGCCCTCACTGCCAGCTGAGCCTCTCTGAACGTGAGTTTTCCCAGCTCCCAATTCCCAGGTGCGGCCATGCTCATTCCCTCAGGGACTTTGGCCACAGATGAGGTCGGTTCTGAGCGGTTGGGCGAACAAACTGAGCTTTCACTGGAGAAAAAGTGGAGGTAGAGGCAGACAATTTCAGATTTGGGAGTGCCACGAAGAAAAGAAAACGTGTCTGGTGGGGAGTGGGGTTAAGAGGCTATTTTGGAAGGGAGATCGGGGAGGGTGGCCCAAGTGTCCCGAGATGAAGGGACAGCAGGGGAAAAGGAGTGGGGGTGGAAAGAGCAATGTGCTTGGAGCAAGTGAGCGAGGGGGAGCCTGGGGAGAAATGAAATGACAACATGGGCCCAGGAAGGATCTGGATTTTATTCTAAAAGCAGTGAGGGTTCATGGGAGGTTAACAAAGGCAGCCATCTCTCCCAGCCGGAACTTACCGTGCCCTGGGCTTTCCCAGCATTTCCAGTTGGGGCCAAGGGCTGTGGCCAGGCCGGAATTTTCTGCCAAACCCAGCTGTCCACGATCCCCTCTGATTCGCAGAGCCCTCCTTTGTAAATCGGGGGTGGGGAACCCTGCCTCACAAGCTCCCCTGTTCTAACTTGCAGCCATCCTCCCCCACAAAATGCCTGAGGGCCCTGAGCTGCATCTGGCTAGCCAGTTTGTGAACACGGCATGCAGAGGGCTGGTGTTCGGTGGGTGTGTGGAGAAGTCACCCATCAGCCGCAACCCCGAGGTGCCCTTTGAGAGCAGTGCCTACCACATCTCAGCCTCAGCCCGAGGCAAGGAGCTTCGGTTGACACTGAGCCCCCTGCCTGGGGCCCAGCCCCCACAGGAGCCACTGTCCCTCATCTTCCACTTCGGCATGTCTGGATCCTTCCAGCTGGCACCTAGCAATGCACTACCACCCCATGCCCATCTGCGCTTTTACACGGCTCCTCCTGGTCCCCAACTCACCCTCTGCTTCGTGGACATCCGCCGCTTTGGCCACTGGGACCTCAGCGGCGAGTGGCAACCGGGCCGTGGGCCATGCGTCTTGCTGGAGTATGAACAGTTCAGGTAGGTGAGGGGCAGGTCCCAGCCCCTCTTGAGCCTCCATCCCTTTCTCTGGAGACCAACACAGTGTATTTCCCTGGGGACAGCTCCCTGAGCTAATGATGTGAAAACCCAAAACTGATATGGGAGGAGGTAGGGGTGAGGTGAATACATAGGCATGCCCTGAAGACATAGACAGTTACTGTGAGGCTGAGGCTGGATCAGTGCCCCACCCTGCTTCTTGGTGCCCTCAGGAGGCCCTTGGAAAGGTAGAGGTTTTTAATATCAAAGAAGGGAGGCTGAACGGGAAGTAAGGGTTTCAAGGTGGTGGGGAGGGAACTGCCTAATGACATGGTTTCTGAATCAGGTTTTGTGGTCTCCCACATTGTCTGCCCACTGGTCTGTGTCCCATGCTCTCACTGACTGTCTTCTGCCTGAGAAGGGGTAATACCCCTACCTGGGATGTGCTGCAGGTCACTTAAGATGGCAGTGTCAGCCAACTTCTCTTCCTCTAAAGAGGCAAATGGGTATGAGTCTGTTTTGTGCCAGGCCTTGCAATAGGTGTGAGGGGTACAGCAGAGATCAAGGGCTGAAGTTCAGGCAGGGCAGGGAAGACAAGGAAACAAACTAGATTAATTCATATAGACAAATTTCTTTAAAAAAAAATCCAAATCTAAGAGGGAGAGAATGACTTCTGGCCAGGAAGTGGGGAGGGGGGCACATTAGCAAAGATCACATTCTAGGCGGTGACATTTGAGCTGAGACTTGCTTGAGAGCCAGCCATGCAAAGCTCCATAGCAGTGATTCCCAATGTGAGGCACACAACCCACAGGGAAGCAACTTGATTTTTAAGGGGGGCAACTTGAGAATGAGTTATTAACAGGGAATCTTTGGCATTTCTTTCTTTTTTAAAAAAAAAAAAATATTGATTTTTTTACAGAGAGGAAGAGAGAGGGATAGAGAGTTAGAAACATGGATGAGAGAGAATCATCGACCAGCTGCCTCTTGCACACCCCCTATCGGGGATGTGCCCACAACCAAGGTACATGTCCTTGACCAGAATCAAACCCGGGACTTTTCAGTCCGCAGACCAACGCTCTACCACTGAGCCAAACTGGTTTCGGCTCTTTGGCATTTCTTATGGTTCTAGGGACCTCATATACAACATATAAATATATATTGACATATTCATGCATTTAATTTCTCTGTTTTAAAACTTCATTTGCTATTTTCATACCACTTCATATTATTTTTAAAACCATTTCTTAGTGATTTCTTTCTCAGTACTTCAACTGTCATTTCATTCTTTTATTTTTCTCTTTTCATGGATGCCAAACGTGGAAGCTTGTTTAGAACAAGTTAGTGGCCTTTTAGGCTTCCTCCAGGTGAATAAGAATTATGTCCCAGGGGAGGTACCAGGAATTTAGAGATGCTCAGGTGTGGCATGGCTAAAAAAAAAAAAAAAAAAAGGTTGGGAACCACTGCTATAGAGGAAGAGCATTCAAACTGACCAGCACCACAGGGGCAAAGGTCTGGTGTACATTTGGTAGATCCTCCCTTCCTTGGGGACTGCCCACCTTCACTTGACCCTTAGGAGACTTAGCTGCCCACTAAGGTGGGTCAGGGCATGTCTGATGCCACAGGAGCCAACTGACTCCTGGCCTTCCTAGGCAGGACTCCAAGTGCACCCACAGGGAAACATCTGTGGTCCTGGGTTCCTCCACTCACCTCTCCTGGGGATCATCCACAGGCTAACTCTGTCAGCTGGCCCTGAGGTTTCTCACAGAATGAGCGTCTCAGTTGTTTTCTTGGTCCTATAGCTGGGTAGCCTTCAGGGAGCTGGTCATCCAGGCTAAGCTTCTACTCTTTTCTTTACCCCAGAACTGTCTTCTGGTCCCCTATTTCACATGCTTCTCAGGCCCATCACTGAGTTAGTCTTGTCATGAGCCTTTTCCACAAATAAACAAGACACATTTCTTCTTCAAGGTGGTGAGATCTATAACCCTTGGAGGTGGGACAGGGGATGCTGGAACCCTTACTCCCACGCACTTGCTGTGTGAGATAGTACCAGCCTCATTAAAATCTTCAGGTCTTGAGAAGAATTGACCCTTCAGTGTTAACTCTTCAGATCTAAACATCCAGAAGTCCTGGCTAGGGAGCTGTAGACTGTAGGCACACCTGAAGTCCTATGATCACATTGCTTTAAAAAATGCCTGGAGTCTGGTGCACTCTGGTGGCATTCACACAACAGGTAAGACTCATGTGGCTCCTTGAACTCGTTGCTTTTGTAATGAATTAAAATCACATATTGTTCTCATTTAACAGATAGAGAAACTGAGGTTAACCCTGCCAAAATAGCACTGAGGCTTGAAAAGGGGAACTGGGACCCCCAATTTCCTTCCCCTTATACCTAGGAGCAGGTTATCCCAGTTCCTATCCTTCATCCCATGGCAAGGAGGGGGCGGGGGGGAGGGGAGAATGGGTATCATGTGCCCAGGCTGTGTCCCTCCAGGGAGAATGTGTTACGAAACCTAGCAGACAAGGTCTTTGACCGGCCCATCTGCGAGGCCCTCTTGGACCAGAGATTCTTCAATGGCATTGGCAACTATCTGCGGGCAGAGATTCTATACAGGTGAGCATGCAGGCCATGGACAAGAGGGCTGGGCTAGCTGGGTGCCCATATGCCCCACTGCTTAGCATGCTTCCCTCTTTCTACCCCACCGTAGGCTGAGGATGCCCCCCTTTGAGAAGGCCCGCACTGTTCTGGAGGCACTGAAGCAGCACAGGCTGGTGCGGGGCCCGGGGAGGAAGGCACACTCACCTACCAGTGAGGCCCGACAGGGAATGGGCTGGGGCTGGTGTCTTGTGTAACCCAAACAGGTGTTAGTTTTTCCTTCTCTACAATGTGAGTGTGTGTGTGTGTGTGTGTGTGTGTGTGTGAGTGTGTGTGTGAGTGTGTGTATTGGGGAGGAGGGGGATGAACCATCTCTGAGTCGTGCCAAGCTCAGAGGAGGTCTGCTCCCAATGGATCAGCTGCCTTCTGAGTGGCCCTGCCCCTTTTCCAGAGCCCTAAGTTGACCTTGAGCCAGAAGATCAAGGCCAAACTGCAGAACCCAGATCTGCTGGAGCTGTGCCACTCAGTGCCCAAGGAAGTGGTCCAGCTGGGTGAGGCTCGGGACCAGTCCCTCTGTGTTGGAATACTGTATAGCCCGGGACAGTTGCTGCCCTTCTCTGGGCCTGGCTCCCTGCCTGGGGAAGGGAAGTTTGTAGACCTAGTTGCTGCTAAATGGACGAGGCCTCCTCACCTGTGTCTGTCCTCCAGGCTGCCCACGAGGCAGGCAGGGCAAGGTCTATTTTATTATTATTTTTTTTTCATGTCACCAGTTTTTAATGGGTTTTTCCTTTACAAATACACCTGAGAATCATGCAATGCTGCCTGCATTGGACGCAATCCTGGGCCACAAATCTGCACACTCCTTTGCAAGGGGTCCTGTGATGGCAGAACCTTTCATTTCCCCTTTATTATTTACTATGACCCCCACATTATCCTCAAAATAAAGAAACACGCCATCTTTTCTCCGGTATGACCCGTTGTCTAATTACCTCCGCTGGATATACCTTCTTTCGAAGCTCTGGTTTGCCTTTTTTTTACTGTGGCCATCACCATGTCGCCCACACCGGCAGCAGGAAGCCTGTTCAGTCGTCCCTTGATCCCCTTCACAGAGATAATGCACAGATTTTTGGCTCCTGTGTTGTCGGCACAGTTGATCACGGCTCCCGCTGGAAGACCCAGGGAAATCCGGAATTTTTCCCGGAGGACCCACCATGTCCCCCTCCGGCTGGACGAGAGCCAAGCGCCTCAGCTGCCCATGGCCGCCGCTCCCGGTGAGGCCAGCTGCCACCACGCAGCAGATGGAGACGGATCACCCAGAGCCAGACAGGGCAAGGTTTATTAACCGCACTCCAGGATGAGCAAGCCATGGCCGAGTGGGGAAGAGTTCACAGCTGGAGAAGGGAGAGCCTTGGCCCCGGACTTAGTCCGTCAGGCTCCCTCTCCTCCCAGCCTCAGTCTGCCGTCTAAACTCTGCCTGGCTCCTCTGTCCACAGGCGGCAAGGGCTATGGGCAGACGAGAGGGGAGGATGACTTTGCACCCTTTCGAGCCTGGCTGCAGTGCTATGGCATCGCCGGCATGCGCTCCCTGCGGGACCGGCACGGCCGCACCATCTGGTTCCAGGTTTGGGTCCTAATGCTCAGAGGTGAACTGAGATCCCAAAGAGGCAGGTGTGGAGAGACCGAGGGGTCATAGCCAGGCAGGTGATAAGGGTCTTTCTCTAGAACCCCAAGTGTCAGGCTGTCCCTGAGGGTCTAAGCCTTCCCTATGTTAGCCCCTCCCCTCCTCTGAATCTCAGGGTCCCAGCTAGTAGAGCAGCCCAAGGCAGGGGAGCCTTGATGCTGGCTCTGACCTGGCAGGGAGTGGGCAGTGAGGCTTCCTAGGAGAGGATTACACTAATCTGGAAAGAGAGGTGTGAGTCCTGCTTCTCCAAGGGAGAACAACCCTGTCCCAACCAGGCTGATTCCTGAATATTCCCTGTTCCATTTTAGGGGGATCCAGGACCTCTGGCACCAAAAGGTAAGGTACTCCTAATATAATAAGCTAAGAAAGCAGAAAGGACATGTTGCCTGCAAGGGTTGCAGCAGTCTCTGGTCCCCACTCCAAGAGTCACCCCAAAGTGGGAGTCTGGAAATGGGGCCCAAAGGCCATAGGACCTTGTATCCCAGCATCAGTGTCCTTCAGGGGGCAAGTCCCATAAGAAGAAAGCCAGCGGAGCACAGTGGGGTCCTGAGGACAGAGTGGAGGTATGGCTCCCCGTCTCTAACTCCTCCCTGAACTCTCCCCTGGCCTGGCGACCTCCCAAGCCAGGCTTTTGGACAACTGCCTTCTGTGGGGGCCGTGGTGGGTCCTAACCAACCTCTGAACTGCTCTCTGAGCATCTCAGGAACCTGTCTCTCCTCATCCAGGTCCACCCTCCCCCAAGCAAGGCCCCTTCCGGGACAAAAAGGGCATGGAGAGGCCTTCCTGAGCAAACAACAGCTCAGCAGCCTGAGAGGACCAGCCTCCGTGACCCAAAAGTCCCCCCAGTCACTGAGAAAGGGAAGAGGAGAGGGCGAAGGGCCAGCTCAGGTGGGTCTTCCTGAGCACTTTCCTCTGGAGATGGAAGGGGCACCACCAAACGGGGCTTTCGGAAGGAAAGGATGGCAGTACGGGCAGAGGTTACTTGTGGACAAATGGGGGGAGGAAGGCTGTCCAGGCAATTTTCAACCTGGGGTCTGAACTGCCACCTCACCTGTTCTCCCCACAGGCTGCTGCAGACCTTAAAAGATAAAGACTGACGTCCCATCTTTGGAGCCTGAGGAGACCTCAGCCTCTTAGCAGGAGGATCTCCTTGCTTGCACCTACCCCTTCCCACTGCCTTGCCCTGGATCTGGGGGCTTGTGTGGCTTTCTAGAAGCATGCACTAGGTTAAAGGGGCTAGATGCCTGTGACCTTGTGGCTGTTCTCCACATAACTATGATGCTTTTCATTGTACCCACCATCCCCATTTTTTAAGCCCATGTGAAAAACGCTGTATTTAAGAAAATATGAATTGGTAAACTAGCTGGCTGCAGAGGGTTTGGGATGGCTAAGTTAGTTAGGCCTGTTGCCTGACTGAGAATAAGAGGCCAACTCCTCAGCAAGGCAAACTGGGCTCTCAGTCCTCAAGGCCCTGGCTCTCACAGGATAGTCTGCCTCTCAGGGACAGCCCCTCAGAGGGTGCAGAGGCCCCTCTCAGGAAGCCCAGGCTCCACAGCTTCTGCAGGCTGGGGTTCCTCAGGGCCTGGGGTGCTCCCCAGCCTGGCCAGACCAGTTAGTACTCCCCTCCTGACGGGGCTAGCTGGAACCCCCCAGATCGGCCCTCTACCTGCTGACACACAGGAGGACTTCTTGTCTCATGCTCTTAACTTGTGGCCATCCATATCCCCACTCATGGGGGCTACAACCTGCTGCACACACTGATCACCTTAGATTTTGCCCCTGCCCGCAAAAGCCCAAGAAAGACTTCTCTCCTCAGAGCCGTAAGGCCAGAGAGAGAGCAGGAGTTACCGGCAGGGTTCCTGAGCCAAAGATTTATTGTTGCTTTGGGCTGGAAAAGCAGTCCCCAAAGCTTCCCCTACACCCACCTCCACCTCCACCCCCCCAACACACACACAAAATCCCACCTCAGAGACTCAGTTAAGTGGAGGTTGAAGCTTGAGCCAGAATGCACTTGGAAGGGAGAAAAGGTGAGTTTCAGGCCAGTGTCCCTAAAGGGTAGGTGGCCAGCTCCAGGAGGTCACAGCTGCAGAACATGAGGGGCCACGAGGACTCTGAGGGCAGGGCTCCTCTCTCCCCACACTCAGCCCAGGGGGCCCTCCTGAGCTGGCAGACATTTGCAGCCAGCAGTCCACATGGCTGCCACGGGCCTCACAGCCTGAACACCTGTGTGAGGCCCTGGGGGCTGACCTCAGCCTGCTGAGGGAAGTGAGCGTGGGCAGGGCCAAGAGTGGACCCGCCCTACCCTACCCCACCCCTTGCCTTCTGGATAGTCTCCAGCACCGCCTGGGGGAAGACACAGTGAAGGCACTCCAGGCGGCTGTGGGTGCCCAGGGCCGGACCTGGACAGCAGTGTCAACAGCAGGAAATTGAGGCTGTAGGCTGTTTGGATTAGGCAGCATCTTGGAAGGAGCCTGGGCAAGGGTGGGAAAGGAACCAGTGGTGCAAAAGGGGTTAGGGGCTCGGAGCTGCTGTTTCCCCCACTGACAGTTGGAAAAACCGAGGTTTGCAGAAGAGCAGAAAAGGGGCAGGCAGCACTCACCCTTGGGCGGCATCGGCACATATGTGAACTCGTGGTGCCCCAAGTCAGCAGTGGCATCAGGGGCCCTAGGTGCCCACAGCTGTGGGGAAGAGGGAATGGGCCGGCTGGAGTTCTGGCCCGGGGAAGACCCACACCTCCATGCCGGCTCAGAGCCTGGCTGCCCGGAACTGATGCTCGGTACCTGCAGTCACTGAGTACCACAGGTGCATCCAGCTGTGGGCCCACACCTGGAGAGCATACCCCAGACCCATCTTTTACTCCCATCACTGAAGTGGTGAGCTCTGGGACCCCAGGATTGAGTCCAATAGGAGGCCCTGGACACCACCCAAACTGTCTATGCCTCAGTTCCTCATCAGTGAAATGTCCACCAAACAGTCACAGTATCAAACTAAACATAAAGCATTTAGCACAATGCCTGGCACACACGTTAGGAACCAGCAAATATTGCTGCTTTTCCTCAACCCATTCTACACAGAGTCTCTCCCCAACTAGGGAGAGTGCAAACCCCCTCACCCCACCCGTGTCAGACCTCACATTGAGCCCAGTCCCCAGAGGTGGTACAGTGGGGGGGACACTGCAGTTGCCCAAACTGACCCTCAGAGGTGGCCTGGGGTCTGCATACAGGCAGGGAGCTCCACCTTCAGAAATGTGTGGGCTTCATGCCAGTGCACCAGGAGTGGGAGAAAAGGGCGAGGAGAGGGCGACACACACACAGGCCCGGGGCTAGCCCTTCCTTCTACAGCCACACCTCAGAAAGGCAGCCCCTGCCCTGCCCCCTGCTATTTCGGTGTGGAAGTGGACATAGCAGCAACCAATGTCCAGGACAACTTCCTGCTGAGCTGACTGTGGGGACTGATCTGCAGTAGGAGCCAGGTGCTGCCCCACACCGCCCTCAGCACCCACTGATAGGGTCCCTGCCCGGCTCAGCACTGGCTTCCTGGGGCATATGTATAGGAGGTGCTGAGCTAAGCCAGCTGATGGAGAGGCCCAATAGGCCTGTACACTCACCCCCATCATGTCCCAGGTGGTAATCCATGACGTCCCACACATCCCAGTACAGGAGACATAACAAACAGCACAAACTGGCTTCCCACAGTGCCCTTGGCAACAGCCTCCCTGGAAGGAGATGGGAACTGCAGCTTTACAAATGACCTTGGTTTCTCTAGATGCTCAAGGTGGGGTGGGAGGAGGGTGAGTACGGTTAGGGAACAGGGAACCCCCAGCCCAGCCTGCCCTGCTCCATGAGTGGGTCCCAGGCCAGAGCCCCAGGTGGGCTGTTGAGGCAGTGCTGTGGCCAAGGGGACTGGGTCTGGGATCCATCTGCCAGACAGGGAGAGGGCAGTGAGGGGCTGGCACCTGCACCAGGGATGTTAGGCAGCCGGTCGGTCCAGCCTCACCGTTGTCCAGAATCACAGAACCATCAGTCTTAGCAGAAGGGAGCCTTGAAACAGTTGGCAGGGGGTTCCACAACCAGCCCCGCCTCACCACTTACTCCAGCCTGGGGAGCTCAGCACCCCCATGGTAAGTGCCTTCCCAGCCCTGCCCCACTGGACATGCCAGCACTCACCTCTTGCACAACAAACACAGGCTGCAGGGTCTACAGTGAGGTAGGGGCAGGAGCAGGAGTATAACCCATACTGCACACTGTCACCAGGACTAGGGATGAGGCCTGGGCATCAGTGCAGCTCTCTGATTTTCAGGAGCTGGGATGGGGGATACTGCTACTGCTATTCTCCAGCCTGGGGCACCTCAGGGCATAGGTCCCCAGGAGTGTCCCCAAATCTCGGTCTGGACCCCTCTCCCCAGCTCCTACCCAGGCTGTGGGTCCGGCCAGGCCTGGGCAGGCCAACACTGCAGTGTGCTTCCAAGGCAGGGTATTTATAATGAGGAGGCCCTTGGCACCTGGCTCCCAGCTCACAAGGCTGCATCCAAAGCACTGAGCAGTGTGTTGCCATAGGAATAGATGTCTAAGGAGAAACTGGTTGGTCATGAGTGGGCAATGGGTCTGGGATGACCTGAGTGTCCCATAGGAGAGAGCAGCGAGAATGTTTTCAGCCTAACCTTTGTAGTGGCACATGGCTTCTTCTGCCACCAGCTGAATGCAGTTTCCAGATCATCATGGAACTTGTTCAAGAGCAGGACTATGCAGGGGCCAAGGGCAGGGATGGGGAAGGCCAGGAAGATGGGAAGAATGAAGGCTGGGAGGGGCAGCCAGAGGTTTCTCGGGTGAAGTCAGGTATGTGACAGGGGGCAAACCAGGCTGACTTCCAGAGGTCCTGCAGCTGTGCTGCCAGGGATAGAAATTGGACACTGCAGACTAGAGCCAGACTGAGCAGCTCCATGTCATGCGCTCACACTCCTGATTCCCATTCTTGATCTGAGCCCCAGCCAGCGAGGAGGGTGAGTCTAAAGTCTGCTTAAATATCCCAACGCGCCCCCTGGTTCAGAACCCCTGATGGCTCCCCAGGGCCCCCTGGATAAAGCCTCTTGTGGGTGACATGTCCCAAACACCTCCCTCCCTCAGTGCAAGTCTCTTCTAGGTCCTGACCCACCCAGGTTTTGCTCTTCTCTCAGCTCCTCCTTAAAGAACAAGCTTCCTCCCCCAGATCTGGGGTGGGGTTGGGGGAGGGTCTGTCCTGCTTCCTTTACTGACCCTCTACAGAGCAAGGGCACACTTTCCCCGCTCAGCTGAGTGACTAGCTCCTGACCTGGGCGGGTGGGCAGTGCAGGTGCCAGTATGCAGCTCCAAGAAGAGCTCTCGGACGCACATGCAGCTGCTTGGAGTCACTCCCCAGCACCGAGCGCAGCTGCCCACAGAAGACAACTGCATCCTGAAGAGAATGTGAGCCTGGGTCTCCCAGTCTTTGGGGGCCACATGGCTCACCCTTGATCCACACCAGAGCAGACAAGAGATCCAGCCCCCAAAGAAAGAAGCACCCCCAGAATGTTCCCAGTTTACAAAGCCAGCTCTGAAAACCCCAGGAGAGTTCTCTCTCTGATGAGTTTAAGCCCCTTCCCACCCTCAGCTTTTCTCCCACCTCACTCCCAAGGTAGAAGTTGGGAGGAGCCCATGCACCAGGATTGGAGCAGGACAGACCCAGTGGAGGGATTGGGCCAAATGGTTGAGCAGAAAGAAGGGCTCAAAGTAAGGGCTAAGTTAGCAGCTCAGCGAGGGCTATCAGTGGGCCAGGCCTTACCTGGGCAGCCATCTGTATTGTATAGCCACTTTAAGTGGTCCACCATAATCTGAGGGGGTCACCACCTCCATCCCCAAAGCCGAAGAGGAAGGCACTGTGGTTGGTCCGTCCTTTCTCCCATTTTTTGGCCACTGTCTTTAGTACCTGGAGAGACAGGGGCAGATCAGCATGGTTCAGTTTAGGACAGGACACCCAGACCTCTCCAGCCTGCCTCCCTGCCCCACCTTGGTCTCTCAATACCCTCTCACCTCCTCTACACTGCCCCCATCCCATATGAGGTGGGAAGTGGGCCAGCACACGGCAGCCATCCAGCCCTTCCCAGAAAAAGGTATGGTGCTGCGGGCAGGCAGAGAGAGGGGCTAGCACCAAGGCCGAGGCAGAGTTGAGCCTTCCAGTCCTGCCCTGCCCCTTGTGTGACCCTGGAGCAGGCACACTCTATCTGGCTGGGGTTGGGTGATTTGTCCATGGCTCCTGAATAAGCCTGGGAAGAGATGAACGGGCCAGGTGGGACCTAGGCCCACTCTAACGTGACCCACTAGGTCTGCTCACCGGAAAGAAGTTCACCAAGTTCCAGCTCAGTTTTTGGACCAGGAATGCCACATCTGTGCATGATCTGGGGAAGTTGTGCTGAGGAGCCAAATGTGTTTGGTAGCCAGAAGTGCAGGAAAAGGGCTCTGAAGCACAGGAACCAAGGCTTTTGGCAGAGCAGCCCAAGCTGCAGTCCCTCATTTCTCCAGGTTAAGCCCCATCTGCCTGAAGGCATAGCAGTTTTCAGCCTACCTCTGAGCACATCTTCCCAAACTCCTGCAGGAAGCAGTTCTAGCCCTGCAGGAACTGCCTCACCATTGGGAAGATTCCCATCCTGGCAGTGAGAGAAGAGGGAGTCAGCCAGGGTCAGCACCGGATGAGGAACAGGCAGGTACTCAGGTCGACACCACCCCTTTGGAGAAGCCATGGCTCTGACCCAGGAAGTGTCTATCTCCTGGCTTCAGATTCAGCCATTGATCTGCCGAAGGGAGCTTCTGTGCTGGGTTATGCAGATAGCCCGTCACAGTGCTTGAGACCTTCTCCCCCTTGGAGTCCCAGGGCTTGGAATTGCAAGAACTAATAGTGCTGCAACAGAAAGGTTGTGAAGGGCCTGCAGAAAGCCGTAGGCTGAGGGTATGCAGACTGCACTTACCATCTCCACCCAGGTGCCTCTCAAGGGCACAAACTGCCAATGGCAGGCAAACTCCTGGAGCCAGGCATACAGGGCAGGGTAGTGGTCCTTTACCCACTCAAGCTGCTGTGCCTATGAGGCAGATGTGGCAGGAGTTGTGCCAGGAGTAACAAGAACTCTACCAAGGGCCAAGCATCTGGGGAGCCGTGGGCAGCTGAGACTGGGGAGGCCCTCAGAACCCCTGTTAGACCTACTGGGTTTCTGGTGTCTCCACATTACTGTCTCTCTGACCTGGGAGCAGGCAAAGATGAACTTAGGGTTCTGTTCCATAAGCTGCACAGCTGTTACCCAGCTCCAGGCACATTTTTGCAGTCTTTTTGAAGGCCCAAAGCCAGGCTAGATGGAGAGGGCGACAGAGGATGGAGGGAGAGGTCCTCAGTTCCACATACCGTGTTTCCCCGAAAATAAAACATCCTCCAAAAATAAGACCTACTTACAGGTTTCCTTCTGAGTGAAATATAAGGCATCCCCCCGAAAAGAAGGACCCCCTAGGCTCTGTCTCAGAAACTTTGTGAAACCTAAACTGCAAGAAGTTGTGACTTGGGTGAAGAATTCATGGGAGAAAAATCACTGACAGTTGCATTGCAAATGCACTGCGAGCAGGCTACCTTGACAAGAAGTACTCATTTAAAGACGGTGCTATTGCTAAACATGAGAGATTTGGTCCACTGATTCTGAAAGAAATGGAGTCACAAGAAATTCACCAGGAAATTCAAGAATTGGATTGTTATGATGATGTTCCAGAAGATGATGACATGATTGTCATTGAATAAATGAGTAAATTCTTGATACTGTAGGATTCAGTTTGTCTGGTTTGTGTTGACAACTACCGTACTACGGTACCGTATACAGGTAATAAATTTCCTTTATTTTCATTTAACAATAAATGTGTACCGTATTCTTCTTCATGGAAAAATAAGACATCCCCTGAAAATAAGACCTAGCGCATCTTTGGGAGCAAAAATTAATATAAGACACTGTCTTATTTTCGGGGAAATAGGGTAGATCTCCAGCCTCATCTCAGCCCTGTCCTATTAGGCCCCTGTGTCTCAGTGTCTCGTGGTAACCGCTGCAAGCACCTCTGAGAGAAAGCTGCCCTTGAGATTTTCCTGCTGCCAGACAGTCCAGTTTCTCCCCGAATGAGTCTGGGTTCCCAGAGTCTCACCCGGAACTGAAGTTCAATGCAGTCGGGAGCTTTTGTCTTCCTCCACAGCCGCGCACTCAGCCACCCGTGCACTCAGCAGTCAGTCCTCTCTGTGCACATGCGCCTCCGGACCTCTGACTTCTGCAGCTCCTGAGTCTCTTTCCTGACAGTACAGATTCCTCCCGAATGAGTCTGGTTTCCCAGTGTCTTGCCCAGGACTGGAGTTCAGTGCAGTCAGGAGCTTCCTTCTCCCTCCTGCTTTAGAAAGCCAGCCGCACACTCAGCCACCCGTCCTCTCCGCATATGAGTCTCTGTACCTCAGCCTTTTGCAGCTTCTCTGAGTCTCAATGTGCTTTCCTCTTTCCTTCTAGTTGTAGAATTTCCACTTAGCCAGCTTTCCTGTGGTTCTGGATGGTGTCTGTTTTGTCTTTTAGTTGTAGTTTTGGTATTGTTGTGCGAGGCAGCAGTTTAGGTGTTTACCTATGCTGCCATCTTGGTTTCCAGGGTTCTGTCTCTTAATCCCTGTCTTAAGCAAGTGGAGTCTCTAGAACTAGACCCTAGCTAATCTCCCAAGGGTTCTCAGCAGAGCTTTCCTTCCTCCAACTCTTTGCCTCTGCTGTTCCCCATGCTTAGAACTGTTTCCTTCTTCCCCTTTACATAGAGAAACCCTATCAACCCTTGAGCAGGCAAAATACTCTCCCTATTCTGCATTCCCAGAGTCCCAAGTATTTAACCCAAGAAACCACTAACCTGGAATTCTAGAGAGTGACCAGGTAAGGTGGGGTGTGAAGTACCTTGGCCATGCCCAGCAGCAGTTCTAGATCCACCAGGAGCTTGTGGATATCCTGGTGGAACAAGGCCAGCTCAGCCCGGCTCACCTGGAACATCTTCTCCAGGTCTGGGGCTGCAATCATGGTGCCCTTCCCGGGCCCCAAGGACCCATTGCAGGCGACTTCTTCATAGAGGGTCAGCCTACAAATATGGGGAGGCAATAGTAGGCCAAGGGACTGGCAGAGACCTCTGGGGGCTTAGGGAAGGAGGATGGCAGATGCATCCAGATGACCCCTCCCCATTTACCTCCAAGATCCCAGAGTATGTCAAGTTCATATAAGAGAGGGTCACAGAAGCACCAGCCTAAACCCATATGGTGATGAGAGCTCTATTATGGTTAGTGAGAACAAGCAACTCATTCTGGAATTGTATGATGCTACTGTTTAGCCTTTTGTTACCAAAACTGTTTTACATAGCACTGCCTTCGTCTCAGAACCATCTTTGTACATTAAAAACATGTTTGGCCTAGCTGGTGTGGCTCAGTGGTTGAGTATCGACCCAGGAACTAGGAGGTCAAGGTAGATTCCAGTCAGGGCACAAGCCCGGAGGTTTGGGGCTTGATCCCCAGTAGGAGGTGTGCCGATTGATGATTCTCATCATTTATGTTATTGTTTCTCCATGTCCTTTCCTCTCTCTGAGCAAAGACCCATCAGCTAATACAGAGCAGGCTGTTCTTTGAAGCATCATATTGGGCTCTGATACTGTTCTACTCAGTCTTCAGAGACCACAGATGACTTGTTTGGGGAAGCCCTCCCTATTCCTCCTCCCATCCCTCTCCTAAGTCTGGAACAGAGTTCTCACATTGAGCTCCAAGCGTTTTCTCTCAGAGTCCTCATCAGTTTTGCAATTGTATAAGTAGGCAGGTGTCCTCTTCCTGTAGAAGACCACATTACTCATCGTCATAGTCCCAGTGTCTGGAAGAATCAGACACACAGTATTCATTAAATATTATAACATAAAATAATATTTTTAATGGTGTAATAAATGTTAATGTTATAATATGGAATGAAAGAATTTAGAATACAAATATCAAGGACATATAACCTAAACTAGTAAAAACTACACCCGGAAGAATTCCTGAGATAAACACTGAGATATACACTGAGTGGCCAGATTATTATGATCTCTGCATAATTTGCATATTAGCCATATATATATATATATATATATATATATATATATATATATATATATCCTATATAATAAAAGGCTATTATGCAAATTGTCCCCTTGACCAGGAGTTCAACCAGCAAGCAGGCTGGCCAACCTCCCATGTCCCCTTCCCTTGGCCAGGATGGCCAGACCCACCCAAGCATGAATTTATGCACTGGGCCTCTAATATATATACACTGAGTGGCCAGATTATTATGCGTTCAGAGATCATAATAATCTGGCCACTCAGTGTAAATAATGGTCATTTCTAGGTGAGTAGGATAATGGGAGGTATTTACTTCTTTGTACTTTTCTGTATTTACCACAAGGCGGCAAACATTTTTATAGCCAGAAGAAAAATCCTGCTTTAAAAAACAAACACTGAAGATTTGAAAATGGTTGTGTTGGGAGTAGGTATGTTTCCAAGACCATTCTGGGCTTCAGCTACCACTAATGTGTCCTCCCCTCCACAACCTTGGTCAACCAGTGCAGGGCTTCACTCACCTCCAAGGGTCTCCTTCTCCCAGCCTCTCAATCAGGACATAACTGAGTTTCTCCCCTTCTTTGGTCAAACGTGGTGGGAGTACAGTAAAGGAGACAGGGCTGAAGTTTTTGGACAGTTCATATTAAACATAAGCTAAGAAAACTTAAGATCCTCCACTCTGTCTCCAGCGTTGGCTTCTTTTCCAAGGCAAGGCCAAGACTGATAAATCAAGGACCCTTGGTAGCAAGTGCCCCATCCTTCATGGCAGCCAGCGCCATGACCACCCTGGTGTTATGAGATGGGTCTTGGGCAGGCATCAAAAAACCTGGGTATGGCTCCCAGTGTCCTCTGTACCCTTGAATAAGTATCAGAAGGGAAATTCTATAAAATCACAAACAGGTTTGTCTCATTTCCTGCTATGTCCTCATTGCATAGCATAGGGCCTGGCCCAGAGAGGGCACTCAGGAGACATGTGCTGAGCCAATAGAGGGAGGGAGAGAGGGCTTTGCCATACAGGTAAGAGTCCTACCTGAGACTGAAAGTCCAATTGGAATAGAAGATGTGCAAACTGAACAAGTGAACTAACCTCTATGTATCTCACCTTAATCTACAAACAGTTACAAAGACCAACCACATAGGATGATAAAGATACCGTTAGATGCATAAGCAAGACACTTAATAGTGGATATATCTGGGGAATTTGGATTGGGTAGAGGGGAAATATTTGAAAGTTTCCCCTCATTCTATTTAATAAAGAGGGAATATGCAAATTGACTGTCACTCATCACAAAGATGGTGGTGCCCATAGCCACGAGATGGAGGCACCCAGTCCTCTTAGCCCTGCCCGAGGCCCCCAGTCCTGGGTGGGCTGGGGGGAGAGGCAGCCACTGAGAGCAGGTAGAATGAGCGGCCTGGCAGAATACTTGCTTCATAGCCCCGGCAACAAGACAAGTGTTCCAGCCTAGCCGTGAAGGGTCTCTGAGCAGGCCGGGCCTGGAGCTGCCGGACAGAAAGTTTGCTTCATCATCACTATTGCAGAGACTCTGACAGCAGGGAGGAGGAAGTCCCACCCCCACAGAATCAGCCAGAATCAGCTGTTGGTCAGATAGCTCTCAGTGGCCTGACAGCCAGGACTCTCTCATCACCTGCATCTCAGACCATGACAGAAGGGAGGTGGGACTGACTATGTCTAAAGAGCAACTATTGATACAATGTAGCTCTGTAGCCAAAAAAGAAGCCTATGTTATTGACAGAAAATGTCTAAAGACCAACATGTGTCTAGATGTTGAAAGAAGGCGGCACCTGTGACAGAATGTATCTGAAAAGCTACTATTGGCAAAACGTAGCTCTGAAGCCAAAAAAAGCCGGCGTCATCTACAGAAAATGTCTAAAGACCAATGTGCCTTTGAAGTTGAAAAAAGGCAGTGGCAACAACAAAATATGTCTAAAGAACAGTCATCAACAAGTACTACCAGAAACCAAGATGCTGGCATAGGTAAACACCTGAACTACTGCCTCGCACAACAATTTCAAAACTACAACTAAAAGACAAAACAGACATCATCCAGAACCACAGGAAGCCTGGCTGAGTGGAAATTCTACAACTAGAAGGAAAGAGAAAAGTACACTGAGACTCAGAGGAGCTGCAGGAGGCAGAGGCACAGAGACTCGTGCATGGAGAGAAGTGGCAACTGAGTGTGCAGCTGTCTTTCTCAATTGGGAAGAAGACAAAAGCTCCCGACTACCCGACTGCATTGAACTTCAGTTCTGGGCGAGACTCTGGGAACCCAGACTCATTCGGGGAGAAACTGGACTGTCTGGCAGCGGGAAAAACTCAAGGGAGGCTTTCTCTCAGAGGTGCTTGCAGCGGTTACCACGAGACACTGAGACACAGGGGCCTAATCGGACAGGGCTGACAGAAAACCAATGCTGTCTGCTCCACCCTGAGACTCCACCCCATCCAAGCTGAGTACAGAGGCTTTTGCAATTTTGCAAGTCTTGTCTCACAAGGGTGTCTCCAGCACAGAAGTTCTCCCAGCATAGACACAGCTGATCCTCACAGCCAACTGACCTGGAGGTCAATTCCTCCCAGTGATACTAACAACAGTCAAGGCTTAACCACAACAAGACTGAGCACACAGCCCACAAAGGGGTGCACCAAGAGTGTCCACCTCAAGTATCTGGGGGAGGCTGAGCCATTGGGCCCTATAGGACACCTAGCACACAAAGCCACTCTATCAACTCAAGGAAGCAGCCAAAATGTGGAAACAAAGAAAAAGATCACAAATAAAAGAAATGGGGGAAAGTAAACAACTGGATGTAGAGTTCAAAACCATGGTTATAAGGTTTTTCAGAATTTCCTAGAAAAGGCCGATAAATTTAGCCAGACCCTCAAGGATACAAAAAAGGACCAACTATAAAGTAAAATAAAAAATGTTATACAGAGATCTATCAGCAGACTAGAGGACCACAAGAATCAAGTCAAAGATTTGGAATACAAAGAAGCAAAATTTACTCAACTGGAAAAGCAAAAAGAATCCAAAAATACGTGTAAGGAGCCTCTGGGACAACTTCAAGCGTACCAACATCAGAATTATGGGGGTGCCAGAAGAAGAGAGAGAGCAAGATACTGAAAACCTATTTGAAGAAATAATGACCAAAAACTTTCCCTACCTGGTGTAAGAAATAGACTTAAAAGTCCAGGAAGTGCACAGACCCCAAATAAAAGGAATCTAAAGAGGACCACACCAAGACACATTATAATTAAAGTGCCAAGAGCAAAAGACAAAGAGAGAATATTAAAAGCAGCAAGAGACCTGAAACCGGTTTGGCTCAGTGGATAGAGCATCGGCCTGCGTACTGAAAGGTTCCAGGTTCGATTCCGGTTAAGGGCATGTACCTTGGTTGCGGGCACATCCCCAATAGGGGGTGTGCAAGAGGCAGCTAACTGATGATTCTCTCTCATTGATGTTTCTAACTCTCTATCCCTCTCCCTTCCTCTCTTTAATAAATCAATAAAATTAAAAAAAAAAAAAAAAGCAGCAAGAGAAAAACAGTTACCTACAAGGAAATACCCATACGACTGTCAGCTGATTTCTCAACTGAAACCATGCAGGCCAGATCGGAGGTATTCAAAGTGATGAATAGCAAGAATCTACAACCAAGATTATTCTACCCAGTAAAGCTATCATTCAGAATTGAAGGTCAGATAAAGAGCTTCACAGATAAGAAAAAGCTAAAGGAGTTCACCACCACCAAACCAATATTATATGAAATGCTGAAAGGTATTCTGTAAAAAGAGGAAGAAAAAAAAAAGGTAAAGATAAAAATTATGAACAACAGATACATATCAACAAGTGAATCTAAAAATCAAGTGAATAAAAAAATCTGATGAACAGAATAAACTGGTGAATGTAATAGAATCAGGGGCATAGAAAGAGAGTGGACTCACAATTCTCGGGGGGAAAGGGGTATTGGGGGTGCAGGAAGAGACTGGACAAAAATCATACACGTATGGATGAGGACAGTGGAGTCTAGGGGTAAGGGGAGAGGGTGGGTTGGGAACCAGCTGGAGGGCAGCTATGGGGGAAAAAAGAGCAATAATTGTAATAATATAAATAAAGGCTTATTAAATTAAATAAAAAAAAAACCACAATAACAAGTACTACCAATACTGGTAGGAACTGCCTTCTCAGCGAAAATGGAGTACATGAGGATGCAATTCTTGAACCTAGTTGTGGTGGAATGACTGTTAGATTTGAATTTTGCCTATCACTAAATTTCTCTGATAAAAAACCATCCGATGGGAAATTTACTCTATGTTGTAGCAAAGGTAAAGTCTGTTCAAATGATATACATTTTCCAGAATACCCAGCATATTTAAAAAGATTAATGACAAACAAAGATTCTGACAGTTAAAATTTCATGGAAAATATTCGTTCCATAAATAGTTCTTTTGCTTTTGCTTCCATGGGTGCAAATATTGCATGCCATCAGGATATGGGCCATAATGTTTTAGAATACACAGAGAATTTTATCACCATACTGGAACTTTACACCCTTTGGTGTTTCTCAGAAGCAGGGGCGGGCAGTTGTGGAAGACCGGGTCAGCAGGGGGCCATCGGGCCATTAAGGGAGCAGTTAGGCATCGATCAGGCTGGCAGGGGAGTGGTTAGGGGGTGATCAGGCTGGCAGGCAGAAGTGGTTAGGGGCATTTAGGCAGGCAGGTGAGCAATTGGGAGCCAACAGTCCTGGATTGTGAGAGGGATGTCTGACTGCCTGTTTAGGCCTGATCCCTGTGGGACATCCATCCCTCGAGGGGTCCCAGATTGAAGAGGGTCTAGGCTGGGCTGAGAGACACCCTCCCCACTGCACCCCCTGTCCCCATGCATGAAATTTGTGCCTCTAGTTGTATATATTATATATAATAAAGAAGTATTTAAGAGCTAAAGAGATGTGGTCTACAAAGCCACAAGTCTGGCACTTAGCAGAGGGTTAATAAATGGAACTGCTTTACTTATTATCATGATTAGTAACCATATTCAGCCTACAATGATGTGGTCAGCCCAGCCGGTGTGTTTCAGTGGTTGACCATCAATTCTCAGTTAGAGCACATGTCCAGGTTATGGGCTAGATTCCCAGGAGGCAACTGATTAATGATTTTCTCTCATCATTGATATTTCTATCTCTATCCTTCTCCCTTTCTCTCTGAAATCAATAAAAATATATATAAAAAAAAAAAAAAAAAAAAAAAAAGATGTGCAGTCTGTGGCAGGGTTGGTTTAGCACTAATTATGTTGTGACCCAAACACCGTCCACTTAATTTACCGTATATGAAAGGACCTAATCAAGCACAGAGGCCCAAGCAGCAACCTCCCCAGTCCTGAAATCCTCTGCCACTCTTCAGGCAGAGCCACTCAGCCAGCTTTAACTTCTCCAGAGACCAGAACTGAAATGTGGCTATGCAGTCCCTAGGGCAAGGCTCCTTACCTGAACTGTTCCCCATCACGTCACACCAGGCCCTCTCCATCACTTTCCCAGTGAAGGTGAACTTCTTGCCCCACCCATGCCTCCAGGATGGTCAGCTCCACCGGAACCAGCAGATCCACCATCTGCAAGAGAGCCACTTAGATGGGAGCTCTTGTCCTTTTGAAATAGTACTTTCTTGGATTAAGGGTCAGTAGGGGCTTGAGGCTTTCTCTATGCATTACAAGGTAATCAGATTTGATGGACAAGAAAGGAGTAAGGAGAGGGAAAGAGGCAGAGCCAGGGTCTGTGATACATCCTTGAGTGCCTTTCCTAAGGGGTGTCCAGGGACTGGGAGAAAGGGGAAAATGAACTCTTGCATTAAGTCTGAGGGACCAGAGACAGACAGTGGAGGTGTGGCCCTTCGAAGTGAGCCAGCCCAGAGGGACGCCCACTGACAGGGCCGTGCCTCTGGGCGTTACCCACTTGGGTCCAAAGGTGTCCCCGACCTGCACAGGGCGGAAGTCCTGCCGGATTGCCTCCTAGCAGGGAAACCTCTCAGCGTCAGGTAACTGGAGAGCGTGGCCACCGGGCAGCTGTCCCCAAAGAGCCTGGGCACAGAGGGGTCAGTGGGCATGCGTTCAGTCATCTTTCCACCTGGCGGGTGGAATGCGGGTCCTTCGATCCACCTTGGAGATGGCTGCCCCACAGCACAGCCTCCCCGTTCCCTCCTCCCGGCCACGCAGGCCTTAGGAGGCGGGCACTTTCTCTCAGACCCGGTGGCTGTAGCTTGGGTTTAACCACAGAAAGGAAGGCAGAGGCCGGTGAACTAGGCCAGCTGGTGTCCTGAGAGGGGCCACACCTGCCAGAGGTTACAGTTGTGGGTAGAGTGGTGACACGAATTTCTCCGCCCGCTCCAGCCTAGTGCCCAGTGCTTCAGGGTTGGCGCTGCGTCAACGCCGCCCTCCCACTCTTCTCGGACAATTCCGGTGCTTCTGCGCGGCGGAACCTGCGTGTGGACCGCTGCAGGCTGCTTTTTACAACATCCAGGCTCTCTGGAAAGCCCAGCAGCTCGGAACTTTGAGTGGGACACTGAAAAAAGAGCTTCTGGACTGGTGGGCCACTTGGCAAATCACGAAATAAAATGGTTAGTCTGGCCTTTGGCTCGGTGGATGGAACGTCGGCCTGCAGACTGGAGGGTCCAGGGTTCGATTCCGGTCAGGGGCATGTGCTTTGGTTTCGGGCACATCCCCAGTGTGGGATGTGCAGGATGCGGCTAATCAGTGTTTCTCTCTCATCTATGTTTCTGAGTCTCTATCCCTCTCCCTTTCTGTAGAGGGTCAGTGAAATATATTAAAAAAAAAAAAAAAAGGGGGGGGGGGGGCCGGGGAGGTTGTCTGACACACAGATTCTCCAAAAACTCTGGGACATAGATAGGGGGACCATTAGACACAACAGATCACTTGGCATCAGCACCAACAGGTGGGAACCCTCTGCCCTCCAGTGCCAGCCTGGCCTCTGGCTCCCTAGGGCCGCCATGTATGGACATGGTGTTGAGGGCTTTGCATCCCAGTAACCTCAGCTTCCTCTATTACTTTATTGTATGTACATGGCTGTTGGTCATCACCAGAAACTCTGGAAAAGTTTTGATTTGAGATAATATGTTAGTCATAGCACTCAAGATCCTAATAAAATACTGTATTTCACCACACAGGACTGAAGAGTTAAGAGAAGCCATAATGCCAGACACCTAATTTCATTTTCACATTACCCTAGTAGTCCACTGGCAGCTTTTTTTTTTTTTTCTCCTAAGATGGCCAAGGGAGTTCTTGTCTATAATAGCATTAAGAAAAATATATACACAGCATTAGCCCTGATATTTTAATGGAAATACTGACCAAGTCAAATTTACATTTCAAATGCAAACTACATAGAAGGGTGACTGAGTACATAATACCAAGCATAATCCTATATAATAAAAGGCCAATATGCAAATCCACAGAACGGTATAATGACCAGTTGCTATGACATGCACTGACCACCAGGGGGCAGATGCTCAATGCGGGAGCTGCCCCCTGGTGGTCAGTGCGCTCCTACAGGGAGAGCACTGCTCAGCCAGAAGCCAAGCCTGGCTCACTGCTGGCGAGTGTGGTGGCGGGAGCCCTCTTGACCTTCGCTGCAGGTGGGCGGTAAGGAGAGAGGGGTCCGGGACTGCAAGAGCCCCAGGCTGCAAGAGTGATGTCTGACTGCCAGTTTAGCCCTGATCCCTGAGGTGGGGCAGGGGTGAAGGAGATCAGGCCTAAGCCAGTAGGTGGACATCCCCTGAAGGCTCCTGGACTGCAAGAGGATGCAGGCTGGGCTGAGACCCCACCCCCCACCCCAGGCCTCTAGTTTAGTTTAAAATAAAGATAACTTGCCAGCTATAATACAGGCTGGGTTTAGAGCTTGTAGCTCTGTTGTCATTAGACAGGAGGGACAAAAATGCTGATTGTGAGAACCATGTAGTGAAACTCCCTTCTTTTTTGGTTACACTGGTAGGTTGAAGGTTTACTCCTGAACTGGCTCTGAAACCTTATTCCCAACCTGCAAGCAAGTGCTCTGGACATAATCCTGTGCAGGGACAACAACAGCTGGGCCCCGTCTATTTCTCCCATAATTCCAATCAACATGATCTTTTTTGAGTGAGCAGAGGGGGATAGGTGAGTTAATTGCTGGGAAAACCTGAAGATTTCCCATCCCCAATCAGTACTTATTATTCCATTTCCAAGTCAGATAATGCCTCAGCTTCATCCTACAATCTCCTCCCACAAGGCTCTTTGTTACCATACATTTCTGGGTCCCACCTCTTGTGTGTCTCCCCCCTCAACACTACACACACAACAAACAAACAAAAAATCAGAGAAGTCTACCATGTATTTTGAAAGTCCAGAAGCCAAAAGTTTGTGGGATTTGGAAGTGTGTTGGGAGTGAGGGGTGGGGATGGCGAATTTTATAAAAAAAACAAAACACAAACAAACAAAAAAAATCACTGTTGGTTACTTTGCAACTCTGATTAGGGTAAATAGTTGCTGGAGGAAAATCCACCTAAAAGTCAGTCCAGGCTGACCACATAAAAATCCTTATCAGCCAGGATCAAATGTCTGCCAGTTTAAATTATATATATTCCATTTTCAGTTAGTAATGAAATGTATCAAATCTCCCTCCCAATCCCACTTATACCACATGCCTTATACACACTTCTTTCAAATACTGATTTGGTATTTAAGTTGCTCACTCCCATTTCTACTAAGGATAAGAAAAAATATAGAGAATTATAAATTATTTAGCTAGACAACTCATTCATATATCACACATATCTAAACAGTTGGATATGGGAGGGAGAAAATATGTATTGAAAGAATAAAGTATTCTGCTTCAAAATTTTGGAATATTTTGACTTGAGATAAGTGAAATTGATTGCTAACTAGAAAAGCCTGGATAAGGAACTGAGCCTAAATCCCTGCTTCATAATTGTTCTCTGGTGAGGACAAGGGACTTGCGTTGCAAGTTTATTCCTTAAGAACCAAACTTTATTTATTTTTTTTAAAAAAAGTTTTGGGGCAAGGGAAAGACAAGTTTTACACAAAAGTACTACAACTGTAACTCCCTTTGGTAAAAAGTGTAATAAATGTCTTGCACACCTGTTCATAGGTACTAAATCTGAAGTCACATAGAACTATGGTACACAAGAAGCTAGAGCAATTATGCTAGCACATCAAAGCATATTTCTTTTAATAAAAAATTGACAGTATGTACATTATTTACAAAAAAGAAAATCCCCGTTAAAATTGTGTGTGTTTGAGAGAAAGAGTAAAGCTGGTGGATGGCACTGGGGAAGACTGGTAAAGAAGCAGGTACAAAATAGTTCCTCGGGAGCTAAAAAGAACTGATTTAACTTGTTGAGGTTGATAAACAGAGGAGAAAGTAAAAGGGAGGCAATAAGGGATTCGGTCAGGAATCAAATTCACAAGATGATCAATCCCAAAGCCAATCTGTAGGTCCCACATAAAGCCTAATGGATGCTCTAAATGTGCTTGAGTGACCAGGAAGAAAAAAAGAATCACATCCAGTTTTGTGCCCCTCCCCCCTTTTTTTGGGGGGGTGGGGTGGGGGAGAAGAGGAGCATTGACCATCAGAGTTACAACCCATTTGAGCGTTGAGTCCTTCCCTAGTTCGTCAACGCATACCCATCCAGCCAAGGTTTGAATAGCACCTGGTTCCCTCTTTGAAGGTCAGGCCCCAGGAGACTCCAGTCTTAGCTTTGCTGGTGTGTGCAAGCAAGCTGTGTATTTATGCTTAAGTGGGTTTCCTTCCCCTCCAGGATCCTAAACCCGTGGGGAAAGTTCCCGAGCACAGAGGGATCAGATGGCCACGTCCCAGAGAGGCCCAGTGAGGCTTGGAAGGCATCTTCCTCATTTCTTCAGTGTGTGTGAGGGCACAGGGACCGCACCCCCTCACACACACACCTCCTTCAAGTTATCTACTCTGGCTTCGCAGTTATGGGGTTTTGAACACTGTGCCGTACTTGACACGGTACTTGTTAATGTTCACAAAATGCAGAGTCTCTGTGTCACAGGTGGTGGTACAGGGTACCAGGCCCTCCAGCCCCTCACCCATGAGCCACTTGCTGGTCTCCGCTGCCATTTCACGGGGCACGTGCTCCTTGGTCCACTTATCTACCCAGGCCTGGAACCTCTGATGTAGTCTCTTGCTTACACGCTCATGGGACTGCAAAACAAAACAAGTAAACAAAACAAAAACACCCATGAACTAGGACCAAAAAAAACACAACCCTTCAAATACAAAGCCCAATTTCCTCCTAAAGTAGCAAAGAAAAGATGTGGCCACAAGTTTCTGATACCACTGGTTAGTGGGGGGGGGGGAAACACACAAAAAAATAGAAATCTATGTTTAAGAAGAGAACTAAAAGAGGTTTAGAATATAGAGCATGTAAGGAGTTGGAACCCACTGAGCCACCAAAGAAATGCCAACATAGGTTCTGGGCAAAACAAGCTCAGTGTTTCTCAATTTTAGCATTCATTAGAATCACCTGGGGAATTTAATAAAATATAGATTTCCTTGTTTCTCTCAATCTACATTTTAACATCAGCAACCCACCTGATTCTAATTAAAAAGAAAATTCTCACCTGAGCATATTTTTCCATTGAGTGTTTTAGAGAGTGGAAGGGAGGGGGAGAGACAGAGAGATAGAAACATCAATGTGAGAGAGACCACATCAATTGGTTGCCTCCTGCATGGGTCCAACCAGGACCAGGGATCAAGCCTGCAACCGAGGTATATGCCTGTATGTGCCCTTGACCAGAATTGAACCAATGACCATTCAGTCCTCAGGCCAACACTTTAGCCACTGAGCCAGGGACCAGCGGATTCTAATATACCCTCAAGTTAGACAGCTGTTAGTTATTTCTATCAGCAGCATGGTAACCCACTTCCAAATAACATGAAGCTTACAGGGCTTAAAATCCTCACAGTATTACCCCCACCCTGTCCAGCAGAGTACCAAGCATAGCGGATCTCCAGTGGATCCTACCTATGCATCCTGTAAATATTTATGAGTGCTCACATAAAAGACTGAGGAGAAAAGAATGAATTAGGCCCAGCTCCCCAAATAATTTAAACCAGAAACACAGATACACAGCACACAGTACCATGAGATAAGTATATTAAACTGTCCACCCAGCATCTCCTACTTGAATGTTTTATTGCCTTATCAAACTTAAGCAGTTCAAAACAAAATGTTTGTTCTGCCCCTCAAAAATGATAATCTCTTCTTAATAATAGATATATTCCTAAACTTTTCACTTACCCAAAAAAAACAAACAAAACCAAATAACAAAAACCACACCAGGCATCATCCTTGATGTTCTCTTTTCTCTTACCTCAAATGGGAATCTAATCACTACTGTCTGACAACTATATCTCAAAATTGTATCTCCAGTTTGTTTAATTCTTATAATTCCACTGCCACCTTTCTGCTAGACCAGGTCACCACTGAATCTCATTTGGATTATAGCAGTCCTTTTGTGTAGTCTCTGCTTTCAACTTGGTGCCACCACTTTCCTCATAACAGTCCAAGCCATCTTTGTCAACAACATCCCAATGCTCTTCAAACAAAATCCAAACCCTGGCCTGTAAGACTAAGCAATGTGGCCTCTTATTACCCTTCCAACTTTACTCATCCCACTTTTCTTATGGCTCAAGCCACACTGATGGATTCAGTTTTTCACATATTCCTCCCTCTCAGCCTTGGACTTGCTTCCTTTGCCTAGAAATTATCAACCCCCAACTCTTCACAGAGCTGGATCCTTGTCAGTGTTCAGGTCTTAAGCTTCACCTCCTTAGAGAGATCTCTCCCACAAAAGCTGGGCACATCACTTACTCTTGGTCACTTCACCTAGCTTCTTTCCTGGACAGTGAATATCACAGTGCCTTTCTTATATACTCTACTTCATGGCTGTGGTCCCAGGGTGTGGCTCAATACCTGGTACAGAAGCTTTCACTACTGAAGCAGTACATGTAAATGGGTAGCCTTCATATAAGCACTACCTCTTGAAGGTAAATGCTAGGAATAGCTTCAATGGAAATGCCACCAGCTGTATTGGGTTGATTTGTGCCCCACCTCCAAATTCATATGTTCCAGTCCTAACCCTCAGTACCTCAGAATGTGCCCTAATTTGGAAATAAGGTTGTTGCAGTAATAATTAGTTAATATGTTAGCAGGGTGAACCATAATGCAATATGACTGCAGAGGAAAACTTGGACACACACATGCACACAGGGAGAATGCCATGTGAAGATGAAGGCAAGTATCTACAAACCAAGAAATATCAAAGGGTGCCAGTTAACTACCAGAGTCCAGAGGAGGCAAGCAAAACATTCTCCCTCACAGCCCTCCGAAGGTTTGAACCTACTCTGCCAACACTTTTAACGTGAACTTCAAGCTTTCAGAACTCTGAGACAATAAAAAATAAATGCTGCAACCAAGTACCACACAACAATTTGTGTGGCACTTTGTTACAGCATCCTCAACAACCTAATACACCAGTTTACTCAATTCTTAAATCCAAGTGGAGATGTTCATAAAGGAAGAGAAAAAACTAGCAGCCTCTGGGGTAGCGCTGGTCCTGGCTGGGGAGAGGGTGTTACCTGATGAGCCCGGAGCAAGGCAGTCCTCCGATACATGTAGTCCTCAGACTTGATCACATACACCATCTTGTAGGAGTTCAGCTTGAACCTACACTCCAGTTTATCCAGGCTATCCACATTCTCCATGCTCTTCTTGCTGTTTCCTTCCTTCCCTTCCTTTTCTTGCTGTTCTCGACCACGCTGACACTTCCGGATCCGCCGCAGGTTCCTACAAAGCAGAAAGCCATGAATGATGAGAGCTAGTCCAGACAGATTTCTATGACTCCCCTAAGAGTTTTCCTTATTATATGCCTTCACAGTATTCATCACTATTTTATTTTATTTTTTTAAAAAAATATATACTTTGATTTTTTACAGAGGGGAAGAGAGAGGGAAAGTTAGAAACATTGATGAGAGAGAATCATCGATCAGCTGCCTCTTGCACACCCCCTACTGGGGATGTGCCCACAACCAAGGTACATGCCCTTGACCGGAATTGAACCAGGGAACTTTCAGTCCACAGGCTGATGCTCTATCTATTGATCCAAACCAGTTTTGGCTCTCATATAAAAAATGTCCAATGATTTCATTGTTAAAAAAAAAAAATTCAGCTGCAGGGAAAAACAGAAAAGCAGAAATCTTCAACTACCTCCTACCCCTAATTCTTCAAAAATCCCGCTTGCCTTAGCAGAGATAACCTCTGTCAGCAGTTTTGCTTTGAAATCTTCTAGGTATCCTTGAAATAACATGTAATCATTTGCTATGGTTTTGCTCTTGGAATTTGTTCAAGAGAAAATAGAATCACACTATAAATATTATTCTATTATTCTCAACTTTTCACTGACTCCATGAAGATTTGTCTACATATAAAATTGTCTCTCTTTAATGGCTGCAGAGGAAATGTGCCTCAATTTACCATTCCCTAACAGAAATCAATCAGGACTTCCTCATTTGAACCAGAGTACAGAAAATTATTTAAATGCCCATTTTCTCAATTATTCCAAAGATGGAACATAATTAATACTATTCTACATATCTAGGAAAAGAGATAAACATCAATGGGTGCCTTGGTAGGTAGATAGTGCTTAATTCTCTGCAACAAACAGAAAAAGATTGTTAATTAGGCAGTTATATTTCCAATACTTTATTTAAAATTACTGTTTCAGTGAGTATCTCTGTATCCATTTATCTCTGTAGGACAGCAAGTTCTTTTTCCATTTTTTTATTAAGGTATTATATGTGTACATATCTTACCTTTGCTTCCCTACCCCACTCCCATACATGCCCTCAACCCCCAGCATTTTGCGTCCGTTGGTTTTATTTATATGCATGCATACAAGTCCTTCAGTTGATCTCTTATCTCCCACACCTCTCCCTAACCATCCTGCTGTAATTTGACAATCTGTTTGATGCTTTACTGTCTCTGTATCTATCTTTTTGTTCATCAGTTTACAATGTTCTCTATTATCCATAAATGAGTGAGATCATGTGGTATTTTTCTTGCATTGACTAGCTTATTTCACTTAGCATAATATTGTCTAATTCCATCGAGGTTGCTGCAAATATTAAGAATTCCTTCTTTTTTATGGCAGCATAGTATTCCATTGTGTAGATGTACCATGGTTTTCTGATCAAGTCATCTGCTGACAGTTACCTAGGCTGTTTCCAAATCTTAACTATTGTAAATTGTGCTATGAACATAAGGGTGCATGTATGCATTCTGATTGGTGTTTCTAGTTTCCTAGGATATACTCCTAGGAGTGGGATTACAGGGTCAAATGGGAGTTCCATTTTCAGTTTTTTAAGGAAACTCCATACAATAAGTTCATATAATAAGGCATATAATAAGTTCTCCACAGTGGCTGCACCAGTCTGCATTCTCACCAGCAGCGTACAAGGGTTCCTTTTTCTCTGCATCCTCGCCAACACTTGTCGTTTGTTGATTTGATGATAGACATTCTGATAGGTGTGAGATGGTACCACATTGTCATTTTGATTTGCATCTCTTGGATAATTAGTGATTTTGAGCATGTTTTCATGGGTCTCTTGGCCCTCCTTCTGTCTCTTTTTGAAAAGATTCTATTTAGGTCCGTTGCCCATTTTTTTTATTGGATCATTTATCTTCCTTTTATTAAGTTGTATATGTTGCCTGTAGATGTTGGAGATTAAACCTTTATCAGTGATAACATTTGCAAATATGTTCTCCCATACAGTGGGCTTTCTTGTTTTGTTGATGGTTTCTTTTGCTGTAAAAAAGCTATTTATTTGATGTAGTCCCATTTGTTTATTTTCTCTTTAGCTTCCATTGCCCTAGGGGCAGTATCATTGAAGAAGTTCTTTCCGCACATGTCTGAGATTTTGCTGCTTGTGGATGCCTCTAGTATTTTTATGGTTTCCCATCTTATGTTTAAGTCCTGTGTCCATTTTGAGTTTATTTTTGTGTATGGTATAAGTTGGTGAACTAGTTTCATTTTTTTGCATGTATCTGTCCAATTTTCCCAACACCATTTATTGAAGAGACTGTCTTAGCTCCATTGTATGTTCATGCCTCCTTTGTCAAATATTAATTGAGCACAGTGGTTTGGGTCAATATCTGGATTCTCTATTCTATTCCATTGATCTATATGTCTGTTCTTGTGCCAGTACCAGGTTGTTTTGAGGACAGTGGCTTTGTAATACAATTTGAAATCTGGTATTGAGATCCCTCCTACTTTATTCTTTTTTCTCAGGATTAGATAGCAAGTTTTTTGATCCAAGGACCCAAACTCAATTCAAGAGGTCTCTAAATTCAAAGCTATTTTCATAACAATACCAAAACATTAACTGCCCCCATTTACTGCATTAATATCTGGCTTCACAGTTCAAAAGTAATGGTAAAAATGATGGCAACAAACTATTCTTAGAAATCTTTGCATTCTTCTCTGGGCATGCAGTAGCGATTAAAAAGATAGATGGCTTCACTTAAGAACGCCCTAATGAAAAGTACCTTTAAAAAAATATGTTTTTATTGATTTCAGAGAGAAATGTTCATAATGAGAACAATCGGCTGCCTCCTGCACACCTCCTAGAAAGGATGGAGTCCACAATCTTGCATGTGCCCTGACGTGAAATCTAATTGTGACCATAGTTCAGGGGTTGAAGCTCAACCACTTAGCCTCATCAGCTGGGGAAGAAGTTAACATTTTAAAATTAAATCCCAGTCCCTCAATTCACATCATTTTAATATACTGTAGGTAAAATGGGAACTACACAAGAAGCACCTTTGTGTGCTGAAGTACAATAAAATCTTTGAAGAAAGGCACTTGAGGTCTGCTGAGTTGCAAATGGATCACCGATTTTACCTGAAAAAACTGACTAGCCAGTCTAAGATATATGCCACATTTTTTTCCTCAAAAATGAGCAAGGGAGCTTGGCACTTCAAGGAAAACTATTACATGTATTTGTTGTCAATAAGATTTAAGCTTTCAAGTAAAACTTTGAATTTTGTAAACTGGTGCTTGCCACCATGAGCTGAAAGCTTCCCATTATTTAAAGACCAGAGGCCCAATGCATGAAATTCATGCAAGAGTAGGCCTTCCTTCCCCCAGCTGCTGGCACCAGCTTCCCTCCAGCCACCAGCAGATACCTGGGACCCAGGCTACCCTCTGGCAGGCACCCGGAACCTGGTCTTCCCTCGTAGCCCCAGCTTCACCTGGAAGGTTGTCTGGAAGGATGTCCAGTCTAATTATCATATTACACTTTTATCATTATAGACTAGGAGCCCACTGCAGGAAGATTCCTGCAAGCAGCTGCAGCGGCCACCCACTCCACCCCGCCCACACTCCTTCTGGCAGCCACCTTGCTTTCTGCTTTTCCTCCCTTTTCCTTATAAGCTGTCTTTAGTCTTCACTCCTCCCTCCCTCAGCATATGCAAATTAACTGCCATCTTTGTTGGGTTGATTTGCATACTCGCTCTGATTGACTGTGGGCGTAGTGAAGATAATGGTCAATTAGCATTTTTTCTCTGAGCGTAGATGTATTTGATGAGGTCAATGGCAATATTAATAAGTGTGTTTTTTAATATTGTAAAATGAAAATGTGTAAACTCTCAACAATTTTAAGTTTATAATTCAAGAAAGTATGACAAATATATATTCATGTTTACATTTCAATTCAGTCAAAATTCCTCTGTGTCTCGTTGAAGTAAATACTCAGGAAACCACTCTTTTCCTTTCCATTCTTACTTTTAGTTTTTCTTGTTCTGATTTAATGAAAAAGCAAGTCAAATGATTTAATTTAAATAAAATAATACAACATATTCAATTCTGTATTTGGCTTCTTTAGCTCAAAATATTGTTGAGATTCAATTTTGTTGTGTGATTCAACACTCAAGATTCCGGATTGTGCTTTGTTGCTGTGTAATATTCCATTTTATACCTAAATATATTTTATCAATTCACTTAAAAAGAAAAAAAGGAAAATGTGTAAACGTTTGGTAGGTTTGCATAACTTAGTGAATTATAATTTTCCAAATAACCAATTGCATGAAGTTATAATGCATGAAAAAGAATCAGACTACAAAATAAACCAATGGTTTGACATAACTGTATGAAAAAGATCATTAGTACTTTCACTGATATTGTAACTAATCCTTAAGAAACTACTACTTAAAGAGCTTTGATGTCATATCAAAGAATGCATATTTGAGTAAGGCCAGATTTTCTTTGCATATTTTAACCAAACAATATAGTGCAACAGACTGAATACAGAAAGAGATATAAGAATCCAGCATGAAAAAGTTTTGCAAAAATGTAATGCAATGCCACTCTTTCACTAATTTTTGTTTGGAATAGCTTTTCATTATAAAATTACTACTGGCTCGGCGAATAGATTTGTGCACATTGAAAGGAAATTAATTAGAAGAAAAATTCATGAGATAATTACATTACTGCAAAAAATTACATGTCAAAATATTATCTACATATATAAAAGCCTAAGCGAATAAACAACTAAACTGGTCACTATGATGTGCACTGACCACCAGGGGGCAGACACTCAATGCAGGAGCTGCCTCCTGGTGGTCAGTCAGTGCTCTTCCATAATGGGAGCACCCCTCAGCTGACCAACCGTCTTGGTTGCCCACTAGCCCAGTGGCAGCCACTCACTTCCCCAGTAGTCCTGCAGGTCCAATCTCCAGAAAATGGGCCAGGTACCGCCAGCCTCCTGGAAGTCAGCCTTAGGCACCACAGCCGCTTCCCCTCCCTAGACACTCCACAAGGAAGAAATGATAAAAAAGCAGTTGCCAGGTGGCTCCCAACAACCAGCATGAATGTCAATGAGATGGATCTGGATCCTGGGCAGGCAAGGGTGTATTACCGCCTGCCCGGAGGGCTGATCATATCCTGCCCCTGCCACACCCTTCTTGGGATGGGTGCCAGATGCAGGGCTCACAGCTAGTAAGCACTGCTGTGGCTGCACAAGCCTCTCCTAATCAGGACTGACTGCGTGTGAGCCCGCGGCAGGCGCAGTGGGGCCAGGATGAGCAGGAGGGCAGACAGGAGTGTCAGGCAGTGTTGGGCTGCCAGTTTTGGCCCAATCCCACAGGCCACCCTGAGGGACCACACAAATTAGTAAAATGTATATTAAAATAATATGTAAACTTATTAATAAACAATATTCTGTTGATGACGTTAGTTTCTTTTGGCTTCAGAGGCATATTGTGCCAATAGCTGATCTTCAGATATATTTTGTCAATGCCACTGCTTTCTTTCAGCTTCAGAGGTACATTGTGCCAATAGTTGGGTCTTCAGATACATTATGGCATTGCATGCGATTGGTGCCAGGGAGAGCTTTATATGTATTGTGTGTGCACGAGTCAATGTTTATTTTTAAATTGCCAGTGCGTGACATATGTACCAGCCAGCCAGTCAATCAGTAACTTAGCCTTTTATATATATAGATTTTTAAAAAATATATATTTTATTGATTTTTTTACAGAGAGGAAGAGAGAGGGATAGAGAGTTAGAAACATCGATGAGAGAGAATCATCGATCAGCTGCCTCTTGCACACCACCTACTTGGGATGTGCCTGCAACCAAGGTACATGCCCTTGACCGGAATCAAACCCGGGACCCTTTAGTCCGCAGGCTGACACTCTATCCACTGAGCCAAACCGGTTTTGGCTATATATCTAGATTTTTGATAACATAATGTGTTTAGTATTATTGTTTTTAAATGAATTCATTAACTTTTGAAACATTCTCAGTTTTATTTTCTAATGTGGTAAATGTAACTAGATATAAATCATATAAACAAAAGCTTTTGTAGGTACTCAATCTCTAAAAGTGAAGAGATCTCAAAGCCAAAAACACTGAGAACCTTAGATATTAAGGCAAATTATTAGAAACCAAAGTTCTACGGAAAAGTTCCCATACATGAACATTCTGACCCCAGAATGATTGTATCAACTTATATCCTTCCCATGGAATATGAAAATGCCTCCCTTTCCTACACTGCCTACAATATGTGTTACAAATATTTCTAAAATGTTGCTGAATACAAACACATGAAATATTTATTTTCCTGTGTCAGAAGCATGGAAACTAAATCTGTTTTGTTTGCCTGGCACAGAGCAGCTGCTTGGGGTGTGCTCAATGAATCAATGAAAAAAAGAAACTGGCAGAGCCCTTCTGCTCACACTACCATCCATGTTCTGATTAGGACTAAGCCTATAATACTGGGATAACATCTTTCTGGTAATGTAAAGCATGAGATTTCAATTAAAATTTTGGCAAGATTTCAATTTTGGGAAGGAAGAAAGCCAGTCTATTATAGCAAAACCTACTTTCTACTTTTGAAACTCTTCTTCAACCTTCCATAGAGGACCAGCATTACAATCTGCCTACATATGTGCAGGATGAATTAAAAAGATTCTGTGAAGGGAGTTAACAAAGCAGGTCTAAGATTATTATCATTTGAGAGCCCTGCTAACAAGGTTGTCCCCCTTGGATATGGGGACATTTCCACCATTCCGGAAATGGTAAGAGTGGCTCTCTCTATATAAGCTGTTTGCTCAAAATATATGGCTTATGCTGAAAATGTGCTCTCCTTCTGGAAATGTGGTACATGCTAGGCAGAGAGTGCCTACATGAATGACTAGCACCCAATAAAAAAAACTATGGCACTGAGACAGAACCTAATGAGCTTCCTTGGTAGACAGAATTTCAAACAGATTGTCACAATTCATTGCTAGAGGAATTCAGTGTCCTGTATGACTCCAATATAAGAGGATTCCTCTGACTTTGTTACAGATGACTGACTTACCCTTTGCTGATTTAGCTTTGTGTCTTTTCAATGTAATAAGGAAAGTAAATTGTCATTGATTCTCTAAAACTCTCATTTCTCTGATGCTCTGGCACGAGCTCCAAGTAAGCTTCTGTTTTAACAGCAACACAAACCTTGATTAGTGCCCTCAGCAGAAAGAACAATGAATAGAGTAAGTGAAAAACGAGAATCTAAGAAGACATTTAACTTTCTGTTGCTTAACCATGCACAAGTGTATGCTGCCAATGCATGACTTAGTTCACTTACCTTGGGAGAAATACTGGTTTCCGTGCCAGATGCTCACGAAGCTCAGGAGAGGTAGTATCAGAATGCATGTATCGCTCCACATAGTCTGACCAGCGCTAGGATTATAAACGCAAAATAGGAGTGGGAAGAGAGAAAAACCTGAGCTCTATCCTCCATCACCAGCAAATTATATTACTAAAATTCCTAAAATTTCAAGATAAAAAAAAAAAAAATATGTTCCCATAATGACATGTTTGTTACTTGGTATTGAAACATAGTTTTGAAAGTCTGTTAGATCAGCTATTTTCTACCTTTTTCATTCAGGGCACACATAAACTAATTACCAAGATCTGTGGCACATGCCCTGGCAGGGTGGGTGGGTTGGAGCATCATCTTGTACACCAAAAGGTTGTGGGTTCACTCTCCAATTCAGCGCATATGGGAGGCAACCAATTGATGTTTCTCTCACACATCAAAGTTTCGCTCTCTTTATATCACCCCCCATCCCCGCAAAAAAAAAAAAATTAATAAAAAAAATATCCTCAGATGAGGATGAAAATAAAAATTACAATTCTGTGGCATACGAAACAATGTACTTTTTGCCGATATAACAAAAAAGTTAGGTATAATTTTGATTCACTCACACCAGAAAACTATTATCATATTGGCTGTCATTTTTTAAATTTGACAATCTAAAGCAGGGGTCCTCAAACTTTTTAAAGTGGGGGCCAGATCACAGTCCCTCAGAGAGCTGGAGGGCCGGACTATATGAACTACTAATTCCTACTGTAACACCTCGGCTGCGCTCACTGCCCAAAAAACCTGGCGGGCCGGATCAGACTCCTCTGCGGGCCGCATGTGGCCCGCGGGCCGTAGTTTGAAGACCCCTGATCTAAAGGGATATGTCAGTGCTCCTAACCAAATAGGAATTGCATGTTTTAAAAATTTTTGTGGCAAACTAGTTGAAAGTCACTGCGATAGATAGCAAAACCCAGTTTCTCTGAGATACTTAAAAGTTACCAGAAGTCATAAATATGTATAAAATGGCTTATTCACAAGTTTTATTTCCTCCGAGTGTTTTTGTTAAATAAAATATTAGTGGCAAATGTTTGAAAATCAGTATCTTTCACATTAAAATCTGGACTTCTGGCATCTCTAAGAAAAAATTAATGATCTGGCAACCATGAACCAATATTCCCACAAAACAACAGTCTCCCTTCTATATTCTCCCAACATCATACACGTGGCTTACATTCTCATTAATATTACTAGTTACACCCAGGTATGATAACCAACTCACTGTGTCTACTCGGTGGAGATTGAAACCTCCTGGTTTAATCTAATCCAATAAAAAGTAAACATGACACAAAAAATCAAGATGAAATAGGGCAGATGCCACTTCATTTGTTGTTTCTTACATTTAAGGACATTAACAGAAAAGTTGCCAACCATAAGGTTTCCTCAGAGGAGATGGCCTTACTGATAGTAGCTGAGACTGCCATCAACCCCAAATAGCTACCTCCAGATAGCTCTTCTCTTCAGCTGAAGACAAGGCTGAAATGATCTGTTCTTTAAAGAGCATCAGGTCTTGACCCTTAAGCAGACCTACAGCTGTCTTGGCCTTCTAGAAGACAATCAATGAGGAGTCTCTCAGGACATGACCGCTCCCTCAGCAAAGCTTCTGCAATATACTTGTCATACCTCAGCTTCTACAGGGTCATCTGAGTTCTCCTCTTCTGTGTCCAAAAGCTCAATAGTCAGCTGAACCTGGCCTTGGCTCTGAATGAACATAAGCTGCAAATAAGAAACCTGAGTGTAAACAAAGACCATCTCCAAAGCTTTAACCTAGCTTCTTTAGGGTTTAGAGGCAATAAAGTCATACAACTCTGTTCCAATGGAAAAAATGAGGAAGACAAAAACTTAGGAGGCATGTGACTAAAAAGGCAAAGTTTAATCTTGCTTCCAGTAAAATAAAATGTTAGTGCAAAAAGCACCATTTTATATTTCATACTTCTTAAATTAGCTAGAATAATCAATGTCAATAAGAGTGCTTTAAAGTCAGAACTATACAATGTCAAAGCCATTTCACTTGATAATCCCATTTCTAGGACTTAACACAAAGATGTAAACAAGTCTACAGTATTCTATATAATAAAAGCCTAATATGCTAAGTGTCTGATTAACCAGTTGGACGTTCAACCAATCAAAGTGTAATATTCTACTGATATGCTAAGGCTGCTCAACTGCTAGCTATGATGTGCACTGACCACCAGGGGGCAGATTCTCCAATTGGCAGTATTAGCTTGCTGCTGGGGTCCAGCCAATTGGGATTGAGTGAGATGGGCCAGATGGAGACGCCCTAGAGCCCTCCTGTAGTCCCTCCCGGGCTGGCCAACCTCCCACATCTCTCCTCGGCCCTGATTGTGCACCAGTGGAGTCCCTTGGCCTGGTCTGCACCCTTTCACAATCCAGGACCCTTCAGGGTATGTTGGAGAGCCGGTTTCAGCCCAATCCTGCAGGCCAGGCTGGGGGATCCCACTGGTGCATGAATTAATGCATTGGGCCTCTAGTTTTAAAAAAGAAGGAACTTTCTCAAACCAAAATGAAGATGAAAACATAAACACAACCAAGAGGAGCAATTGCATTCCCACTGCAATGAAGATTACCGGAGGTATCACACACACCACGGAGGTAAGGAACACAAAACATTGATGTATTAAGAAGTGATCTGCTATAATAGTATTAGTCATATTGGAAGTTCTTCAAAAGCAAGTCATGTGTTGCACAAAAGAACTATCAAATGATGATGGCACATGGATCTCCCCTTTCAGAATCCTAGGACTCTCACTGTCCTTATTCTAAAGGGATTGCTGCAGACAAGGTCATGATTCAAGTCACATCGAAGATCAGCACTTAGAAGACAGCCTGATAATAATTTATTTCAACCTCTTTGGTTTAGACAGAAAAAAAAACCCCTAAAATTCAGAGTAAATAAACAGGACTAGAAGCCAGCTATGGTTTCTGATTTGTTCTAGAGAAGCTTTAGAAATTCCTATCTTCTAATAAAATTTAAAACATGACAAGAATATAATATATACACAAATACAAGCAAAGTTACTTCTAAAATAGATGGGAGAAAAAACCTGCATCCAGGACTATGCTAAACCCCTCTGCCACTAAGATGACCTAGAGCATGGTCAGCAAACTGCAGCTTGCAAGCCACATGCAGCTGGCTCTTTGGCCCCTTGAATGTGGCTCTTCCACAAAATACCACGGCCTGGATGCGTCTATTTTGTAGAAGTGAAGTTAGAAGAAGTAAGTTAAAAATTTCAATCGTTGTACTGTTGATATTTGACTCTGTTGACTAATGAATTTGCCGACCACTGACCTAGAGTGTCTAGATTACTACTATTGCTCCAAGGAAATCACCCTTCAAAGTGATATTGAGTAGGCAGTCTACTCTCAATTAGGGATGTCGAACTCAATCAGAGAAGGGGCCAAAATCTAAAATCCAGCCTAAATCACGGGCCGAATGGTTTACTGAACAGTCATAAACTGACAATGTCATAAACTGACAGCGGAGTGCAGTGATGACAGCGCGGTGCAGGCCACATTGCAAGGCCTGGCGGGCTGGATCTGGCCCGCGGGCCTTGTGTTTGACACATGTGCTCTACATGCTTAAAATTGAACTCAATTTTATCCCAACAGGCTCTTCCACCTGTATCCTGTCTTCATAGGCCCTTTCCCATGCGTTCACCCAGCTTCACCCAGTTCACCCAGTTTACCCTCTCCTCTGTAATCACTCTCCAAGCCTTAACTAGCTAGCTTCATTATTAGACTGCTCACACCTATCACCCAAATTTAGTTACCTGGCCCCATGAGCAAACTCATCTCTGATTCCTCTGCATTTCTTACTCAGTGCTACCAAACTGTCTTCCTGAAAACTCAAATCCAGTGGGATATTTAGTCCTTAATAATAAGGACTTATTATTATTTTCATAAACCACAAGAAAATCCAAACCATTTACTTACTAAAGATCCTCTACCACTTGGACACCCTCCGTCTACATGCCTCTTCCACCAATATCCTTCCTATACTTCATTTTCTCAACACACAGTCACTGAATGTTACTACTTAACAAACAGGAGAAATTGTAAACGGGAACATGGCTCCATGCTCCAACTCCCTCTCCTATTCTGTGGGAATAGTATAGGCCATCTGTAAGCAGACTGTGAAACCTTGGGAACCTGGCTAGCAATTCAATCTAAGAAAGTCAAAGAGAAACTGCTTCTAGATGTCAGCCTGGATTGTGAACAGCTAGTGTTTCAATCTCACAAATCTTGTGCATATGTTCCTCCCCCTTGCATGCTCTGTTCCTCTGTTTTCTGTACTCTATAAAACCTGTATTGGGAAAATCTGGGTGGTGGCAAAACAATAGCACCGACCAGCTACCCCTGGTCGGGATTTCGTGGGACTTCTTTGGCAGTAGCCAGTGCAGCAGTAAACTTCACTGGTCAGCCACCACCAGTGGGCACAGAAGTCCTAAATACCCATGTCTTTCACAGCTGGCCATTTCTTTGGAATCCACAAACAATACCTAAGATTTTCTAGGATTTCACTTTTTGTCTCTACCCTAGATAAATACTAACACATGCACACAAGGATACAAATACAAGAAAATGCTGTTCAATATAGCCCTATTTGAGATAGTTAAAAAGGAAACAAACAAACAAAAGTTTAAATGCTCACCCATAAGAGAATTTTTTTTTAATATGGTACATTTATTCTATTAAGTATGATACAGCAGTTGAAAAAACTGAGCTAGATCTATATAAACCAAAATAGAGCAATTCAAAGACATACTAAATGAAAAAAGCAGGATGTAAAATATGCAGTCTAATATATATCTACATATACATACACATGTATGTAAATGCACAGAAAAGGGTCTGAATGAACATGAAGAGAGCTAAAAATGTCTGAATGTAGAATGTACATAGGAAAAATAAAGGGAGAGGAGGCTGAAGGTTGGGTGGGGAGTGGTGGCAGAGGATTTAAAGGGCTGCTTATGTTTAGCTTACTGCTAACATATTAAATTTTATTCTCTATGTACTACCGCGTTTCCCCAAAAATAAAACATCCTCCGAAAATAAGACCTACTTACAGGTTTCCTTCTGAGTGAAATATAAGGCATCCCCCCGAAAAGAAGGACCCCCTAGGTTAAACATGAGAGATTTGGTCCACTGATTTTGAAAGAAATGGAGTCACAAGAAATTCACCAGGAAATTCAGGAATTGGATTGTTATGATGATGTTCCAGAAGATGATGGCATGATTGTCATTGAATAAATGAGTAAATTCTTGATACTGTAGGATTCAGTTTGTCTGGTTTGTGTTGAAACTACCGTACTACCGTACCGTATACAGGTAATAAATTTCCTTTATTTTCATTTAACAATAAATGTGTACCGTATTCTTCTTCATGAAAAAATAAGACATCCCCTGAAAATAAGACCTAATGCATCTTTGGGAGCAAAAATTAATATAAGACACTGTCTTATTTTTGGGGAAACGGTAGTAAACATTTTAAAGAAGAGGATCACCGTGATGACACAATTTTCCTGGCTACAAAGCCTTTCTTCCCTGATAATTAGTCTTACCTATAGGTCGAATCTGTCCATTCCTTCATAAGGCTATGGCCACAATTTAATACCCTGTTTAACTCTTTATGGGTGGGGAGGCTAATTCTGTTTCACCACCAGCCGAAACCGATTTGGCTCAATGGATAGAGAGTCGGCCTGCAGACTGAAAGGTCCCAGGTTCAATTCCAGTCAAGGGCATGTATACTGGTTGAGGGCACATCCCCAGTGGGGGGTGTGCAGGAGGCAGCTGGTCGATGGTTCTCTCTCATCGATGTTTCTGGCTCTTTGTCCCTCTCCCTTCCTCAGTGTAAAAAATTAATAAAAATATATTAAAACACACACACACACACACACACACACACACACACACACACACACAAAACCTAACACACAATGCCGAAACCGGTTTGGCTCAGTAAACAGAGCATCGGCCTGCGAACTGAAAGGTCCCAGGTTTGATTCCAGTCAAAAGGCATGTACCTTGGTTTCGGGCACAATCCTAGTAGGGGATGTGCAAGAGGCAGTTGATTGACGATTCTCTCTCATCAATGTTTCTAACTCTCTATCCCTCTCTCTTCCTCTTTGTAAAAAACTCAATAAAATATATTTAAAAAAAAAACCCACAACTAACACAATAAGTGCATAAGAAACACGTATAGATTTAAACCTTTATAGAAAAGCTTAGAGAATCTCTTCTGTAATGGGAAAGTCCTCAGGTATTAGAACATCAGATCTGAGGACTGAACTGAAAAACTTGCTACCAATTCTTTGATTCTAAATTAAGCAAACATTACTGGTGCTGAATTAGAAATGAAAATAACTGAAAGTAGAAGCAGACAACAAAATAAAACATTTGGGGTCAGATTAATAAACTATTCAGAACCTATGGAACTAGATCAAACTGTTACTTAGCTTTCTTCCCTGTTCAGCCAATCACAAATCTTAATCTGGGTCATCTGAACTTGCCCTTCTTGTGTGTAAATACATATAGGCTTTACTCAACTATACACATTTATTACAAAGCAGCAATCATAATACACATACTTTTATGTCCTTTTATCTACTTTCAATATTTTTATACCAGTAATTTATAATGAATTTTAAGGGCTGCAAAATATGCCATCCAAGTATTTATGCAATAGAGTACCATTAACCACTCCCATAGTGGGTTGGACATTTAGGCTGTTTCCAGCAATATACTTTTCAAATCAGCCATTACAATGATGGAAATCTGGAAACAACTTAGGTGTCAAATAAGGCAAGCATGAAATATCAAATAGTCTCAAAAATATGCTGAAGACTCACAGATGTTGCTAATTGCACCAAACAACTTATGAATCTTTTCTAATAAAGAGGGAATATGCTAACTGACCCTCACACCATCTCACCCGTGGTGGCGCCCAGTCTATAAGGAGGGGATGTGTTAATTGACTGCCACACACTCAAAGATGGCCTCTGGAGTCCCCCAGTCGCCCATTGCCAGCCCGAAGCACAGGCAAGCCTTGGATGGCGGCTAGGCCCCAGGGGTGCCTGAGGCTCAGGTAGCCAGAGCCAGCCAAGGTTGCGTTGCTGGCAGTGGTGGCAGCAGAGGTGTGATGGGGTGTCGCCTTCCCCTGATCGCCAGGTCACCTCCTGCCTCTGAGGGCTCGCAGACTGTGTGAGAGGGGGCAGGCCTCCGCCCCCCACTCCAGTGCATGAGTTTTCATGCACTGGACTCTAGTATATATATAAAATTCTAGAAATGATTATTTCTGGGAAGAATTGTGGCCAATCTTTCTTTTTCTCTGCATTTCTTATCTTTTCTACAATTAAGGATTACCTTTTAAACATTTTAAAACAATATACTTACAAAACACTATCATATAAAAAAACATTCAAAGAAAAGCAGAAGACAAAATTATAAAAATCATATATCAATAAAACAAGTAATTTTTTGTTAAGGCAAGAAAGTAAGAGACTGTCCATATGAGACTTTACTTCTATTTTTCCATGTTTTTTATACATTCTCCAGTGAGATCACAGGAACTCTAAGGAGGTTCCAGCAGTGGAATCACAGAGTCAAAACACTGCTCTTTGACTTCTGGTAGAAATGATCCCAAGAACTTCCCCTGTTACCAGCACTGTTATTAACTACATGAGTAACTCTCACCTTAAAGCAGTTCTCCTCTGACATGAGCTGTTCGGCTTTCCGCTGATATGCTGACTCCAAGAGACTCCTCGAACTCTGTGTGTTCAGCTGGCCTCCAGTAGCCCCATTATTGTTTTCTGCCAGGTAAAGGTCAGTCACTTGCACACAGATCTCATCACTCACAATGTGCTGAAGCTGGAATCAAGCAAAGACAAGTAGACAATGAATCAAGAAAATATTTCTCCTTGTCATACACTCAACCTTCCTTTGATAATTCCAGTCACTTAGTTCAAAAAGAGGAAGAGGTTTTGGGAATTGGTAATTTTAAAAAATCAGTCACACAAAACCATTATTATCTTTTTCTTGGAGAATAACTAAGCCAAAATCTTCAACCATATCACTGGTCCATGAGTAAAACATTCATATCTATTGTATTTAAAAGCAAAACTATAAACAATGGTTATTAATGTGCTACCTATTTAGTAAAGTTCTAAGGAACTTAAAAAAATTTTTTTACATAAAAGAAAATTCCCATGGTCTCCTATTTTTAGGTCACTTCTCGACCATTTACAATTTGCTTGGAAGAGTCTGGAGAGTGGTGTTGTTACATGAGATAAATTTACATGTTTGTTGTTCATTATTTCCTCTAGATGTGTGAGATCATGTGATCCAGACCCAGAGAAAGAGAACCAGTGATCAGACTCTCAAACCTCAGAGGGAAAGTAAGGGAGGATGGGGGTAAGGGGAAGAGATCAATCAAAGGACTTGTGTGCATACATATGGGCCTAGCCAGTGGCCATGGACAACGGGGGTTGGAGGTGGGGGGGCATATCTAGGGAGGGGTTTGGGATGGGAATGGGGGAATAAGGACAATTATGTGAGACCATAATCAAAAAAAAAAAAATTTACATGTTTGATAATAAAACTCACTGTGTGCTCAAGGTGAGGAGAGGGACCTTAGAAAACCATGAAAGCAAGAACCATGTCTATATCCCCAGTCCTAATACAAAGTCTGAAACTCAGTATTTAATAAACTGTTGCTGAATTAACAGCTAAGGCCTCAGCTGAATGAGCAGAGCTTTCTGACCCCTAAGGCAGTGTTTGGCAAACCACTGCTCCAGAGCCACAAGCGGCTCTTTGGACCCTTGAGTACTATGTGTAGAGAGCCTCCTGGGAATGCTCTTTTGAAATTTCCCGCCCTGAGGCAAGTAAACACCAGAAAGTAGACAGCAAGTTTACATATGAATGGCTGAGGGTTTGCCTCTTTCCCAACAGAGATTTTGTGACCACTTTAAAAGCAGCTGTGCCAGGCCTATTGGCTGGAAATTTAAAACTTTTAAGTCAAATGATCTAAATGTATTAAAATTTATAATACAGAAAGGTTAATCTGAGTATGCCTAGTATGAAGTCTAGATGATAGAAGTTAATCTATTAATTGAATATGCCTTATATTTTATTTGAAATGTATCCTTAAAAATGTAAAAGTATTGTTGATTTGAGAAATGCTAAGTATTTAATTTTGCCACCTAAAATTTAGAGCTCTGAAAGTTTAATTAAGGTCTCTTTTCTTGCCATGAAGAGGTTTTAAAGCTACACCCTTTAGGGCAGGTAGGCGGGTTCCAGCCAGCAGTCATCTTTAAAGAATGTGTTAATTTGCATTAAAATGGCTACACCTTTTCAAGCAGCCAAAAGGTGGCTCCTTTGAAATCAGCTTTTCACCAGTAGCCATTATTTTCTCTAAGGACAAGTTTACATGTGAATACCTACAAGTTTGCTTCTCAGTTTCCCCGGGGAAGGAAAAAACATGGTTTAAAGTTATTAGATTTTTAAATTTATTCTTAAGAATATAAAAGTTTACTAATAAAGAACTGCTGAATATTTGATTTGCAAATTCTGAAAGTTTAAAATACAAATTGAATTGGAATGAATTAAATATCTAAAGTATAATGTGTTTTTGAGAAAATAGAATGTGTTTTAAATAATTAAAAATTCAAAAACTGTTACTTATTGGTCTGATTGAAAAAGAGGATTAATTCTGTGATCCAGTTTAAATGTAATTGATATTCTTTAAGATAATTTAAGTGTTATGCCCAGACTTCGTGATCCCCAAGGACCACCAGGGAGCTGAGTCCCATGCAATAAACAAAAGAGCCTTTTCCATGCTAGCATGGGCGCTGTCCCACTCACGCTGGCAGCATGGCGGGAGAGCGAATTTCACCCAGTCCAGGGGTTTTACTCCGGTCGGTGGTGATGTCACTGCCTCGGCTAACCCTGATTGGTTGGGTGAGGGCTAGGGTTCAGTTACAGAATGGAGGATAACTCCGCCCTGCCACACAGTGGAGTCAGGAGCCCATCCTCGCCCCACCCTGCCCTCTCATAAGTATGTAATCCTTAAATCATATATATAAATATGTATATTTGATCTTTCCAAGTGTATTTTAAGGTTCTGAAAGTAACTTTTAGACGTTTCATGTTTAAGCATATAACTACTTCTTCCCAAGGCTTTAGTGGAGAGCTCCCTACATCAAAAAAGGGAACTTCAGGATGTTTACAGCTCCGCCAAGAGTAAGACATCCATCCTATGGTGGCACAAACATTGCTAACATTGAAGGCCCCTGGGATATGGGAAAATATGTTCAGACAGTCACTAAACTAGGATTTCCTAGGCCACCCGATGGCTGTCTGATAAGCATCCCCTACTCCCCTCCTGCCCTAATAGTACTACTACTGAGTTGGGAGCATTTCCTCAATGGCAAGATTGTGCCAGTGAGACATAATATTTCTGGCTCTGACTTGTATGTATTGGATTGGTCCCACAGGCTTGATCCTAAATATCCCTACCACGAGGCTATGTCACCAGGAGGGTTTATAGGTAATGCCCTAACCACAAACCCAGGAAATTTATAGAAAGGTCTGTGGTGTTTAGCCACTGCTCTTGATTTTCTTAATTTTACTGGCTCTTTTTCAGCTAACACTAAAGGAGTATGTACTTTGAGTCCTTGTTATGGCTTACGAGCCTGTGTCCAGCACCCATATGTATTGGTTTTTATACGTATTTAAATAAATAAATGCCAAAGAGCTGTCCAACGCCATCACTGTAACCTTACCAGCTGTGTCTCCAGGCATAACCTGAATGAAGATATATTAATTTTAAAGCAGCCTTCTTTTATTATGCTTCCTACCAATATAACAGGAAAATGGAATCATGATGTAGGCCTTCAAGCATTGCAGGAATTACACAATCAGCTGTCCAGGGAAAAGCATGCTTTGGGACTTATTATTTTTGGTGTTGTTACTCTAGTTACTGTTATTTCATCTGCTGTAACTGCTTCTCTTGCATTGACCCAAAGCATCTAGAATGCAAAGTTTGTCAATGAACTGGTTCAGAATACCTAAACTACATTTCATGATCAAGAAGATATAGACAAACTGTAGTGATAAGACTAGGTAGACAATTGAAAAGTATCAAGATTAAGACAGAAGCTGCAATGCCATGCTTCTTTTACATATATTTGTGTGACTTCAGCCCGCTATAACAGTTCTCTGTGGGACTGGAATAAAATCAAGATGCAACTACAGGGAATATCGAATCATAATAATATCAGTATAGACCTGGTATGGCTACACAAATATGTACAACCCATTCAGAATAGTCAAGATGAAATTATGTCTCTGGCAAATCTGGCAAAAGAATTGCTGGATGATTTAAAAGAATTTAATCCTTGGAAAATATTAAAAAATACCACCTCGTACCTAATTGGATTCCTTTGTGTACTACTAATCTTATCTTCTCTTTTTCAGTCATCAGGAAGCTCCTGCGATCTCAAATATGAAGGATCCAACTAGATGTCCACAAGCTCCATTTAAAAATTAAAAATGGCTGGGACAACTTCAAGCGAACCATCAGAATTATGGGGATCCCAGAAGAAGAGAGAGCAAGATACCGAAAACATACTGAAAGAAATAGTGACAGAAAATTTCCACCTGGTGAAAGAATTAGACTTACAAGTCCAGGAAGCGCACAGAACCCCAAACAAAAGGAATCCAAAGAGGACCATACCAAGACACATCATAATTAAAATTCTAAGAGCAAAAGACAAAGATAGAATATTAAAAGCAGCAAGAGAAAAGCAGGTAGTTACCTATAAAGGAGCGCCCATATGATTGTCAACTGATTTCTCAACAGAAACCATGCAGGCCAGATGGCAATGGCAAGAAATATTCAAGGTGATGAATAGCAAGAACCTACAGCCAAAAATACTCTACCCAGCAAAGCTATCACCCAGAATTGAAGGCCAGATAAAGAGCTTCAAAAATAAAAGAAAGCTAAAGGCGTTCATCACCGCCAAACCAGAATTATATAAATTGCTGAAGGGAGTTCTTTCGGAAGAAAAAGAAAATAAAGATAAAAATTATGATCAACAGCCGAAACCGGTTTGGCTCAGTGGATAGAGCGTCAGCCTGTGGACTGAAAGGTCCCAGTTCGATTCCGGTCAAGGGCATGTACCACGGTTGCGGGCACATCCCCAGTAGGGGGTGTGCAGGAGGCAGGTGATCAATGTTTCTCTTTCATTGATGTTTCTAACTCTCTATCCCTCTCTCTTCCTCCCTGTAAAAAAAATCAATAAAATATTTTTAAAAATTATGATCAACAAATACATAACTATCAACAAATGAATCTAAAAACCAAGGGAATTAAAAAAAAATCTGATGAACAATATTAACTGGTGAATATAATAGAATCAGAGGAATGGAAGGGGAGTGAACTGACGATTCTCAGGGAAAAGGGGAGTGGGCGGGGGTACAGAAAGAGACTGAACATAAACTGCACCTATGGATGAGGACAATGGGGGGTGGGGAAAGGGCAGAGGATGGGGTGGGAACCTGGTGGAGGAGAGGAATGGAGGAGAAAAAAAATGAACATTTGTAATAATATGTACAATAAAGATTTATTTTTAAAAATTTAAAAAATGGGGGAGATGTAGAGGACCCCTTGGGAATGCACATAGATGACCTTTAATTATCATTAAAGGTCATCGAGGCATGAACTCGAGGCATAGGTAGAGCCACGACCTGGGAACATGTTTCCCCAAAATGCAGGAGACTGTTATCAGTACTGATTTCTTATCTTTATCCATGTGCTTGGAATGAGCACATGACAATCCTTCTATTGTGAAATAAAATTTTCCTCAAATAAAACTATCCATTACAATGCCAGAGAATGTTAAAAACAAAACAAACAGAAAAGTAGAAAGCAAAAAGTTAACTGCAATATTTTATTTTAAAATTCTCATAACCACTAAGCTATTCTATTTTTAGGAATTTATGTTCTTTAACTATAACTATTTGTTTTTAGAAGTCTTTAATAACAAGTATGTGTATTTGTACATAAATGAACTCAGTGCAAAGTCAGAGGGTGAATGATATGAGGGCAGTCTAAAAATCCACAACTGGAGATGATTAAAGAAATAACAATTAGTCCAGATAATTGACTCTAATGGAGCATTAAAATAATGCTTATGATAATGTAAACTGAGAAAAGCTTAAGATAGTGTTTTAGAGGGAGAAAAAAAGCAGTTTAAAGAAAATATATTCAAAACATGGTCTCTACCATGTGGACACATACTTTACTAGAGGCTCAGTGCACAGATTTGTGAACTGGTGGGGTCCCTCAGCCTGGCTGTGCCCTCTTGCAATCTGGGACCCCTTAGGGGATGTTGGAGGCCTAATGCATGGAACTGGCCTGTTCCTCACAGGCCAGACCGAGGGACCCCACTGGGGCACTGGGCCTCTAGTATGCATATAAGATTTTTAGTTAATCTCTTCCCACCCTCCCAGCTTCTCCCTTCCCCCTGAGATTCATCAGTCTGTTTGTTCAATGCCTGTGCATTGAGTGTCTGCCCCCTGGGGGTCAGTGTGCATCATAGCTATTGGTCAAATGGCTGAACACTTAGCATATTAACCTTTTGTTATATAGGATACCTTCTTGTTAAAGTAAACCAAGTCACAAACTACCCACCCCTACTCTGTTCTTGAATATATGGCCACTTCTAGAGTCTTTAGAAAGGGCATCATTATAATCCAGGGACAACTAGATAACTCCATACCCAAGCTAGGCTGGTCAGATTCTTACTCCTCTTAATCTGAAACAGTGCAGGATAGACAGAAGAGCATCTGGATGTAAATATCATGTATGTTTGGGTCAGAGGCACTGCCATGGAAAGACAAGGCCAGTAGTAGGGGGTTGAGGATTCAATATTCATTTGCAGAGAAAAGCATTAGAATGAAGCAGATGTCTAGAAAAAAAGCATGCAGGCAAGGGGAGAAAATGTCCCAATCCAATTCCTATATGATCTGGGCATATATTGAGTTTTTACTAGCTACCTATTTTATTCCTAAAACAAATCCCTCTTAGATTAGCCTGGAAATTATAAGATAAATGTATAGAATGACCCTGAAATATATGTTCTCCTCCAGTCAGGAATGAACTTAGGGAGAATACCAAGTGAGATGAGGTGAATAACATGCCTTCAATTGAGGGGTGAAGATGAGAACCATGAACATAGATTTTCAACCTATTGAATTAGGGTTTCTAGATGAAACCTGTTTTCATATAAAAGGACTAAACCTTATGTATTATTGACTCAAAATCATAACCTAGTGCTACTAGTAAATGAACTAATTATATCTATTGTTTCAAAAAGAACACCAATCTTGGCTTATAAAAAATTAGTTTTAATGACGTTATTCCTAGCTGTAGCAGCAGCAAACTAACTTGTAAGCAGAAAAAAAAGAAGCATATGACAACTTTTAGGGGATGTTAACAGGGTTAGTCTCTCAAAAATTATGAACATAGCTAATTATATGCATACAATGATTTCTGCCAGTCATGATATGGACCTCTTAAGGAAAGGCTTAATAACTTCTTTAACTTTCAGGAGAAAACTGCTTGACAACTTTCATCAAGAGGCCAAAATTCAGAAGTGTTTTCCCTGACTCCGAGAAGCTGCTATGGGAGGAATGCAGAATCATGGGTACTCTACAAAGGATTTCATATTTTACCCCAAGAAAACACTTGAGCAACAGACTTTTCTTTCCATAGTGGCAGTGTAGACTTTAGAATTAAAATTATCTTTTTGCTTTTTATAAGTTTTCACTTTATTTACTTTTTGTTAATCTTCAACCAAGGATATTTTTTCCATTGATTTTGAGAGAGTGGAAGGGAGAGAGAGAGACACAGAGAGAAACATTGACATGAGACACATAGATTGGTTGTCTCCTGTACGCACCTCGACCATAGCTGGGGATTGAGCAACCGAGATATGTGCCCTTGACTGAAATAAAACCTGGGACCCTTCAGGAGGGGTTGGGGGGGGGGGGGGGGGGGGGCGTTGCTCTATTCACTGAGCCAAACCAACCAGGGCAAGTTCTCACTTTAAAAAAAGTAGTGCACCAACTACACACTCCCTTTGGAAGTTGACAACTCAAGATATACTGTATAAAATTATCATAGCAATAGAGGACATCAAACATATTTATAAACACACAGGGTGCCACAGGAACAAGCCACAAAACCAACGACAAACCTAACTCGGAGAAATGCTCTATGAAACCCTTCCTGTAAGAAGAACTTCAAATATTAAATGAAAAAAGAATGGAGAATTACCAACACCTATAGAAGAGAAAAGACTATCAGCAGAGAGCTCACCCCTGATAGACGAGAACAGAGCTGGACCAAGAAGGCAGAGATCAGGGTCAGGACCAATGCTGGCTCAACAGGCAGCCAGCAAGAAAGGAGCCAAACATCAGGTGTGAGGCAGGCTCATCCGACTATGAGGGCACACTGAGCAAAGTGAGGAGTTAGTTATGTGGGTGAAGTGTATATTCACTTCCTCTCCCCTCTATAGAAGCATTCCTACATAAACATTATTATAAACCCTTTCTTTGTGCCTGGTCCATCTTTAGGGAAGGCTATCTTCCTGTACCCACCCTCACCCTCACCTGTCTGACAATGCTCTGGATGAGCTTGTCCATGGTGAAGGCAATGTAGGCATGAATGGTGAACATCTCTCGCAGTGAATCTTCATATTGTGATGAGTCAATGTTGCCATCCAGCAGGCTCCGCACCATATCCAGGAAAGCTGGGTAATAATCTTCTACATCAACATCCACTGTGGGGGAGATGGAACAGGTGAGGCTTTACTCTGCTAAAGAAAGATCAGGAGAGTAGGCAGGCAGGTCCCAGAACTGGCCTAAAGAGCATTGAATGAACCAACCCTAGGTATCAAAGCATGCCTTCTCAATCTGAAGAGACACAATCTGACAGGAGGCTACAATCAGCAGCTCTATCGGAGAACAGTGATTCCACAACTTCACCAGCAGCTTCTAGAATTCTGACCATGCCAGAAAGACACTTAGTGACAGGCTGGGCTCAGCATAAGAGAGCAAAATATCCCAGGGAAGAAGTTTCTTCAAAAACTTGTTGGCTCCCCTGCTGAGAGAAAACTATCACCACACCTCCAACCGTGCCTGTGAAGAGCATTTCTCACTTGAGTCTCTTGCTCACCAAGCTATTTGCATGAAATATAGAGGGGCAGGTGAGGAAAACAGATAGTCACACTCTAGCATTGGGAAACTTCTCAGAAACAGAAAAAAAGGTGAGCAAATTAAATACCATATGAATAATAAAGTCAACTGCATCTGTCAAAGTCCCTTTGTTACAAAATGGATTCCAAATGTTATACTTCATAAATTGCACAGTGATGTGTAGCTGCACTTGAACCATTTCTGTCACCAGCTGGACTCTTATCAGTTGTGATGGAGACGTTGGCAACTAGCAGAGTGCTCAGGAATGGTAAAAGGACTCTGACTGCAGCTTACTAAAATAAGGCTCATTTATTTACACAAGGCTCAAAAACATGCAGACTTGAAAGTGGCATGAGGAGGCTACTGGTATATTGGTTGTGCGTTTTTTTTTTAATCTAGGTTCTGGTTACACAGGTGTATTCACTTTGTAAAAGTTCCCTGAGCTATATACAATTTGGATTTGTATACTTTTGAGTATGTGTTACACTTCAATAAAAAGCTTTCACAAAATGACATTTGGTCATCAGTTTGTAAAGTATATACAGGGGCAAAAAGCTAACAGCAAAAGCTGAGTCCGTTTATCTGCAGTGTGATGGGCTTATTCAAGATAAGCAAAACAGGACAATTACTGTTTAAGAGCAGCAATTGGCTTGAGTTTCATCAGAATATCATCTTGTTCAGAGTCACGGCAAAGGCATGAGCCATACTAGTGCTATGAAAAAATGCTGTTCTGTCAGAATAAAGCAATGAGTGCAAATGCACACAAGCTATGATCAGTGAAGCTGGAATTGCCACTCAAGACCGTAAGCCTTAAACCAAGATAAGTCAGTGGTCAAGCCAGGATTAGGCCATTTTCTCTTATTTCTACCCAAGCAGGTGGAAATCACCACACTGAGGTCCAAAAGTTGTCTCTATCAAGCTAGGATTAATCCAGATAAAGGTTTTTAAAATTCCCAGGGTCATTAGCTCTTCAACAGATTGAAGGCTAGGGCCATACATGGGCTTCTTACATTAGCAACAGTTAAAAAAAACAAAAAACAAAAAACAAAAAAACTAATTTGCTCCACAGATTGTCTATTTCCTCAAGGGCACAGAAGGCTTCATGAAAAAGATTTTGACTCATACCTCAAGTATTTATGAACTAAACAGTTATCTAGAAATAGGTGGCACAGAATTACTTAAAGCACATGATGAATGGCTTCCTTATCCCCTATTTATTTTCCTTTTCTTGGTTATCGATCTTCATTTCTGTTTTGCCTATTCTGCTGGCTCACGCCATATCTTGAGTTCCAATCTCCTTTCCATATCCCCATCTCCATTTATTAGGAATGAACCATGAACCCCTCTGGTTAAAGAAAAGTCCTGCCCAAACACATCAAGAAAATTCCCATCTGCCTTAGGCATGAACCACTAGGAATTTATGATCTGTCATGCAATGGAGCCAACTGTGCTGTTTTTGTCTCTCTATCCTTTGAAATTCTTTGTAATAACCCAGAGATCTGCCATTTGGGAAACTGATGGCAACTGACACCCCCTGCTGGTGTCAAGTATCCACAATCCAAGCATTGTAAAGGGTGGTTTGCATATTTTCACTTCTCCCAACAACCTCATAAAGTAACAAGTAGAACCTTCATTTTACAGGTAAACAGGTTCAGAGAGTTAAGTAAGGTCACACAACCAATAAGTTGCAGAACTAGGATTTGAACTTCTCTAAAGCCTGCCTGTGTCCCATGTATAACAGTTCCAAGTCTAACTAGGCGCCAAGGTCACCAACCCCTCACATCTTCTGTGAACACATCTTCTGTTAACCAGTAGTCTAGGCACTCACTAGGTTCTTTAAGACGGAGCTGGATGGCAGGGCTGTCGCTCTTGTCTCGCTTTATGCCCAGCACTTCCCGCTCCCACTCCCTCTCTCGGTTTTCTTCTTCGATCTGCCGTTCTGCTTGGGAACAAATCCGCAGAAGTCTCAAGCAAAGAATCTGGTGCAGTCGCATAAAGATGTACCAGTTGTTATTAACATAGAAGAGGTTGTACACTTCATCCATCCCTCTTAGTTTCTGTGCTGTTGTGTTGCTAAACAGTAGCTTGGACTTGGGGGGGCTGCCCCCAACCCCATTGTGCTTCTTAGCCACCCCTGTGGCCTCATCTACATCCATCTCTTCTTCTTCCTCTTCTTCTACATCAGAGAGATCACCCCTCTGAGCAAAGAGCAGATCTGGAATGAAGTGATGCATGATCTGCTTGATTTTATACTTGTCCTCCTTCTGAATGCCTGTCTGTCTCTTCACGTGGTGGATAATCAGGGCAGCAGCGTCCTCCAGGATCTGCTTGTCTTCATAGGCCAGAGAGAGGTGCGGGCCGGCAGGTACGCTAGCATTTTCTTCAGTAGCCTGCTCTTGCCTCTACCAGGAGAGAGAGATACAAAGTAGTAAGTGTCATGTCCATAGCAACAACCTATCAGTACATTCAATTATTAACTATAGTGACTATTATTTTTCCAATCCAAAACTTCTAGGAACAATAAGGTAATGTGGAAGATGTGGTTTGAGAACAAAATATTGGTACCTTCTAGACTTTGAAGACTGATAGGGGACATTGGGACAATCTTCTAAAATTCAGAATTAGCATTTATGGAGGAAGCAGTCAGTATGAGGTCTAGGATTCACTCTAAAGTACTTCTGGGGTGAAAGTGCAGAAAGTGTTTGATATAAAAACATTGACAAAATAGAAATTATTATTTAAATTTACGTAAGAGCTCACTTTATTATTTTCTCCCCATTCATGTATATTTGACATTTGCACGATAAAAAGCTTTTTAAAATTGAAGACCACATCACTTCTAGGAATTCTCAACCATATTACATTTATGTCTCTATCCATCCCCTAAGACTGTGAATTTAAAGAAAACAGGATTACTTTCTTATTCATCTCTTATCCTGAACTACATAGAATCTTTGTAAGTATGCTGAATAAACGAGGATTAGAAAGAGTTTGGTATCAGTGAGAAGAGTTTAAGCAGTGGGAAGCTGAGGCAACCCAATCAAACACAAGGCACTCAAGCAGTGAATGGGGAGAAGTGGGGCTGTCAACTGAAACCAGGAGGGTAAACTAGGAAACCAGTAAGACAGCTAAGGTAGAAAGGTAAGGTTAAGAGTTAAAATGTTAGAATCATTACTAGAAGCTTATGATAGTTATGAAGCAAGAATCAAGAAGTCTTAGAGGGTTTTGCTTTCATATAACAACTAGAGGCCTAGCGCACGAATTCAAGAACAAATGGCGTCTCTCAGGGTGGTCTGCAGGGATTGGGCCGAAACCCACAGTCCAATGCCTCCTGCAGCTCCTACCTGCAGCTCCTATATGCTAAGTGTCCAGTCATCCGGTGGCTGGTCAACTTTGTAATATGCTACTGATATGCTAAGCCCCACTGTGCCTGCTGTGGGCTCACACCTAGTAAGTCTTGATCTGGAGAGGCTCTTGCTGCCACAGCAGGGCTCACCAATCTGGCACCCTCCTAAGGAGAGTGGTCTACGGGATTGGGACAAAACTGGCTCTCCAAGATTCCCCGAGGGATCCTAGATTGTGAGAGGCACAGACCAGGCTGCGGGACCCCACTGGTGCATGATTTGGGCTGGGGAGGTACGGCGGGAGGGCTCCAGGGGGTGTCTGGCCCATCTCATTCAGTCCTGATTGGCCGGACCCCAGCAGCAAACTAACCTACCAGTTGAAACATCTGGTGGTCAGTGCATGTCATAGCGACTGATCGACTGTCTGCCTCATGGTGGTCAGCGCACATCATAGCAAGCAGTTGAGCGGCCTTAGCATATCAGTAGCATATTACACAGTTGACCAGCCACCGGATGACCGAACACTTAGCATATTAGGCTTTTATTTTAAAAGATGGTAATTTCCAGGAATCAAAGCTATGCAGAATACAAAGATTGTAGCCCTCTCACAGGTGTAGAAACTTCCAGCTCACCTCATCATAGATACTCTCAATCTCGTTGAGTAAGCTCTTAGACCTTAGGACCTTGGTGTCATTCTGTTTAAAGTTGATACCCTGATGGTCCAGAGACTTCAAGTAGTATTTCTCATTTTGCTCTCTCCACACCTTGTTAAAGCCCCTCTGAGCTTCTCGCCATTCTTCCTCTTTCATCTTCAACCTAGTCGGGTATGAAATGGGGTGGAAATGCACGTATAAGTCAAAACTATTTGGAATGGAATCCTGGCTTTGCTATACCAGTGAAATAGGGATAACAACACCTAACCCACATCTGAAACCTATATAATCATGTTGACCAATGTCACCCCAATAAATTTAATAAACAGATAGATAGGTATGACAGGCCTGTCAAAATTATTGGCGACTTCAGATAAATGTTATTCAAACCAGTCTTTAACTTGTTACATGAGGAAATTACACATTCAGGATTTTGGGGAAATGATTTTCCCTAAAGTCAGAAATCCTACTTAGAACAGTATTTCTCAAACAGCATTCCATGGAAAATTCTTAAATATTCTCATCCTTGACCAGCTAACATATATTTAAAGAAGTTTCTTTGATACAGAACCTCTAAGAATGTTTACTATGCAAACATAAATGCAAAAGTCCAAGAGTAGAGAGCCTGCATTGTAATGTTCCTTTTGACACAGTTTGGGAAGTTCTGATGAGAACTGATCCTAACTTCCAGAAGAAGAGAGAATAGTAAAATAAAAAACAACATGGAAACTGAAGAACATTCTACATCTCAAAGCTAAGATTTAAATACTTCTGGTAAAGAGAGAAATTATCTGTGGTAGTATCTGAGGGGAAGACTAGGGAGAGACACTAAATTGGGACATCTGTGCAGCAGACAAGAATTCCTTTTCACCAGGTAATACTGGAAGAAACTGGCTCTGGCCCCCTCCTTTGATGGGCACAAAAGCCCCTCTACAACTTAGGCTGAAGGCTTATTAGGAGAAAGAAAAAGACATTCTTGGTAGCAAGGTATTCTTAAGTCTTTTTGAATAATATTTATCAATTTTACAAAGACAAAGGGTGCCAAAACCGGTTTGGCTCAGTGGTAGAGTGTCGGTCTGCGGACTGAAAGATCCCAGGTTCGATTCCCATCAGGGGCATGTACATTGGTTGCGGGCACATCCCCAGTAGGGGGCGTGCCGGAGGCAGCTGGTCGATGTTTCTCTCTCATCGACGTTTCTAGCTCTCTATCTCTCTCCCTTCCTCTCTGTAAAAAATCAATAAAATACATTAAAAAAAAAGACAAAGGGTGACTCTTTAAAAACCAAAGATAAGAGTAAGTACTGAACAGTAGGAGCATGGGTGGTGATTTTCTTCTTTGTTCTTTTTTATACTTTTTTATGGCCTTAAATATAGAGTATTCCACTATGGATTTTCAAGGTTTGCCCTGTACTGTTGATTACACAGAACCCCGTCAAGAAGCTCCACCAGCTTGCTCAATTTGGCAGCATATATACTAAAATTGGAATAATATGGAGAAGATTAGCAGGTGCCCTGTGCAAGGATGACACACAAATTCATAAAGTGTTGTGTGTGTGTAGTTTTAAGAAGCTACACTATGTCACACTATACCTGACTTTCAATAACCAGGGTGGGGAGAAATGGGGGTCTCATGGGATAACAAGGTAAAAAAATGAGCTTTGTTTAATGGTACACCAACTATGTCCTGAAGCACAGGAGAGCACGAAGGGCACATTTGTTTGGATACCTTTTAAGTACAATGGGGACAGCAATGGAGGGGTTCTTCCTCAGACCATCAATGATGTCGGCTGCTTTGTCAGCATATATCCTCTGGAGTGCTTTTCGATGAATAACTTCTGATGTGCCCCCTAGGGTGTTGTCCAAGCGAAATTTGGCTTGTTCCTCAGCAGACAAACGGGAAAGCTTCTTCTGTATTGCTTCCAGAACCCGGATTGTTGCCAAATTGGTCTCTAAAACTACATCAAGCTAAAGAAAAAGACAAAGTGTGCTCAGGACCCAAATCAGAATAGAGTAGTAGTTAGGTATATAAGGTGAGGAGTCAAACTCCCTGGATTGGAATCCTGGCTCTGCCGTAAAAGCGACAGAAGGATGTTTTCTTACAAGTAGGGATAATAGTTACTCTTAAAAGGTTGTTTTCTGGATCAAACGATACAATCCATATAAATGGTTTTGTGCAATGCCTGGCACATAACATCAATAAATGATGACTATCCCAAGTCGGTTTGGCTCAGTGGATAGAGCATTAGCTTGCAGACTGAAGGGTTCTGGGTTCGATTTCAATCAGGGGCACATACCTCGGTTGCAGGCTCTTCTCTGGCTTGGGTCCTAGTCAAAGCGAGTGTAGGAGGCAACCAATTGATGTGTTTCTCCCACATCGATATTTCTCTGTCTTTCCCTCTCTCTCTAAAAATCAATGGAAAAATATCCTTGGGTAAGGATTAAATAAATAAATAAATAAATGATGAATAAGTGGTAGTCATTACTTCTACCACCACCACCAATGGGCTTGGCTTAGGACTACTAACCCTAGAGTAGAGGGACTTAATAGGAAGCAACCTTACAGATACTTTTCCTGAGCTTTTCTGAATTGTTAAGATGCTCCTCCCTGGCCCAGGCCCCAGTCAGGGCTTGTGCAGGAGACAACCAATTGATGTGTTTCTTTCACATAGATGTTTCTCTCTGTTGTTCCTTCTCTCTTCCTCTCTCTAAAATCAATGCAAAAATATCCTCAGGTGAGAATTAAAAAAACACACACACTCAAAAATTCATAATTCCAAAAATACCATTCAAGATGATAACTCTCAGTCTCATGAAAAAGGTTTTTCAGGGTAACTTGAAATATTTAAATATTTTATAGCCTTGTTCACATTCAGTAGTAATAACAGAAGAGACCATCATTCTTTAAGGATTTCAATGTTGTATGTGTAGGTACCCATTTAAATTCTTACTGTAACTCCTGCAACTTATTTTTTGACAAGGGCCTAGTCTGACCTAGTTTAGGATATGACTGGTATCCTTTGAGTGAACTTTTTTCCTAGTCTTAACACAAGATTCTCTAAATAAGAAACAAAGTGAAGGAACAGTCTCAAGGGCCTATGACAAAATGTCTGTAGAAGTTTCTCTAAGTTTTAAGTCATTTTGCCAAATATTTCTGGTCTTCCCTCCCGCAATTTTGGACAAAAGATGGGATTGAACTTCCTGGTTCTCTTACGATCAGATAGGGCTACATAACTAATTCTGGCAAATGAGTTATGAACAGGTAGGTCAGAATACTGATTACTTCCAGGCTAGAGCATTTAAAGGTGCAACACCCCTCTGAGCAATCTTTTTCCTTCCAGTGACTGGCATTGTTCAAGATGGTAGCACTCTGTCAGCCTGGGACCCTGAGTAATTCTGATGAGCAGAATACCCCACTAAACATCAATGTACATGTAACAAGATCAAGGAATAAATCTGTTTCTTAAAGCCACCAAGATTCGGGGAAGGAGGGGGTTGCCTATATTGTAGGATCACTTACCTATCCTGATGTATAAAAGGAACGCTCCTTGAAAACCACTGTACTGATAAGAGATTTTCAGAAAGGAACACTCCTTTTAACTAGCCCCCCACCCAAACCTAAACATACGTACACACATAGACACACACACACTCTTACTTCTGTCACCTTTATTCCTATTACCACTAATAGGAAATGAGACTGTTGCCTCTCCTTTGCTTGCATACCACTTGAAAATAAAAAAAAGATGCTAACCTCTGCTTTCTAACTCATCTCACCTTACTAAACATAGGTAACAAAGAAATGCTTTCTTTAGCCTGATAAAACTTTCCATGGAAGTCACCATCTATCAAGATTTATTTCTCTGCAAATGGCTGAAGGCTCCTCATAAACCCTGGAGCAGAGGCCAAGCAACACCTGGCTCTTCATTCAAAACATGCCAGAGACAACTGGAGTGAGTGAGGGGGATAACTGGCAGAGGGATAAATTAGTATGAGCTAACAAAGAGCAAAGTATCACCCATCTACAGGGATAAGCAGGGTCAGTAAGTTTTATATAATAAATATATTAAATAGGATACATGTAATTTTTCCTCTTTAGACACATTTAACATGCCCTTTTCTTTTTTTGTTTTTTTAAAAAAATTGATTTGAGAGAGAGAGTGAAAAACATGGATTGGCTGCCTTTGGCACATGCCCCTACCAGGGACTGAACCTGCAATCAGGGCAGGTGCCCTGACCAGGAATTGAACCCACCACCTTTTGCTCCAACCGAGCTACACTGCCCAGGGAAAAATATTCCCTTTTTTTTGTTGATAATATCAGTGAACATGGGGATTCAGAACCCATTTTCAGTATTCCCACTTCTAGCATGGGGGCTCTATCAGATCATTTACTCACTCAAGCCCTTCCTAACTACTTTAAAATAAAATACCTAATTTAACTTTCTTTCAAAGGGAGCCAACCACATCCATATCAGAACGATGAAAGAAGAATTCCAGTTCCCATAGGAGAGCTGGTTTGCTAACCACCTGCTAAGAATAACAATATGCTTTAAAATAAATAATTTCCAACAGCTTCAAAAAAGCCCAGTAGGCCTTACTACAGTCCTAAGTTTTTATATACCTTTGTAAAATATAATAACCTTTAAAATGCCATTCAAATTAGCCCTAGCTGGTTTGGCTCAGTGCATAAAGCGTTGGCCTGTGTACTGCAGGGTCCTGGATTTGATCCCAATCAAGGGCCCATGCCTGGGTTTTGGGCTCAGTCCCTAGTGGGGGGCATGCAGGAGGCAGCTGATCAGTGATTTTCTCCCCTCATTGATGTTTCTATCTCCCTCTCCCTTCATCTCTGAAATCAATAAAAGCATATTAAAATAAAAAAAAAAGACCTTGCAATTTATTTTTAAAATAAGCAAATTACTATTCAGCTATCAATTGGTAATTTCAATGAAAAGGGTTAAAGTGGCCTAAATAAGTCACATTTGCCATTAAAATATTACTAACATATTTGACAAACTCTTAAAGTATAAGTACAACAAGCATTTAACATAAAAGAACATGAACCTCGACTCTTTACTCTTAAAAGTCAACCCTCACAGATAAGTATTTAAGATATCTTATTTAGCATCTCCCATTTCCCAAACTTCAAATAATCAAGGAGGCTTTACCTCAAAGCGTTCATCTTCACAACGATAGATATGTTCTTCATATTGAGTTTTCTTGGAACTAACAAAGGTGGAGTCTTCAGACCAGGAAGGGAAGGAAACCCAGGTATCATTTAAAACCTTTGGATAATAAAAGAGAAATTGAAACAAAAGTGTAACAAAGCTTTCTGGCAAGTAAATATTCTCAATAAAAAGACAAATTCTAAAAGAAGAATCATTTAGCATTACAAGCTTCCTCTTTAGCAAGTATGCAAAATATATTAGAATAAGGAAAAGGTTCTAAATATAAGCGTAAAACATTAAAACTGAAGGGTTCCGGGTTTATTTAAAAAATGTTTATTAGAAAATGTTTTGCTCAGTGGAGAGAGCCTTGGCCTGCAGACTGGAGGGTCCCGCGTCCAATTCCAATTAAGGACACATGCTCGGGTTGTGGGATCGATCCCCAGTAAGGGACATGCAGGAGGCAGCCAATTAATGATTCTCTCATCATTGATGTTTCTATCTTCCTCTCTGAGATCAATAAAAATATTTTTAAAAATTAGAGAAGGGTCTATATTTCTGCAGTGATATAAATTCTTGATCCCTAGGACCATTCCCTTCCAGAGAAAGTTGAGGTTTCAGGATTGTTCCTTTCTGGGGAAGGCCTTACCTCTTTACAGAGAGGAGTCCGTCCTGTACACTTAGGCTGCTGATAACTCTTTGGGAGGGCTCGGTAGCTGGAACCCAACCGTTTACAAGAGGCATAATCTATTTCCATGGCAATGCCCTCTGTAGCTCGTTCCTTTGGAAAGGTTTCCAAATGTACAGACTCCTTATAGCCCAGAAAGTTTTTAAACCAATTAAACAATTCAGGGAATTTCCTAAAAAATTAAACCAAAAACTGGTAAGCAATTAATTAGAAGCATTATGCAGTTATTTTGAGATATGAGTACCACTATTTGGTGTTAGGTTAGAACTCTGCTAACAAGAACAAAGCCCAATCATTGTTTCTAAGCATTTGGCTTCCCCTTTTCTTACAGTGTGCTTTACAGTTAGATAAGGTGGTGATAGAAGACTGCACAGAAATCAGATAGAGCCAACTATTATTCTAACCAAGGATATTGTTTCAGTATTAAGATCATTTTTAGGTTGTCAAATACAATCAGGATTCTAGAACCCTGGAATAGACTGGTCTCTATAACATCCTACACTGATCAGGGGATCAGGAGACTACCACTAGTGCTAGCCAATGGCCTATTTTTTTCAGCTTTATAGTTGAAATAGAAGAATTCCCATAAGCCAAAACCGGTTTGGCTCAGTGGTAGAGCGTCAGTTTGCAGACTGAAAGGTCCCAGGTTCGATTCCCGTAAAGGGCATGTACCTTGGTTGCGGGCACATCTCTGGTAGGGGGTGTGCAAGAGGCAACTGGTTGATGTTTCTCTCTCATCGATGTTTCTAGCTCTCTATCTCTCTCCCTTCCTCTGTAAAAAATCAATAAAATATGTTAAAAAAAAAAAAAAAAAGAATTCCCATAAGACTCACATCGTATAAGCCAAATGACCTAACACAATCACATTAATTTTACCTATCATATACTCTCACAAACTAAGTTTATTTCAATTCCATGTCATGCATCAGAGCTAAGCCCCTTCAACTCTACTTACCCCAGGAAAGGAGAGACTAATTGCACAAGCTCAGCCCGAGAGATCACCTCCTGGTTAAAGATAACAAGACAGCGCAGGAAATTTTCATAGGCCTCTGCATTCCGCAGAGCTTTTCGAACCTTATGGAGACAACCAAAAGAGAACGATTATAAAATTATTTTAATATCCAAAAATTTTAAAATGTTCAATGGCATAGACAAAGTAAAACTAGCCTGGCTAGATGAGCAAGCTGAAGTTTTAATTTCAGAAGTAAGTATTTAGCAACTGTGTTCTTTTATTGGAGGATTGCAGACCATGTGGTTTTACCAACCTCTTCTCCAGGCTCCCATATACTTTTTATAACTACCAATCAGTAAACACAATATAAAATATCTACTTTCATGCCCTAACTGGTTTCGCTCAGTGGATAGGATCAGCATCAGCCTGCGGACTGAAGGATCCCAGGTTGGATTCTGATCAAGGGCACATGCCTGGTTGTGGGCTTGATCTCCAGTAGGGGACGTGCAGGAGGCAGCTGATCAATGATTCTCATCATTGATGTTTCTCTCTTTCCTTCTCATTTCCTCTTGGAAATCAAAAATGATATATTTAAATAAATAAAATAAAATATCTACTTTCAAAGCCAAAGGCAAAAGAGCACTTCACTATTATATTCTATACCTTTATTGACTTTTAATTTTTATTAGCTTTTAAACATACAAAGAGTAGACAGAATAGTCTAATGAACCCCATATACTCATCCAGCCGTAATGTTCAAATGTACAGTAAATTTGGTTTCATTTAAACCATTTCCCAACCAATGAGTTTTAAAGTGAATTCCAGACATTTCATCTACACCTAACTCAGTATATATTTCCAAGAAAGAAGTACTCAAAAACAACAAAAGCCCTGGCCAGGTAACTTGATTAGAGCATCATCCCAGGTTGTGAGTTGATCCCTGGTAAGAGTACATGCAAGAACCAACCAATGAATGTACAGATAAGTGGAACAACAAATCAGTATTTTTCCTCTCTCCCCCTCTAAAATCAGTAAGTGAAAAAAACAAAACAACCACATTCCTCTTTAAAAATTGAACTCATTTTGTCCCCCACCCCCTAGATTAGAAGCATCAAGTGCCTAGGCAGCCCTCAGAAATGAATCAAGTCAGAGCCTCGACTTTTTGCAGAAAGCTCACACAGGCACAGCAGGCTTGAGAGAGATGAGATCAAGAGGCACCAATCATGGAGATATTAAGTCATTCGCCCTTTTGCAAAAACCCACAATTACAAGACAGGGTAAGTCACCAGCTCCTGCCAGTGAGAAGTCTGACAGTTGCCAGCCACCCTGATAAAAGTAGCCTACTAATCAAGTTGACTCCAAGGAGGAAGTCAAACACACACACACACACACACACACACACACACATTAAAACACCATTTAAACCAATGATCACAATTTCAGGCTGTTCATTAGAATCACCTGGGGAGCTCTGAAAACTAAATCAGAATCCCCAGGAATTTTATACATGATTCTGAAAATAAGTATCACAAGCAATTAGAAGATTACAAGTCATCTTAAGTCTTCCACAACTGGTACACCAACACTTGCCAATGTACAGACCTGAGCACCTGCAACAGGGGGCTCCAAAAACCTTTTGAGAGTATTTATTATCATTTATTTTATCAAAGCTGTCTTACACCATGGAAAATGCAGTATTTTGTTGCAAACCATTTCACAAAATCAAATCAGACAATGCTATAATTTCTCTAGCACTGAAAGGACCTACAACTTATAAACCATGTCAAAAAGTAGAAAGCCCTAATCAGCTTGATGCTTCTAAAAAAATCCTGAGGATGGTGATTTTCTTTTGGTATTAATGGTCAATATTAAATCTAATTCATTCATTTACTCACCTTATCAAAAAATAATGATTCAGTTCCTACGCCATGCTTGCTGGCATCTGCCATAGAAGAATCCTTTAGGCTGAGAAGTTTGGGTTTCTTCTGCAAAAATAGGAAAAATACAAACATGCTAAAATTTAAAGGGTGTATTCTTCTATTATTTTCACATGTTCAATGGTTTCCTTATTAACCAATGCTGATTAATAATTTGCAACAAATGAGAGAATTCAAGTCCTAACTTGCTTTACATCCTACAAGATTTCCACCCGTCTTCTCTATTTGTTTACCTGTCATTTTTTCCTCCTGAGGATCATTCTACTCCTCAAATATTCTCTCTAATTTTCCCATGGGCCAAAAGTATGAAGGTAGAAGAGAATGTTTGTAAATTCATAAAGAAAATATAGTTTACTTTTCTAATAAAAGAAATAACTATCTTGTCAGCAATATCCATTCAGATCAATTTAAAACTGGCCTTTTGTTTTTTGTTAATCCTCATTGGAGGATATTTTTTCCAGAGATTCTTAGAATGAAAGGGAGGGAGGGAGGGGAGAAGAAAGGGAAGGGAAAGAAGGGGAGAGACAGAGGGATGGATGGAGGGAGAGAGGGAGAGAAACATTATGTAGGCTTATCAATTGGTTGCCTCCTGCACAAGCTGGGATGGAACCTGCAATCGAGACAATGTGCCCTTGACCGGAATTGAACCCATGACCCTACAGTCCAATGCAAACCTCTCACCATTGATCCAAACAGGCTAGGGCAAGACTGGTTTTTTTTAAAAGGAAACTAATAGGACATGACATAAGTGTCAGGCAAAATTTACTTTTTTTAAAAAAGGAAGGCATTTTCCTTTTAAAATTGATTTTAGAAAGAGTTACGAGGAAAGAAACATCAATTGGTTGCCTCCCACACTTTCCCCAACAGTGGATCAAACCCACAATCTGGGTATGTTCCCTGACCAGGAATCAAATCTACGTTTTAGTGTATGGGACAATGCACAAACCAACTGAGCCACCCAGCCAGGGCAAGAATTTATTTTTAAAAAGCTACATCTCAACTATCTGTGAAGAAACACACAAACTCTGGGAAAAACAGCACATTTACCTTTGTCATTCCAGAGCTCACTCACTGAGGAGCCACAGCCACTGCTCACACTGCCTAAGCAAAAAGTAGGGAGGGAGTTCTAATCCCAATGTAGTGTTTCCACCTGTGGGTAATCACGTGCAGAATACAAACTCACAAGTGGAACAGATCTGTTGACCTGCTTGCTACTCATATGACAGCTAATAACAAAGAAGGATAAAATCAATAAAAACTCAAAAAACAATAGTGCCCTGGCCAGTGTTCTCAATGGTTTGAGCATCGGGCTCACCAAAGGGTCTCCCCAATTTGATTCCGTTAATAGCAGGTACCTGGGTTGCAGGTTTGATCCCCAGTCCTTGTTGGGGCATGTGTAGGAGGCAACCAATGTGTCTCTCTCACATCGATGTTTCTTTCTCACTTACTCCACTTTCCTCTCTCTCTCTAAAAAAAAAAAAAGATATCAATGGAAAAAAAAACCGTATTTTTGGTTGAGGATTAACAACAAAAAAGCATATTGGTCTGAGTAATTAGTGGTATTCTAACATTTTTTTTGCAAAGCTTTGCATTAAGTTTCTATGCCATACACCCTCACTCTGAATATCCAAGATCCAACTGACTACATGCTTAGGATAAAAACACATGACCAACCCTGGGGTACCTGTCCACTAGAATTGCTTCTGAAAGTCAAAATGAGCAGCTGCTGCTCATTCTCACCTTCACCGGAGGGGTGGTTCCTGTTCCAGAGTGCCTCCGGATCTGGCAGCCATTCTGGCTGGGCCTCTGCGGCTTGTTGTTCAGTTGGGGCTTCTTCACAGTGCCTCCATGGTCGTTTCTCACAGAATCAACCTTTTCCGCAGTTGTTTTGCTTAAAAGCTAATTAAAACACATGAAAGAGATTAATGCTGTCATCAAAGCAAGTATCATTTAGAAAAAGTTCCCTTCTGATTCCAGTTTCCTAATTCATCTAAGAAAATAATTCTAAATAGTGTAGTTCTTCTAAATAAAACTTACCACAGAGCTGTTGGCATCTGGTAAAAATTGTCCAAACTCTGACAACAGATCTTCTTGATTTTTAAAAAGACGAGCCACCTGGGCATAAACCTCCTGCTCAGTCAACGCTGGAGTGTAGTTTCCTCCAGCTTCCTTGGCATTTCGCTGCTCTTTCTGACAAAATGCAAATGGAAGAGATCATATTGGAGGGGCACTGTTTTGGATGACTCACTTTTGCACATTTTTTGAGACTTTTGACAAGAGCTCTGTATGTCACCTACTTGAGCTACATTTGAAAATGTCTATACTTTTAGCAACTGTTTTGACTGCAAACTTCAAGGTGAGAAAGTGTGGAAAATGGTGGCTGACAATTTCTTTTTAAAACATTTAAAATGAATATGTGAATTCGCAGAGGACCACTATCAATTGATAAAACACAAAAAATTATAGAGAAATTTCTCCTTATACAAGTCATCCTATAAACTTTCCACATAAATAAGTATGCATTTCACAGGGCAGTAACTTTAAAAATGCTGACTACCTACTTATAAGGTAATTAAAGCCAAGCAATCAAATGCTTTATAAGTACATATCAAAGTTTCCAACTGGTTCATTCCTAGTAAGAATTAGGAGACACAATAATATTTATTCAATTTCTTCTTGGACTAGATGCCCTCAGAGGATGACCTGGTTAAGACAGGATGAAAGGGTAACTCTCTTACCTGATATGTGTGCAAAATTTCCAGGAATGCTTTGTAGATGTCTGGTTGGCCCTGGAACCTGTTCTTGATCTTATTAACATAGTTGATAGCATGATTAAACTCCACAGGCTGATTGTTCTGCAAGGATGGGGCCGTTCCCAACGAGATTGTCACTGGTGTATGAGGTTGGACAGGTGGAGAACGTGGGGATGCGTATGGTGGGAGTGGGGGGGTCTGCTGGCTGGCGGGAGTATGTGCTTGTAGTTGGGAAGGCTAAAAAAAAAAAAGTCTTTATTCTCCTCAGGAACAGATGGTTTGACATAGGAAAGTTTGAACTAAAGAGAAACAAGGTGTCTGATAAACTTATATCCTTTATTCACTCTGGCCAGGCCATTTCAGGCCAACTCAAATCACATTGGGCAGGGTGGGAAGTGTAGAGGGCTTACAAGTCCCATACAAATATTTCAGTCTCAAAATTTCTAAAAACAGCCTTAAAAATAGATACAGGGAAGGACTTTTCACATGCCATTTTAAGTATACTAACTCAACAGGTGCAAGAAGGATAGAAAAAAAAAAACCTCATTCTACATGTATCTTTAGTGTCAAAAGAGACAATTTAATGTTACAGTAACTCCACATCAAAGTCTTGTATACCAGCTCTGTCCAACAGAACTCTGATGATGGAAATGTTCTTTATTTACACTATCCTGGATAATACCCACTAGCCATATGAGACTACTGAGTACTTAAAATGGGGCTAGTGCAACTGAAAAATTGAATTTAATTAATTTAAATTTATATATAGTCACATGTGGCTACTGTATCAAACAATGCAGTTTTAGATAAAGTACACCCATTATTATTATCATTGTCATCAGATTTTTCTGCTTAACTTGATTATGACCTAGTCTGGCAAATGGAGTAGCCTCTGTAAAATGATGACAATGCAGCCAATAGCATAATCTGATCATAAGATGACCATTTCTGCCTGTGCTATCAAAGTACCACTCACTACCCAAGCAAAGTTTCTACCTATTGGGGTGCTCTTGGTTCAATGAGCATAAGCAGGGGGCAAGAGAGTCCTTGTAGGTTATTCATGTCTTAATTTAAACAGATATAAATATGTGGTATGTAAATGTGAACCATTTGATAGGGATGTGACTACTGCACCTTCTCTGATAAAAACACTGAAATATGTCCATTTAGTCTTATATAAAGGGGAAATGTCAAAAGAGAGTGCTTTCTAGGGATGCATTTCATGTAATGCAAAGTATTCCAAGTGCTCACCTTGCTGACTTTGGCAGGTGGGGGCTGAGGAGCTGGCTGGGCAGGACCTGGGGCTGACTGGGCTGAAGACTGGGAAGGATGTTGGGGTGGTGGTTGAGGCTGGGGCTGGATGCCATGGGTGGGAATCTGATGGACCTGGCCAGGAGTTGTCACATTCACCATGTCATTGGGGTGCACCTCAATCTTGTAGCCAGGAGGCAAGAAGGTATTGAAGCCCATGATCAGGTCTGGGTGGCCTTTGAAGAGCTGGGACACACGATTTATCACTCCTGGAGTGTCAATGCTGATTAAAAAATAAATAAATAAATAAATGAAATTGGCAAACTTGAGAAGCACTCTAGTAAGAAAAAAAAAAAATCACACTTACTACATTCTTTAGACAGGAAAACTGATAAAAATCAATCTGTGTATTACAAAATTAAGAACATACAAAGAAATTTAAAATTTCAAAGACATTTGGTCACAATTTTGAACAGAATATACATTCATTAACAGTCCTATCAAGCAGATACTCAAACAGTAAATCTAAAGCTGCAATTTCCAAGTAATATCCAACACGTGAAACACCAGTATGAATTATCATGTATCTACATTTTCCCAATTAATTTAGCTACATTCTTATAACAATGAACCATGCCAGAATATTAGTGTATCCAAGTCAAAGAGCAAGTAGCCTAATCATCACCCACCTACTCCCTTGTTTTGCAATGAAATCCTAAGAAAATCTTAGTTAAAATTTTCATAGGAAGAAAATATCTAGGTACTATAATTTTCATCAATAAATCAAGACATAAATTAAAGCATCACCCTGAAAATTAACCCCCCCAAAAGGGACATCCATTATCTTTCAGAAGACGAGAATAAGCTATGTCCTCCCTTCAAAATCAACATTTTAAGCACAAAGCTTGTGTACAACTATATATATCTTTTACCTCTGTGATTTAAATTCCTTCATGATGTCAAGGAAATCATTGTAGACCTGAGGCTGACTACCAAACTGCAGCTTCACCTGGTCAAGATAGGACAGTGCATCCTCCACCTGAAGTAGGTTATAAAAAGAAAATAAGCCAAGAATTATAAAAAACAAACAAATGATTTATGCCTAAATAAAATTAACATAGTAAATTAAATAGGAATATATAGTAAAATATGAAAGTATTAAAAATTAGTATGGATATCCAATCTAATAAAAGAGTGATATGCAAATTAACCATCACTCTACTACACCCACAAGTCATGCCCACCAGCCAATCAGGAGCAAGTATACAAATTAACCCAAACCAAGATGGCTGTAGCCAAGGAGAGAGCAGGAGGCTTGGGTTTCCCTGGCAATGGAGGAAGCCAAGCTTTCCACACACCCTGGTGGGCCCAGGCCTCCACTCAAGGCTACAAAGTTTCAATTATAGAAGATAAATCAATCCCAAATACCAGGGCCTCCGCTTGGGTCGCCGGAGGACATAGCCGGCCTGCAAACCACATCAGTCCCCTCGCCCAGGCTGCCCCACGCCCCAAGGGAACCCCCACCCTGATCCAGGACATCCTTCAGGGCAAACCACCTGGTCCCCATCCATGCACCAGGCCACTATCCTATCTAATAAAAGAATAATATGCAAATTGACCATCACTCAATGTGGTCAAAGATCCTGCCCCCATGTAGACACAAGATGGTCACCAAAGATGGCCAGCAGGGGAGGGTAGTTGGGAGGGTCCAGGCCTGCAAGGAACAGCAGTTGGGGGTGATTAAGCCTGCAGAGGAGGGCAGTTAGGGGGTGACCAGGCCTGCAGGGAAAGGGCAGTTGGGGGGGGGACCCAGGCCTGCAGGGAAGGGCAGTTAGGGGCAAACAGGATGACAGGGGAACAGTTAGGCATCAATCAGGCTGGCATGGGAGTGGTTAGGGGGTGATCAGGTTGGCAGGCAGGAGCGGTTAGGGGCAATCAGGAAGGCAGGCAGTTGAACAGTTGGGAGCCAGCAGCCCTGGATTGTGAGAGGGATCCCAGATTGGAGAGGGTGCAGGCTAGGCTGAGGAACACACACCCCCGTGCACAAATTTCATGCACTGGGCCTTAATCATTAATAAAACACAAGCTTCAAATAAAAATCCAGTAGCCTTGCCTTGGATACTTTTGGAAAAAATGGTTAGTGAAGCATACACATGAATATCTCATTCACTTATTTGTTTATTCATCTTACAAATATCAACTAAAGCTACAACAGGCTATCCTAGGCCCAAAGTGGAATATTAATGAATCAATGACAAAGAAGCCACAGTCCCTGTTCTACAGAAGTTCTATCACATCTAGCTGGGCATCCTAACAGTGGTATAAGGGGACAATCTCTAAACACCCAAAGAGAAATGAGAAGAGCACAAAGGTTTTCCCACGAAGTAATTTGAAAACTGAGTCTAAAGGATGAATACAAGTTAGCAAAAGTGAAGACTCATGAAAAGTCAGAGGAAACACCATGGGCAAAATCCCAGACAGGATACTAGTTCAACTGGAAAACTACAAACAATTTACTTTACCTGGAAGATTTGTGTTAAGAGGAGGAATGGTGGCGAGAAGAGTGACAGGAGACAGGAGAGGAATCAGAACTTGATTCTAAAAGGCCTTTAAAACTTGTTAGAAAGCAATTGAGATTGTTATCTGCATTTTAATGTATTCAATTTGGCTATAGTGCTGAGACAAATTGGTGCAAGGGCAGGATAGATTGAAAGGAGGCAGGAAAACCAGTTATGCTCCAAGGTTAACTCACATGTGAACAATAGTTGTTCAAATCACAGTCCTGACCAAAGGAACAGGGAGTACTGAATAGATTCAAAAGTTTTGTAGGGCTGAAACCGGTTTGGCTCAGTGGATAGAGCGTTGGCCTGCAGATTGAAGGGTTCCAGGTTCGATTCCGGTCAAGGGCATGTTCCTTGGTAGGGGGTGTGCAGGAGGCAGCTGATCGATGATTCTCTCTCATTGATGTTTCTAACTCTCTACCCTGCTCTCTTCCTCTCTGTAAAAAAATCAATAAGATATATTTTTAAAAAAAGTTTTGTAGGACTCAGAAATGACAGGGACTGGGGACTGACTGAATAGGGAAAAGGAAGATTCACTAAATTATAAATTATTTGGGCATTTGCAAAGAGAAACAGTTTGAAGGGCTAGAAAATTATGTGTCTGATTTAGAACGACTTACTTTTTAGGTACTTAGCCCAGTGCATGAAATTTGTGCATGGGAAAGGGGGAATTTGGAGGGAGGGGTTCCCCCCTCAGCCCAGCCTATACCCTCTCCAATCCCGGATGCCTTGGGGAATGTCCAGCTGCCAGTTTAGGCCTCATCACAGTTATCAGGCCCAAACTGGCAATCAGACATTCCTCTCACAATCCAGGACTGCTGGCTCCTAACCGCTCACCTGCCTGCCTGCCTGATTGTCCCTAACTGCCGCCCCCCGCGCCCCCCCCCCACCCCCCCGCCAGCCTGATCACCCCTAACTGCCTTTGCCTGTTAGCTTGATTGCCCCTAACTGTCCCCCCTTTGCCAGCCTGGTCACCCCTCACTTCCCCCTATGCTGGCCTGGTTGCTCCTAACTCCCCTTACCCCCCGCCCGTTGGCCTGGTTGCCCCTCGCTGCTCTCCCTGACCCCGCCAGCCTGGCCGCCACCCCATGCAGCCTGCTGTTCAGTCACTTGGTTGTCCCTCACTAACCCCCTAGTGGCCTGGTTGCCCCATGCAGCCTGCTGTCCGGTCCTTACTATGAGGGCATCCTGACCAATTTGCCTATTACCCTTTTATTAGTATAGATTATACAAACTATCAAGTTTAGGAAAGTTGTACAAATAAACTGATTTGATAAACTCTACTCATGATAAATATTGTGAAATAGAACATTTATGTTCAAATAAATCATTAAATGACATCTCAAGAGTTGCCCAAACTTCCAAAATGGCCAAAGTTAATCAGTTATTTCAGTGTTGCTAGAGCACAGATTATATGCTTGGTTGATACACATTCATTTGATGGCTGGTTTTTCTTTACACATAGCATGACAATTTCTATTGAAATTCAATAAACTAATTCATATTCAGAATTTTCCATATTGAAATGTTTCACTAATAACAAACTGATGGAATATAAAACTCATTAAGTTTGCAGAAGGAGCAAAGACTTTGGAAGATATTTTAAAATAGCATTCACAATCATAAGACAAAGGAGGAATTATCAAAAATAAACAAACACCAGCCCTACCCGGTTTGGCTCAGTGGATAGAGCATTGGCCTGCGGACTGAAGGGTCCCAGGTTCGATTCCGGTCAAGGGCACATGCCCGGGGTTGTGGGCACATCCCCAGTGGGGTCGTGCAGATGGCAGCCAATCAATGACTCTTACTCATCATTGATGTTTCTCTCTCTCTCTCTCCCTCTTCCTTCCTCTCTGAAATCAATAAAAATATATTTAAAAAAAATAAACATCAAAAAAGTTAAAGTTAAAAAATAAATAAAGAAGCACACTATGGTATAATGTAATTACAAAAGAAAGAAAAAGTGCAAAAACCCAAAGGAAATTATATATGATGTGTATATGCTTGGAAGAAAGGTATAGGTAATAGTAAACTCCTATTTAAAAATTAGATATAAAATGACACTATGCTTAAAAAAAAGAGCTATGATACCACATTATGAGATAACTGCACATAAAAAGAGTATGGAAATTCTCTCACTACCTAAAGTACAGTTCAAAAGCAAGTATGCAGTTCTAGAAACCACAACTTAAAAAACAAAACAAATCCACACATTTGGAACTAGTTATTTAGAAACTACACATTTAAGGAGACACTAGAGAAGAGACTCTTTTAAAGAGTCTTCCTGATTCACTTCAATAGGAATTTATTAAGGTCCCTAACCTCCTGAAGTTTATAAGTTTATTGGGAGGGGAGAAAACATGAACTGTAAAGAGAGCTCACTAAACATGTGCCAAATATCAATAAATAACTAAAGCACAGCAAGCAAGCCTCAAATTATTCAAATCTTCCATCAATATGCCAAAGACAAAAAAGTATAGACAGTGTTGGTGCTTGAAATAGCCTACACTGCCCTAGCTGGTTTGGCTCAGCAGATAGAGCGACAGTCCGTGGACTGAAGGGTCTTGGGTTCGATGCTTCTGATCAAGGGCACGTACCTCAGTTGTAGGCTCCTCCCTGTCCCTGGCTTGTGCAGAAGCCAACCAATCTGTATTTCTCTCACATCGATATTTCTATCTGACTTTTCCTCTCTCTTCACTCTCTCTAAAATATCAAAGGAAAAATATCCCCAGGTGAGGATTAAAAAAAATAATAAAAAAAGAAAAAAATGTTTAAACTAATTTAAAAAAAAAAGAAAGAAAGAAATAGCATATGCATTCTCACTGGACACTTCCTTATTACAAAATATAAACTGTTTGCTGAAGTAGATTTAAGGCTCATAAAGTTTTTTGTTTGTTTGTTTTTTTTTAAACACATTTTATTGATTTTTTACAGGAGGAAGAGAGAGGGATAGAGTTAGAAACATCGATAAGAGAGAATCATCGATCAGCTGCCTCTTGCACATCCCCTACTGGGGATGTGCCCGAAACCAAGGTACATGCCTTGACTGGAATCGAACCTGAGACCTTTCAGTCCATAGGCCAACACTCTATCCACTGAGCCAAACTGGTTTCAGCACTCATAAAGCTCATCCAAAAATGGCAGTCAATGTGAGAATACTGAATGAAATTACATGAAGGCACAAGAAAGCATTTTATCTCTCCTCATTAGAAAGAAAATGCAACAAGTTACTGTGTTCAGGAATCCCATTCAAGTGCTTGTAGAGGGTGGGGGAAATGGGAGTCCTAATATATGGTGATAGGTGAAGATTTGACTTTGGATGGTAGGCAATATATAAATCTTGTAACATAGGAACCCAAACCTGAAACCTATATGTTCATGTTGACCAATGTCACCCCAATAAATTTAATTTAAAAATGCAAAAGTTAAAATAAAATAAAAAGGTAGGTAAATAAAAAAGCTTGTAACTAAAAAAAAAGAGCAAAAGTCCTAACTCAACCCGACTCCAAAGGCTTTTCTTGCTTCTGTTACAGTTTCTGTAAAACAGATAAAGCACAAACTATTTATACCTCAGTGAGGAAGGTAAAATAGGTGTTGTGCTTTGATAGAGCCGGTTGACAAAAGCTATAAAAATAAATACATTTTCATTAGCTTAATAGCAAGTTTATAAGCTCTTTCTCAACATCAGTAACTAACTGCTGGAATTAAATCACATCAAACCAACTTTTACAAAAATATTTTCAGAGCTTGATTATGTGCTAAGTATAGTAATAATACATTTTGGTACATAGACATCACTCTATAAGCAGAGAGTTACAATGTTATAAGGAAAATAACAATATAGCTAATAAGTATTTCCCCAAAGACAGAGTCCATAAATAATTTGTACTCTCTTTAAAGAGTATGCTTAAATACAGTCAACTCTTCATTACTTAAAGTAATATAGAAAATGTAAATTTTACAAAGTCCTTCTATACAGCTCAGCTTTAGTGTGCTTTATATTTAGGTAGCATTTACTTTCCTTAGGTCAATAATAAGCTCTAGAGGCCTGGTGCATGAAATTAGTGTGTGGGGGAAGGGTCCCTCAGCCTGGCCTATGCCTCTCGCAGCCCAGGAGCCCTCAGGGGATGCCCTCTTGCAGCCACGGAGCCCTCAGGGGATGTCGGACATCCTTAGCACTGCTGTGGAGGCAGGAGAGGCTCCTGCCACCACCGCTGTGCTTGTCAGCCGTGAGCCCAGCTTCTGGCTGAGCAGCAATCCCCCTGTGGAACACGCTCACCACCCGGGGACAGCTCCTGTGTTAAGTGGGATCCGACTGAAACCAGTTCTGACATCCCCCAAGAGGTCCCAGATTGCAAGAGGGTGCAGGCCAGGCTGAGGAACCCCACCAGTGCATGATCAGGGCCAAGGAGGGACACGGGAGGTTGGCCAGCCAGGGAGGCAGAAGAATTCCAGGGTGTTTCTGGTCCATCTAGCTCAATCCTTATCGGCTGGATGCCAGTAGAAGCTAACTACTGGTCAGAGCATCTGGCCCCTGGTGATCAGTGCACGTCATAGCAAGTGGTTGAGTGGCCTTAGTATATCATTAGCATATTACACTTTGATTGGTTGAACGGATGACCGGATGCTTAGCTTATTAGGCTTTTACTATATAAGAAGTTCCTGAGAAACTTAGCCAAGGAGAACAAGATCAGGGTGAACTTGACTAAGTATCAAGGAAAACAGAAGGCTGAGATATTTGCTAAACATAATGTATCTTTCAAGGAAATACTATACATTCCTACCTTTAAGCTACTTAATATATGAAGACTGATTGGACCAAATAAACATCCAACATCTTTCTTTTAATTTTATATTTTCTGCACTCAAGTTTATGCTTTATATAAATGTAAAAAAAAAAAAAAAAAAGAAAGAAATATGGAACATTTGCAGCAACAATCACACACATTCTAAAAAATAACACTCAAGCAGAGAGTGAAAATTAGCTGGGAACACAAACTTCACTTCTCCACAGATGCCTCATGAATTTCAAAGCACTGAAAACCTATGGCACATACCCTGGCCAACGGTGTGTCTAGTTGGGTCTCATCCCACCCACTGAAAGATTGCTGGTTGATTCTGGGTCAGGGCATGTTCCCAGGTTGCAGGTTCAATCCTAGGTAGGGGGCATGCAGGAGGTAACCAACCAATGTTTCAAAATTTCCCTCTCACATGGATGGATCTCTTTCTCTCTCTCTCTCTCTCTCTCTCTGTCTCTCTCTCTCTCTCTCTCTTTCAAAAACAATAAAAATATTATTTTAAAAAAGAACTAAAGAGTTCAAAATGAGACTTCTAAAAAATGGACTAAGTTGATTTCGTATACAAATGGCCCCTCAATCCTGATCTGAGTGCCATGCATTCATAAATTCCAGAAATGTTTGTTGCGTGCTATGAGAGAAACTTTTTGATAGAAGGAAAAGAGCTGAATACCACCTTGAGCCTCTGAAACTGCTGCTGTCCCTGTACTGGTGCAACTGGTGGGGCTGGATGAGCGTGACTCTGGACCACCTGGCCTCCGTGGGGCTGCACAGCTGTTGGGTGATGATGGCTGCTATGAACCGCGGCTATGGTGGGTCCATGACTGCCACCAGAGCCTGGTGGCACAGCTGAAACCTGGGATGGACAAAATAGATACAGGAAAGGTCAAGGCTTGTGAATTCTTGCCGAAATGTGTCAAAAGAACACACATACACAAAGATAACTAGAAACTCAAATTTTCCACAAGATGAAATTGGTGAAATAAACTATAGCATACTCATTATAAAATCCTATGCATTGTTAGGTATTACAATACATAACTCAGTACTTCTCAAACTATCTGCTTTCCTTTTTTCTTAAATTACAATCCATCATGGGCTGCTACTTTTACAAAATACAGTAAAAATGGCCCTGGCCAGCATTGCCTGCTGGTTAAAGCATCGGCCTGTGCTCTAAAGGGTTGCAGGTTTGATTCCTGGTCAGGGGCATGTATGTACCTGGGTTATGGGTCCAAACCCTGCCCCTAGTCAGGGCATGTGTGGAAGGCAACCAATCGATGTGTCTCTGTCACATAAATGTTTTTCTCGCGCCCTCCTTTCCATTCTCTCTTAAAGTCAAGGGGAAAATATCTTCACTCGTCAGGTGAGGATTAAAAATAAATAAGTAAATAATAAAAAATAAAGTAAAAATGGATTACTGGAAAAGTGAAATAAAAAATACATCAGCCCATAATTTTCACTATTGGATTTTACAGACATAAAATTACAATGTCTAGTCACTATAAAAGTTTCTAAACACTAAATTTCTACTTACACAGGAACTGCCCACAACGCAGGCCTTGATCGCCTGATAGGGACCTTCCGGCCAACCTCTTGTCCCTCCCCCTGGCCAGTAGGCTCTGATAGCGTGATGGGTACGGGGAACTGGGGGTGGGTGGCCCCAGACTCGGGCAACACCTGGCCAAGGTGGATGTGAGCAAGCGGGACTTGACTGCCCCACCGGTTGCCCCCCCCAAAGAGGGCAATCAGTGTTGGCGATGAGGGACTGCTAGGGAAGATCGGCCCTGATCTCAGGCCAGGCAAAGGGACCCTACCTGTGCACGAATTTCGTGCACCAGGCCTCTAATATTTTATAACATTAAAAAATGTTCACACTCTAGTAGAGGGTAAAAGAAAACAAATACATGATGACAAAAGATTTGAATTTGGATGATGGGCACACAATGCAATATACAGATGATGTATCATAGAATTGTATAGCTGAATCCTATATAATTTAATTAGCCAATGTTACCTCAATAAATTTAATTAAAAGAAAAAAATGATGCCCTAACCAGTTTGGCTCAGTGGATAAAGTGTCGACTTGCAGACTGAAAGGTCCCAGGTTTGATTCCAGTCAAAGGCATGTACCTTGGTTGCGGGCACATCCCCAGTAGGAAGTGTGCAGGAGGCAGCTGATAGATGTTTTTCTCTCATCGATGTTTCTAACTCTCTATCCCTCTCCTTTCCTCTCTGTAAAAGAGCAATAAAATATATTTTTAAAAATACCTTTTAAAAAAAAAAAGTTCACAATCTGTAAGTTGACTATAATTGTGTTCCAATTTAATATGAATTCAAACTTTTAAATAATTTTATAAAGCACATTACAAAGCAGTATATAAAATACAATAAAAAGATTTTAAACCCTAGACAAAAAATATACATCAAAATGTTAGCATTTTATCTTGTGGTGGTGGGGTTAGAAAAGAATTTTATTTTGGTTTTTTTTTCTTATCCTTATTTGCTTCTAAAATAAAACAAAAAAATTTTTTTTTAATTGTTGGTTTGACCTCACACATCTTTCTTTTCTCATTCACATTCATTCTCTTTCTCTCATTCTCTTATAAGTTTAGGGGTGACATAAAAGCACAAGCTGTTTTCCTCCCATTTCTATTACAAGAAATGCTATGTAATATTTACAAAACTTTAAAAAGTTTTTCTATTTCAGAACTGTTCATCACTACAGAAGCCAACTAAAGACAAATATACCTGATGTGCCACATCTCCAAAATAAGGAAAATACATATCATGAAACTTTCTCTAAACAATGTTGTGTCCTAAAACTAAAGAGAAGATATGTGTGGGCTTTTTCTAGAGTCTCCAAAAATTTATAAAGATTAACCTGGGTAGAAATAATACAAATCCACAGAAATAATATAATATACATTTGGAATATAATATATATATATTTAAGACAATTCTACAAGCTCTAATATATCTCACAAGTGTTATCATTTTTGAGCTTCTAATTCCAATATGAATAAATTCTTTGAGATGGCAAAGAATTATGAACACATTATAATTTCTAGTATAAAAACAGATAAAACGTTATCACAAGCGAAGGAAACAATCATGAACATGTTCAGATAAAAATAATCAGCCAAGGAAAACAAGTAACCTTTTTTCTTCTAAGTCATAACCTTTTTTTCTTCTAAGTCCTAACTTAAAGATTTGATCTATAGCAGTCCTCTGCACTTGAAGTATATTAAGGCCATTATACTGCTTCAAGGGGAACTCCTGAGAAAAAGTGGCACACCTAAGGAAATCACCATATCCTACTTCACCTGGTTTCTCTCTTCTTTGATTGCTTTTACAGAGAGGAAGAGAGAGGATAGAGAGCTAGGAGCATAAATGAGAGAGAAACATTGATCGCTGCCTCCCACACACTCCCCACTGGGGATATGCCCACAACCAAGGTACATGCCTTTGACCAGAATCGAACCTGGGGCCCTTGAGTCCACAGGCCGACGCTCTATCCACTAAGCCAAACCGGCCAGGGCTGATTGCTTTCTTATAACAACTCCAGAATCTGACACAATTGTCAAACTGTTCTCAAGGTAAATTATACCAATTTATATTCCCAGCACCAGTCATAGCTTTTCTTTTTTAAAAAAAATATATTTTTACTAGAGGCCCAGTGCATGAATTTGTGCACAGATGGGGTCTGGCTGGCCTACCCCCTAGTCAAACTCCCAGTCAAGGGGTTAATTTGCAAATTAGCCTTTTATTATATAGGATTGACTTCAGAGAGGAAGGGAGAGAGGGTGAGGGAGATGAAACATCAATGATGAACATCATTGATCAGCTGTTTCCTGCACGCCCCCCACTAGGGATTGAGCCCAAAACCCGGGCAATGAACCCTTGACCAGAATCAAACCCAGGACCCTTTAGTCCACAGGCCGACACTCTATCCACTGAGCCAAACCAGCTAGAGCACTAGTCATATCTTTTAAAAGTCACTTACAAGTTAGGTTGAAGAAGGCCTTTCCAGACCAGTTAAATAAGTTGTGGTTCAGATGACCTGGGATGGAATATTACGTATGCAGTAATTCTTTTAAAAAATTACTTGGGTTTCTACATATATTCAAGTGGAAAGTTGTCTACTATATAATAATGAAAAGAGCAAATAGCAGAATAGTATATACTATATGATATAAATTGTGTAAAAAGATAAGTGTATCTAGATAGGTAGGCAGGTAAATATAGATATGTTTGTATATACATACAAAATGTTGGAAACCCAAGAAATACACCAGTGAGATAAAGTTGAGGGGTAATTAGAAAAGGTAATCTATCTTTTTTTTTTGGTAATGATTATATTTACTTTCATAATTTAAAAAGATAAAAAAATTAAATTTCTTCTTTTTTGGCAAAATAGATAAAGTTGGTTAGGATGCAGAACAATAGAAATATACAATGTTGGCGGAAGTATAAATTCGTACAACTCTGAAAGCCAATCTGACATCACCTGCTAAAGTAAAGATGTGCATACCCTAGGACTCAGCAACCCCTCTCCTATATATTGGAGCATCTCTTCCTCATGTGCCTGCCCTCTTACCTGCTGAGTGGTCTGCAAGAAGAAAAAATGTTTGCACCAAAATGTAAACCAACTACTTTACTAATAAGCACACTATTTAATTCAGCTGCCTTTTTTTACTCAAGTAAAACTCTCTTGATAAAAGTAGTGTGTTCCTTTAGATTCTGGTAAAAGTTTACTTTGTCACACTGTGAGTACCACTGCACTAGAGAACCACTTACAACATTAACAGTAGCACCTTTATAAAAAAGCATAAATGTGGAAATAGACTGATTGTCCAATAACAGAAGAAACTGGATATATTTATATAATTCATAACAGTGAAAAATTACTTAGTTACTCATAAAAATATGGCTATGTCTTGGGAATCACACTGAGTGAAAAAAAGAGCCAAAGAAGAAAATACTCATGTTTTCATTTATGTCAAAGTTAAACAATACCCAAACCAAACAATTTTAGTGTATAGAGCAGTGGTTCTCAACCTTTCTAATGCTGTGATCCTTTAATACAGTTCCTCATGTTGTGGTGACCCCAACCATAAAATTATTTTCGTTGCTACTTCATAACTGTAATTTTGCTACTTTTAATGAATCATAATGTAAATATCTGTGTTTTCCGATGGTCTTAGACTATACAGCAGCAGTTCTCAACCTGTGAAAGGGGTCACGACTCACAGTTGAGAACTGTTAGCAGGGTCACACAAGATCATCGGAAAACACATATTTACATTACGATTCATTAACAGTAGCAAAATTACAGTTATGAAGTAGCAATGAAAATAATTTTATGGTTGGGGGTCACCACAACATGAGGAACTGTATTAAAGGGTTGCAGCATTAAAAAGATGGAGAACCACTGGTCTAGAGATATAAACAAAACGACTTAAAAAAAAAATAAAGCTGAGGAAATGATAAATGCAAACTAAGTTCAGATCAATGACTACCTCTGAAGTGATGAAAAAGGAAAAGGGGTCAGGAAAAAAAACAGCGAACATCAAGGTCATAACAAACTTTTTCTTTATAAACTTACGTGGTGAGTACACAACTGTACATTATTTTCATTAATTTTATAATTTAAGATATCTCATAAATACGTTATATCTCACTGAATGCTTAATTAAAACTTCTAACTGGCTTGCCAGTGTGGCTCAGTAGTTGAGCATTGACCTATGAACCAGGAAGTCACGGTTAAATTCCTAGTCAGGGCACATGCCCAGATTGTAGGCCCATTCCCCTGTAAGGAGCATGCAGGAGGCAGCTGATCAATGATTCTCTCTGATCATTAATGTTTCTATCTCTCTCTCCCTCACCTTTAGTCTCTCTGAAATTAATAAAAACGTATTTTTAAAAAATAAACAAAAACTTATAGCTGGATGAAACCATCACACTGGCCTTGCAGTACCAGCTCACCTGATAACTGGGAGTGACGGAGTACTGAATGCCTGTGGCTGACTGCATGGTCTCGGCCACAGCTTCATACACAGGAGGGGCAGGGGCAGGGGCGAGCACTCGGTGCTGATGAGGAAAAGCCTCTGTGTTACCAGGGATCCGCCGCTGCTGAGCTGCATACACCGATGATTCTTGATCATCCAAACGTCGCTTCATTCTGCATTCATGCTCAGGGATGCACTAATAACCTGCAGAAACCACAAGTACAACATATACACCAATTCATGCTCCACACCACGTGTACAATTTAGGATCAGAACCCAGATTTAATATAAGCTCCCCCCTTTGAACCAATTATCTATTTCATCCTAGGGATGAAGCTGCACAGATAATCCATATCAACAGGTTATCATAACTGAAAGACAAAATATAATAATTTAAATTAGTTTGGTACTGTAGAGTTGAAAAATAACCTCCAACTTAAAAACAGAAATATTGCCAGAATCAGTTTGGCTCAGTGGTTAGAGCATTGGCCTGTGGACGAAAGGGTCCTCCTGAGCTTGTTTCCGGTCTAGGGCATGTACATTGGTTTCATGCTCCTCGCCAGCAGGAGACAACCAATCGATGTATTTCTCTCACATCGATAATTTCTCTCTCTTCATGGGTTTGATTCCCTGTCCCTCTCTCTTCTACTTCCCCTAAAATTCAAATGAAAAAATATCCTCAGGTGAGGATTAACAACAAAAAAGACCCTCCACGAAATAAAAACAAATATATCTTTTTCTCTATTCTCTAGTTTTCTCTTTAAATGCAATCATTCCTAATATTGTGAACTACTTACTCACAAAGAACAAAAACACTGAAGTGTTTTTTGTAGTTCTTCCTAACTCCTCTCAAACCTAGCACTATAACTGTGGTCTAATTTTCAAAGTATCAATGGTATCATGAAAAGAGTACTGGGGCAGAAATCATGGACTTATGGTTCTAGACTTGCCAATATAAGTTGTTTCAACAAGTTTCTCATTTCATGTGAGTTTGTTTCTCCAGCTATCAAATAAGAAGGTTGAAATAGGTAATTCCTAAGGTTTCTCTGATTCTAACATTCTTTTTTATTTTTATTTATTTATTTTAAAATATTTTTATTAACATTTTACAGAGAGGAAGGAAGAGATAGAGTGAAAAACATCAATGAAAGAAAAATCAATCAGCTGCCTCCTGCACACCCCCTACTGGGGATGTGCGTGCAACCAAGGTACATGCCCTTGACCGAAATCGAACCTGGGACCTTTCAGTCCACAGGCTGACGCTCTATCCACTGAGCCAAACCGGTTTTGGCCTAACATTCTTTTTTAAATCTATCAATCTATATATATTTTAAAACATATTTTTATTGACTTCAAAGAGGGAGAGATGGAAACATCAATGATGCAATCATCCATCGGCTGCCTCCTGCATGCCCCCTTCTGGGAATCAAGCTCCAAACCTAGGCATATGTCTTGACGGGGAATCAAACTAGTGACCTCCTAGTTCAGTGTTTCCCAAAGTGTGGTATGCGTACCTCCAGGGGTATGGGAAGAGTTGGTGGGGATATGCACTGCACCGTGCCTAGCTGCGCCTAATATTTTTTTTGACGAGGGGTACTCAGTGTTACGAAAATTATAAAAGGGGTACACATATGTCAAAAGTTTGGGAAACATAGTCCTAGTTCATAGGTTGATGCTCAACCACTGACCCACACTGGCCATGCTGACTCTAACATTCTTGAACACTAAGGGAGGTCCCAGAATCCCTTATTTTTTTTCTTTATTTTTTTCTTTTTTCTTTTTTTTTTTTTTTAAATATATTTTATTGATTTTGTACAGAGAGGAAGGGAGAGAGATAGAGAGTTAGAAACATCGATGAGAGAGAGTCATCGATCAGCTGCCTCTTGCATACCCCCTACTGGGGATATGCCCGCAACCAAGGTACATGCCCTTGACCGGAATCGAACCCGGGACCCTCCCGTCCCCAAGCCGACGCTCTATCCATTGAGCCAAACCGGTCTCGGCTTTCTTTATTTTTTTCATCAATATTCATTCTAGCTTAATTTAATAATCCCTCTGTGGGAGGATACTTTCTTGCAGGACACTAAAGTTTAGTAACACTGGCTAGGAATCTGGTTGAGTCTTTTCAGAACTATTCTAACACAGTATCACTAACACAAGCATATCAATAAGAATACTACAAGTCTGACTGGGTAACTCAGTTGGTTAGAGTATACCCTAATATGCCAAGGTTGCAGGTTCAATCTCTGGTCAGGGCACACACAAGAATCAACCAATGGCCGAAACCAGTTTGGCTCAGTGGTAGAGCGTCGGTCTGCGGACTGAAGGGTCCTGGGTTTGATTCCGGTCAAGGGCATGTACGTTGGTTGCGGGCACATTCCCCATGGGGGGTGTGCAAAAGGCAGCTGATCAATGACTCTCATCGATGTTTCTTTTTTTTTTTTTTTTAATATATTTTATTGATTTTACATGGAGAGGAATTAAGAGGGACAGAGAGTTAGAAACGTTGATGAGAGAGAAACACCAACCAGCCGCCTCTTGCACACCCCCCACAGGGGATGTGCCCCCAACCAAGGTACATGCCTTGACCGGAATCGAACCCAGGACCTTTCAGTCCGCAGGCCGTTGCTCTATCCACTGAGCCAAACCGGTCCCGGCTCATCGATGTTTCTAACTCTCTCTCTCCCTTCCTCTCTGTAAAAAACCAATAAAATATATTTTTTTTAAAAGAAAAGAAAAAAAAAAGAATGCTCCAGCCCTAACTGGTTTGGCTCAGTGGATAGAGCACATGTGTCAAACAAGGCCCGCGGGCCAAATCCAGCCCGCCAGGCCTTGCAATGTGGCCCGCACCGCGCTGTCATCACTGCACTCCGCTGTCAGTTTATGACATTGTCAGTTTATGACTGTTCAGTAAACCATTCGGCCCGCAATTTAGGCTGGATTTTAGATTTTGGCCCCTTCTCTGATTGAGTTCGACACCCCTAGGATAGAGAGATGGCCCACAGACTTAAGGGTCCCAGGTTCGATTCCAGTCAAGGGCATGTACCTTGGTTGTGGGCTCCATCCTCAGTAGAGGGTGTGCAGGAGGCAGCTCATGTTTCTCTCTTTCAATGTTTCTAACTCTCTATCCCTCTCCGATCCTCTCTGTAAAAACCAGTAACATGTATTAAAAAACAAAACAAAAACACAGCACAGTAATTGTAGAGCTCACAAACCACCACCTCCATCTGAAGAAAGGCTCTTTTTGTAATTAGAAAAGAAAAAAAAAAAAGCCTCTACCTAATTTTATAAATCACCCTTCCCTCTTTTCTTCATTCCTTGGAAGCATGAAAGCCATGAGGGTGCAGCAGTCCTCACAAAGCCTCCCCAGGGTCACTTTATATCTTCTCTGTCCTCACTAATATCTTCAACCTGCCTGTCACTCTAACCCTCAGCCTTAAAATAGGGTCTGGTTTTTCTGACACCTCACAACCTAAGTTAGCCCTGACACAGTAGCACAACTGTCTCATTTGCAACACTCTAACCATGAACCAAACTGCTAGGGCTGCAGGCTGGCCATTTAATATTATCTTTCGGTAAATCTCAAACCACAAATAACCTCTTTCTGTTGACTCTTAACTTTAGATCAAAGGACTAAGTCTTCAAAACTTATGTATGATAATTGAATTCAATTAACTTAGAGTTGAAAACAATGCTGACATGCTGAAGGAAAGTAAATGTCTTAAGCGATTGGAAATACAGACTTGCCCATGCTATTGATACTTATGAGCCACCAGTCAATTGACTATGAACATTCAATCTCAACCTATTTTGGAATGAGGAAGCAGGTCTACTAAATGGACAGAGAAAAAAGTCTTCAAGACCTTTTGGCTGTTACTTCTATGTACATAGATGACCTAGACCAGTGGTCACCAACCTTTTGGACCTCACGAACCACCAGTGGTCCGCAGACCACCAATTGGCGACCGCTGCTCCAAAGGTTTCCTTAAACCAGTCGTCGCCAACCTTTCTAACCTCACGGACCACCAATGGTCTGTGGACCATGGGTTGGTGACCGCTAACTAGACCATAGTTTAGTCTTGGGTTCTGTTGATTTGAAACCTAGATGCTTAAACTCACCTGAAATTAATATTTTTAATCAAAAGCCAAGTCAACTCTTCATAAATGGAAAGCCGAATTTAGATCAGAAGAGCATAGCACAGGACTATGGAAAAAAAGACTAGAGTGTATCTGTCAAGACCTGGATTCTACCCTAGTATACTGCTAGTGGGAATGTACACTGATGTAGCCATTATGGGAAACAGTATGGAGTTTCCTCAAAAATTAAATATGGAACTACCATTTGTCCCAGTAATCCTACTTCTAGGAATATATCCTGAGAGACCTAAAACACCAATGAGAAAGAATGTATGCACCCCTATGTTCACGGAAGCACAATTTACAACAGCTAAGATCTGCAAACAGCCCAAGTGCCCATCAGCAAATGAGTGGATAAAAAAGCGGTGGTACATTTATACCATGGAATACTATACAGAAGTAAAAAAAAAAAAAGGATTTCTTATCCTTTGAAACAGTGTGTAGGGATCTGGATAGTATCATGCTAAGTGAAATAAGCCAGTCAGAGAAAGACAAGTATCACAGGATCTCACTCAAATGTGGAATCTAATGAGCAAAATAAACTGAATGGCAAGACAGATCCTGAGACACAGAAGCATGGAACAGACCGTGGAATCTCTGAGGTAAGGTGACGTTGGGTGGGAAAAGACCAATCAAAGAACTTGTACGCATATAGGCATAACCATGGACACAGATAACAGGCTAACAGGTGATGGACTGGGGTAGGGGAAGGCGGGGGGGCTAAAAGAGGTCAATGGGGAAATAAAGGAGACATATATAATACTGAAAAATAAAGATTTTTAATAATAATTAAAGAAAGGCCAAAACCGGTTTGGCTCAGTGGATAGAGCCCTGGCCAGAGTGGCTCAGTTGGCTAAGCGTCATCCCATGCATTCAAGGGTTGCTGTTTCGATTCCTGGTCAGGACACATACTCAGATTTCAAGTTGGATCCAGGTCTGGGAGTGTATGGGAGGCAACGAGGAAATGTTTCTCTTTCTCTCTCCCTTCCTCTCTCTCTCTAAAAAAAACACAATAAAATAAAATGTTTTATTCTGAAATCATACCCTATCCTTTTGTTATTAAAATATGTCATTTCTTTTATAGAATGATTGTGATTTTTATAAAGTATTTTAATTTCATTTACCTCTAAAGTGTTTTGCCATCCAGACCATCTCCATGACAATGAACAGGCTGCCAGGATCTGTACTTACTCTGAACTATACTTTACTCCTTTAATAATCACTACTCTTAATTCTATTTCCTGAACAGTTCTCAAATAAATTGGCTTTTCTTTTTTTTTTTTTTTTAAATAATACAGCCACTCCTTGGAGAATCCAAGATGGCGGCATAGGTAAACACCTAACTGCAGCCTCACACAACAATTTCAATAAAATACAACTAAAATACAAAATGGACATTACCCAGAACGACAGGAAAGTCGACTGACTGGAAATTCTACAATGAGAAGGAAAAAGAAAACCAGAAGGAAAATCAGAGGAGCTGTAAAAGCCTAAGGTACGGAGACACGTTGCGCACGCAGAGAGGACAGAGCCGGAGAGGAGGGGGAAGCTGAGTGCCTGGCTGGCGTTCCCGAGCAGGAAGGAGATAAAAGCTCTGGACTGTGCTGAACCCCAGATCCGACAGCACTGAACCCCAGTGCTGGGTGAGACCCTGGGGACCCAGACATAAGAAGGGAGCCTGGGCTGTAAGGCGGAACCTCAGGAGAACAGCGAAAGGAAGTCCCAGAGTCGTGCACATTATGCGCAGAGGACGGACTGTTGACTCTAGGCCAGTTCTAAGCCAGACCCTGGGGACCCAGGCTCATACAGAGGGAGCCTGGGCTGTAAGGCGGAAACCCAGGGGAGTAGCGAAAGGAAGTCCTGGAGGCACGCACATTGCGCGAAGAACGGACAGTTGACTGTGCTGCTGGACTGCCCTAGCAGGAAGGAGACAAAAGCTCCAGACTGCTCTGAACCCCACTTCCAACTGAACTGAACCCCAGTTCCAGGCTCATTGGGGGAGAGCCTAGACTGTTTGGTAGCAGGCGAAAATCGAGGGCACCCTTCTCTCAGAGGTGCTTGCAGCCAGTACCGAAGGACCCTGAGGAACACTGAGGCTCAGGAGCCTCATAGGGCGGGGCTCACAGGAAGCCAAGGCTGTAGGCTCCACCCTGAAACTCCACCCCATCCAAGCTGAACAAAGAGACTTTTAAGGCTACCAACTCAGGGAAGGTGAGAAAATGCCGATACAAGGAAACAGATCACAAATGAAAGAAATGGAGAACAAAAAGCGACTGGATATAGAGTTCAAAACCACGCTTATAAGTTTTTTAAAGAATTTCCTAGAAAAGGCCAATAAAATAAACGAGACCTATGAGGATATGAAAAGGGATCAACTAGAAATAATAAGGGATCAATAATAAATAATAAGGGATCAACAAGAAATAAAGAATATATTGTCTGAAATAAAAAGTATTATATAGAGTCCTAAAAACAGAATGGAAGATCACAAGAATCAAGTCAAAGATTTGGAACATAAAGAGCAAGAAGACACTCCTCCGCAGAAGCAAGAAGACAAGAGAATTCAGAAAGTTGAAGATAATGTAAGAAACCTCTGGGACAACTTCAAGCGAACCAACATCAGAATTATGGGGGTCCCAGAAGAGAGAGAGCAAGATATCGAAAACATACTGAAAGAAATAGTGACAGAAAACTTCCCCCACCTGGTGAAAGAATTAGACCTACAAGTCCAGAAAGCGCACAGAACCCCAAACAAAAGGACTCCAAAGAGGACCACACCAAGACACATCATAATTAAAATCCCAAGAGCAAAAGGCAAAGAGAAAATATTAAAAGCAGCAAGAGCAAAGCAGGTAGTTACCTATAAAGAAGCACCCATACGATTGTCAACTGATTTCTCAACAGAAACCATGCAGGTCAGATGGCAATGGCAAGAAATATTCAAGGTGATGAATAGCAAGAACCTACAGCCAAAAATACTCTACCCAGCAAAGCTATCACCCAGAATCGAAGGCCAGATAAAGAGCTTCACTAAAAAAAAAAAAGCTAAAGGAGTTCATCACCGCCAAACCAGAATTATATGAATTGCTGAAGGGGGTTCTTTCGGAAGAAAAAGAAAATAAAGATAAAAATTATGAACAACAAATACGAAATTATCAACAAGTGAATCTAAAAACCAAGGGAATTTAAAAAAAAAATCTGATGAACAATATTAACTGGTGAATATAATAGAATCAGAGGTATGTAAGGGGAGTGAACTGACGATTCTCCCAGAAAAGGGGAGCGGGGGTGCAGTAAGAGCCTGAACATAAACTGTGCACCTATGGATGAGGACAATGCGGGGTCGGGAAAGGGCAGAGGGTGAGGTGGGAACCTGGTGGAGGGGAGCAATGGAGGGGGGAAAAAATGAGTAACATTTGTAATAATATAAACAATAAAGATTTATTTTTTTTAAAAATACAGCCACTCCTTGATTTCAGGCTCTCATCATCCTTTACCTCAATTGTTGCCAACACCTTCCAGCCTCTCTGCAGTATAGTCTACTCTCTAGGCTGTTTTCAATAAATTGGTCAACCCCAAATGCAAGTCCAATCCAATTGCAAACTCATCACTGGCTTCGCATCACTTAACAATAGAAATTCTTTACTTTTGTCTATAAAATTCTTCCTTACTGACTGGGGGAGAGAGGGATTGAGGTGGGTAATTTAACTTACTTATTATCTCTTTCTAGTCCCCACGCTATGGTCCAGTCCTGTCAAGTGTACTCCCATTACCTAAATAAGCCTCAAGTCTATAAGCTTCTTCAAGGAAGCATCCATCCTTTTCAAATTTGTCTGCATTCCCCAAAATACTAACACATCAGACACTCAAACACTGTAACATAATAGTCAACAATAGTTAGCATATAGAATGCCAAGCACTATTCAACACAATTTCCAAATATTAGTTTAATCCCATTCCAAGGTTCTGTTATTCTCTAGTTTGTAAATGAGGAAACTGAAATACAATGATTAAGTGAATTGCCCAAGGTTGCACAGCTAACAGGCAAAGCTAAGATAGGAATCCATGAAATCTACATCAGAGCCTGGATTCTTAACCCACCTATAAGAGAAAAATAAAACGAAGAGTCCCCTTTCACTTAGTTAAGGCACACATGCTCAAAGCAACTTTAGCTTTTTTTTTTCTTTTAATTTATTTTATTGATTTTTTTACAGAGAGGAAGGAAGAGGGATAGAGAGTTAGAAACATCGATCAACTGTCTCCTGCACACTCCCTACAGGGGATGTGCCCATAACCAAGCTACATGCCCTTGACCAGAATTGAATCTGGGACCCTTCAGTCTGCAGGCCAATGCTCTATCCACTGAGCCAAACCGGTTAGGGCAACTTTAGCTTTCTTTAACCTCTCACACACTTAGTTCATTCAACCTTCTTCAGCCTCAACCCAATAAGCAGGAATGCTTTGGCAGCATTCATTCATTCAATTAGCAAATATTCAGTGAGGAGATGTGAAGGTGGTAGATGATCTTGGCCCTTGCCCTATAAAAGCTTAAAAACTAGTTGCAAATACACTAGACAGCCTCACTAGTAATCAAAGAAATATAAATAATACCCCAGAGGAACTGGCTAGAGAGAATGATGATGTTCAGTGTGGGTGAGTGTGTAGGTATTTGCTGAAGTTTTAATTGGTACAATTTGATTGTTGGCTTGCAGGTATATATTAAATTTTATAAATTAAATTTAAAATGTACAAACCTTTAGCCCAGCCATACAACTTCTAGGTCTCTATCCTACACATATGTCAAGTATATTGGGTCGGCAGCTAAGTAATTGCGGGTTTCACACATATATGGCTTCAGTTGAATTTTTAGGTTTGCAGACGTAGTACAAATGTAAAACACATTTTGTTATTGATAGTTGGCTATTCAGCTGTTAATCAGTAAAAAAAGTTTTTTGATCTGTTTTGTAGTTTTCGTTTGGCGTTCGTTGAAAAATGGAAAATCAAAAGGAACATTTTCGTCATATTTTGCTTTTTTATTTCCGCAAAGGGAAAACGCATCGCAAGCTCATAAAAAGTTATGTGCTGTTTATGGTGACAAAGCCTTAAAAGAACGGCAGTGTCAAAATTGGTTTGCCAAATTTCGTTCTGGTGATTTTTCACTCAAAGATGAAAGACGCTCTGGTCGTCCAGTTGAAGTTGATGACGCCCTAATCAAAGCAATAATCAATTCGGACTGTCACAGTACAACACGTGAGATTGCAGAGAAGCTTCATGTATCACATACATGCATTGAAAATCACTTAAAACAACTTGGCTATGTTCAAAAACTCGATACATGGGTTCCTCACGAACTGAAAGAATCACAGTTAACGCAACGCATTAGCAGCTGCGATTTGCTAAAGAAACGTAATGAAAATGATCCATTTTTAAAACGACTGATAACTGGCGATGAAAAATGGGTTGTTTACAACAATATCAAGCGGAAAAGATCGTGGAGCAGGCCAGGTGAACCAACTCAAACAACATCAAAAGCTGATATTCATCAAAAGAAGGTTTTGTTATCAGTTTGGTGGGATTACAAAGGAATTGTCTACTTTGAACTCTTACCACCCAACCGAACGATCAATTCTGATGTCTACATTGAACAACTAACGAAATTAAACAATGCAGTTGAAGAAAAGCGGCCCGAATTGACAAATCGAAAGGTGTTGTATTCCATCATGACAATGCAAGGCCACACACATCTTTGGTCACTCGGCAAAAATTAATGGAGCTTGGTTGGGATGTTTTGCCACATCCACCATATAGTCCTGACCTTGCACCATCTGATTACTTTTTGTTTCGATCTTTACAAAACTCCTTGAATGGTAAAAATTTCAATAATGATGATGATGTCAAATCGTACCTGATTCAGTTTTTTGCTAATAAAAACCAGAAGTTTTTTGAACGTGGGATTATGATGCTGCCTGAAAGATGGCAAAAGGTCATTGATCAAAATGGGCAATACATTACAGAATAAAGTTATTTAGTTCCATGAAAAAATTGTCTGATTTTTTTTAAAATCCGCAATTACTTAGTTGCCGACCCAATATTTATTATAGTAAAGTATAAAAAAACGTAAATGTCTATCAATCCTCCTATATAATAAAAGCAAAGTATGCAAATTGTCCCCTCAACAGGGAATGTCCAAGAGTTCAACCAGGGGGCAGGAGGGAGGCCCCTAGGGACTCTACCAGTACCCTGGGCCTCTAGTAGCTAAATAAAGTTGATACATCCATATTAGGAAAACAATATTAGGAAGATTTGGGTTCTTCTACAAGGAAAGCACTCTAACACATACTATTAGTAAAAAAGAACAAACTACAGAATATATACATTGTGATCTGAACACAACGCAATGTACTCTTTAAGAACTGTGTATTTCATTGTATGTGAATATTGCATCAAAAGGAAAAGGCTCTAAATAATGAACTCTACATAAAGATATGCATGCTCAGATATTCAGGTGAAGGATACAATAATGCATGAAATTTACTTTCAATGACATCAATAAGTTAGTTTAAATTAATAGATAGAGGGATGGATATATGGATATATGATAAAGCAAATACTGTAAAAATGGTATGGTAAAATCTAGGTGGTAGCATATATGGGTGTCTACTATAAAATCTATCAATTTGCTGTGTATTTGAAATTTTTCTTTAAATAATGGCAAGAAAGCTAACAATACAAATCAGTTTATGCATGATACAAATAAGTACTATAAATTTGGAAAGGAGTGGCAATGTGTACATTTGGAAACACTATACAAAGAAGGTGAATATTAAGTTATATCTTGAAAGTTAGAGATGAATTTGGGCATGTGGTATAGAGGATGAAATTAAAATATTACAGTAATAATAGACATATATGATAGTTATTTACGATCTTTGCTAATTCATCTATCTCTCATACAGGGTAGTAGGTTTACAGTGTGAATACACAAAACTCGAAGTTAATTCTTATTCTTATATTATTTATTAATTATTGTATTATTTTCTATATAAACAATTGTAAACCTATTTTTTGCCCTACTCTGTATAATTCCAGTGTCTACACATGCAGGCCCTGTGCTTGGTGTCGGGGCTTTAGCACTGAACAGGACAGACTTACTGCCCCAACACAACAATGCTGACATGACTCAAATCAGTTGATTTGCTCCTCAAAACAGTCCTGTTGGATGAGGCACACCCAGAACCTTAGAGGAAAACTAACACTTAAAAGAAATTAAGGTCACAGAGCTGGCTAAAGGAGGAAGAGACTATTCAAAAGGGTCTTTTAAATTCGTGTGGTCAAAATAATACTGCTTACTCTAAGCTATGTTATCTATAGACATTTTGCCTTCTATCTTCCAAAGAATAATCACTTTGGGCATACTGAGATAATACAACAAAATCAATAGAAAGCTTATAAACTGCTTTCATTTTATTGCATGCGTATATATGTGTGTGCTGAAATAGGGATAGATTTCTAGTAATATATCCTAAGAAATCCGAAACACCAATCAGAAAGAATGTATGCACACATATGTTCATAACGGCATAATTTACTATAGCTAAGATCTGGAGACAGGGCCAAGTGCCACCAGCAGATGAGTGGATAAAAAAGATGTTGTACAATTATACCATGGAATACTATGCAGCAGTAAAAAAGAAGGATCTCTTACCATTTGAAACAGCATGGGTAGTATTATACCAAGTGAAATAAGCCAGTCAGAGAAAGACAAGTACCACATGATTTCATTCATATGCAAAAACTAATGAACAAAATAAACTGATGAACAAAACAGATCCAGAGGCACAGCATAGAACAGACTGTGGAACCTCAGAGGGAAGGTGGGGTAGGGTGGGTGGGTGGGAAATGATCAACCAAAGCACGTGTGTGTGTGTGTGTGTGTGTGTGTGTGTATATTTATATATTTACGCACACACATACACACTAGTGGCCCAGTGCACAAATCCATGCACATTGAAAGGAAATTAAATAGAAGAAATATTTTTTTTTTAAATATATTTTTATTGCTTTTGTACAGAGAGGAAGGGAGAGAGATAGAGAGTTAGAAACATCTATGATGAGAGAGAGTCATCGATCAGCTGCCTCTTGCACACCCCCTACTGGGGATATGCCCGCAACCAAGGTACATGCCCTTGACCGGAATCGAACCCGGGACCTTTCGGTCCCCAAGCCGACGCTCTATCCATTGAGCCAAACCAGTTTCGGCATAGAAGAAATATTTTAATATTGTTATTCACCCTTTCTGAGTAATAGAAGTGTCAACCAAATTCACAATTGACAATGACAGAAACACACGCATGCGATGGCGCCAGTGAGAGCTTTATATGTGTGAACTTAGCCTTTTATATATATAGAATAAGCTTGCTTAATTAGACCTGCTTTCTGATTTAGCTAAACTGTTTCCAGCCCAGTGAAGCACCCCAACTGCTCTTTCAGGTTAATTGTCAGCAACACAAGAGTAAATATCAACAAGAAGCAGATTATTTTTGTAGATCATGCAAGGAGAACAAAGGATAAAATATTTGACTGCAGCAGTGTTTGACTATATTCTGTGCAGTGAGAAAACCTGAAGTCATTTTCAAGGTCCATCGTTTCTTACTTCTTTTCAGTCAGGTCAATTTCTAAGCTTTCTAAATTTCCGTTTGCAGGCTAATGAAAAGAAAATATGATTCCACTGAGTCTCCTATCTACCTATTTCAGGACTTCTTAGGATCAAATGAGATGAGGCATGGGGAAAATGCTTCACAGACATTTGGTTAAAGTGTAAAATGTTTCTACCTGGCTATAATATAAAGCAAGTTGTGTTCCTGGACTAAAGAAACTGCAAGGAGGCTAGACACTAGGAAGAGGAAGCCGGGCATTGCTATGTGATACCATTACCTGGAGCCCACGGCCATTGTTTCCGAGCTGGGCTATGGGCCACATTTTGCACCATGGGGTCTTGACAACATCAGCTGCGATTTGAGGGGTGTTGGGGCCTGTGTCCCACTTGTGGAAAGCTAAGTGTTGCTTTGTGGGCGCCAAGTCTGTGGTGCCGTTTCTCTGTAAATGGCCAGTATGCATCACAGTAGCTCCTGCGTTGAGCGTCTGCCCCCTGGTGGTCAGTGCGCGTCATAGTGACTGGTTGAACGGTTGGACACTTAGCATATTAGCCATACACACACACACACCATGGACACAGATAACAGGGTGGTGAAGGCCTGGGGCGGGGACAGGGGTAGATGGGGGGAGAAAAAGAGGACACATGTAATTCTTTCAACACTAAATATTTAAAAATTAAATAATAAAGGAGCAAGAGGCTAAACTCTCCTTAGAATACATAATCAATCTGGAGTAAAAATATTGGACAGACTATAGTATTCTGTTTGCTATCCTGTTTACAGAGAGGTACAGTGTAATTCCAGATTGTAAAGTATTCGAATGTCAGCTGAAATGATTTTCATGTGCCACTGTGGTCTCCAATTGTTTCAGATTAGGAGCTTACACAGTTATCAGAGCTCATCTATGAAGACAATTTAAAAAAAACAAAAAAACCAAAAACCCTTTGAGTGATTTTGAGGGATAGACACTAGTGAAAAAGATTTATGTGAACAACAATGTCAGCAGAACACTAAAAATATCACCTGGCCAAGTGTGATAATATATCACCCTACCATATAAAGTGGGAACAGTTTCAAAGTCATCATGCAAAAGAATCACAATGCCCAAGTAAAGCAAGCAGAGAAGGGTAATTCTTAACACTGCAGAGGAGACATCTGGAATGGGGTTGAACTTGGAAGCAAATGTGACAGATATCAGTCAAATCTTAGAAGGAAAGAGGTAAAAGCTAAATTTTTCAGAATAAGAAAAATAAAAACTGATTTTCTAGTTCTACAACCTACAATGTCTTTAACCACAATAAAGTGTTTTTCCCATGATCCTTAAAATCCAAATGGAAAAATCCAACTTTAAAGAATCTTATTTTTTCTCGCCAAGAAACATGGAAGAAAAAAAAAATGCTCCAAGTGACTGAACATCAGAGAGATGCAAATTAATACGACAATGAGGTATCACCTCACACTTGTCAGAATGGCTACCATCAACAAATCAACAAATGACAAGCTGGCAAGTACACTACTGGTGACAATACTGATGCAGCCATTATGTGAAACAGTATGGCTTCCTCAAAAAAATTAAACATGGTACTGCCATTTGACCCAGTGATCTCACTTCTAGGACTATATCCTAAGAAACCCAAAACACCAATCAAAAAGAATGTATGTACCACTATGTTCATAGCAGCACAATTTATAACAGCTAAGATCTGAAAACAGCCCAAGTGCCCAAAAGTAGATGAGTGGATAAAAAGCTGTGGGACATTTACACCATGGAATACTATGAAGTAGTAAAAAAGAAGAATCTCTTGCCGAAACCGGTTTGGCTCAATGAATAGAGCGTCGGCTTGGGGACCGAAAGGTCCCGGGTTCGATTCCGGTCAAGGGCATGTACCTTGGTTGCGGGCATATCCCCAGTAGGGGGTGTGCAAGAGGCAGCTGATCGATGACTCTCTCTCATCATAGATGTTTCTAACTCTCTATCTCTCTCCCTTCCTCTCTGTATAAAATCAATAAAATATATTAAAAAAAAAAAAAAGAATCTCTTAATCTTTGAATCTCTTAATCTTTGAGACAGCATGGAGAGAACTGGAGAGTATCACGCTAAGTGAAACAAATCAGCCAGAGAAAAACAAGTATCACATGATCTCACTCATATGTGGAATCTAAATAACAAAATAAACTGATGAACGGAGTGGATCCAGAGGCAAGGAAGCACGGATCTCCAAGTGAAGGTGGGTGGGAGGTAATCAACCAAAGGCCCTGTACCCATATAGGCATAACCCAGGGACACAATGGGCTGGTGAGAGCGGGGGTGGGGTCGTGGTGGTGGGGGATGGATGGAGAGGTTCAATGGAGAGCAAAGAGGACACATGTAATACTTTCAACAATAAATATGTAAAAATTTTAAAAAATAATCTCATCTTCTCATTTAGATTAAATTTCATAAACTGGCTTAAATGGAGACAACAGTTGATCCTTTAATGCCTCTTAATTTTGTACGGAAATTAACATGAATTAGATGTATTTTTGAGTTCCTTTATTTATATAATAAAAAATTCCTCTGAAATTATTCTCTTATTGGTGATCAGCATCACATAAAATCGCATAAAATGTGTCCTGATCTGTTTTCTTCAATAAACACGCTTGGGGGGGGGGGGGGGGAGGAAGAAAAGTTTCTTTTTAAAAGCTAAGGAAATTTTATCAAAGCATTAAGTGAATGTAATTACATCAACCCATCGAAGTCTACTTCAAAACCTATCTAAAACTTCACTTCTGGATTTAACTCTGCTAGAATATGAGAAGTATTCCAGAATAAATAAAAAAAGGGCAATATATTTACATTTCCCATACTACAACAAAAGTAACCCATTCTTCTTAAAACACCACAAGATCTAATACCCAGGCCTGCCCTGAACTCAGTTTTATATCCTTCTAATGAGATGGTCCTTAACCAGGGATGTTGCCAACATCCTACAATTCAGAGGACAGCTCCCTACAAAGAATTATTCAGCCCGAAGTATTAATAGTGCCAAGGTTGAGAAACCTCAATCTAATATAATGGGAACTTACTGGCATATACCTTTTGTGAGCTTTGGTGGGATTATGTAATACTTCGGTGTGAAAATTTTTACCAAGGTGGCTGAGGACATTCACCTTGGTTGTGTAAAAGATATCACTGCTTCCTTTATGACAGGTGATTCACCGTTAAAACTCAGCATACCAAAAAACCCACAAAAAAACACATCATTCTCACTTACCATTTGGGTGGAAAAAAAACTTCATTAAAACTTAGTAAGCCGCCAAAACCTGGTTTGGCTCACTGGATAGAGCTTCAGCCTGTGGACTGAAAGGTCCCAGGTTCAATTCCAGTCAAGGGCATGTACCTTGGTTGTGGGCACATCCCCAGTAGGGGGTGTGCAAGAGGCAACTGATCGATGATTCTCTCTCATCTATGTTTCTAACTCTATCCCTCTCTCTCTTCCTCTCTGTAAAAAATCAATAAAATATTTTTAAAATAAAAAGTTTGCTAGTGGTAGCCAAAAGAGAAAAACAAATAATAAAAGAGGAAAAAAAAAACAACTTAGTAAGCCCTGGCCAGGTAGCTTATTTGGTTATGGCATTGTCCCACTACGCCAAGGTTGTCAGTTGATTCTAGGTCAGGGCACATACAAGAATCAACCAATAAATGAACAAATGAGTGGAACAACAAACCAATGTCTATCTCTAGTTCTCCCTCCTCCACCCTTCCTCCCCCTCTTCCCCCCCCTCTCTAAAATTAATAATAATTTAAAAACTTACAAAAATTTAGTAAGAATTTAAACAGCAAATTCTTATTCCATGTTTTCCTGGTTTTGGAGATAAAAACACCCCAAATAGGAATACCCATTAAAATGCAACTAACTAACTAGTCATCAACTTTTATCCCATTCTGTAAATGTTGACTCCAAATTTCAGTACCTCTCTAATAAAGTTCTAAGAATGACCAAAGAGCCGAGACCGGTTTGGCTCAATGGATAGAGCGTCGGCTTGGGGACTGAAGGGTCCCGGGTTCGATTCCGGTCAAGGGCATGTACCTTGGTTGCGGGTATATCTCCAGTAGGGGGTGTGCAAGAGGCAGCTGAGCGATGACTCTCTCTCATCGATGTTTCTAACTCTCTATCTCTCTCCCTTCCTCTCTGTACAAAATCAATAAAATATATATTTAAAAAAAAAAAAAAAAAGAATGACCAAAGAACACCTCACTAATGAGGTAACTTGAATAAAGGCAGTAAGGATTTAGCCATGTGGGAATCAGTGGGGTAAGCATTATAGGCAGTGGGTCCAGCAAATGTAATGATCCTGATGCACATTTGCTTGATATTTTCCAAGAAGAACAAAAAGATTGTGTAGCTCCAGCAGAATGGAAGAGAGACTAGTAAAAACTGATCTAAGAGAGGTAATGGGGTTGGGGATAATAGGAAGGTGTCATATATTTGTTCTCAATAAGTCATAATAAAGACTCTGACTTAAGACTCAGACTGGAATGAGAAGCCACTGGAGAATTTAAAGCAGGAAAGTGACACGGTCTGACATAGGTTTTATAAGAATCGCTTGGGCCCAGACTGTGTGGCTAAATGATTGAGTGTCAATCCAGGACCCAAAGAGATCACTGGTTCGATACCCAGTCAGGGCACATGCCTGGGTTGCAGGCTCAAACCCCAATATGGGGTGTGCAGGAGACAGCGGATCCATGATGTTTCGCTCTCATCGGTGTTTCTTTCTCTCTCTCTAAAAAAAATTAAAAAATATATATTTTAAAAAGAATCACTTGGAATGCTGTGTTAACGGACTAAAGAAAATAATACTGAATGCAAACTGTGAGTGAAAAAAATAAAATTTTTAAAAATAGACTGAAGAAAAAAAAAATAAACTGAAGAGGGGCAATAATAAAGCATAGAGAACAGTTAAAATAATCCAAACTAGAGGTATTAGTCATTGCTGTAGTCAGGGCGTAGAAGGAATTAAGTGGTCAAATTATGGATAGTCTTTTGAATACAGAGCAAATAAGGTTAGTCAACTGACCACCTATGAAAAAGACAGAAAGAGAAAAGTCAAAGATGTCTAGTAGATATCCAAGAGGAAATATGAAGAAAGGGGCAGGAGGCCTAGCTGGTTTCACTCAGTGGATAGAGCATTGGCCTGCGGACTGAAGGGTCCCAGTTTCGATTCTGGTCAAGGGTACATACATTCAGGTTGTAGGCTTGATCCCCAGTGGGGCATGCCGGGAGGCAGCTAATCAATGATTCTCTCTCACCATTCATGTTTCTATCTCTTTCTCCCTCTCCCTTCCTCTCTGAAATCAATAAAAATATATTAAAATGGGGGTACTAGATGTTAGTCTATAATACAAGGAAGAGGTTCTTAGAGATAGAAATTTAAGTTATCAGCATTGCTTGGATTTCAGAAAATGTGTATGGCAGCTCCAAAATCAAGCACTTTCGCATTTCTGCACCAAGTGAAACAGCTTAGACCAGTGGTCGGCAAACTGCATCTCCCAAGCCACATGCGGCTCTTTGGCCCCTTGAACGTGGCTCTTCCACAAAATACCACATGTGGGTTCGCATCTACAGTGCGATTGAAACTTCAGTGGCCTATGCGCAAAAGTCAGTTTCCGGCCTGGGCAAGTCTATTTTGAACAATGAGCCACACTCAAGGGGTCAAAGAACTGCACGTGGCTCGCGAGCTGCGGTTTGCCATCTAGTACTGGCTTAGACAGGTCAGGTTGTGCTCCTAAATTGGTTGTGGAACCAAACTTACCATCAGTAATAAATTAGTGCATTTCCGAGTTTGCAGATAAGAGATTGTGGACCTGTATATGCTTCAAAAGTCTGCAAGTTAGCAAGCCTAGCCCTGGAGGATACCAGCAGGACTGGAGAAGTACCCACTGCCAAAATGCTGGTAAATACAAATGTAGGCACATATGCCAGAAAGAAAGGGAGAGTACAAAAGCAAACAGAGAGAAAAAGATATATCTGTTAGAAATTGCTACCAATTAATGCCTAACTAACTTTGAATCCAATTGTAACTGAACAGAAGCAGCCTCTGGATAGCAAACTTTAAAATGCCATTCGAGTTCAGTTAGTGAAACAGTATTTACCACCTACTGTGTCTCAGCACTGTCCGAAGCACTGTGCTATCAAGAAAGCTAACTCTCAATCTAGGTGGATTCTGCACCACTGGTGCAGTATTCCCTGAGGATAATCAGTATCAGGTAGTTGCCCTGAAAATTTATAAGGAGAAAAACTCTATGCATTTGGTTATAACCAACAACAAATTCCACTGGGCATGTCTTGGAAGAAAAGACCTAAAAAGAAAGTTACATAATTAAAGAAGGCCAAGGGTGTGTGTGTGTGTGTGTGTGTGTGTGTGTGTGTGTTTTAAGGTGCTGTTAAAAGGACATTAGATCATTGTCTAGAAACAATTAGAATTCACATTTTTTTAAAATGTCAGGAAGCCTGGACGGTGTGGCTCAGTGGTTGAGCACTGACCATGGGGTCACAGTCCAATTCCAGGTCAGGGCACATGCTCAGGTTTTAGGCTCGATCCACAGTGGGGGCTGTGCAGGAGGCAGCTGATCAATGATTCCCTCTCATCATTGATGTTTCTATTTCTCTCCCTCTCCCTGAAATCAATTAAAATTTTTATTTTAAATGCCAGGAAAATAAAATTTCTCAAAATATTTGGAAATATGTAACTTAATGGTAAAACCCTGACTCACAGACTACCCAAGTATGCTGCATTAGATGAGTTTCATTATTTGACCTTAACTTTAATAAAACACTAATATCCAGAATTATTTAAACTGTAACAACAAAAAGATAAAAACCCCAAGCTATTTCTGCTACTACTCATTTGTTAGCAGAAACATAAACCCATGTGAAGGGAAAGGAGATTTAAGAAATAAGAGTTGAGCCGAAACCGGTTTGGCTCAGTGGTAGAGCGTCGGTCTGCGGACTGAAAGGTCCCAGGTTCAATTCCGGTGAGGGGCATGTACATTGGTTGCGGGCACATCCCCAGTAAGGGGTGTGCAAGAGGCAGCTGGTCGATGTTTCTCTCTCATCGACGTTTCTAGCTCTCTGTCTCTCTCCCTTCCTCTCTATAAAAATCAACAAAATATATTTAAAAAAAATAAAAAATAAAAAGAAATAAGAGTTGAGCTGAGACCGGTTTGGCTCAATGGATAGAGCGTCGGCTTGGGGACTGAGGGGTCCCGGGTTCGATTCCGGTCAAGGGCATGTACCTTGGTTGCGGGCATATCCCCAGTAGGGGGTGTGCAAGAGGCAGCTGATCGATGACTCTCATCGATGTTTCTAGCTCTCTATCTCTCTCCCTTCCTCTCTGTACAAAATCAATAGAATATATATTTTTAAAAAATAATAAAAAAAATTAAAAAATTAAAATAAAAAAAATAAAGAAAGAAGAGTTGAGCCCTAGCTGGTTTAGCTCAGTGACTAGAGTAATGACCCTCGGACTGAAGGGTCCTGAGTTCAATTCGGGTCAAAGGCATATGCCTGGATTGCGGACTCAATCCCCAGTAGGGGACGTGCAGGAGGCAACCAATCAATGATTCTCTCTCATCATTGATGTTTCTATCTCTCTTCCTCTCTGAAATCAATAAAAATATATTTTTAAAAAATAACAGTAACCATATTAACAATATTATATTGAGCTTGACATGATAGCAATAACATATGCCAATTTCTTCATTGTGATTCTTAACCTTCCAACATTAGAAACAATCAGAACTGCAAACTGAAGAGAACAGGATTCACAAACTCTGGAAGAAAGACTACAATCAACTTGCCAATTCCAACATGATGCCATCCATACCTTCTAACATTCGAAAGCATTCTCTAGCGTACTTTGTGTGAGAGATGTCTAAAGTCATGTTAGCACTCAAATCAACTGGATTTAAGACTTAAGACTCCACCCTACTCACTGTCCCCTCTCCCTCCACCCAAAGGTGGTCTCTTCTTCCTCCAAATTCCTTACAGCTCTTTGTATTTGACTCTTATGGCCTCAACCTACAATGACATATAGTAAAATCATAATTCATATATTTGCCTTTTCTTCTAACAATGTAAACTTCTATAGGGCTAAGATTTTTCCTATGTCAGCCTAGAAGTATTTAAGAAGATGATCAATAAATGAATGTTGAAACAATTCACCTTTAGAATCTGAGCCCCAATCTTTCCTTCAAAGCTCTCTCAAAAACACACTGCTGGTTCCTCGAAAAATTAAACATAAAATTGCCATATGATCCAGCAACTCCACTTCTGGGTATATACCCCAAAGTATTCAAAGCAGATACTTGAAGAGATATTTATACACTCATTTTCACAGCAGCATTATTCACAATATCCAAAAGGTGGAAACAACCCAAATGTCCACCCATGCATGAATAAACAAAATGTGGTATATACATGCATACAAAAGAATATTATTCACCATCAAAAAGGTAATTCTGGCTGAAGCCGGTTTGGCTCAGTGGTAGAGCATCGGTCTGCAGACTGAAAAGTCCCAGGTTCGATTCCGGTCAAGGACATGTACATTGGTTGCGGGCACATCCCCGGTAGGGGTTGTGCAAGAGGCAGTTGGTCGATGTTTCTCTCTAATCAACGTTTCTAGCTCTCTATCTCTCTCATTTCCTCTCTGTAAAAAATCAATAAAATATATTTAAAAAAAAAAAAAAGTAATTCTGGCTTTGGCCAATGTGACTCAGTCAGTTGAGCTTTGTCCTGTGCACTAAAAGATAGCTGTTTTGGGGTGAAAAAAGGCGACATATGTAATACTTCAACAATGAAGAATTATTTTGTTTAAATGTAAAAAGAAAAAAGAGGGCACTGGTTTGAATCCTGGTCAGATCATATGCCCAGATTTTGGGTTGGGATGTGTATGGGAGGCAACCAGTCGATGTTTCTCACATGGATGTTTTTCTCTCAAAAAAAAAAAAAAAAAAAAATCAATAAAAACATTTTAAAAAAAATACATTTTATTGATTTTTTAGAGAGGAAGGGAAAAGGATAGAAAGTTAGAAACATCAATGAGAGGGAAAGATCGATCAGCTGCCTCCTGCATACTTCCTACTGGGAGTGTGCAAGCAACCAAGGTACATGCCCTTGAGCGGAAATGAACCTGGGACCTTTCAGTTCACGGGCCAATGCTCTAACTGAGCCAAACAGGTTAGGGCTAAAAACATTTTTTTAAAAGGTATTTCTGACACAAGCTATCACATAGATAAATCTTGAAGACATTATTCTAAGTGAAATAAGCCAGACACGACTGACAAATACTGTATGAGTCCACTTCTATAATGTACTTAAGAGTAGTCGCATTCTGAGAGAGAAAGTACAACAGTGGTTGTCAGGGGCTGAAGGATTTTTGTTATTGTTTAATGGGCACAGAATTTGAGAAAATGAAAAAGTTCTGGAAATGGATGGTAGTGATGGTTAATGAATGTACTTACTGCTACTAACCTGTACACTTTAGATGCCCTGGCCAGGGTGGTCCAGTTGGTTGGAACATCTTCCCTGTACAACAAAAGGTCATGGGACTGATTCCCATACGTAGATTGTGGGCTTGGTCCCCAATTGGGGCACATAAGGGAAGTGACCAATTAATGTTTCTCTCACCTTGATGTTTCTCTTTACCCCACCTCCCTCCTTTCCTTCCTCTCTCTAAAATTAATAAACACATTCTTGTGTGAGGATTTTTTTTTTTTAAAGCACACTGTTCCTTCTGTTTACTATCCTTAGACCAGAGACAGCTGAAGTATAAAGAGCATGAACTCTGGAAACAGAATGCCTGGATCCAGATCCTGGCTTGACCTCTTTTTTTTTAACACAGAGAGGAAGGGAGAGAGATAGAGAACTAGAAACGTCGATGAGAGAGAAACATCGACCAGCTGCCTCTTGCACACCCCCTACCGGGGATGTGCCTGCAACCAACGTACATGCCCCTGACCGGAATCGAACCTGGGACCTTTCAGTTCGCAGACCCACGCTCTACCACTGAGCCAAACCGGTTTCTGCTTGACCACTTATTATATATCTATCCTCACTCTTTAAAACGTGGATTCCATAGAACTCGCTACATAGGGTTACCATGAAGACTAAATGGGTTAATAAATGCATAGTGCCTAACTCAGAGTCTGGGACATAGTAAGGGCTTCATAAATGTTGAATTCTTATTATTATTCAAGGAGGCCAGAGGTGCAGTTAGAAAAGGCATGTAACTATCATTTTTGCAAGAACTACAGAAAATAACTTAAACTCTTGGTTGGGGAGTTAATGAAACCTTTTACAGCACTGCACTAAATTACTGAATGCTGTGAACATAATCTTTCAATTTCAACTAAAATTCATAGCCATTAACATCAGCTTTGCAGTTCTCCAGTATACTGTCTGCTTGCACTAAAGATGTAAACAAGACTATGCTTTGCCAGGAATCTTTTCAAATTACTGTATACCTCCTTCCTTAAAAAGAAAAAAAATATCTTTAATTACAAATCTTATCTTCTCAATTACAAAATGCCAATCTATCTAAGATCTTTAATTCTGACAAACTACAGTGTATAATAGTGATTTTTGGATACGTAAGAAACATTTATGAAAACTTTCCTAGGACAATATATCCAAGTTCTTACTTTTTTGTTGTTGTTAATTTTCACCCAAGGATATTTTTCCATTGATTTTTAGAGAGAGTGAAAGAGAGAAAAGAGAAACATCGATGTGAGACAGACACATCGACTGGTTTCCTCCTGCACACACCCTGACTAGGGCCGGGGAACCTGCCCGTGACCAGAATTGAACCTGGGACCCTTCAGTCTGAGTGCTGACTCTATCCACTGAACCAAACCCGCAGAAGCTCTTATTTGAATTCTTAATGCCTCTGTGGGGATTTGTGACCCTGCCACACCAATAGACAATATTCTCAAAAGGCAAGAATTAGGTCTTCCATTTCCCAGCACACAGCTGTGCAAGTAGTGGGCACAACCATGTGTTGACCATCCTGAGTAGTAAATTCCCCACTATTTCACTATCTTTGTCAGTTTATAGTCAGTGGGTCATCGGGTTACGTTAGAGATCCGTTCCTACCACAATTTTCACCGAAAGTCAGAACCCACTTACATAGGCACCTACATCACTCACATGGAGCACATACACAGCAGTAATGAAGTGAAACAGTAAAAAAATTAGCCCTAACTGGTTTTGCTTGGTGGATGGAGCATCGCCCTGCGGACTGAAGGGTCCCAGGTTCGATTCCGGTCAAGGGCATGTACCTTGGTTGCGGGCACATCCCCAGTAGGGGGTGTGCAGGAGGCAGCTGATCAATGTTTCTAATTCTCTATATCCCTCTTCCTTCCTCTCTGGGGGAAAAAAAAAAAAAATTCAATAAAATATATTTTAAAAATTTTTAAAAGATAACAATTCCTGACATTTACTTGTGGTAATAATAATAATAATAAAGTAAAGCGCATATGTACATACGTCAAAATAACAACTTTAAAAATATATATACATTTTATTGATTTTTTACAGAGAGGAAGGGAGAGGGATAGAGTTAGAAACATTGATGAGATAAGAGAGAAACATCGATCAGCTGCCTCCTGTACACTCCCTACTGGGGATGTGCCCACAACCAAGGTACATGCCCTTGACCAGAACCGAACCTGGGACCCTTGAGTCCAAAGGCCAATGCTCTATCCACTGAGCCAAACCGGTTAGAGCGGAACTTTTTAAAAAAATATAAATAAATAGGAGATGGCAACTAAAGATGAACGTTGATTCTGACGTAACCCGAGGACTGCCTATATCAGGAAAACACCCAAGTTTTCATCTCCAACCAATTATATTACATCCACAATTAAATCAAACTAAAAAGCTACTGTTGCCACTATTTCTTTAGCTTAGAAGGTGGGGCTTACTTTCCACGTGTGAGCCCAAGGTATCAAGTTCTCAGTCCTAACTGAGCAGAGCACAAATCTAGAATTTATCTTCAGTTCAGCCAATTAGCCAGAGAGCTTGCTCAGATGTTAGTAATTAAAATTAAAAAAAAAAAAAAAAAAAAAGCGCGCGCGCACACACACACACACACACACACACAAAACAACCTACATACATTCAATGTTTATTTTCTCATGAAAACTATCAAAAACTTACCTTCTTATAAGGAAAGAGAATGTATCATGTCAGAGCAAAATCTCAACTGAAATGGTTTATTAAACCTGAAGTGTCCTAAGGCAAATCCCCAATTCACATTGTAGGGGCAATGCTACAATACATGTCACAAACAACTCTGCACTAGTCCTTGACTTCCCCCTACTTTCTATGATAAAACAGGGCATAAACATGTATTTTATAGACTATAACAGAAATTGGTCTAGATGTTCTAACATAAAACCAGACTTTTCAAGAACACCTATTGTTATTTAAACTGCAACTTATTTCTTTGTAAAATTAAGCAGAAGAACCACCTGTACAACGAATGCATTAACAAATTTAAGGGTTGAAGAAACCCAAGGATTATATGCAAAATGAGTTTTTAAATAAACCTCCATCTTTTATAAACAGATCATTTTAATATAAAATGTAAATCTAACGCTTCCTTTTCGAAATCTGAGCCTAATGAAGAGCAGGAGCTTCCACAGCCCTTTCATGGCTGTGTTTGAAGTCCTAAGGCACCGAAACAGTGGCAAAGTCTAACTACTATACCAGTCACCCCATTGGCTCAAAGGAAAGCCCGCCCCATATAACCACGGTAACTGAACATCAAGAGAACTACAGAAAAGATTGTCCCTGGCTACATTTCTAATCTCTGACAATTCTCTCGGTCCTTCCCCCAACTAAGATCACAGCACGAGCAGAGTTCGACCGCAGACTTCAAAGGACCTCTTCCCCAAAAGTACAACCAAGAGGAGAGCGGTGACGACCACACTCCCATTCTCCAAGATGTGAGGTGCCGTCCTCACTGCAAGGATCAAGAAAGAAACAGCTCCAGCACGGGATCCTCGTGCTCCATGCAACAGGCACCGCAGAGCACAAGACCAGTTGATGACACCGCCCACCTCTCGGGTGGGAAAGGACCCCTTCCACCCCCGGAGAGATAGGGCGGGGCAAATCTAGGCGGCGAGACTCCAGACAGCGGGATCCTCGAGCCCGGTTTCGCGTGCCCGGGAGGAGGAAATCTGGGACTGGGGGTGGGACAGGTTAAGGATAGCCAGGGGGCGTGGCATCATCCGTCCGTACAGCCACTCCGGATCCTAAGAAGGCGGACTTCACGCACCCTCCCGACCTAGCTCCCAGCCCCACGCGGGAGACCTCCTCTCATCCCACACCCCAGCAGACCCGCGCGCCGCCCACAGCCGAGGCTCCGCCTCCCCCGGGAGGACCGGAGAGGGAGGTCGGCCACAGACAGCACGCAGCGCAGGCCAGGACCGCCCCTTTCTCCGCTACCGCACGCGCGCCGACCCCGCCCCTGAGCAGCGGCGCGAGAGCCCGCCCTCGCCGCGCGCACCGGGACGGCGCTCTCCTCCCCCTCCCGCTCGAAGCTAACCCGCTCCGCCCTCCCCACCCCCTCACACAACCACACACCTCCCGTCCGCCGGCTCTACGGGAAGCCGAGGAGGTCAGTCACCCCCTTAAAAATACACACACTCGAGTGCCGCGTTACCCGCCACCAGGATCCCCGGCCCAGCGTGCTCTCACCGCAAAGCTGCTACGGCCGCTTCTTACTGCGTGTCCGGCTCAGCATGAGGCCCCGCGAACGGCGCAGGGCATAGGCCCGCCGAAGAGGACTGGCAGCTTCCTCTCTGCTAACGAGGCGGTCACAGGCCCAGATGCCCAGACTAGGAAGGAGGGAGGGAGGGAAACTCTGAGGGGGAAGGGAGGGGGGGAGATGGAGAAACCGTCTCCGCCGCCTCTACCGCCGCGGCCGCTTCTCTGTTACCCGGGAAATCCCGCCCACTCCGCCGGCCCGCCCCGCATAGGAAAGACTCAGCTTCGCTCTGCCACAGGTCGTATAATCTGTCTGTCAACGGTTTAGCCAATCGCTGGGCCCTGTCTACAGTATGCCCGCCCCCTCCCCCTCTGCAGGGAAAGGAGGGGGAATCGCTCACCTTCTCCACGCCCCTATTGGCGGGGAGCTACCCAAACTCAACCCCGCCTATTGGAGATGAATTGCTGAATCCCACCCCCAAGCCGCAACACTATTGGAGGAAGCATAAAAGCTCTTTTTCGTCTCATTGGAGGATTCCACATATCACGCCCCATGCCGTCTCAGCTACAGACCCAACAAGTCAGCTCTCGCCCTCGCCGATCATCTCATTGGAAGGCTCTCCCACAGCCCTAGGAAGGTAATTAATCGATGTGGGATAAAATGTCCGTGAGACAAGCTCCTCCTATCACACTGCCAGGCCATGACCCGCCCCCAACCATCGTATTGGATAGCTCGCGCCTGATAGAAGCCCCCATTGGCCAGAACGCCCGTCTAAGAAGGCGCTGACTCCGCCCCGCACGAGGAGGCTGAACCTTAGCAGTCCTTTTGTGGAATGTTTACACTAGAGACTGAAAGCAGAGTTCCAGGGCCGAAACGGGAGGTGCCGCCCTCCTTAGTCGAGATTCTATCCTTGGGATTAGGAGAGAGGCAGCGGCAGGCACCACCGCCTTGGATAAACCCCGCCCCCTATACAAGGGAAAGAGAACCTCATCCTTCCTATCCCATTCGCTCTTTATAATTTACATTTCTGCAAGCTGCCTCTTTGTAAACACTAATATCCAGAGTAGCCGACAACTCCTTTTAGTAAGCAGGGTGCAGAATAAGGACCGGAGACCAAAGCCAAGAAATAGCCCCAGGGGTTGCCACCCCGCAGCACACTTCTAACACCAACACTCCATAAACCTGAAAAAGCAGTCTTAAGAGGGCGGAGATAATAAAAATGAAGGCAGGGCTCTAACAGCCATGGTCCTGGGAGGCGGAGCGTGAAGCAAAAGGCACTTGCGATCTCCGACTGAAAGAACTGAGGAAGTAGACCAAACAGGCTATGGCATAAATAAACCTTCACTCAAACTTCAGAAAAAGAATAAAAATTAAAACTGGGGCCGAAGCCGGTTTGGCTCAGTGGATAGAGCGTCGGCCTGCGGACTGGAGGGTAACAGGTTCGATTTTGGTCGGGTGCATGTGCCTTGGTTGTGGGCACATACCCAGAGGGAGTTGTGCAGGAGGCGGTTGATCAATGTTTCTAGTTCTCTATCCCTCTCCCTTCCTCTCTGTGAAAAATCAATTATATATATTTAAAAGATCTTTAAAAAAAAAAAAAAAAAACACTAACAACTAGGGACAAAAGATAGTATTTCACCTCCTCCTTGGAAAGCGAGCGTTAATGGCAGTCCTTAGGCCCTCTCTTTGCCACAGTGCTTCGAACACACAAAGTGCTTTAAGCCTTTGGGTTGCTTTTACTATTTATTCACCAAATAGGGCGGAGAACTGACGCTAGCCATGTTTTGGAGGGTGCTTACTGAGCGCCAGAAGAGGAGGGGGCGGGACTAGAATTTTCCCGCTCTCTCCAGCCAAAGGCTACTCCGGGAGAAGCCTACTCCACGAGTGGCAGGCTCCAGAAATCTAAGTCCTATCGTGCCCTCCTTACCCAATCGGGCGGAGACGGCAAGAAATGAGCGCCGGCAACAGGTGGGCCTGAGTGAAGGACGGCTTCTAGCCGCAAGGACAAGGTAGCTAATTCTGAACCCCAGGAACACCCGACAAATGGAAGCAGCCTCGCTGGGAGCCAAGCCCTGCCCAATAGAGTTCTAAAAATAAGTCACACTGAGGAAAGGGAACCCGGGAGCAAACCCTACGGTTTCGAAGCGGCATTTCCGAGGGCTGTGAACTTAGGTCGACCCGGCTCCCTGCACTGTATGCCACACTGCACTCCCACCTGACCACTTCGAACCCAAGCAGGATTCATCCCCGGTCAACAGGGTTGCTCTGGATCTTGCCTGAGGCTTCCAGACCAATCATACTTAGGTTGCTAGCGTTTTAGATAAGAACTAAGCCGTTTTAGATACGGCTGCCTTACGCTGGGAAGAAAAGTCGGCGTCCGCAGCGTGTTCAAGCTTAAAAAGAGGACGATCTTTGAAAAGTCCAAGGGCGCAGGAATAAGCCAGGCTTGGAGTCAGTACCTTAGTACTTGGCCCGGAAGGGCAGATCCCACTCCCTCCTTCCAACTCATTCAAGATCACTCTAAGTCCGTGTGTTCCCACCCCCACCCCCGCCCCTCGAATTCTCTTCGCACCGTCAACCCTAACTTTATCGAAAAGGCTACTAGATATCGAGCCTTGGTGAAATGAATCACTGTGTGTCTTTTTGGCTCGCCCAGCCTTGCCGCAGGCTCCAACTCCAAAGCCGGGACTTCCGGGCGGGACACACTTCCAAGGAGCAAGGCGGGCCTCACAGTGTGACCGGCGCGCACACGACCCAAGAGAAGGGGCGGGGAACAGGGTGGACTTCCTCCTCCAAGCAGGCTGCGCCGGGGGCGGGACCATCTGTCCACCAATCGGAAGCAGGGGAGGGACCGTGCGCCTCGCGTTAGACCGTAGGAATCCCTCCTCCGCCGTTCACGGAAAAAAATCCTCCAACTTAAAACTCCAGCCCAGTGTCCCATAGGCGGAGCTCGGAAGTAGGTTATCCAATCAATAACCGAGAAGGAAAAAACCGATGAGGTTCACCGTCCATCCAGTGGAAGACAAGAGAAGGCGGGCCCTCTGGAGGAGCCCGAAACGGGTGGGAGCAGGGAAAGGCCCCGCCCCCGTCCTCCTCCGGGTGCGGAGACCGGCGGCCGGCGGAGTAGGTAGTAAACAGGCCCGAAGTGGGCCCGGCCTCGGCGCTTCCTCTCGGAGACGCTCCGGCCGACCGCAGCGGTTCCCGCCAACGCCCCGCCTACCAGTCGGCGGCCGCCATTCCGGCTGACAGGCGCGCCCCCGGGCCCTCCCCGCCCGCTGATGCATTTCCTTTTCCCGAGTCTGAGCGTGGAGACTGTTTTCCCAGTTTCCGACCTTCACTGCTCCTCTCAACGAACCCCCGTGGGCACGCTCCTAAGCCGCGCCCCCGCCCCGTCGGCCGCTGCCTCGGGGTGGGCGGGGAAGGAGGCAGCTCCTGTTTGTGGGATCAGCTGGTGCACGGGTCGAAGCCACCGAGTTGTGGGAGGTTTTCCACAGCTACGGGCCGAGTTGGCGCGAGCTCGCGGTCTGGCAGGCTCCAGCGCCGAATGCCAGCTCTGCCAGGACCCGGGGATCCGGAGCGCCCCGGCCAGCGCGGGGGGCTCTTCCGGTGGCCTTCCCGCCGCCGCCCCTCCCGCCAGGCCGCGCGGCCCCCGCCCCCGGAGTCCATAACAACCGGGCCCGCGGCACTCGCGCCGCTCCGGAGCGCGCCCACCGCCCCCCACAGTTCGCGGACAGAAACCGAACCCTCCGGGCGCCAGCCGCGCCGCCCGGCGTGCTCGGTCGCGGAAGCCGCGGCCTCGGCTCGCTCCCAAACTCCAGCTCCCGGCCCACCCCGGCGCCGAGGGCTCAGGCCTCCGCCCCGGCTGAGCCCGCGCGCCGCAGCCCGGGCCCAGCTTCGGTCGCTGTGCAGAATCACCCCTTTTCTTTTACAATAATTTCTTAATGCTTTCAAGGGAGATCCCTCCTGCCCGCCACTTAACCCAGTCCCCCGCCGCAACCAACCGAAACCACCGGCTCAGTGAAGCAAACTAGGCAGCACACCGGCGTTCTAGCGACCCCGCGCCGGGCCGGGCCCTCCCCCACGAAACCGGCCGGGCTGGGAGCACCGGCGAGCGACGAGGCAGAGCTCTCTCCTGGCCGCCCCTCGCGGCTCCGGACCCCGAGCCTCTCCTAGTTTCGTCCCGAGGCCCAGGGCGCCCGCACCGTGGCGGACAGGCAAAAGCGATCGCCCAGCTAACTAGCCCCCCAAACGCTTGAGATTGGGGGGAACAAATTAAAAGCAGCTGTTTAACATACCTTGGGAGCCAGGCGAGGAGTCCTGAATGGGGAGAACGCCCCCCACGGGCCATTGGCTCCCCGGCGCTGGCGTCAATCACCCTCGGCCCGCCCCCTCCGTTTGCCCCGCCTCTTCTCTTCATTGATCACCTCCTCCCTCCAAAATAAATACAAATAAATAGATAAACTAGCCTCGCTGGGAGGCGCTTCTGTGGCAGAGGCCCCTATCTCCGACACCGACACCGCCGCCTCTAGTTTCTGGAGGCCTTTGGACTGGAAGGAGCCATTCTGGAACTTGACCCGCGGGGGAAGGGGGCGGAGGAGGAGCCGGCAGGGCAACTACAGCCCCACTTCCTTCACCCGCACCGCGTCTGAACTGGACAGAGGGAGGCAATAGGGACATTCTAGGGTTTGGCTGGGAGCGTCCCGACTCCCCTGGCTGTGTAACCTAGCCGTGTCTGGCCCATTCTGGTAGGCATCAGCCTAAAACTGAACTGTGTAAGCAGGAAATCCTGCGTTCAAGGCAACAGGCACTAGTCTGAGCACCTACCCTGCGTTAGGCAGACACATTCATACCCCACTTGCTGCTGGATGCGATTGCAGAGATTAGATGAAATGTGCTTGCTCTGTACCTTCCAAGGGCTCCAACTGAGGAGATGCCACAGAAAGAGCTAAAGCAAGCCAGAAATGTTTATATAAACAGATACCCATAGGAGCTTAGAGCAGCAGGGAGATTCTTTCTAGCTGAAGAAAATTAGGGGAGTATTCCTCATGGAGGTGGTGGTGATGCTCAGGTTACATCTTTTTTATTTTTTTAATTATTATTTTTAAAAATATATTTTATTGATTTTTACAGAGAGGAAGGGAGAGAGAGAGAGAGCTAGAAACGATGAGAAACATCGACCAGCTGCCTCTTGCACACCCCCTACCGGGGATGTGCCTGCAACCAACGTACATGCCCCTGACCGGAATCGAACCTGGGACCTTTCAGTCCACAGACCGACACTCTACCACTGAGCCAAACCGGTTTTGGCAGGTTACATCTTTTTTAAAACAATTTTTTAATTTAGTGATTTTAGAGAGAGAGGAAAGAGAGAGAGGAACATTCATTGGTTGATTCCTTTATGTGCCTTAACCCAGAGATAGAACTGAAACCTTGGAGTATCAGGACACTCCAACCAGCTGAGCTGCCCAGCCAGTACTCAAGTTGGGTCTTAAATTATTTCATCAGGCAGAAATAGAGAGGTAAGTCATTTTCAACAAAGGACACAAAGGAGTACATGCAAAACATTATTAAGGGTCTTCAAGTGTGGCTCTAGTCATGAAAATCAGGGTTGCAAGGATGGGACCAAACAGAATACTTTAATACCTCATCAAAATTCTTAGAATTATACAACAGAATGTGCAAACAGTATGGTCATAGGACTACAGGCCCAAAACTGTGGATTCAGATACTCAGCATTCCAGTACCTGGATAGGTTCTGAGGGTGGGTTAAGTGAGGGCTATCTACATGAAGCAAGGAGAGACACAAAGGCAGATGTAAATACTGGGTTTGGAAACTGCAGAGGTACATCTTCTGCTGGAAGAGGTAGGTGGAAAAAACCAAATGGTCTCTTTTCTCTCCCAGTAACCCAATCCAGGAAGCCTTCCCTACCTTCAGCAGTCCTCAAGTCAAAGCTCTGACTCAGATCCTTTCTTAATTTGTCTTGTCATAATTTTCAACCAAAAGGAGTTTCTGAGACAGAGGCTACCTAACATGTCTGTGCTAAAGGGCACAGAGTGAAGAAGAAGGACCCATTAATTGAGGCACCCAGAAAAACTAGGCAAGTCTTCCTCAGGAAAGGTAGCTAGTGTGGATGAGGTATTGTGTACAGAATGTGAAGGGCCTTGAGTCTGTGGGCAGAAAGGGGACTGTGGGGAGAGCATTTGGTATCTTGCTCCGCAATGTGTCATCGGTTTGGTTCAAGTAAACTCAATATGCAAAAAAAAAAAAAGGAAAAAAAAGGATGGGGGCCTGCTGTTGGTTAGACTGTCCAAACAATCCGTGAGATGTTATAAGGACTTAAATAGAGCAGTGGCCATAGGTAAGCAAGAATAAAAAAGAAGAGATGTGTTTGAGAAATTCTCAAGGGAACTGGGTGACTGATTCTTCATGGGTAACGGAGGAAAAGGAGTCAGTGTCCTGGTGTTTAAAGGAGAAGAACTTGAAGCTATTGGTTAGGTACCGTATTTTCCAGCATATAAGACGACCCCCTAATTTTACAGTTAAAACATAGGTTTAGGCCTATATTTGCTGTATAAGACTACCCCCCACTTCAAAGAAAAGACTTACTTTGCAGTCAAGATCTGCAGGTAATTTTTGTGCAATTTTGGTCTTTTGCCCCCGATTTTTGGTTGACTTTTTTTCGTTTCAAAAGTCGTCTTATACACCGGAAAATACGTAATCTGGGTTCTAGATTTAGTATAGCCAGTGATTGATTGGTAATATATTTAAGCAAATCCTTTCTTACCTCTGGGCCTGTTTTCCCCCCTGTGAAATGGGGTGTTAATTGAAGTAGAAAGACAGTCTCTAAAGACCCTTGTTTCACTCAAGAGTCCATGGGGCTAGGGAATCACACCGGGAAGGAAACTTGACATTAGGAGAGAGGGCAGGAAGGAAGAAATACTGATTTGAGAAGGGCAGTGGGTCATAAAGGCACTAGAATCCTGGTGGTAGCTTGGTTGACAGAATCATTGAGGGAAAGGGTGTGAAGGGAGAAAAGCCAAGATATAAGATAAGGACTGTGTATTCAGTGGGAGGCCCAGCACCTGGCAGGACCATGAGGATTGAGATTTATTCTCAGAATAGGGGCTCCCTAGGGTGAGGTCCAAGTATTATTGTATCAGAACAGAGATCACCTGATCATCTGGAACCCTGTAGCAGATTCCTGCTCCATTTCCTAAGAAGCTGTGGCCTAGATGAAGGCATAACAGATAGTGTGTGAATATGAGATGAGTAAAAAAGAACATTAGTCTAGAATAGATCCCAGTTAGTCTCTTGTGATCTATGGATCAGCCTCTGTCCTGTATAAGAGGATAACATAGCAATCCTTGTCTAGTTATGAAGTTCAAATGTAATAATATTTACTTATTTTTAATTTTTAAAAATATATATTTTATTTATTTTTTACAGAGGAAGGGAGAGGGATAGAGAGTTTGAAACATTGATCAGCTGCCTCCTGCACATCTCCTACTGGGGATGTCCTCAATACATGCCCTTGACCGGAATCGATCCTGGGACCCTTCAGTTTGCAGATCGATGCTCTATCTACTGAGCCAAACCAGTCAGGGCAAATATAATGATATTTAATACACCCAGTGAGGTTCTGAACTTCTGTGGAGGCCAAAAGCCCATTCATTTGATTGTAAGTTTGAACAGCACATGGTATATATTGTGGATGAAGTTACTTGTGGAGAATTTACAATTAGAATAGATAATCCCACTCAAGAGAACCAGGCTTCACTGATACTCCCTATCTTCCTAAGTGCATCATGCTGGTGGAAATCCCCTCCAAACAACCCTTAGATTGAGTTCCACTAGTATAACCACTCTAATTCACAACAGTCGAAGATAGGAGACCCTTTGGGAGGGGTTTAGTAATTGTTTCTGACTCAGTATACCGATGCCTGCATAGCAGAGCAAGTCACAGACTCTTTAGGAAAGTGAGTATAGTAAAATCTCCATTTAACAGACTAATTTGGATAAGGGGGTGTCCATCAATGCCTAAAATCCATCCTATCTAAAAAAATGGATCATACCTCTGCTATACCCACAAACCACACCCACAAGCCAATCAGGAGCAAATATGCAAATAAACCCAACCAAGATGGCTGCGGCCACAGAGAGCAGGAGGGAGGCTTGGGTTTCCCTGGCAATGGAGGAAGCCAAACTTTCAGCCTGCCTTTGCTGGCCTTGGCAAGAGGTGGAGTTGGGTGATTGGACGGAGCTGGGGGTCCCTGCCCAGGGCCGGAGGCTTTAGGCCTTGGCAGGGGCAGAGCTGGCGATTGGAAGGAACCGGGGGAGGGGCTCCTGCCCACTCCCTGAGGCTTTAGGCCTTGGCAGGGGTGGAGCTGGAGATCAGAGGAGAAAACACCTTTTCTGACCACTCTTTGGCTAAGCTTCCTGAATGCCACTGGTAATATTCTTAGTAACTTGGGTATAAGAATTCTAAAAGGTGATCTAGGGCTTTTCCACCATACTCCTGGAGAAAAAAAATGAAGGTCTGCTACTGGAGGGCTAAGAAATGTCATACCTTGCTCGAGGCGGTTTAGCTCAGTGGATAATGCCTAGGTTTGCCAACCGCAGGGTCTGGGTTAGATTCTGATCAAGGGCATGCACCTAAGGTTCAGGCTCCTCCCTGGCTCATGGCTCAAGCAGGAGGCAACCAAATTAAAGTGCTCCTCTCACTTTGATGTTTCTTTGTCTTTCCCTTTCTCTTCCACATTCTCTAAAAATCAATGGAAACATATCCTCAGGTGAGGATACAGGAAGGAAGGAAGGAAGGAAGGAAGGAAGGAAGGAAGGAAGGAAGGAAGGAAGGAAGGAAGGAAGGAAGGAAGGAAGGAAGGAAGGTCACACCCTATGAAAGACACATCTTGAAAATGCCTAAAGAAAGGTGTCATTTTTTCATGGTGAAGGGACCAGAGTCTGTGTTGATGAAAACACTTTGGTGGCCATAGTGACTGGCAGTGGCTGCAGCAGTGGGGAGATGGGGCTGGTGCCTTTCCCTGATCAGCCTGGTTATCTCCCACAAAGAGAGGGCCCATGAAGAGCAGGCCTAAGACTTTAGTAGGACATCCCCTGAGGGCTCCCAGTATGTGAGGGGGCAGGTTGGGCTGAGGGGACAAATTTCGTGTACCAGGCCCCTAAAATCCATCTCTATATATAAAAGCCTAAGTGACCAAATGACCCAACAACCAGTCGCTATGACGCACACTGACCACCAGGGGGCACTCAATGCAGGAGCTACCCTCTGGTGGTCAGTGTGCTCCCACAGTGGGAGCGCTGCTCAGCTGACCTTCAGGTGCCAGACACTGAGGGCCAGTGTGAGCCTCTCCTGCCTCCACAGCAGCACTACTGAACAGTGGGTGCAGGCACAGTGGGGCCAGGATGAGTGGGAGTGGTGCAGCACTGGGCTGGGGCTGTTCTCTGGTGGCCTGCCGCTTTGCACACTACTACATCCCCTGAGGGGTCCCAGATTGCGAGAGGGCACAGGCCAGGCTGAGGGACCCCAGCGGTGCACAAATCTATTCACCGGGCCTCTAGTTATATAAAAAGTAGGTTTTCCCAATGGGCATGTTAAAGAAGTGATAAAGTAGTTAACCTGTTTTTACTTATGTAGACACATTTGTGTAATTATACTTAAGTATGTATGAAAAGTTTAATTTCACAGGAAAGTTTCCAATTTGCATTATTGTAATTTTAAATTTATACTAAATAGGTCTTATAAATGTGTGCATTAACCAGTCACTGCGAGTAAACAAATCTGGGATGTGGCGTAGTGCATATGGGAACATCAGCCTGCATGTGTTAAAACTGCATGTGTCAACCCATGTACCAGAAGATCATGGTTCGATTCTCTGGGTCACATACCTACCGTATTTTCCGGTGTAAAAGATGACCCCCTAATTTTACAGTTAAAACATAGGTTTAGGCCAATATTCGCTGTATAAGACTACCCCCACCCCCCACTTCCGAGGCAACACCAGTTCTTTTTTTAATAGACAGCCTTTCTAACTCAGCCAATCCAAGCAGGCTTTTTATGCGAGCAAATTATACATGTTCTGTACCCGAAGCTACACTGTGTTCTAGTAAAAAGCCTGCTCAGATTGGCCAGAGCCAGAGAGGCGGTCTATTAAAAAGAGAACTGGTGTTGCCTCGAAAGTGGGGGGTAGTCTTATACAGCGAATATAGGCCTAAACCTATGTTTTAACTGTAAAATTAGGGGGTCATCTTATACGCTGAAAAACACGGTAGGTTGCAGGCTTGATCCCCAGTAGGGGGCGTGCAGGAGGAAGCTGATCAATGATTCTCTCTCATCATTGATGTTTCTATCTCTCTGAAATCAATAAAAACATATATATATATATATATATATATATATATTTTTTTTTTTAATTGAAAAACTGACACAGAAAGTCACACCACATGACAACAGAATCAATTACCAGACATGATGCTGTATGATCATGTGCTAATCATTCTCCAAATATTGTTTATGAGCAGTGACACTTAGGTTTAAATATGTAGACTATAGTTGTACACATGTAATATTTATTTATGTCTGCAAAATTACTACAGTGTTTTTTCCAACATATGGCCTAGTCACTAAAATTTGTTAAAAATAACAATGAATTAATAACAAAAAATAACCTGTTAATTTAATTGTACGCAAATCTTGGTTAAAAGCATTTTAAAATTAACAGGGTATTAATTTTCACATATGACATACGCACAAGAAATTTTGACCATTAAATATGAAGTCAGTTAAATCGAAGTCCAAAAAAACAAGGGTTTACTGTTTGATTTGGCGATATTGGTCCTCCAGCTGCATTTAAGGTTGCATCCACCCCACCTTTCTTTCCTCTACCCTATCAGTGAGGACAAAGCAGTGAATGGATCTGGGGAAGTGCCTTCCTTGGAGAAGTCACATTGAGAAGCCAGGTTCTGAATCCCAGAAGGCCTCCTTTGTGTATTAGGGATTACTATACTATTGTAGCTGAGAAAACTGAGGCTCAGAGTAATAGAGTGATTTGCCCAAGTCACCAAAGCAAGTATGTCTGGGCCCAAAACCTGAGCTTTGAACATCCCCCCATGTGCTATCTCCATAAACGCTAAGGCTCACGATCTAGGGTGGGACTTCTAGAACAAAAAAGCCTCCCCTTTTACTCCACACTCCATACCTCCCTAACTCCAAGAGCAGTTTGTCCCCAGACAGGTCTAAATGATTTCTGGCCCTTCCAAAAAATATAATTAAAGAAGCAAGATTTGTCATTCATATATATATTATATAATCTTCTTCAGCTCACACCTATACTCAAAACTGTCACACCTTCAAACACCCTGTGTCTCTCAGACATTTCACACTCACGTCCACCCAGCCTCACAGAAAGGCCACAATTCTTTAGGGTGCTTATGGTATGGGTGACTGAGACATTTAGGCCCTGCACTTCAGTAACTTGGTAAAAAATATGTCAGTGGCCCTAACCAGTTTGGCTCAGTGGATAGAGGGTCAGCCTGTGGACTGAAGGGGAAAAGCTCGAGCTATTGTTCAGAATCCCAGTTACCTACTTCCTAGCTGGATATCTTTGACTTATTTTTTTGACAAGTCACTTATTTATTTTTTCAGCGTTCTTATCTATAAACTAAGAACTGCAATGGGCTGTGAGGTTAAAAACAAAGCATGTCCAGCATTTAGTCAAGAGTTCTCAGACTTTTTTCTCCTTAATTGCAGCTGCTGTTCCCTCTTCTGAAAATTCAAATGCAAAGTCTGAGAGGAAGCCATGACAGGCCTAACAGACCCAACAATCCCACTGTGTGAATAAACTCCATTTCTCTGAAAACTGGTTGACTTATGTTGTACATATTCCATACTTCTGATATGTGGGTGGCTTTGGAGGCTTGGGATCTTTTTCCACAAAGATTTCAAGGAGGAAGAAAGAAGATAGAAATATCAATGATGAGAGAATCATTAATAGGCTGCCTCCTGCACTATCCACACTGGGGATCACTACTTCCTGCATGATCCACACTGGGCATCAAGACCACAATCCAGGCATGTGCCCTGACCAGGAATTGAACCAGTGACCTCCTAGTTCATAGGTCGACGTTAAACCACTGAGCCACAAAGGCTGGGCCAGGCTTGGGATCTTTAGTGGGTGTTTTAAGACTGCTAGGTATTGCCTTGAAGTGTCTTCCCCTCATTGAATATTAATTTACCTCTCTGTATCACTTCCAGCCCAAATCTAGAAAATATATAGGGTAAACAGTATGTTCCCAAGTTCCCTTTGTTTTCAAAGTATTTCCTTCTGTGTATCAGTTGTGGTTTTTTTTATCTTTTTAAAAAGCAGCAGATTATTTTGTTTAAATGAAATCTTAACCCAAGGCCTAATATGTAAGAGAGAAAGGTAGGCCTTGCATTGGTTGAAGCAGAGACAGCCCAACCACTGTCTCTGTTCCTTTACCTTCCATACATGCCTCCTCTCTGACACCCCTTTCATCTCCCAGCTCTCCCCACCCCGTCCCAGGCCCCTGAGAAGACTGATGAACCTACATTTCTGAATCCTGTTCACTCACCCCAGCCACTTCTCACTGCTCACCAATCAAAATATTTTACAGGCTTTTCTTCATCCTCCCTTAAGTGTTAGTGGCTCTCAAGGGTCTCCTCTCTTCTTACACTCTTCATTCTTCTCTGTTCTCACCCACTTCCAATGACCTTAGCTTCTATCTAAACTAAGTCCCCAGTTGACATCTCCAGCACACGGTCATGAACATCGGACTCTATATGTCCCCTGGCTGCTGGCCACAAAACAGGTATTCATTAAAGGTCAAGGAAGTAAAACAGAGACCCCACAGGACAAACAGGCTGACTTAGACTCAGTGCACATCTGTAAATGATGAGGTTTGGACAACTACACTATTTAAGAGACATAAGAGACATAACCAGGTTCAGATGTGGGAAGAGTAAAAAGAAGTGAGCATGGAGTGGGGAATGGGCACTGTGCACTCTGACCATATTCTCTGCATCTCACTGTCTTGCTTTCTTACTTTCAGTTTCATCTTAGTCCTAACAACTCTCAGGAACATAGTACCCTAAATTGTTGAAAAGGAATCACTGCTCCCAGTCAACTATGTTCATGTTGGCCTTAGAAGAAAAAATATGGGTGTAAAAGATTGCACCCTATAGATTTAACTTAAACAGAAGGAAGCATTTTATGAAAGCTGTGATGACAGGCAGAGAGAAATTAAACACTGCAGCAAATTTCTAAGTGCCAGATTTCTATTTGTGAAAGAGACCTAGTCTTTGTGGTTAAGAGCAATGTAGTTGAATATACACTGAGTGGCCAGATTATTATGACCACCCCATCAGTACTTCATTGGGCCACCTTTTGCCTTCAATACTGTGGCAATTCTTCTTGGTATTGACTCCACGAGATGTTGAAAGGTGATGTGAGGAATCTGACACTGTGCCTGATGAATAGCTCTGTCCAGTTCTGTGAGATTCGATGATTGTGGAACCAGCTGCCTGATGGCTCTTTTAACTTCATTCCACAAATGCTCAGTTGGATTGAGATCTGGTGAATGTGGGGGCCATCTAAGCAAGGTAAAGTCTCCCTCATGTTCTTGAAACCACTCCTGCACAATACGAGCACCGAGCACCATGGCATGGTGCATTGTCTTGTTGGAAGAAGCCATCTCCACTGGGATACGCCATCAACATGACAGGATGAACTTGATCAGCAACGATACTTAGGTATGCTGTGCTGTTCAGACATTGTTCTACACGAATTAAAGGCCCCAAATCATGCCAGGAAAACATGCCCCAAAACATAACACTGCCCCCACCAGCTTGAAGGGTTGTACTTATGCATGTGGGGTGCATGCTTTCATGCTGTTTCAGATAAATTTTCACTCTGCCATTTGTATGATACAACTGGAAACATGATTCACATGACTTTTTTTCCAACGCTCAACTGTCCAATCTTTGTGTTCCTTTGTGTGCAAATTGGAGATGTTTTATCTTGCTAACTACAGATAGCAAAGGTGTTCGAACAGACCTTCGGCTTCTATATTGTACACGTATGATGCAGTGTACGGCTAATTTGCCTACAAACGTCAGGTGGTCATAATAATCTGGCCACTCAGTGTATTTAATATTCACCACTATTTTGTAATGGTAACTATGGGAGCAAATACCTCCCAAGAGAAAATCTGGTTCCCAAGCTTTAGCTCGTGCCCTCAGTAAGCTAACAGTACTAAGTGGGTAGTGACCAAAACCTGAGACAAATCTATGACCTTGGCTGGGAGTTTGGGTCCTTAGTTAATTCATTCCTTGACTCTTAAGTCACTCTGCCCCACACGGAGCAGCATGAAAGCCTTAAAGGTCTATGGGTTGATTTATGGATTACAGGGTTATTTGACCTGTTTTCCAAGTTGGGGGCCAAGTGGGTAGAGAACTAAGTGAATATAGGGAAGTGGGAGTTGACCCACCTGGAGAAGGTCTTGATTGTTACTCAGCATATATTCACTTCCAACAAAGAATTAAATCCTTCACATTGGATGGCCTATAGTAAGATAATCTAATGTGGCCTCTTATTTTACCAAAGGAAGCTAGGACTTGATACTTGGGTTAAATGGTGAGACCTCAAAATTATCAATTAGCTCAGTCACTTCAGGCAAGCTTGTCTATCTGGCCCACCTCCCTCCAGATCTCTGATTTGTGCATTTCCGTATGTGTGTCTGGTTATTCCTAGGGACATCTTTAAGGACAGGGGTCCCATCTTCCTCAAGCTACAATGCTTAAAATAGTCCAGCTTCACAAGAACCAGTCCCATTTTGTCATTTACCTGCAAATGGTGACGTGGAGACTGACAATGACGGATCTCCTAGGCTGTGGGTGCTGTGGCACCTTTCCCCTCAGGAGTCCCATCCTAGCTTATAGGGATAGGCAGGATAAAGGGACCAATGCTAGAGGAAGTATAAATTAGGTTAAAAATAACAATCAAATTAGAAATAGAAGCCTGAGTTAGCCCACAATGCTCTCTTCCCTGGACATTTTTTCATCTTATGTTCACAACTGTACAATCCAGAATTTGATTGTGGGTTTCTCTTGCTTTGTTGACCAAATCTCCCATGTGAAAGCCTTGACTTCCTGAACAGATTTGGGGCTTCTTTTCTGTATTCCTCCTTTTTGCCTCCTTTAACACTTAAAATAGATAGACTCACACTGAGCCTACTGATTATCTTCCCAGTGGTGAAAGCTACAAGTAACTATCGCAATGGGGCTGTTTATCTCTTTCTTTCAGGTTTGGAAGACATCAATTTATTAAACTTCCTCAGATTCAGGGATATGGACAAATACAGTGCTTCTGATACCTGGCTTATTCTGTCAGTTACTTAATCATGTACTGGGCAGGATCCAGGAATCTGCATCTTTTTTTTAAAAAAAAACCACACACATTTTATTGATTTTTTTACAGAGAGGAAGAGGATAGAGAATTAGAAATATTGATGAGAATCATCGATCAGCTGCCTCCTGCATACCCCCTACTGGGGATGTGCCTGTAACCAAGGTACATACCTTTGACTGGAATCGAACCTGGGACCCTTGAGTCCACAGGCCGACGCTCTATCCACTGAGCCAAACCAGTTTTGGCAGGAATCTGCATCTTTATGGAGCTCTTAGAAATGATAACTTCACCAACACTCAGACATACAAGGAGGAGCTCATGAGTAACCTGAATTTACAGAGCAATGGATTACAGCCTCATCAAGTAAATGACAGTTCAAGTTTACTTCCTACAAATAGATCCTTTATAATTTAATCCTATTTCCTATACATTTCACAAAAACTGCCCTCTTTGATCTCCCAGATTTCAGGTATCTCTGTTCACCACTTATGCTTCCTGTCCTTAAGAGAATAAAAGAATCATCCAGAAAATTACTAATCATTTTCTGGCTTAATTATTTTCTCTACAGTTCAGGTCTTAAGTCAGAAACTCAAGAAAAATTTGTTGGCAGATCAGGAGATGAATCCTTAGAGGGAATCTAGTGTAAGAGTTAATATTACCAGCAGCTCTTTGGAATCAGATGGTCCAGGTTCTTAGTGACAAACTAATTTTCCTGTACTTTAGTTTTCTCCTGTCAATACCTACCTCAAAAGGTTGTTTTGGTCCTAGCCAGTTTGGCTCAATGGATAGAGTGTCAGCCTGTGGTCTGAAAGGTCCCGGGTTCGATCCCAGCCAGGGGCACATGCCTGGGTTGTGGGCTTGATCCCCAGTTGGGGGCGTGTGGGAGGCAGCCGATCAATGATTCCTTCTCATCACTGATGTTTCTCTCTCTCTCTCTCTCTCTCTCTCTCTCTCTCTCTCTCTCTCTCTCCCCACCCCCCCTGAAATAAATTAAAAAATGTGTGTGTGTGTGTGTGTGTGTGTGTATGTATGTATGTGTGTATATATATATATTAAATTTTTTGAGGGTGAATGAAATATTATAATACCTAGAAAGCACTTTAAACACCTGGAAAGTCAAGCACCCAGTAAATGTTAACTGCTATAATTTTTAAAAACACTCCAATATTTGCACACACTCTAGGCCAGAACAGTCCCAGTTTGGTAGGCTGTCAATAGGGAGTAGCTATCTGGCAATGGGAATAGGCCTGCATGAATAAAGCTCTGGTTCCATTCTAAGAGAGATGCAAATGACACAAGATCTTCCCACAAACACGAGTGTGCCCATAAGCGTGTAGTGTCCCTAGGAAAATGACCCTTTCAGTACTCTACAGATCTGAAAACCCTACATAAGGAGATCCTATTTGGGAGAATCAGTCACCAACTCTGTCACCCTTGTGCAACATGAGCTCAAGATCAATTACCTGGAATTTTAAGCAATGTGTATGCTCTAAAAGAGAACTACAAAAAAGATCTAGCTTCAAAAGACAAAACACTGTATGTTTGAGAAAGCAATGCAGGGAAGAGGCCAAAGGCTTTGTAAGCAGACCAACTTCAGCTCTAGTTCTAGAGCAAATCACTGTAACCTTCTGGACCTCACTTTCTTCATCTATTTAGAAATAGAATGAAGAGAGAATAATCTTTCATTGGATTGTTGTAAGGTTTGAATGAGGTAATAAGAAGAAAAGCACCAAGCATAGAGATTGGCAACCCAGAGCACTCAACTGGTATGGATCCAGAGGTAAGGTCATGGCCTACAGGCAAGGTAGATAGATGGCTTTCAGACCTGAAAGTCTCAGATATTGAGGCCTTGGGTCCCTCCCTACCTCTCTAACCCTCCCAGACCAGCTCTTAGACCCTCTCCTTACCTTCCCAACCCAACACAGCTACTAAATTGATGAAGCTAAAGGAGTTTGATCATGCCAGTATATTTATATGTAAACACAAAACTATTGGTATAAGATAGTGAATATGAACATTTACAATTATTTTCTGAATCTGACTCAATCCATTGACATTAAATACAAAAGTAAAAGATTGTAAAATAAGAACATATACATTCAAGAGCTTATTACAGTATAAAATTATTGAGGTCTGATCAGCTACCAACCTCATCTGTGATGGAGGAAGCTTTAGGGGTTCCTGGGATTTTCTTGGGAATATGGAGCACTGGGGACTCGATTCCATCCCTGGCATATCAGGCTGGTAGGCTGGGAGCAGACAGGAATAGGTTGGGTGAATGGGAAGGAAATAGTAAATTGCAGGGGGACTGCTATACCCAGTCAGGAGTTAAGATTTTTACTGTCACAGAACCCACACAGCTCAAGCTCCAGGGTCTGGCAGGCTACTAGGCAGAAAGAAATGGTTATTTGAGTGGATAGGACCAAGCTGCATAAGGAAAGGAACCTCTTGGCAAAAGAAAAAGGGACCCTAGCACATTCTCCCAGGGACAGATTCTCATAGTAGTTTTCTTTCTCATACCTAGGCTCCTTCTCCCTCCTTCTAAGAAATTGCTTTTGGCTCTGGCTGCTTAGTGAGTTCATCTCTACTCCCAGGCTTCAAACCCCGAGGGATTGGGAGAGAAGAAAGGATCACAGTGGAGGTCTAGTACCAAAATCAGCAAAGTAAACAGAGGAAATCATTAAGTAAGGGTAATCTAAGCTGAATTAAACCAGTGTCACCACAAACCAGTATTTTTGGCTCCAAAAGGTAGCATTCTGGAGTGAGATAAGTCATTACATAAGGATGAAGGCCTGTGGCAAAAACACGAAGAGTAGATATACCTGTGTCCTCTTCCACCACTCTGTGGTCTGACAACAGGAGACATGATCCCCAACCCCAGCTAGTCCAGATAAACAGTAGGGCACAAGAAGCAACGAGTCCTAAACTGCAACATGGAGCTCCAGGAACTTTTATAAAGGAGTAACTGTGTGTATATGTATTTACAGAATACCACCATATTGTCACATACAATATATATTTATATACACACGTACATATGGATCCATACACATAAGTGCGTGCACACATACGCTAACAGAAGAGATTCGAATACACGCTCTAGGTATAAACGTGCTTGGCACTCGGGACTTTCTCTAGAACATATAACTTGGTCAAGCTTTCTGGGAAGGAAGGTGGATGCTCACCAAATCTCCCCATCAAATCCTAGTAATGGGGAAGGAATGGGAAAGAGATCTCCAGAAGGAGAAGGCATTGGGAAAGGAGAGCGGGCAGGTTCCTTTCTCACTTACCTTGCTTAGAGCCTCTAGCAAAAATCAATAGCCACAATTTGGTTTTAATAAGGCACAGTTCAATGGCAGGTGCTAGGAATTAAGAACACATTGCTGCTGGCCCTTTCTAGTAACTATTTCACCGTATCTACCTAGCCAAAAGGAAAGGCCACCCTGCGTACACCAGGAGACACAAGAAAGAAGTTCATCCATGGCTTCAGTGTAACTGATGGCAGCCCATAGGCTCAGCAGTGTCCAGGGAGATTAAGGAAGAAGGCTGGACAGCAGGAGGAGGCTCATGGGACAGTTACTGACTCTCCATAGCCAGGATGTTGTGGCTGGATGGCACCATGCCCTCCCTTTCTGCGAACTCCAGGATTGCCTTGTAGCAAAAATAGTATTGCTCAGGGGTCTGAATGCTGAAGGCCCTCTGGGTCCTCATGCGGGACACCGTCTGGAACACATTAAGGGTACCGAGCTCCTCCAACTGTGCCAGGCAGATGTCCAGTGAGCAGAAGGTACCTGAAGGAAGAAAGGAAACAGTCATATGTGACGTACCTCTCCTTTCCCCACCCCTCTACCAAATAACTCAGGGAGGACTAGATTACTGAATTTAAAGGCAAGGGGCCTTAGGCCTGAAAGAGTCAAGGAAGAGGGCAGAGTGAGTGCTGGAGGCCAGTGAAATAAGAGTGCATATACATGGAGGTAATAGGAAGAGGTGGGAAAGTGACAATCCTGATAAAACAACAGCACTCCCACACCTGGGCCCTAATTTTCAGACTCTACAATTTCTCCACAGAGGCCTAACACAAACCTATTCTTCCTGACCTTCTCCCAAAGGGATCTCTGAAGAGAAATGACAGTCCCTTCAATAATCATTCCCTTAAGGCTACAGTTGCTCACTGGATCCAGAACGGAGAGATAAAACAAGGCGGGAACCTCCCCAAGGAGAGAGATGGAAAGGAAGAAGAGTACAGCTGAGCTCTCTGAGACACCCAGGTGACTGATGGGGTCAGAAGATGACCATGCTGAGCTCGGGGGAGAATCCAAGATGGCTGCCCAGGTAAACACCTAGTCGCAGCCGCACACAACAATTTCAATGAAATACTACTAAAATATAAAATGGACATTACCCAGAACTACAGGAAAGTCGACTGACTGGAAATTCTACAACGAGAAGCAAGGAGAAAACCAGAAGGAAGCGTGGAGGAGCTGTAAAAGCCTAAGGTACGGAGACACGCAGCGTGCGGAGAGGACGGAGCCGGAGAGGAGGGAGGCTGAGTGCCTGGCTGGTGTTCTCTAGCAGGAAGGTGATAAAAGCTCCGACTGTGTTGGGCCCCAGTTCTGACTGCTCTGAACCCCAGTTCTAGGCCAGACCCCGGGGACCCAGGCTCATCCATAGGGAGCTGGGCTGTAAGGCGGAGCCCCGGGGGAGCGGCGAAAGGAGGTCCCGGAGGCGCACACATTGCGCGCAGAGAAGGGACGGTTGGCTGTGCTGCGGGATTGCCCTGGCGGGAAGGAGACAAAAGCTCCAGACTGCTCTGAACGCCACCTCCAATCCCACTTCCAACTGAACTGAACCCCAATACCGGGCTCATTGAGGGAAAGCCTAGACTGTTTGGTAGCAGGTGAAAATCGAGGGCACCTTTCTCTCAGAGGCGCTTGCAACGGGTACTGAAAGACCCTGAGACGCAGGAGCTGCTTAGGGCGGGGCTGACGGAAGCCAAAGCTGTAGGCTCCACCCTGAAACTCCGCCCCATCTGTAGCTGCGAAATGCGACAACGAAATAGATCACAAACGAAAGAAATGGAGGACAAAAAGCGACTGGATATAGAGTTCAAATCTACGCTTATAAGCTTTTTCAAGAATTTCCTAGAAAAGATCGATAAGACCTATGAGGATCTGAAAAGAGATCAACTAGAATTAATAAGGAATCAACAAGAAATGATAAGGGATCAACAAGAAATGATAAGGGATCAACAAGAAATAAAGAATACATTGTCTGAAATAAAAAATATTATACAGAGGCCTAAAAACAAAATGGAAGATCGCAAGAATCAAGTCAAAGATTTGGAACATAAAAAGCCAGAAGACACTCTTCCACAGAAGCTAGAAGGCAAGAGAATCCAGAAAATTGAAGATAATGTAAGAAACCTCTGGGACAACTTCAAGCGAACCAACATCAGAATTATGGGGGTCCCAGAAGATGAGAGAGAGCAAGATATCGAAAACATACTGAAAGAAATAGTGACAGAAAACTTCCCCCACCTGGTGAAAGAATTAGACTTACAAGTCCAGGAAGCGCACAGAACTCCAAACAAAAGGAATCCAAAGAGGACCACACCAAGACACATCATAATTAAAATCCCAAGAGCAGCCGGGACTGGTTTGGCTCAATGGATAGAGCGTCAGCTTGGGGACTGAAGGGTCCTGGGTTCGATTCCAGTCAAGGGCATGTACCTTGGTTGCGGGCATATCCCCAGTAGGGGGTGTGCAAGAGGCAGCTGATCGATGACTCTCTCTCATCGATATTTTCTGACTCTCTATCTCTCTCCTTTCCTCTCTGTATAAAATCAATAAAATATATTAAAATCCCAAGAGCAAAAGACAAAGAGAATATTAAAAGCAGCAAGAGCAAAGAAGGTAGTTACCTATAAAGGAACACCTATACGATTGTCAGCTGATTTCTCAACAGAAACCATGCAGGCTAGACGGGAATGGCAAGAAATATTCAAGGTGATGAATACTAAGAACCTACAGCCAAAGATAATCTATCCAGCAAAGCTATCACTCAGAATCGAAGGTCAGATAAAGAGCTTCACTAATAAAAAAAAGCTAAAGGAGTTCATCACCACCAAACCAGAATTATATGAATTGCTGACGGGGGTTCTTTCAGAAGAGAAAGTAAATAAAGATAAAAATTATGAACAACAAATACGTAACTATCAACAAGTGAATCTAAAAACCAAGGAAATTTAAAAAAAGAATCTGATGAACAATATTAACTGTTGAATATAATAGAATCAGAGGTATGGAAGGGGAGTGAACTGACGATTCTTGGGGAAAAGGAGAGAGGGGGATGTGGGAAGAGACTGAACATAAACTGTGCACCTATGGATGAGGACAATGGGGAGTGGGGAAAGGGCAGAGGGTGGGGTGGGAACCTGGTGGAGGAGAGCAATGGTGGGTGGATGGGGGGGGAGGAACATTTGTAATAATATGAACAATAAAAATTTATTAAAAAAAAAAAAAAAAAAGATGACCATGCTGATGGGATGTATAAAACACCAACCCCCAGAGAACTTGGCTTGTGAAGTGTATGTTCTGGACACACACTTAGCACTAGGGATACCAGAAATACATTAAAGAAGAATTTTTCATGACAATTCACCTCCACAGGACCAAATTCTCTTAACATGGCAAGGAAGAGCTTGGTTATTCCTCCCGGACACTTACTGCCTCCAGAGGCTATGAGAGCTGCATCAGGTGCATTATTACCTGTCCTGCCAATGCCTGCACTGCAATGGACCACAATGGGTGGTTCAGGGCACTGCCCTTTGGCGTGTGCACCCATGCTGCTGACGGCCAACCTCTGCTGCCTCCTGACTGCTCTCAAGAAGTCAATGAGGGAAGCTGCTGAGGAGGGTACACCATAATCTGGCCAGCTCAGGAATTGAAAGTGAGTCACCTGGCGTTTCTGCCGCTCCTTGGATAGAAAAATAAGAAAAAGTTAGTGAGGTCACTTCTGCTTGCCCTGACTACCTTCAGCTTTTCTAGTTCTTAACATCCTGGGGTCTCTACCAGCAAGATTCCTGCCTACCACCCTCAACTTTCTCCACAACTGCTTCTCTACAAACCCAAAGGAAAGGTTTAATGTCTGGAAAAGGCAGAATTCCTATTTGTAGGATCCAGATTTCTTCTAAGTTTTATTCCTACTTAATGCCACTATTATATTGGCTCTGAATTAAATATCCTGATCCTCTTCCCAGAAAAAATGGAAGTAACTTATAGGCCCCCTGGAATCCTGCCTACTTCCCTTTGGATATTTTCTTTACAGTAATGGTTCTCCCTTAGCTTCAAAAAAGTGAGAAAATAGAAACCTGGATTTACCTCTGTGTTATGAATTTCTAGCGTTGTTTTCTTATAATGGTTCATGTTCTCCACGCCTAGATTGGTCACTGTGAGGAAGCCAAATCGGATCCGAGAGTCTTTTTCTAAAGGCCAGTACTGACCACACTTCCTCCTGCCGCCCTCCTCAAAGCTGAAGATACACAGAGCAAGGTAAGCCTTCCGCCCTTCCTCTCCACACCATTAACCATGCCCTCCCCAGGGGCAGTAGTATCACCTCTTGCTTTGTTTCTAATTTATACCCTTGCTTTTTTGGCAGAAAAGAAAACCTTCATTGTAAACAGATGTAACAACAAAAATTTCTGCCTGTACTCATTATGCAGACTTTTACCAAGCACCTACTATATCATTTGACCCCTTTCCTCTGGGTACTCCTCACATATCTGGGATAAATACTGGGCGGACAAATAAAGACAGTAGATAAAATGTGGTGGGCCAGATTGAACTCTCTGCCTTGTACCTTCAGCCACTGTTCATTATCTTCCCCAATGAGGGCCCTGAGGGATAGAAGATTAGGAAAGGCACAGCTCCTAAGATGCCAGCCCTGAGGTCTGTGTAAAGGCCTAAAGTCCACCTCTTTATACATCAGTGGCTCCAAATTACTCCAAGGTGACACTTCTTCCACAGCCTCCTCTCCAATCAAAGGTGGTTGTGACAGTACCATGAGAAAGCAAAATAAGCTAACATTCTCATCAATTCTTTTCTCCTCATCTGAAATAGGTTACAATTATCATAATGATAATAGTAATACTAATGAAATAGTAATTCCTGAAGTTTTGGCAGATGTGTACACCAAAATTTCAAAAATACTATTTTCATCAAGAGCTGCCTGCCTTCATGAGCAAAAAATGGTCAAAGTAGCAGGGGAAGAGAGAGCAAAGGGGAACTGGTAATTCAGATACCACACTTGGCATGTCAGTGTCTGACTTTTTAAGTATAATTTAAATGGAGTGACGGTCACTGCCCTTAATATTATTTTTTAAACAGCTGTCCTTTGGAAGTATTCAAAGTGAATTGTCCCATGTTTCCTAATACTTCCTTTAGTGGATAAGATCAGGATAGGCTTTAACAGAGCCATGAATTAAAGCTTTGACAAATTAGATCTATTAATTTTCACCATACCCTGGCTGTGTTAATTTTGGATCAGCTAAAAAAAAAAAAAAAAAAGAGAGCTTCGACATCTCAAACTCTTGGCCATGGCTTTCTTAATCCTCATTGTGTCTAAGAGCTAAATTCCTCTTTGCAATCACCCATGATATATGTGTGGGGCGGGGGGGCATTGTGGGAGGCAGAGAACAGTGGGAAGAAAAGTGATGAACTCACCGAGTTGTCATGACAATCACCAAGACTTTTTGCTCCCATACCATGAGCCAAAAATCACGGTAAGTATTCTCTAAAGGGCCTGGAATGAAAGGAGAAGACAAGATACATGAGTGTGTTAGAAATCACATCTGAATGTTAACAAGGTCCCCAGGAGGAACTGTAGGTAGGTTACAGTCTGAGAAGCACTGTTACTCAACTTCTCAGAGTTTTATTACCAGGGCTTCAACTATCATATCCAGACTGACAGTGTCAACTGTGTACAAGTCTGTAGCTCTTTTCATTTCATCTAAACATTATAATCAATCACCAGTTGCCAAGTGAACTGCCCCCTTCCGTGTCCCATCATCTCCTCAGACTCAACGTATTTGCAATTCAGCTTCCTCCTTCAAAACTAGCTTTCTCTCTACACTTTCCCATCTCTATTCACAGTACTGGCATTCTTCAATCACCCAGTCTTAAAAAGTTGAAGCCAGCCAAAACAGGTTTGGCTCAGTGGATAGAGCGTCGGCCTGTGGACTGAAGGGTCCCGGGTTCGATTCTGGTCAAGGGCATGTACCTTGGTTGCGGGCACATCCCTAGTAGGGGGTGTGCAAGAGGCAGCTGATCGATGATTCTCTCTCATCGATGTTTCTAACTCTCTATCCCTCTCTCTCTCTTCCTCTCTGTAAAAAATCAATAATATATATATATATTTTTAAAAAGTTGAAGCCAATTCTGACCCATTTTTTCTAAATTTTTTTTTTTTTTTAATGTATTGATTTGAGAAAGGGGTGAAGGGGAGCGGGGGGGGGGGGAAGGAAGAGAGAAAGGGAGGGAGAGAGAGAGAAATACATCCATTTGTTTTCCGCTTATTTATGCATTCATTGCTTGAGTCTTGTGTGTGCCCTAACTGGGGGATCAAATCTGCAACCTTGGCATATCAAGATGACACTCTAACTAACTGTGCTACCCATTTTGGCCAGGATCTTTACCCATTTTCTTTATCTAACAGGTCCTTGAGATTTTTGTCTTTGAATTGTTTTTGCTTTTTATTCCCATCCTGCTCTCCCTACTCAATTTCACTGCTATGAGAACCAACCATATCATCTTTTGTCTGAGTTACTGTGCTTCCATCTTGGTTTACTTTTCTGAACAGGACTCTCTCTTCCAATCTATTCTGGATACTCCTGCCTGTTTAATCTTTCTAAAAAATTGCTTCATCACAATATAGACACATTATGCTGACTTCTGCTTCTATTCCCTTGCTCAAGCCATCTCTCATCTCCAAGGCTTTTCACTTTCTACCCTTTTTCAAGTGCTGCCTCTCTCCCTTGCAGCTTTCTCTAACCACCACACTCCTTGTAGGACTTCTTCTTGTCTCAGATCTTGATGGCACAGCTAGATCAAAACAGCTTAACCATTTAATGTATATGGTCTTACACCAGTCATTTTACTTTGTGAGAATTAATCACATCTCAGCAAACATAATGCTAAAGACAAGGGCCATGTCATCAGGTTATCCTTCTGTCTTACAACCTGCACAGGATGGGCATTCAGAGGGAACTTTGAAGATACTCGTGGGCCAGCCAACTCCCTTTCAGTCAAAGAAGTAACAACCCAGGGTAGTTCCTTTTACTTTCCCTCTTCTGATTTCAGGGAAGCACAAAGGTTGATTTTATCCTGGAAGTTTGCAGGTTTCACTACCATTTTTGCTAACCTTTTTAGCAAGCACCAACATTGTATGACACTAGAATTTCCTCTGTGCAGAAGTGGACATTGTGAAGTCTTGAAAACAAACTAAATGTCTACCAAAAGAGGATTAAAGTATCACATATCCCTAATTTAAACAATCCACATGGTAATATAAGATCTGCATCTTTTGCTCTGGAAAGGAGTGCACATAATATCATCAAGTGAAAAAAGAGAATGTATAAAAAGAGCTCATTTTATTAGATATTTTATAGGTCTATACCTATTTATATGCATAGAAAAAGGTTTAGAAGGAGATGCTGAAAAATGTTTACGTTATCTATGGGTCTCAGATTTATGAGTGATTTCATCTTCAATTTCTGTAACAGATATGCATTACCGTAGTATGCACATCAAAGAGAAAATGAGAATACCCTCGCCCCATCTCTGATTCCCAGCTTATTCAACAACTCACTACATTGTATCACGCAGCTCACATTTACTTACCACATTCAAACCACTGACAAATTGGTATTGCCTATCAGAGCACCTGATACCACTCAAATTCAGGCTGGGCAGAGAAGGTCATAATTTCCCCAAAGGCAAGAGAGAGATTTGGAAGGCAAAGTGTACTCCCCAGATTAGACTCTTTAACAGCAGACTTTTCTGAAGAAATAGTCACCAGTTTGTACTGACATGAGTAAAACAATCCACTGACTAGGCTTGCTAGGACTTTAAGACCAAACAGACATATTTTCAAATCCTAGTTTTGTCACTTACTAGCTGTGTGATACAAGGTCACCTAAGCTATTTGGGCCTCAGTTTGTTCATGGATTAAAAACCTCCCTTGTAAAGTCTCTATAATAATTAGACGAGGATTATGTTCCTGATATATAATACATACTCTCAATAGAAACATATATTGTTAATAAAAATATTATGATGATTAAAAATCAGAATACTATAAATATAGCCAGGAATATTAGCCAAGCAAATCAAACCAGTCTTCTCAACATCACTGGGCACCACCATCTGGTATTAACACCTTCTCAATGTGATCAATGTTTGACTCAAGAAACTCTCTGTTCTATATTCCTAGAGTTTCATCTCTCCTGGGCAGGGCCTACAGAACCAGCCTGGAAGAGCCAAGCCTTGCATAATTAGCAATGCTAACAGTACCCTAGCCTTCTAAACCTGGAGGCAGGAGCATTCTGAAACCCCCTAAAGCCAATCCTTATCCTTTATAAGCCCAAGCATACCAAGACCATCCTCCTAAATCAGTGTTTCCCAAACTTCTCTCATGATGAGAATCACCTGGTGGAGTTGTTAAAACACAGATTCCTGAATCCCAACTAAGAAGTGCTAAACTAGAATTTTTGGGAACATATAAGTAAAATTGTATACTTAACTAGTGCTCTAAGACAGATTTTATATACAGAGCACTAAGTTAGGTATGCAATTTTACCTATATGTTCTCAAAAATTCTAGTTTAGCACTTCTTAGTTGGGATTCAGGAATCTGTGTTTTAACAACTCCACCAGGTGATTCTCATCATGAGAGAAGTTTGGGAAACACTGTCCTAAATAAAGGCCCTACTTTCTCAGGCATCACATCATATCTTACACCTGCCAACAATCTTCCCTGATTGTTCTCTAGTTTCTTCTTCTTTTTAAAAAAAAATATATATTTTATTGATTTTTTACAGAGAGGAAGGGAGAGGGATAGAGAGTTAGAAACATCGATGAGAGAGAAACATCGACCAGCTGCCTCCTGCACATGCCCTACCAGGGATATGCCTGCAACCAATGTACATGCCCTTGACCAGAATCGAACCCGGGACCCTTCAGTCCGCAGACCGAAGCTCTACCACTGAGCCAAACCGGCTTCTGCTCTAGTTTCTTCTTGAAAGGACTCCTTAGAGAAAAATAAACCTGTGACCATAATGCCAATGGACAATGTACCAAGAATCCAAAGGCCCCATTCCTTTTTGTTATCCATTAACTTTTATTTTGAAAAATGTGAAAACCTCCAAAATGTTGAAAAAATAGTACAGTTTACTCACATTCTTTAGTTCAAAGCTGTAATTTTAGCTACCATTTTGCAACGTTTACTTTTCTCTATACAGTAGTCCCCCCTTATCTGTAGGGGACATGTTCCAAGACCTACAGGGGATGCCTGAAACCACAAATAGTACCAAACATATATATATAGTTATATATATATATATATATATATATATATATATATATATATATATATACACACACACACAGTTTTATATATATACATATATATATAGTTTTACATACATATATATAGTTTTCCCCTATACATACATGATACATAACATAAATTAGGCACAGTAAGAGATTTACAACAACCAATTTTAATAATAAACTAATAAAAGTTATGTGAATGTGGTCTCTCTATCTCAAACTATCTTATTCCACTCAATCTTTTCTTGTGATGATGTGAGATGATACAATGCCTATGTGATGAGATGAATGAGGTAAATGACTTAGGCATTGTGACATAGTGATGGGTTACTGTAAGGGTGACTTGAACACAAACACTGATACTCAATGGGATAACCGAGATGGCTACTAAGTGACCAACAGGCAGGTAGCATATATAGTGTGGATACACTGCACAAAGGGTTGACTCACATCCCAGGTGGGATAGAATGGGACAGACTAGATTTCATCATGTTACTCAGAAAGCATGCAATTTAAAACTTATGAAGTTTTTATTTCTGGAACTTTCCACTTAATATTTTGGACCACAATTGACTATGGGTAATTGAAACTGCAGAAAGCAAAACCAGCCCTATCCAGTTTGGCTCCGTGGATAGAGCACAGGTCTGTGGACGGAAAGGTCCTGGGTTCAGGTCCAATAAATGGCATGTACTTTGGTTGCAAGTGCGATTCCCAGTCTTGGTTGGGGAGCACACGCGGAGGCAACCAATTGATGTATCTCACATACTAGTAGATGTTTCTCTCTCTCTGTCTCTCCTTCTTCTTTCCACTCTCTCTCTCTAAAAAAAGAAAAAAAAAAAGAAAAAGAAAAAAAATCAATGGAAAAATATGTTCGGGTGAGAATTAACCATAAATTAAAAATAAAAGCAAAACCGCAGATAAGGGGAGGCTACTGTATATAAACACACATATTTTCATTTTTACTGAACTATTCAAAAGCAAGTTTTAATTATTTGGAAAATATAATAAAGAATAAAGAAAAAAATTTTAATGTAATTCTAACTCCCAGAAATAAACATGTTTATTTTTGGTTAAAAAAATAAACAAAAACAAAAAAAGTTTCATCATGCTCTCCCTCTGGGGAGCATGCCTTTACTTTTCCCTTTCCCCTCTCCTTCCCCTCAGGCACATTACTTAGCTTTGCCTTGCTCTCTCGGCTCCAAGGACCCTTCTTCTGCCTCTGTAACTTGTTACCTTAGCCTAAGCAGCCCTGACTCACTTTTACTACCTCTGTAACTTTCTAAATAAACTTTCTTATAATTTGGAACAAAAAAAGTAAATTTTAGACATTATGACATTTCACTCCTACATACTTGAACACAAATTTAGAATAATAAGGATATTCTCCTACAGAACAATAACATTATCATACTTAAGTAATAAACACTGATACAATATTATCTATTGTATAGACTCCAATTGTCCCAGTAGTTTGTCCTTAATAGTTTTATTCTCCAAACACAGGTTTCAATCATGGATCACACATTAACTTTGGTTATCAAGTCTCTTCAGTCTCTATTTAACTAGAACAGTTCTCTGACGTTTTTTATGGCAAGAACTTTGAAGAGTGTAAACCAGTTTTCTTAATGTATGTCCAAAATCTAGATTTATCTGGTTTCTCATGATTAGATTTGATAGATTTGAACTTAAAAACTATCAACATACAACATAGGCTAATAAAGTTCTCACAGTTTCACAACAGGAGTCATGCAATATATGTTTGTCCATTATTAGTGGTAAGTTTGATCAGCTGGTAAAAGAAGTATCCACCAAAATTGTTTTTATTTTATTTTTTTTTGTTAATCCTCACCATAGGTTATCTTTTCCATTGATTTTTTTTTTTTTTTTTTTTTTTTTTTTTTTAAGAGAGAGTAGAATAACCCTAGCTGGTTTGGCTCAAGGGATAGAGCATTCTGAAGAGTCCCTGATTTGGTGCCAGTCAAGGGCACATGCCTGGGTTATGGGCTCAATCCCCAGTGGGGGATGTGCAGGAGGCAGCAGATCAATGGTTCTCTCTTATCATCGATGTTTCTATCTCTCTCTCCCTCTCCTTTTCTCTCTGAAATCAATAAAAATATTTTAAAAAGAGAGAGGAATAGATGGGGAAAGACAGAGAGAGAAACATCCATGTGAGAGAGACACGTTGACCATCTGCCTCCCACATGCTGGGGATTGAGCCTATAACCAAGTTATATGCCCTTGACTGGAATCATAGCAGTGATCCTTAAGTCCGCAGACTGATGCTCTAACCACTGAGGAAAACGTGCTAGGACTCCACCAGATCTTTTGCGGGCCATGTTCTGCAATGGTCAAAGGGCTTTGAGACCATATGGGCCTGTAATGCCCTCCTGGTTATGATTTCTTTCCACCTTCTTAGAAGGCAACCTGATACTCTCCTTGAGATGGCAAAGGCCATGTCAGGATACTAGGCACGCAGCAGCATTTATAAAAACTCCACCTGAAACCCTGGGAGCCTAGTACTTCACTCTCAGAAGACTGCTGAGGTGCTCTGTGATAGTATAGGGATCAGCAAAGCTTCGCAGGACATCAACACCCACTCAAGATTGGACTCAATTTCCGGGAAGTCCATTGCCACTCCTGGCCTTCTACTGGCCATAAAGAGATTTAACTGGCCAATGAGATCCTCTGATATCCTATCTCCATGGGCTGGCAATATTAAGAGTCCAAAAATTGTAGTAGCGCTGTGTGTTGAAATTTCCAATTAATCTCTATGCAGTGAGTTTCCAGGAACTTATGTATAAACTCCGCACCTCTTATCTGCCTTCCTCAATAACCCCCAATCTTTATGAAAAACCAAGATCTAATGGCCAAAACATCACAGAAAGTAACCATTCCTTTAAAAATTATGCTATCATCTGCTGCAAAGAATTACAGGTAGATGACTCAAAACCAATTTGTGAGGGGTGAACTAACTTACCTTGTGTACCAATGTAAGCATTCTTCTGCTTATAGCCATCCATGAAACTGGCATTGATGTAATCTGTCTAATGATAAAAAGGAAACATCATTGCAGCTATGTGGAATACACCATTTGGGTGGGAAAATAATGTAGTAGTAAGTAAATAAAACCAAGGGTATGGCTACTCTTGTCAGGAAAAAAAGAGAGAAGCAAAAAGGCCAAGTCAATTCAAAACCTCACCTCCACAAATATTGCTGGAACAATTGGATATCTACATGCAGAAAAAGAAAAAAACCAAGCTGAATCCTTCCTCACACCATACACAAAAACTAACTCAAAATGGATCACAGACCTAATGTAAAAGCTAAAAATATAAAACTCTTAAGAGAATCTATAGGATTAGCCAAAACCGGTTTGGCTCAGTAGATAGAGCATTGGCCTGTGGACTGAAAGGTCCCAGGTTTGATTCCAGCCAAGGGCATGTACCTTGGTTGCAGGCATATCCCCAGTAGGGGGTGTGCAAGAGGCAGCTGATGGATGATTCTCTCTCACTGATGTTTCTAATTCTCTCTGTCCCTCTCTCTTCCTCTCTGTAAAAAATCAATAAAATATATATATTTTTAAAAAAGAATCTATAGGATTAAATCTTTTTAACATTAGGTTGACATGGCCTTCTTAAATATGACACTAAAATCACAAGCAGCAGCCTGGCCAGCAGTGGTTAAGTGTTGACCTATGAACAAAGAGATCACAGTCGGGGCACATGCCCATGTTGCAGGCTTGATCCCCAATATAGGATGGGCAGGAGGCAGCCAATCAATGATTCTCTCTAATCATTGATATCTCTCTCTCTCTCTCTCTCCCTTCCTCTCCCTCTCTCTCTGAAATCAATAAATAACTATATTTTAAAAATTAGCCCTAACTGGTTTGGCTCAGTGGATGGAACGTCAGCCTGTGGACTGAAGGTCCCAGGTTCAATTCCGGTCAAGGGCATGTACCTTGGTTGTGGGCACAATCCCAGTAGGAGGTATGCAGGAGGCAACTGATTGATGTTTCTCATCGATGTTTCTAACTCTCTATCCCTCTCCCTTCCTCTCTGTAAAAAACCAATAAAATATATATTTAAAAAAATTATAAGCAACCAAAGGGGAAAAAAAAAACACATAAAATTTAACTGCATTAAAAATAAAAATTTTGGGCTTCAAATGATACCATACAAACAAAATCCCACATAATGCATATATTTGAAAAGAGATTTATAACTAGAATATAGAAAGAATTTACAACTCAACAGTAAAAAGACAACCCAATTTTGCTTTATTTTTTTTTAAATATATATTTTATTGACTTTTTCACAGAGAGGAAGAGAAAGGGATAGAGAGTTAGAAACATCGAAGAGAGAGAATCATCGATCAGCTGCCTCCTGCACACCCCCCACTGGGGATGTGCCCGCAACCAAGGCACACATGACCGGAATCGAACCCGAGACTCTTCAGTCTGCAGACCGACGCTTTATCCACTGAGCCACACCGGTTTCGGCAAATTTTGTTTTAATTTTTAAAACAGATTTTAGAGAGGGAGACAGGGAGAGAAAGAGAAACATCAACATGAGAGAGACACATCTATCAGTTGCTTCCTGAAAAGTGCCCCAACCAGGGATGAAATCCCAAACCTGTTACTGCACAGGATGACACTACAATCAAGAGAGCTACATCGCCACGACAAAGGCAACCCAACTTTAAAATGGGCAATTTAACTATTTCTCCTAAGAAGATGTACAAGTTAAAATCATAATAAGATACCATTTCACATCAACTAAGATGAATATAGGTAAGAGATAATAAATGTTGGCAAAAATGTGGAGAAATTAAAACCCTCATTCATTGCTAGTAGTAATGTAAAGTGTTGTAAGCACTTTGGAAAAGAGTCTGGCAGTTCCTCAAAACGCTAAACACAGTTAACATATGACTTAGCAATTCTACTTAGGAAAATGGAGTTTCTTTTTCAGGTGATTAAAAAGTTGGTTGTGGTATTGGCTGCACAATTCTGTGAATTCATTTTTAAAAACTATTGAATTATAGACTTTAAATGGATAAATTGTATGGTATGTCAATTATATATCAACGTTTCTAACCCTCTATCCCTCTCTTTTCCTCTCTGTAAAAAAAAAAAAATCAATAAAATATATTAAAAAAATAAAAGAAAAGAAGTGAATGATTATGCTATAGACCAGTGTTTCCCAAACTTCTCTCATGATGAGAATCACCTGGTGGAGTTGTTAAAACACAGATTCCTGAATCCCAACTAAGAAGTGCTAAACTAGAATTTTTGAGAATATATAGGTAAAATTGCATACCTAACTTAGTGCTCTGTATATAAAATCTGTCTTAGAGCACTAGTTAAGTATACAATTTTACCTATATGTTCCCAAAAATTCTAATTTAGCACTTCTTAGTTGGGATTCAGGAATCTGTGTTTTAACAACTCCACCAGGTGATTCTCATCATGAGAGAAGTTTGGGAAACACTGCTATAGACAATGCATGAGGTACAGGATGAATAAAAAATTAAAAAAACTAGTGTTATGTTAATAGATTTTTATGGTTTAGAATAAGCTTTCCAGTGATATCACCAAGTACTTAAAAAAGAAATAAAAATAATGTGCTCTAGTAAACTTTTATATTAACTCAAAAAGTAGATCCAAATGAGGACGAAACACTGATGTTAAATGTTTGAACAACATTTTCATTAAATATCTCTACTAATGCATTATATGTGATAAAATACATATATATATCTATTGATTTCAGGGAGAAGAAGGGAGAAGGAGAGAGAGAGATAGAAACATTGATGAGAAACATCAATCGCTGCCTCTTGCACACCCCACACTGGGGATCCAGCCCAAAACACGGTCAAGTGCCCTGACCCAGAATCGAACGAATGACCTCCTGTGGAATGATGCTCAACCAACTAAGCCACAACCAGCCAGAGCAATAATTATCGGGCACCTACAATATACCAGACCTTGTGCTCTTAGCATTTACATAAAGTATGTCATTTGATCTCCACTTAATACCATGAGATGGACATATAGGTACTTGCCTATGGTAACAATAGATTAGTATGTAGCAACATAAAAACTCAAACAGTATCTTTCTGACTTAGAATCCATATTCTTTCATAGTATTAGTAAACTTCACTTTGTAAGAGGCTTAAATTTCCCTCAGTAATCCTGAAAAGATAGAATTTATCTTTCTACCTGAGTATGGCCACTTCGTTTTATCAGTTTTACTCTTGTTTGGTCCAGGCAGGGTACATCCCCATAGCGGTTCTTCTCTAGGTTTCCTGGAGACCTGAAGAAAATGAAATAAGCAAAATAAAGAAAAAGAAAAAGTGGAGGTAGTATGTATGTGTACGTACAAAGCCTGGCAATGCTAAGGTGGGTGTCAGTTACTGTCAGGGGAAGGTATGTTGAGCTTTTCATGATCAAGTCTATATAATTCCATATAATTCAATATTTTAATAATAAGTACTATAGAAATATTTCCATTAAAAAAAGAGAAATAGAGGTACAACAAAAAAAAAAAAAAAAAAAAAAACTAGCTGCAAATAAAATTTTCTACTACTCATTTCCAAAAAGATATTAAAAAATATATATATCTTAAGTTCCAGTTTAACAAGGTACATTGGTAACATGTTTGATGCCAGTCCATCCAGCAAACTCATTAAAATAAAAAAGGAGCCCCTCCAGTTGTGGCTCAGTGTTTGAGCGTTGACCTAGGAACCAAAAAGTCACAGTTCAATTCCTATTTAGGGCACATGCCAGGGTTGTGGGCTCAGTACCCACTGGGGAGTGTTCCTCCTTCACCCATGTTTATATCTCTCTAACCTCTCTCTTTCTATGTAATAAAAGTCTAATAAGCTAAGTGTCTGGTCGTTTGATCATCTGGTCAACCAATCAAAGTGTAATATGCTAATGATGCTAAGGCCACTCAACCACTTCCTATAATGTGCACTGACCACCAGGGGGCAGACACTCAGACCAGTAGGTTAGCTTGCTGCTGGGGTCTGGCCAATTGGGACTGAGCAAGACAGGCTGAAGACACCCTGAGCCCTCCTGCAATCCCTCCCTGGCTGGCCAATCTCCCGCGTCCCTCCCTAGCCCCGATTGTGCACTGGTGGGGTCCCTTGGCCTGGCCTGTGCTCTCTCTCAATCTGGGACCCCTTAGGGGATGTCAGAGAGCCAGTTTTCACAGATCCCACAGGCCAGGCTGAAAGACCCCACTTGTACACGAATTTGTGCACTGGGCCTCTAGTAAAAATAATAAACAAAGTAATTAATTAATTTTTATAAAAGGAACTAATCAGTAGAAACCCAAAAGTGACAGCAGAGACCTAATTGAACAAAGAGGATTACACCCATTTTGGCAGAGAAAATAATAGAAGGATTTTCGCTGACTTGACAAATTACAGAAAGCTAGGACTTCTGGACAGCATGGCTCAGTTGGTTGAGCATCAATCTATGAACCAGTAAGTCATGATTCGATTCCCAGTCAGGGCACATGTGGGGCTTCAGGCTCCATCCCCAGTAGGGGGCATGTAAGAGGCAGCCTATCAGTGATTCTTTCTCATCATTGATGTTTCTACCTCTCTCTCCCACTTCCTCTCTGAAATTAATTTAAGGGGGGGGGGGGGGGGGGGAGACCAAGATGGCGGCATAGGTAAACACCTGCTGCCTTGCACAACCACTTCAAAACTACAATTAAAAGACAAAACAGAAATCATCCAGAACCACAGGAGAGCTGGCTGAGTGGAAATTCTAAAACTAGAAGGAAAGAAAGGCACACTCAGACTCACAGGAGATGTGGAAGTAAAATGCAGAGGTACAGAGGCGCATGCGCAAAAAGGGCAGGCAACTGAGTATGTGCCTGGCTTTCTCAATCGGGAGGGAGACAAAAACTCCTGACTGCTCTGAACTCCAGTTTTGGGTGAGACTCTGGGAACCCAGACTACTACAGAGAGAAAATGGACTGTCTTGCACTGGGCAAAAGTTGAGGGTGGCTTTCTCTCAGAGGTGCTTGCAGCAATTACTGCAGGACACTGAGACCAAGGGGCCTCTTAGGGCAGGGCTGACCGGAAGCCATTGTTGTTTGCTTCGCCTTAAGATTCCGCCCCATGAAGCCACTGCAGTTTTCTCTGCCCTGAGACTCCCTCCCATCCAAGCTGAGGGCAGAGGCTTTTGCATATGAATGGTCTGGTCCTTTGAATTCTAAACTTACCTAACAAACTGCAACTGAGTCAGTAAGACCCAGCATCAAAAAGAAGGCCCAAGGCACTCCAGCAGCTTGCATTATTTCACAGCTGGACCTCATGTAGGCACTTCTAAAACCAAAACAAAGAAGAGGAATCTGCAGATCTCTCCACAGCTCCTGCTGAGTGGCCTCAGGCAGAGGCTAAATTAGCACCTCCTTGGAGATCCAAGAGCCAGTGTACCCAGGGATCAGAGTAGGACCTTCCAGATTACAAGTCCTCAGATCCTAAGGGATACACTCAGGGAGCAGACTCAGTGAGCACCCAAGCCCCACTGAAGGGTGTCTTGCATCATAAGGGTGTCTCCAGCACATACGTTCTCCCATCATAGACACAGCTGATCCCCACAGCCAATTGGCCTGAAGGTCAATTCCTCTCAGTGTACCAACAACAATCAAGGCTTAACCACTACAAGACTGTGCACACAGCCCACAAAGGGGTGCACGAAGGTAACTGGGGAGGCTGAGCCACTGAACCCCATAGGACACTTAGCACACAAAGCCACTCTATCAACTCAGGGAAGCAGCCAAAATGTGGAAACAAAGAAACAGATCACAAATGAGAGAAATGGAGGAAATAAAACTAATGGATATAGAGTTCAAAACCACGGTTATAGGTTTTTCAAGAATTTCCTAGAAAAGGCCAATAAATTTAGCCAGACCCTTGAGGATATGAAAAAGGACCAACCAGAAATTAAACATACACTAAAATATTATACAGAGACCCAATAGCAGACTAGAGAAACACAAGAATCAAGTCAAAGATTTGAAATATAAAGAAGCAAAAAACACTCATCCGGAAAAGCAAAAAGCAAAAAAAAAAATGAAGATAGTGTAAGGAGCCTCTGGTACAACTTCAAGCGAACCAACATCAGAATTATGGGGGTCCCAGAAGAAGAGAGAGAGCAAGACACTGAAAACCTATTTGAAGAAATAATGACAGAAAACTTCCCCCACCTGGTGAAAGAAATAGACTTACAAGTCTAGGAAGTGCACAGAACCCCAAACAAAAGGAATCCAAAGAGGACCATACCAAGACACATCATAATTAAAATGCCAAGAGCAAAAGACAAAAAGAGAATGTTAAAAGCAGCAAGAGAAAAATAGTTAGTTACCTACAAGGGAGCACCCATAAGCTGATTTCTCTACAGAAACTATGCAGGCCAGCTGGGAGTGGCAAGAAATATTCAAAGTGATGAATAGCAAGAACCTACAAACAAGATTACTCTACCCAGCCAAGCTATCACTCAGAATTGAAGGGCAGATAAAGAGCTTCACAGCCGAGAAAAAACTAAAGGAGTTCATCACTGCCAAACAAGTATTAGATGAAATGTTGAAAGGTATTCTTTAAGAAGAGGAAGAAGAAAAAGGTAAAGATAAAAATCATGAACAACAAATACATTATCTATTAACAAGTGAATCTAAAAATCAATAAACTGGTGAATATAATAGAATCAGGGGCATAGAAAGGGAGTGGACTGACAATTCTCGGGGGAAAGGGGTGTGGGGGTTGCGTGAAGAGACTGGACAAAAATTGTGCACCTATGGATGAGGACAGTGGGGTGGAGGGTGGGGGTAAAGGGCAGAGGGTGGGGTGGGAATCAGTGGAGGGGAGCTATGGGGGGGGAAAAAAGAGGAACAACTGTAATAATCTGAACAATAAATATTTAATTAAAAAAAGAAAGGAAGGAAAAAAGGAAGGAAGGAAGGAAGGAAGGAAGGGAGGGAAGAAAGAAGGAAGGAAGAAAGGAAGATAGGACCCATAGAGGTATTATAGAGATACATAATGACTCACCCTTATAAATCCCACCCTGGAAGACAAGATGAGGCACAGGACTAAAAACAGAGAAATAAATAAAAATTTGAATGACATACAGTGAGAATACCTTGTCCCACTCTACCTGAACTATCCTTTCTTACACTCATATCCACACTTGGACCCTACCAGTCAAGAAAGTGGAGAATTCCTCTCTGGAAAAAGTGAATAGCCCTACATAAAAGAATTCTGTCATTTGGAGTAAATTAACAACAAGCTAGATGATGAGTTTAATTTGAAGCTCACTCATGCAGCTTTAAAAAAAAAAATTCAGTGTAATGACAGCAATAAACCACTAGAGGGGAAAAATTTAAAAATAAATAAATAAAAATAAAAAATAAAAAATAAATTCAATTCTTTTTTTTCCCCAAGAGGAAAGGAGAAGGAGAGAGAAGTTTAAACATCAAAGATGACAGAGAATCACTGATCGGCTACCTGCAACCCAGCTTCTGCACACCCCTCATTGGGAACAAAGCCTGCAACCTGGGCATTGTGCCCTTGACTGGAATCAAACCCAAAACCCATCAGTCTACAGGACAATGCTCTATTCACTAAGCCAAATCAGCGAGGGCAAAGCAGCTTTTAAGGACCCCATTCCTAAGTGTGAACTAACAGTCAAGGATCTCCAGATAGTTAAGAAAAGCCCATAACACAAAAGAGATCAATTCAAATACTTGGGGAGGGGAGAAAAGCACAAAATAGAGTTAATATGAGAAATTGAGTTCTAAAAGGGTACAATTAATAAAGAAAAAAGGTACTACATACATGAAGAATAGGATGCAATGAAAAAGGAACAAAGAAAAAAAGGTCTTAGAAATTAAAAAACTTATCCAAAGAAGAGATGAAAGAGAAATTTCCCAGAATAGGGAAAAAAACATCAAAGTAATGCAAAATATGAAAAATTTAAGAAAATAAGAGAATCATTTCAGACAGAACTTTGAAAAATACTACTTGTGTTTATAAGTAAAAGTTTTATTGTAACACAACCAAGCCCATCAGTTTAGTACTGTCTGTGGCTGTGTTCACAGTACAATGGCAGAGTTGAATACTTACAATAGACTGCAAAGGCTTATGAGCCTAAAATATTTACCATCTTGCCCTTTTAAAAAAAATTTGTCAATCTCTGCTTTAGGAAATGTAACCAGACTGACAGGAACATTCCAGTAAGAAAGAATTGACATAATACAAGGAAAGAGAGAATGGGGGAAAAAAGTTTTTAAAAGTCCCAAAATTAAAGAACACAAGCTTTCAAAGTAAAAGTACCTTTTAGGCACCTAACAAAATTAATGAAAAAAAGGATACCAAGGCACATCATTGTGACATTTTAAAACAGAAAGATACACATCTAAAAATGTCCAAAGGAAAAAAAATTTAGAAAGACTTGAGAAGGAATAAGAATAACATCAAACAATTTAGTAGTTTTAAGTTTGATCCAATAATTGAATCAATATCCCTCCCTCGGGGATTGACTTTCAGGGCATTTCACAAAGGACATTCCACTTGTTAAGACCATTCATTATCTTTTCCCTTAGGACTCGCCTAGAGAATTCTCTGCCTAGAAAAAGCCTGCCTAGACAAGTCCTTTAAAACCTCTGACTCCCCATCCGTGGTTGCTGATGCCATTTGGGGGCTCAGCCCATCGGATTTTCTAGATGACCTAATGAATTCATAATTCTTTACCTCCTTTGGCCTTGGTGTTCCTCCTTTGGTGACCCTAATAAGTAGCATTTTTAGTAATTTAGAAAGACATTGCATTAAAAATTCTGAGGTAAAATTATTTCCAATACAAAACTCTATGCTGTAATACAACCTTTTTCATCTCATGGCACACATAAATAACTAAAATTTTGCAGCGTACCAAAAAATATAATTTTTACTAATCTAACAAAAAAAGATAGATGTAAATTTGACTCATTCACATGAATGGCTATTATTGTGTTGGCTGTTATCATTTTTAAAAATATTTTTTTTTATTGATTTCAGAGCGAGGAAGGGAGAGGGAGAGAGAGAAACATCAATATGAGAATCACTGATTGGCTGTCTCCTGCATGCCAGCAACTTGAGCATGTAACACATGTGTCAAACACAAGGCCCGCGGGCCAAATCCGGCCGGCCAGGCCTTGCAATGTGGCCCGCACCGCGCTGTCATCACTGCACTCCGCTGTCAGTTTATGACATTGTCAGTTTATGACTGTTCAGTAAACCATTCAGCCCGCGATTTAGGCTGGATTTTAGATTTTGGCCCCTTCTCTGATTGAGTTCGACACCCCTAGGAAGTGAACCCTAAATCTCCTGGTTCATGGATCCAATGCTCAACCACTGAGCCACACCTGCTACGTGGCTGTTGTCACTTTTTAATTTGACAATCTAAGATAAATTAATGCCTCTGACTAAAGAGTCCGGGAATGTATAAAAATTATTGTGGCACATGGGTTGAAAATCACTGCTCTAGCAAAAGAGAATATAAGTAAAGGAAGAAGAAACTAAACATACAATCACCAGCCTGGCCAATGTGGCTCAGTTGCCTGGAGTGTCATCCCGTATACCAAAGTGTGAGGGTTCAATTCCCAGGCAGGGCACATACCCATGTTGAGGGCCAATTGCTTGTCAGGGCAAGTGCAGAAGGCAACAGATTGATGTTTCTCTCACATTGATATTTCTCTCTCTCCTCTCTCTAAATGCAATAAAAACATATTATCAGGTGAGAATTTAAAAATATATAAAACATACAATCACTATATGACCTAGCAATTGCACTCTTAGACAGTTATCCCAGGAAAGAAAAGCCAATAAAGGGAAACGGGGAAGGGAAACAACAGGATGAAAGCTGAGGAGCAACCATAGTTTAGACTTGAACAAAAACCCCCAAAAGTTTTGAAAGTGAGGTCTATAGGGAAAAAAATAAAATCAGCTCATTATTTAATATATTTGACCACTTATAAAATGAGAATTTAAAATAAATCTGACTTAGATAGAAAGAAATAAGGATAGGCACATAGAAAACTAAGAGCAAATAAAAAAAAGTAGGTCATTACCTCCAGAACAAAAAAGTGGAATAGCCGAAACTGGTTTGGCTCAGTGGATAGAGGTCGGCGTGCAGACTGAAAGGTCCCAGGTTCAATTCTGGTTAAGGGCATGTGCATTGGTTGTGGGCACATTCCCAGTAGGAGGTGTGCAGGAGGCAGCTGATCGGTGATTCTCTCTCATCAATGTTTCTAACTCTCTATCCCTCTCTCTCTCTCTCTCTCTGTAAAAAATCAATAAAATATATATTTTTTTAAAAAGTGGAATAAGACTTAATATATTTGATTATTTCATAGAAGCACACTTACCTCTGCAATTAAAAAAAATTACAGACATAATAATATAAACACTGACTTAATACAAAATGTGACATAATAATATGGGGAAAACAGACAAAAGAGAACAAAAGGGAACTGGAAAAAGAACATAAGATCTAAATGCCTATCTACCATAAAAATCAATAAAATTTATATAAGGACTAGAATAGGCTTCCAGTCAAGATGGTGGCATAGGTAAATGTGGTAGTAGAATCCTCTCACAATCAAATAAAAATACAACCTATCTTCAGAACCACCATCATTCAGAACCACCTGAAATCTAGCTGAATGGAAGTCCTATAACTCAGAAGCCAAGTAGGGATGGGGACACAAGGCATGGAATACGTTGGTCCCACATCCATGTGTGGCAGTTTTTAATTGGAAGGGATATCTTTGTTGTGGAGGTCACCCCTTGTGGAGCGAGGGATCCAAGCACCACACCAGCCCCCCAGCCCAGGGTTGCAGTGCCAGGAAGAGAAGTCTCCATAACTTTGGGCTATAAAAACCAGTGGAGATTGTAGCTAAATGACACAGAAGCTACTGGAGTCCCAGGCAGTTCTTCTTAAAGAGCCCAAGCACAGACTTACTCAGACTCACTTCCTCTGAGCTCCAGTGTTGGAGCAAAAGCTTGAAAGAAACCAGTAACATATAGGGAGGAACTAAGTTGTCTGGCATCAGGGCAAGAGCTGCTGGTGGGGCAGGGAGAGCTTTCTCCCAAACAAAAGTGCTGGCAAAGGCCACTGTTCTTTGCTGAGCCTCCCCACCACAGCACTGACAGATAGGTACCGTATCTGAGTCTCCATCAACCTGGCTCACACTGTTCACCCCCACCAGAGACTCTCTTAGACCATAATTAGCAGGATAGTCCAAGCCATTTCCAATGACTTTTCCATACAACTGTCCATCTTGCCTCATGTTTGGACTTTCCTAAAATCTCTTAAATAATGCCCTGACCGGTTTGGCTCAGTAGATAGGGCGTCAGCCTGCAGACTGAAGGGTCCCGGGTTTGGTTCTGATCAAGGGCATGTACCTTGGTTGTGGGCACATCCCCAGTGTGTGTGTGTGTGTGTGTGTGTGTGTGTGTGTATGTGTATAGGAGGCAGCTGATTGATGTTTCTCTCTCATTAATGTTTCTAACTCTCGAGAGATGCAAATCAAAACAACAATGCGGTACCATCTCACACCTGTCAGAATGGACAACATCAACAAATCAACAAACGACAAGTGTTGGCGAGGTTGCAGAGAAAAAGGAACCCTCCTGCACTGCTGGTGGGAATGTAGACTGGTGCAACCACTGTGGAGAACAGTGTGGAGTTTCCTCAAAAAACTGAAAATGGAACTCCCATTTGACCCAGTAATCCCACTCCGAGGAATATATCCCAAGAAACTAGAAACACCAATCAGAAAGGATATATGCACCCCTATGTTCATAGCAGCACAATCTACAGTAGCTAGAATTTGGAAACAGCCCAGGTGCCCATCAGCAGATGATTGGATCAGAAAACTATGGTACAGCTACACAATGGAATACTATCTGCCATAAAAAAGAAGGAATTCTCATCATTTGCAGCAACCTGGATGGAATTGAAGAACATCATGCCGAGTGAAATAAGCCAGTCAATGAAAGAGAAACACCACATGACCTCAGTCATTTATGGATAATAAAGAACATTATAGACTGATGAACCAAAAGATAGATATAGAGAGAGTAAAACAACAAGCAGACTGTCAAATTACAGCGGGGAGGATAGGGAGATTTGGGGGAGATAATAGATCAACCGAAGGACTTATATGCATGCATATAAATACAACCAATGGACACAAAACTCTGGGGAGGGAGGGCAATGTTAAAATATCGGGTCTAGTAATAATTAATGTCGTTTTTAACATTCGTTTAAAATCTTGCTTGGCGTTGACTTGTATTGACATAACCTTCAAACACGTGGCATCTACAGAACGTGTGAAGTGCAATTAACAAGTTTTGCTTGAAAAAGTTTGTGTTTGGTTTGGGTTTTGTTGCAAAACTAGGGCTAAGAAGATGGCGGATGAAGAGCATATTCGGCACTGCATGCTTTACGAGTTCCAATTAGGAAGAAAAGCAAGTGAGGCTGCAAAAAACATCTGTAGTGCTCTTGGTCAAGATGCAGTTAGCGCCAGAAAATGCCAGCGTTGGTTTGAGAAATTTCGCGAGGGAAATTTTTCATTAGATGACAAGAGTGGTCAAGGCTGTGTGTCCAATTTTGATCAAGAAGCTCTTCAAGCTCTTTTGGTGCAAAATCCTCAAATTACCCAACAAGAGCTTGCGACAACTTTAAATTGTTCACAAAAAACAATTTCCAATCAATTGCGTGCACTTGGCAAAGTCCAAAAGTTTGGAAAATGGGTTCCTCATGAGTTGACCGACAACAACCGTAATCAAAGAGTCACAATTTGCAGTTTGCTCCTCTCTCGTCAAAACCTTTTGCCGTTTTTAGAGCAAATTGTTACCGGAGATGAAGAATGGATGCTGTATGTTAATTTGAAAAGGCGGCCTCAATGGTTGGACAAAAATGAGGCTCCGCAGCCCACGCCAAAACCTGACTTGCATGCGAAAAAAGTGATGTTGTGTGTTTGGTGGAATTTTAAAGGAATTCTTCATTATGAACTTTTACCATCTAACCAAACCATTACAAGTGCAGTGTATAGTGCCCAATTGGAAAGGTTAGCCCAAGCTTTAAGAGAAAAAGAACCCACGCTGATTAATCGGAAGGGCGTAATTCTTCACCACGATAACGCACGACCGCATACTGCAAGAATCACTGCTGAAAAGCTGCGCCAGTTGGAATGGGAAGTTCTCCCTCAACCTGCATATTCTCCTGATATTGCCCCTTCCGATTACCATTTGTTTCGTTCTTTGCAAAACTTTCTTCTTGGAAAAAAATTTAATAATGAAGAATGCCTCAAAAATGCATTGACCGAATTTTTTGCATCAAAATCACAAGAATTTTACAACAGAGGGATTAAAATGCTTCCTGAGCGTTGGGCACAAGTAGTAGAAAACAACGGCAACTATATTGTTGATTAAATTTTGTTGTATTGTTTAAATAAATTCGATTTAAAAAAAGTATTAGAAAACGACATTAATTATTACTAGACCTAATATGTACATTTAATAAAAAAATAATTTAATAAAAAAATGTAAAAGGAAAAAAATATGTTTCTAACTCTGTCATTCCCCTCTCTGTAAAAAATATATTTTAAAAATAAATAAATAATAAAATAAAATCTCAGTGGCTAGAGCTTTGGCCTGCTCACTGGAGGGTCATGGGTTTGATTTCTGGTAAAGGACACACACATTGGGTTGTAAGTTTGATCACCCACCCACCCCAGTCAGAAAAAATATTCTCAGGTGAGGATTAACAAAACAAAACAAAAAGAAGCGAGATTAGAATGTCCTTCCATAGGATTGGGATGTGTTTTCTAATTATAATATAACTAGAGACCCGGTGCATGAAAATTCATGCACTGGAGGGGGGGTCCCTCAGCTCAGCCTGCCTCCTCTCACAGTCTGGGAGCCTTCAGGGACAGGAGGCGATCAGGGGAAGGTGATGCCCCATCACACCTCTGCTGCTGCCACTGCCGGCAGTGCAAGCCTCGACCAACCATGGTTACCTGAGCCTTGGGCGGCCCTGGGCGGCTGGGCAGCTGCCATCTGAGCCTTGCCCTGTGCCTCTGACCAGGCTGTAAGGCTGAGGGGACTGGCCACCATTATCTTGTGGCTGTGGGTGCTGCCATTTTTGAGGGTGTGGCAATCAATTAGCATATTCCCTCCTTATTGGCTGTGGGCACCACCATCTTTGTGAGGGCATGGTGTTCCATTAGCATAGTCCCTCTTTATTAGATAGGATTATTAGATAGGATAGCTGTTTTGATTGGTGCCAAGAGAATAATTCAAACCTGCTTTTTTCTTTTTCTGTTTTTAATCCTCACATGAGGAACTGCTTAGAGAGAGGAAGGGAGGAAAGAAGAAAGGGAGAGAGGAACAGAGGAAGGAAAAGAGAGAGAGACACACAGAGAGAAACATCAATGTACGTGGATCAAACCTGCAACCCAGGCATGTGCTCTAACCGGGAATCAAGCCCAGCAACCTTTTGGTGCACAGGTCACTCAAACAGCCTAGCCACTCTGGCTGACCAAACCTGTGTTTTGAATGGGGGATATGGGGTCATGCTAGAAACAAAATCTCAAGGGTCCCATAGCAGAAGCACTAGAACAAGTCAAGAATCCAGAGGACAAGTGTGTATCTCTTATAGTAGCACAGAGCTCCTCCCTGCTCCCCAATAAAACTGTGATTCAAAACTACAGGGGGTCCCTGCCCAGTTTGACTCAGTGAATAGAGGGCCTATGGACTCAAGGGCCCCAGGTTTGATTCTGGTCAAGGGCATGTTCCTTGGTTGCGGGCACATACCCAGTGCAGGAGGGTATTTCTCTCTGATCGATATTTCTCTCTTATCAATGTTTTTAACTCTCTGTCCCTCTCCCTTCCTCTCTGTAAAAAATCAATAAAATATATATTTTTAAAAAACACAAAAAACGACGGGGGGGGGAACTGGTTGGGAAAAATACTGGATGCATATAAGGACCTTGAACTGTTAGGGAAGAAACAAGGGCAATGTGGGAGAAAAGAAGACTCCTCCCAACTTGATATATATGCTTTCCTTTTTCTTCTCCTACTTTTCTTGCATTATTGATCTGCTTATTGACTCTTTTCTCCATCACTTCTTACTTCTTTACCTGTTTCCTAACTCATTATTTTCCTCTTTTCTCTTGGTAAAAGGCTCTCTTCCTGCATCTTCTTTATAGCACACTAAGCAGGACAGGAATTACAAAGAGGAAGATGTACTCACAGAATCATGGATTCCTAAAACATTTAAGTTAGACAATACGTGGATATCAGAGTCTAACATCACAGGAAAACTGAAGTACAGAGGAGGAATTTTTGGCTAAGCTGGAATTTAAGCCTGGGTGAGACCCACTGGGACAACTTTGCCAAATTCTAGAGCTCAGCTTGGAGAGAGAGAATTTCTGCTGTAGCCAATGAAAACATGGCAATATAACTGAGAGCAATACTAAGAGAAATGATCTATGCTCTGTTGCCATAACAGTTATCAACTAGCCCTGAATCAGTTATAAACTAACCTGGTGTTTTTGTAGTACAGTGGGTTGAAGGAAAATCACATAGGCTAAGTTTCTAAGAGGCAACTCTTCTCTTACTGTGAATCATTTTGTTGTTTTTGCTTGTTTTGTTTTCTCTATTCAGAGGCCATTTACAGTCCCTTTCTTCTTACTGATCTTGCTAACTCTGATACCAATGCAAACTAAGTTCTTTCATAATTCTAAATATCAAATTTGCAAAGTACAACTGAGTAGTGTATGAAAGAATAAGCAGCAATAAAGAAAATACAGCATTGCAGTTTTATATATTTCTTGTGTTTTTTGAAAAATCCTTATTGTTAAAATATATTTTGCTGGCAGATATTTCAACTACTTTGTATTTTTCTGGAATGCAGATGCTTAGAGAAGCAGTTTAACTGTAAGGCTGATGGGTGGTGTCCTTAAAGTCACAACTGTAGAGGATTCCTGGGTCTGGGCTCCCTGAGATACAACTTGGACCGTTGGAAGTGTTTCTGTCAGACACGGGCATTTCCTCACAAACGAGGGATCACTTTCCTGCCTTCACAAAGCAATGCAGAATACTTACTTGGCTTTAGAGCTGGAGTTACTAAAGATACTCTTAAGACAGAGGAATATTCTTAAAACTGAATCTTTGAATCCTTACATGGAAATGGAAAACACCAGGTACTGCATTCTGTCACTATATCAGTCAGTGCATCAGTACTTATGCTTTTTGAAAGCAAAGAACAAGAGAAAATGGAAAACTGAGCATTGGCTGTGTAGGCTTGGTATCCATGAATCACGCTATGAAACTGCTGTTAGGGTAACTAGAAATCAGGCACAAGGAAGAAAAAAAATAGCACAAATGAGAGGAAGCTCTGAGACTAGGTTGATCCTTCACAGTATGTGGGAACCAGGAATGTCCACAGTTATGACTTGTTAGACAAAGGTAGGAGGTATGAGAGAAAAGAAAAATTAGAATTTCAAATAAAAAATATATACAGCTATGAGTTTTATAAAATCTGTTCTTTTGTAGAATACATGACATATAAACTTACTTTGACTTAATATGGTGTCTAGGGATGTGGCTATTGCTTTCTGAGGGAAAACTCCAAATAGCTTTCCTTTTGAGCATAATTAGAAGAGAGACACATGTGGAAATATATTCAGCTACTTGTTTACCTTGATCTCAGTTAATTATTATTATTATTATTTTAAATATATTTTATTGATTTTGTACAGAGAGGAAGGGAGAGAGATAGAGAGTTAGAAACATCGATGAGAGAGAGTCATCAACCAGCTGCCTCTTGCACACCCCCTACTGGGGATATGCCCGCAACCAAGGTACATGCCCCTGACCGGAATCAAACCCGGGACCCTTCAGTCCCCAAGCCGACGCTCTATCCATTGAGCCAAACCGGTCCCGGCATCAGTTAATTATTATTAAAACTCCTAGCCCTCCTTCCCCTTCTTGCCAGGAGGCCAGAATATATGTTGACTTAAGAATGTCTCTACCCTGCCGAAACCGGTTTGGCTCAGTGGTAGAGAGTTGGTCTGTGGACTGAAAGGTCCCAGGTTCGATTCTGGTCAAGGGCATGTACTTTGGTTGCGGGCACATCCCCGGTAGGGGGTGTGCAAGAGGCAGCTGGTCGATGTTTCTCTCTCATCGACGTTTCTAGCTATCTATCTCTCTCCCTTCCTCTCTGTAAAAAATCAATAAAATAAAATATATATATATTTAAAAAAAAGAATGTCTCTACCCTGGCCAGTTGCACAATGGTTAGTGTCGGCCCTTGGACCAGAAGATTAGGGGTGTGATTCCAGTTCAAGGGCATATACCTCAGTTGCGGGTTCAATCCCCAGCCGGGTTGGGGTACATGCCGAAGGCACCCAACTGATGTGTCGTTCGTTCGTGTTCCCTCCCCCTTTCTCTCTCCCTCTCCCTCTCTCTCTCTCTCTCTCTCTCTTTTCCCCGTTCCGTCCCCCCTCCCTTCTATTCCATCTGAAAATCAATGGAAAAATATATCCTCGAGTGAGGATTAAGAAAAAAAGGAATGTCTAAAACCCTGCAGAGAATTTGTATAAGAATTTATTTGAGGTAAAACTGACAATTGCTGGGAAGCAATATCTCAAATGCTTCCAGGAATTATTTTGAATGTACCTGCACCCCTTCCTCAAAAAATAATGTTAATAAACACTCTATAGAGAAACTGCCTAAATGAAAGGACCAAATTTCACTCAGAGCACAGGACATTTTTTTTCTCTTCTAAAAATACCTGCATTTCAGGAAAATATTTTTTAAATGTGTCATTATAGGGTTCCCCTTTTGCTACCAAAGATCATCAGAAATTTCAGAACATAGGATACTGGCAACAAGTACCAAAGCAGGAGATGCCTCTTTCTGGAAGAGAGAAACCATCATCTAAGTGGCAGTGATGCTCCCTAACCCAGGAAATCTCAGTTAAGGACGTGAGGTGTGGAAGGAGCCGTTGCCAGCCCATGCCAGAGCATCTCAGTTGGCTCAAACCTTTTTCCTACTTACATGGAACAGTGGAAAGTGCCAACAGGGTTCTCACGACGAATGTCTTCATACTCCTCATATATTCCTCGCTTTTGCCTGGTGCTAACATAATTCATCAGCTCTTGGATGGTCATGGCATGAGGACCTGGAACATGCACTGAGTCCCAGTCTAAAGCAGGAGGGAGGGAGAACAAGATGATCTCATCGAAGGGGTCCGGGTGGCCATTCATCTGGGGTAGGAATTGGAAATTCCAAGTGGCGAGGTCCATTTTGACGTACCCACCCAGATTTTCTGGAAGGCACTCTCTGGGCAGGTGCTGGGTGACCTCGGATGTCTTTAATATCTGAATCTGGAAGGCCAGAAAGAACCTTGTGAATATGTGTATGTGAGGGTGTGGGGGGAGAGACAAATAATGAAGATAAAGAACAAATGTGGCCCTAGTCAGTTTGGCTCAGTGGATAAGAGCATTGACCAGCACACTGAAGAGTTCCGGGTTTGTTCTGGTCAAAGGCACATACCTGGGTTGCAGGCTCAATCCCCAGCAGGTGGCATGCAGGAGGTAGCCAATCAATGATTCTCTCCATCATTGATGTTTCTATCTCTCCCTCTCTCTTTCTCTCTGAAATCAATAAAAATATATATTTTTTAAAAAGAATAAATGTGGCCAAAACCGGTTTGGCTCAGTGGATAGAGCGTCGGCCTGTGGACTGAGGGGTCCCAGGTTCAATTCCGGTCAAGGGCATGTACCTTGGTTGCGGGCACATCCCCAGTGGGGGTGTGCAAGAGGCAGCTGATTGATGATTCTCTCTCATCAATGTTTCTAGCTCTCTATCCCTCTCTCTTCCTCTCTGTAAAAAAAAAAAAAAAAATCAATAAAATATATTTTTTAAAAATGAATAAATATGCTTCAGGGATGTAAAGTACAGCACAGGGAATATAGTCAATATTATAATAATTATGTATGGTGCCATCAGAGTTTTTATAAATGATTGCCTAACTACTATGCTATATACCTAAAACTGATATAAAGTAATATTAGGTTTGGAGAACAGGATGAAATTTACTTGCAATACTTAGTATACTTGTAAAAACAGACAGTACTTCATCTGTCTGGGATTGAAATCTTTTGAATTTCCCAGAGAATATATATCAAATTCCCAGAATGTATAGCACATTCACTCCTGAAAATAGGTGCTCTATTTTACACCTTCTAAAAGGAAGGTAGAGTGAACAAAGGCGTTATTTTATGCTATTAACAAGGCTTCCCAGTAACATCTGCTGAAGTTAATTCATCTCCTGACTACCAAGAATGAATAGGTAGTGGTTATTTTTGTCAACTGTTATAATTTACTTTATTCAAATATTTGTATGGATGTTCTTAGAGCTAGGTTTCTATGAAAGTAACACAAGTCACCCGTACAAAGGGTAGCCCAGGAAAAATGCTGGAGAAATTAGCATAATATCTAATTCTGCTGTCTGTTGGCACCCAGCCATACAGAACAATATTAGCCTAGTTAGTTAGTCTTTTTTTTATTTTTATTTTTTTTTATTGATTTTTCACAGAGAGGAAGAGTTTGAAACATCGATGAGAGAGAATCATCGATCAGCTGCCTCTTGCACACCCCCTATTGGGAATATGCCTGCAACCAAGGTACATGCCCTTAGCCAGAATTGAACCCGGGACCTTTCAGTCCGCAGGCCAATGCTCTATCCACTGAGCCAAACCGGTTTCGGCATAAGGACTGTCATGAGCAAGTTTTCATTCCCAAGGCCCAGAGCCTGGATTGTAAAGGTCCTCCATATATTTTGAGTTTATACACTCATTTATGTTTGAATATAAAATTGTAAGAACTTGCCTAAGGAGTCTTCTCAAAGAGTTATATTAGGAAAGATCTCCCCTACTCCGAGTCATCAGGTCCCCAAGTAGTTCCATAGAACCAAATCAGTTTCTCCTGGCCAACTCAAGTCACTTCAACTATAAAGATCTGCATTACTATTAATATAACCTCATAATCCTATACTACAAAAATCTCTGGTATTCCATAACAACTTTTTCATCTTAAATCTAATTATGTCAATGTTTCATATGCCCTTTCTTTCAAGGGTAGAAAGGAATGAGTGAATTAGTAACACCATAATCTTTCAGACCTGGAACACTCAGAGAATAATGGAATTAAGATAATTTTAGATAACACTTTTGAAGTTAGGAAGCAACAAGCTGTTTTAAAAGAAAATGCCAAACCTTAGTCAGTTTGGCTCAGTAAATAGACCATTCGCCCAGGCACTGAAGAGAAAATGCCAGAAATTTAGGTAGAAAGAGACATAGTGAAATACTCTTCTCTGCCCCCTTGGTGGTCTAAGGACTGAATGGCATTTATAGTTGAACAAAGTCAAACTCCAGTTCAACTAATGCAATTATATTATACAGTAGTGACTGAGTGCACAAAATTCGTGCACATTAAAAGGGAATTAGAGAAAATATTTTAATATTGCTATTCGCCCTTTCTCTATAATAGAAGTGTCAGAGATGAAAGAAAATTAGTAAAATGCATATGAAAATAATATATGAATTTATTAATAAATAAACAATCACAACATGATAAGACAACAAAGACATGATATAAAAATAACAAAAACATGATGTAAAAACAACACTGAGCCGAGACCGGTTTGGCTCAGTGGATAGAGCGTTGGTCTGCGGACTGAAAGGTCCCGGGTTCGATTCCAGTCAAGGGCATGTAACTTGGTTGCGGGCACATCCCCAGTAGGGGGCGTGCAAGAGGCAGCTGATTGATGACTCTCTCATCGATGTTTCTAACTCTACTCTGTATCTTTCTTCCTTCCTCTCTGTAAAAAATCAATAAAATATATTTTTTTAAAAACCAAACAACACTGATACAAACAATGATTGATAAATTGATTAAACTTATTCTAATATCTCCCTGTATACCACATTAAGAGTGAAAACACCTTCAGAGTGCTTGACTAATTTCCCTTGTGATGAAGTATTTACAACTTTAACTTTAACAACACATGCTTTTCAAACTCAAGAAAAAGCAACATATAATTGACCATATGTGAAAACAGGTTCAGATAGAATATTCCTACTCTGTCTAGAGTTTGTCCTTATGATTTATTTTTATTTTTTAATTTCTTTATTGATTATGGTATCACATAATTGTCCTCATCCCCACCCCCATTCCCATCCCAAACCCCTCCTCAGTCCTTATGATTTATTAATAGTCATCACAAATGTTGGCATCACGGGAAACTGTCTTTGAATTCATTTAAATGGGAGGCCAGTGTCAGATCAGGGTCTGGAGTGCTGGGGAATGGGATTCCTGGCTGGTAGGCTGCTGACAGCGAGCTATCCAACAGCTGATTCTGCGAGGAATGGGGCTCCCTCCTCCCTCCTGTCAGGGTCCAGTTTGAAGACTGGCAATGCCGCGACTGCGTGAGACCCAGAGTGCTGCTGTGCCCCAGTGGGGCCAGAGCTCCTTCCCACAGCCGTGGCCCCAGGCCAGGGCAGGGAAAGAGCTCCCTCCCGCCAGCAGCCTGCTATTCGGCCATCTTTCTGGTCGTTTAGGTTGTGATAGCCCCTGGCTTTTTATATATTAGGATTGTTAAATATTAAAGGTCTGTATAGTAATAGGCTAAGTTTTGGTAGTAACTATCCCTAAGTTACCCAGAGAACACATTCCTTCAGTACTATTTTTATGCAAAGTGCTATGATGGGAGAGTGTCCAGTTCCTAACTTCAAGGAACTTGTAGTGCAGTGGGAGAGCCAGTCTATACTGAGCCAAGAAAGGATAAAGCAGAGCCCCAGCCAGTTTGGCTCAGTGGATAGAGTGTAAGCCCATGGACTCTAAGGTCTCAGGTTCAATTCCAGTCAAGGTCACATAACTCGGTTGTAGGCTCGATCCCCGAGTCAGGATGCATGAGCGAGGCAACCAATCAATGTATCTCTCTCACATCGATGTTTCTTTCTCTCTCCATCTCTCTCCCTCCTTTCCACTCTCTAAAAATCAATATCGGGTGAGGACTAACAACAAAAGAAGAATAAAGCAGAGAATACACATGAATACACTGACAGAAGCAGAAAGCGCTCTAGAAGAAAAGACAACAAGACTTTTTTGGCCGGTTTCAACAGCAAAGATGAAAATCTCTATCCACCTCCAAATAAAATAAAGCCTTACCCTCTCCCGGACTTTGTCCTTCAGGAGGAGGCTGATGATGGAATAGGGCACTCGGAACCATATGGGTGCTCCCACAATCAGCACTTTCTTCAAACGAGCTGGAAATGCCCCCTGTGGAAAACACATGAGGATTTCAAGATACCAATCACAGCACTCAAGAGAGGCAAATGGAACCTGTGGCTATTCAAGCCCAGGTTTTCTGCTCTTCTACCCATTCGTACTCAGCAGGAGAATCTACAGCATAATTCAATTTTCACTTGAGTAGCTGAATAAAAAGTGGTTTAAAAGAAATAAATTAAAAGCTGATTTACCTTTAAAAGTATTGATGTTATATACTTGTAGACATAAGCTTTGTGGATTAAAAACTATCCTGACTTTTCTAAACAGCAAACATGTGCATCCTTAAGTTCTGCTTATTGAAATTTTAAGGAAAAAATAAATCATAAATAAACTGAATATGAAAGACACATTTGTCTCATAATTTTTCTTTTATTCTGGTATCTGTGTATTTATAACAATTTATTTTTTTCACCCAATTCTTCATCTATTTATGTATTCATTTACTTAATTGATAAATATGGAGGGCTCAAGGGCAAATGAGATCTAAAAGAAAAGGAGACACTGCACAAAGCATAAGAACAAAAAGCAATGACCCTAATCCTACAGCTCTCAATTTCTCTTAGTTTCTCAAAGGCAGGGAGACCATTTAATATTGGCAATCTAACTGGGAAGAAATTATTTCCGATGAATCAAAAATAAGAGGAAACATAGCTAAATATCTGCTACCACTTTCTCTCCATTATTTTTCAAAAGACTGAGTCTCAATTTGACACATCACTCTCTGGCTACTCTTCAGTTCTACTAATTTTGGGGTCTGCAAACACTTCCTATAAATATACAGCATCCAGAACAAAATTCTTCAAAGGTCTCTTCATTAAAGTTTGAGGAAATCACCTTTCATCTCTTCCCTCAAAGATGCAAAAAACTAACAGAGGAACTTACATGCATATATGCATGATCCATGGACACAGACAATGGTGGGGTGAAGACCTGGGAAGAGCAGGTATGGGGTGGAGGAGATCAATGGGAACACATTAAAACAAAAAACCAAAGGAGACATTTGTCATACTTTCAGCAATAAAGATAAATGAATAAAAAGATGCAACAGCCCTGACTGGTTTGGCTCAGTGGATAGAGTGTTGGCCTGCGGACTTAAAGGTCCCAGGTTCGATTCCGGTCAAGGGCGTGTGCCTTGGTTGCGAGCACATCTCCAGTAGGGGGTGTGCAAGAGGCAGCTGGTCGATGATTCTCTCTCATCGATGTTTCTAACTCTCCCTCTCTCTTTCTCTCTGTAAAAAATCAATAAAGTATATTAAAAATAATAATAATAATAATAATAATAATAATACTTTAAAACTGAAAAGAACATATGTCTGAAAATGGGTAGTGATTAACAAAAATCGACATATCTTTTTAAAAGATTGTTATATAACCTTTAAAACTAAAAAATGTTCACAATAAAACTTAAACAAGATCAAAACTATAATATTAATTTTGTTTAAAAAATGACACACATATACATTAATAGAAAAAAGTAAATAAGCCGAGACCAGTTTGGCTCAGTGGATAGAGCGTCTGCCTGAGGACTGAAGGGTCCCGGGTTTGATTCCGGTCAGAGGCATGTACCTTGGTTGGGGGCGCGTCCCCAGTGGGGTGGGTGCAAGAGGCAACTGATTGATGACCCTCTCTCATCGATGTTTCTGGCTCTCTTTCTCTCTCTCCCTTCCTCTCTGTAAAAAATCAATAAAATATGTTTAAAAAGTGAATAAAAAATTGTATCTAAAGCTAAATAGATTTTATATCTAATAAGTGAAATCATGGTTAGTCTTAATTTTTCATGTTTTATTTTCTATGATACTCTGTATTACTTTTACTTTTTACAATCTTATTAAGAATGATTAGAGTACTTGTTCCAGTAATTCTACTTCTAGAGATTAATTTCAAGCAAATTACTTAATGTGCATACAAAAATATGGATATAAAAATGTTTGTTGAAAAATTATTTATTGTAAAAAAAAGTTTTAATTTGACAACATAGAAATAGTTAAATTATTTATAGTAAATACAGAAAAGACTATTATTTAGCAAATACAAGTGTTCATAAAATAAAGTTGATGAAGCTTATTGTGTAGAAAAATTGTATGAGCATAACTAAGACCATATTGAAAAACTTCTAGAAGAAAGTGGTACACCAAATTGTCAACGGAGGTTATTTCTGCATGATAGTATTAAGGGTCACATTTTTTCTTAATGTAAATAATTCTGGGTTTCCAAAATTGTCTACAATAAATTTTTTCTAACTACAATGGTATTTTAAGGTATAAAAGATAAATATGAAAAAAATTAACCATCATATAAATGATAATAAGCCTAAAAGTATGATGGTAAAATCTGATTTATAACAGCGCTTGTGCACATACACACTACCCGCATACCCTGTCTATTTGTCTCTCTCACTTTCCTTATAGCCCACTAGTCTTAGAATAAAGATGATTTATCCTTGATGCATGCCATGCTATTATAAATATATGTACATATTTTTAAATCCAGAAATAAAAGTCATAAGAAACATGCAAGATAAGTAATTTTAAAAGTTTATTGAAAGACATAACAAAAGTATTTTCTTAAAAAGCAGAGCATTTTGGCCCTAGCCAGTTTGGTTCAGTGAATAGAGCATTGGCCTGTGGACCAAAGGGTCCCAGGTTTGATTCCCATCAAGGGCACGTTCATCAGTGGGCCTGGGCCTTGGTCAGGGCTCCTGCAGAAGGCAACCATCGATGTGTTTCTCTCACATCAATATTTCTCTCTGTCATTCCCTCTCTCTTCCACTCTCTCTAAAAATCAATGGAAAAATATCCTCAGGTGAGGATTAAGGGGGAAAAAAGCAGAGACAGCACTACAAAGATGTCAATCCTGCCTGGCTGGCATGGCTCAGTGGTTGAGCATCAATCTATGAATCAGGAGGTCATGGTTGACTCCTAGTCAGGGCACCTACCTGGGCTGTGGCTCAATCTCCCTTGGGGGGCATGCAGGAGGCAGCTGATAAATGGTTCTCATCACTGATGTTTATCTCTCTCCCTTCCTCTCTGAGAACAATAAAAATATATTTAAAAAAAAAAGAAAAAGATGTTGCTGAAACCGGTTTGGCTCAGTGGTAGAGCGTCTGCCTGCAGACTGAAAGGTCCCACGTTCAATTCTAGTCAAGGACATGTACCTTGGTTGCAGGCACATCCCCAGTGGGGGGTGTGCAAGAGGCAGCTGATCGATGATTTTCTCTCATCGATGTTTCTAATTCTCTATCCCTCTCTCTTCATCTCTGTAAAAAATCAATAAAATATATATTTTTTAAAAAGATGTCAATCATCTGTAAATTAATTTACTAATTATCCTATATAATAAAGATGTAATATGCAAATGGTCCATACGCCTTGAAGCTAACGACTGACCAAGTAACAACAGAAGGAATAACGACCAGATCACGGATCAGCAGGAGGGTGGGGAGGAGAGCTGCCGGAGTGGGCAGGGCAGCAAGCTATAGGAGGAGGAGTTACAGGAGGGCAACAGCAAGCTACATACTGGCTACAAGTGGGCAGTGGAGAGCTATAGGAAGGGGCAGGGCAGCAAGCTATGGGGGAGGGGAGAACTACAAGAGGGCAGGGCAGGGGCGGAAAGCTACTGGAGGGTGGCAGTGAGCTAATGACGCACAGATTTATGTGTAGGGTTACTACCCTGTTTCCCCGAAAATAAGACATCCTCCGAAAATAAGACCTAGTGCATGGAAAGATAAGACATCCGCTGAAAATAAGTCCTTGCGCCACTTTGGGAGAAAAAATTAATATAAGACACTGTCTTATTTTCAGGGAAACAGAGTAGTTTAACTTTAATAATAACAGCATAATATGCAAATCAACCAAACAACTGGCAATGGAAACTAAAGAGAAAATAATGAAAATAAAAAGCTATTTCACAGCAAAAGAAACCATCAACAAAGCTACAAGAAAGCCCACTGTATGGGAGAACATATTTGCAAATGTTATCACTGATAAAGGTTTAATCTCCAACACTTACAGGCAACTTATACAACTTAATAAAAGAAAGATAAACGTTCCAATAAAAAATGGGCAACGGACCTAAATAGAATCTTTTCGAAAGAAGACAAGGAAGGTCAAGAGACAGGTGAAAACATGCTCAAAGTCACTAATTATCCGAGAGATGCAAATAAAAATGACAATGTGGTACCATGTCACACCTGTCAGAATGGCTATCATCAACAAATCAACAAACAAGTGTTGACGAGGTTGTGGAGAAAAAGGAACCCTCCTGCACTGCTGGTGGGAATGCAGACTGGTGCAACCACTGTGGAGAACAGTGTGGAGTTTCCTCAAAAAACTAAAAATGGAACTCGCATTTGACCCAGTAATCCCACTTTAGGAATATATCCCAAGAAACTAGAAAACACCAATCAGAAAGGATATATGCACCCCTATGTTCCTAGCAGCACAATTTACAATAGCTACAATTTGGAAACAGCCTAGGTGCCTGTCTGCAGATGACTGGATCAGAAAACTATGGTACATCTATACAATGGAATACTATGCTGCCATAAAAAAGGAATTCTTACTATTTGCAGCAACCTGAATGGAACTGTAGAGCATTATGCTAAGTGAAATAAGCCAGTCAAAGAAAAATACCACATGATCTCACTCATTTGTGCATAATAAAGAACTTTATAAACCGATGAACCAAAAAATAGATACAGAGGCAGTAAAGCATTGAACAGACCGTCAAATTACAGATATTTACATTACGATTCATAACAGTAGCAAAATTACAGTTATGAAATAGCAACAAAAATAATTTTATGGTTGGGTGTCACCACAACATAGGAACTGTATTAAAGGATCGTGGCATTAAAAAGGTTGAGAACCACTGCTCTAGAACATAACATTCTCAATAGGGGTAATACCACCCTCAAGGGGATAAAATAGTTTTGAGGAGAGTAGATTATAGGCACAAAAAAAAATCATATCCTTTTTTTGCATAAAGTGATATGCAGTCAGTACATCAGTGGTATTAGAATTTTATTCGAAGAGGACTAACTTGAGGGGTAGGGTGATGTCTTTGGAAGGTTCCTAATTGAGGCAATAATGAAAAAACATTTGAGAAACACTGACCTAGAGATATACCTGCACACATGCACCAGAAGAAAAGTATGAAAGTATTCATAGCAGCACTATTCATAGCAAAATCAGGAAACAATCCAAGGAGCCATTAGTAGAAAAGCAGATTAATAAATTGATATATTGTTATCAATGAATAAGGAATTAAAAGATAACAATCCTTCAACTATGAATAAAAATAAGTAAATCACAGCTACATACCATAAGGGGAATTTCAGTAAAATAATGATGAGTGAAAAATTCAAGTCCCAGAAAACAACATGCAATATAATACCCTATCTATATACTATAAAGCTGTAATCTTATTTAAAAAGAGGGGATATGCAAATTGATCATCACACCATCATAAAGATGGCAGTGCCCACAGTGGAGAGGGGGGAGATTCCATAACACAAGACGGCTGCACCCACAGGGGAGGCCAAGTTCCCGTAATGAGCCTTATGAAGCAGTCAGCAGGGACCTGAGACTGTATGGCGCTGGGCCACGGCAGGGGACCTGAGCCGGTGCCCCCCACCTGAGGGATTTGACAGGGGACCTCAGGATGCACCCCCTACCCGGCAGGGCTTGATGGGGGACCTCAGGCCGCATTCTGTTCCCCAGAGCTGGGCTGGGGGACCTCAGGCCACACCCCCTGCCCGGGCACTGAGCCAGGGGACCTGAGGCCATGCCCCCCACCCTGGCACCGGGCAAGGGAACTTGAGACCGTGCCCCCTGCCCAGCGGGGCTTGATGGCGGACCTCAAGGTGTTGGGCCAGGGGACCTCAGGCTGCTCCTCCTGCTCTGAGCCAAGGGACCTCAGGCCATGGCCCCCACCCAACGGGGCTTGACAGGGGACCTGAGGCTGCGACCCCACCTGGTGCTGAGTCTGGGGACCTGAGGCTGTGCCCCCCCACCTGGCGCCAGGCCAGGGGACCTGAAACTGCTCCCTACCAGGTGGGGTTTGATAGGGATGGGGCCAGCTGGGTCTGGGTCTCATGCGATTTTGAGGCGCCACAGGTGGGCAGGGAGTTGACCCTGGGTCCCACGGCACGCCCCAGACTCTGACAGGAGGAAGATTTTCATATACATTTTACTAATTTTCTTTTATCTCTGACACTTCTATTAGAGAAAGGGCAAATAGCAATATTAAATTATTTCCTCTAATTAATCCCCTTTTAATGTGCATGAATTTCATGCACTGGGCCACGAGTAGTAAATTAACACCTCTAGAAATCTAGTTCCTTAGTACTCTCAAGTGAGGTCCTGGAACAAAGAGTGCATAGACTCCTAGATGAATGTTTGTCACTTACTGGGACTTTAATTTAATAGGTAAATTTTTTTCATAAGTTTTTCACAGGGCAGCTCGGCCACTGTTGTTCAATGGTTGGGGGTCGATCTATGAGCCAGGAGGTCACAGCCTGATTTCCAATCAGGGCACATACCTAAGTTGCGGTCCCAGTAAGGAATGTGCAGGAGGCAGCCAATAATGATTCTTATCCTTGATGTTTCTACCTCTCTCTCCCTCTCTTTCTCTCTGAAATCAATAAAAAATATATATATTTTTAAAAATCACAGGGCAGCAAAAGCTAATCTGAAATACCCTAGGCTATTCATAGCCTTTATTCTTTTCCACTCCTTATAATACATTTCATTGTAGAAATATTAATGTTTGGTTATAGCATGGCATACATATTATCTTCTTTTTAAAAGATATATATTTTTTTTTGCTGAAACCGGTTTGGCTCAATGGATAGAGCGTTAGTCTGCGGACTGAAGGGTCCCGGGTTCGATTCCGGTCAAGGGCGCGTACCTTGGTTGCGGGCACATCTCAGTGGGGGGTGTGCAAGAGGCAGCTGATCGATGTTTCTCTCTCATCGACGTTTCTAGCTCTCTGTCCCTCTCAATTCCTCTCTGTGTAAAATCAATAAAAATATATTTTTTTAAAAATTAAAAAATATATATATACATATATATATATATATATATATATATATATATATATATTTTTTTATTGATTTCAGAGAGGAAAGAAGCGAGATAGAGAGATAGAAACATCAATGATGAGAGAGAATCATTGACTGGCTGCCTCCTACACAACCCCTACTGAGGATCAAGCCCACAGCCTGGGCATGTGCCCTTGAGCAGAATCTAACCTGGGACCCTTCAGTCTGCAGAGCACACTGAGACAATACAGCTAGAGCCATGTTTTCTTTTAAAGTTCAAGATATTACAAAAGACTTCTGGACCTAGGAGTTTGTGATAAGAGATTAAGAATCTTATCTATATATGTAACTCTCTCTCTCTCTCTCTCTCTCTCTCTCTCTCTCTCTCTCTCTCTATATATATATATATATATATATATATATGTGTGTGTGTAAGTATACATATACTTTAGTGCACTAAGTCATAATGTAAAACATATTTTGGCCCTGGCCAGGTGGCTCAGTTGCTTGGAACGTTGACCCATATACCAAGAGGTTGCGGGTTGATTCCTGTTCAGGGTATATGCCTAGAATGTGGATTTAATCTCTGACAGGGCAAGTACAAAGGGAAGCAATTGATAGATATTTCTCTCTTACATTGATATTTCTCTGTTGCTCTCCTTTACTCTCTCTCTAAAATTAATAAAAACATATCCTTGAGTGGAGATTAAAAAAAAAAATTTAGCCGAAACCGGTTTGGCTCAGTGATAGAGCGTCAGTCTGCGGACTGAAGGGTCCCAGGTTCGATTCCGGTCAAGGGCATGTACATTGGTTGCGGGCACATCCCCAGTGGGGGGTGTGCAGGAGGCAGCTGGTCGATGTTTCTCTCTCATCGACGTTTCTAGCTCTCTATTTCTCTCTCCCTTCCTCTCTGCAAAAAAATCAATAAAATATATTAAAAAAAAAAAAAAAACCTTAGCCGAGACCGATTTGGCTCAGTGGATAGAGCGTCGGCCTGCAGACTGCAAAGTCCCAGGTTTGATTCCGGTCAAGGGCATGTACCTTGGTTGTGGGCACAATCCCCAGTAGGGGTTGTGCAAGAGGCAGCTGATCAATGTTTCTCTCTCTTAGATGTTTCTAACTCTCTATCTCTCTCTCTTCCTCTATGTAAAAACTCAATAAAATATATTTTTTAATTTAATTAAAAAGCCCACACACATATTTTTGACTAGGTTAAAGTCTGAAAGTCACTGACTAATGACATTTTTCATGGACACTGGCCACTTCATTCATTCTTTATTCTATAAAACTCCAGGAAGGAAACATGCCACACCTTTATGATTCAGAATGTTCTTGTGCATTTTTTATTTAAATTCTTCCCATTTTACTTTTAAGACCATTTCTTGTTCTGAGGAAGCAGTAATCAGTTAGTCATGTTTTATAGATGACCTTTAAGTGGAACACAATGTCTAAAATTTACATCATTTCTAAATTCAAAAAATAGAAAAGAAAAATATCCTAATCATTATGGGAGTTAAAAGGGCCTTACCTTCAGCAGGTTTAGGACTTTCTTGCCAAGATCCAGCTCAAAGTTGGTATAATTAGAACCACACATGTCATAGATAAACACCAGTCCATTTCTCTGTGTTTCAAAGCTGTAAAGCAATCATTGAACAAAAACATTTAAGTAATCAGATGAATGATGCAGATTGAAAGCCTGGGGCAAAAACAAAAGTATGGAACATATTTGAGACCAAAATAACAGCCTCCTTTAACACTAGCCTTACAAGAAGATGATTTACCTTCGGTATCTGCTATGCTTATTTTGTTATTGTGATTTGTATTAAGAACTATATATAGTATTTGGTCTTTGACCCTGCTCCTGGAAAAATTCTGAAAAATCTTGGAATTTCCTAAGTGAAGAGCTCAATAACGGTGTCTGTTGTTATTGAGGCAACTGCTGGAATGTCACTAAGTTACCAAGGATGGATGCTGGTTGCCAGGAAATCAAACACTGGGAAGGAAGAGTGAGGGAAGGGGTAGAGACTGAGTTCAATCACCAATGGATAATGATTTATTCTATTACACCTAGTAATGAGGCCTCCATAGAAATTCAGAAGGATGGGGTTCAAAGAGATTCCAAGTTGATGAACATGTGGAGAGGTACTGGGAGAATGGCTCTCAGAGAGGGTATGGAAACTCCACGCTACTTCCTCATATCTTGCTCTATGCATACTTTCCATCTGGCTGTTCCTGGGTTATATCCTTTTATCACAAATCGGTAATCCAGTGAGTAAAATATTGCTCTGAGTTCTGTGAGCCATTCTAGCAAATTCATCAAATTTAAGAAATAGGTGGTTGAAACCTCTGATCTACACAGTTTATATTGGTCAGAAGCAGAGGTGACAACCTGGACTTGCCATTGTTATCTGAAGGGGGTAGAAGGAGACAGTGTTTAGGACTGAAAATCCTTAACCTGTGTGAACTGTGGCTAATCCCAGGTAGACAGTGTCAGAACTGAGGCAAACTGTGGAACCCTGAGCTGGTGTGAAAGAACTGCTTGATAGTGTGGGGAAAAGCCTCACATGTTGGAATTGGAATTATTCTTACTGATGCATATTTGTCCAAATTTATCAAGTACAAAGCTCCTAAGTTGAGAATGTTCCAGAGCATCTAGGTTATTGAAATTTAAACTGTTTTCTTGTATGTCTCTGAATCTGCCTATCCAAATTCTATAACATTCCATGTTCAGCTCAAAAGTTTCTTCTTCCATGAAGATCTATCTCCCTGATAACTATAATCAAATGTACTGCCATACTTCACCTTCTTGAAGCCCCACAAATCTTCTGTGGATCTTTATTACAGCTCTTAAACTATGCCAACTTTGTATAGTTATCTGATTCTCTCCTAGAGTGGAAATGTGTTTTGTTCACTCATTATCTCCAACAGTCGCTAGCACAGTCCTTGCAACACGAGCCCATAATGATTGGTCACTGAATTGTAATCCAGTGGACTGGAAGCTATCACTAAGGAAATACATTATAATTGTGAAAAACTAAAAAACAAAATAAAAACCTCTAAGTTTAATGATTGTGAATTTGTATATTTTGACTTGTAGGAAGAGGACCCACAAATGGTCTTTGGAAAACATTCTCAAAAGTAAATTGTTTGGCTCAGTGGATAGAGCTTCAGCCTATGGACTGAAGGGTCCTGGGTTTGATTCCCTGCCAAGAGTACATACCTTGGTTGCAGGTCAGGGCATGTGCAGGAGACAACCAATCAATGTGTCTCTCTCACATCGATGTTTCTCTCTCTCCCCGTCCCTTCTATTCTCTCTAAAAAAATCTGTAATTTACCCAAGAAATGCTTTCTTACACAAAAAAAGGTAAACTGAAAGGTGGTGAGCCAGTTCCCAGATTGAAGTTGGGCACACATAAGATATGAAAAGTAGTCCTCAGTGCAGCCTTAATGCTTAAGTACTTTTCAAAGTTGCCTCTTCTACTAAGCCAGATCCTTACTTATTTTATTCTATACACAGAATAAATAATTATTTGATTGGAGTATTCACAGGTGATTACAAGAGTTTTCACATTTATTTAAAATTGAGAACAAATTTTCGTTCAAAATACAATCCTGATATCAGGTTCTCATGTTATTTTGTACATTAATTTTTTGTATGACCTCCTGGAAGCCTCTATACCTCTATCCTTTCAATAAAATCTAAGACAGAAGCACTAATTCACCAATTTAAAGTAGTATTTAAAAAATCTCTAATTGTGAAGTACACCCAAGTTTCTCTAGCACCCTTCAAATAGCCCTTAATATACTAAATCTTGACTCTTTTTACAACCCCAGAGAGATTATGGCTCATCAAGAGCAAAGATGCTATTAATTGAATTGCACAATTACTATCTAAGTCTAGAGATTTTTCATTTCTTCACATGCTCATCAAAGATCAAATTCAAAGAATTATAGATTTTCCCTCACAGCTCTAGTTCGAAGCAGGAGACTGAAAAGAGAGAAGATAAGGCCAGAGGAAACAGAATTTAATTTTTTAAAAATATTCTTTAATTTATTTCAAAGAGGATGGGAGAGGGAGAGATAGAAACATCAATGAGAGAGAATCATTGATTGGCTGCCTCCTACATGCCCCCCTCCCACTGGGGATCGAGCCCGCAACCTGGGCATGTGCCCTTGACTAGAATCGAACCCAAGACCCTTCAGTCCGCAGGCCAAAGCTCTAAACATGGAGCCAAACTGGCTAGGACAATATATATATATATATTTTTAATCGTTACCTGAGGATATTTTTTCCAATGATTTTTTTTCTCCATTGATTTTTAAAGTGAGTAGAAGAGAGAGGGAAAGACAGACAGAAATATCACTAGAGCATTGGCCAGGGCCCAGGTGGGGGAGGAGCATGCAACCAAGGTATGTGCCCTGAATCCATTTGGTCCCCAGGCCAAAGCTCTATCCACACACTGAGTCAAACTGGCTAGGAGCAGAATTTAATTTTTAAAAAGCAATCTTCAAAACGATGCAGGTTCTATATTTCCAAAAACTGTTCATCCTTTGAAGGCGCATGAAATAAATAAAAATGGGATAGTATTTTCACTTTTCTGGGTGTAAAATATAAGGTTTACAATAACAGCTAATTCCTTACTAAGAATAATTGCTTTCCTCCTGAATTTGATTCCTGAGCTGTATGCTACTAGTAACACCAAGAAGTTTAAAACATAGTTCTTCACATGCTTCAAAATAATCGAGAGGAGGGGTAGGAGAGAAACTATCAATGAAAGAAGATTAGTTACAGATCACTTTGAAGACCATGGATGATGGGCATGTGGAAATTTATGGTAGCATTTCTTCTCCACCTAGGAAGATTTGGAAATTTTCCCTTATGTAATGTTAAAAAATAAGCTACTCTACCCTTATGGAGCTTACAATCCAGTAATAGATTTAAAAAAATAATATAAAATAAATAACATCATAAAGCCATGCATAATTAAACACAAAATGATCAGTATTAGTAATAACTGCTATTAAAGTCAGAATAAGAAGAATTTTATTTGTGACAGGTTGGAGTGGTAACAGGGCCAGTCATAGAGGTTGGACCTGAAAAGAGGGCATGACATAATGAAGAGGAGAGCTTTCCTCCTCTTCCATCCTGGTTCAAGGTAACATGGGAAAACATGAATTTCTTCTCACTATAGAGAAGATTTTCCTTGGAGAAAAGAGTGACATTTTAACTCTTATGCACCCTCTGAATAATGAGGAGTTACTAGGGGTTTTTAAAAAAGAAATGAACATCACAAAAAATGTTATGATTTTACCTATCCGTGGTGCTCCTATGGGATCAAATACTCACACAAAAGAGCAAGCTTTGATTACTGCCAGGCCTATATGAGAGCTCTGACGCTCTAAGCTGCCCCAGGAGGAAGGACAATACTGAATTTTCTGGCAAAAGGGTCTTTCATTCATTCCCCTGAGTTAAAGTAAAATTTCAAAGGAACTTATATTCTGGAAATCATGCCTGAAAACCAATCACCAAAAAAAAAACCTGAGACACTCCACACTTTGGACTGTGCAGTACTGGGCCCCTAACACCATTGGACCTCTCTCCTTAGTAACCTCTCCAAATTTCAGAAAAATACTGTGTGTAGTTTAGATCTATCTCCCGTTAAGCAACAAAAGCAGAAGCTAAATACTATGAAAATAACATTAACAAGGCAGAAACAAGTAAATTAGAGAGCTTCAACTGAAACAATCCTTTGGCTATTCCCATCCCTTAAATCCACAGTATGACTAAAGTTGTGCACAGCTCTCTTACTGTGTCAGTCCTAAATATATCACTCCTAACCCAGAGGACAAGCCCATAACATCTAGAGCACATATGTCAAACACAAGGCCCGCGGGCCAAATCCAGCCCGCCAGGCCTTGCAATGTGGCCCGCAACGCGCTGTCATCACTGCACTCCGCTGTCAGTTTATGACATTGTCAGTTTATGACTGTTCAGTAAACCATTCGGCCCGCAATTTAGGCTGGATTTTAGATTTTGGCCCCTTCTCTGATTGAGTTCGACACCCCTAATCTAGAGCAATAATAACCTGTAAAGGCAAGCACGAAGGTAAAAAGTATGGCAGAAAAACAACATAGTAGGGAACAAATGCTCTAGCCAAGAGAAAAAAAAATTCAAGATCTTAGAACTGCTTGGACCAATATGTGACAACTGTAAAAGAGTCATATAACCTCTTGGGACTTCAGTTTCCTTTTCTATAGAATATTAATAATATTATTTACCTTAGAGAGGGAGAGATATAACCTGAACTGTTTTTTGGTGTGCTTTTTTTAATGTATCTATTGATAACCAAGATTTTACTTAACTTTATACTTTTGGACTCTTCACTCCTGCTTGTCAAAATCCTCTGAGCTAAATGCCATTATTCCTATTTTAGAAAGAAACTGAGACCCCAGAGGGATTTGAAAAGTCAACAATCAGGCAAGAGTAAACAAAAAGAACCAGCACAGGCCCTTATCAGGTAACCCAGTTGGTTAGTGTGTTATCCTGATATGCCAAGGTTGCAGGTTTGACCCCTGGTCAGGTCATATACAAGAAGCAACTAATGAACGCACAGATAAGTGAAACAACAAATTGATGTTTCTCTCTCTCTCTCTCTCTCAAATAAATAAATAAATATTGGCCTCGCTGATGTTGCTCAATGGTTAGAGGGTCAGCCTAACTGAAGGGTCATGGGATCGATTCCAGTCAAGGGCACATACTGGGTTGCAGATTCCCTACCCTGCTTGGGGCTAATGGGGGAGGCAACTAATTGATGTGGCTCTCTCACAGTGATGTTTCTATCTCTTTTTCCTCTCTCCCTCTTTCCTTCCTTCCCACCCTCTCTAAAATCAGTAAGAAAAATATCTTCTAATGAGGATTAGCAAAAAAAAAAAAAAAAAAGGGGGGGGACGGGGGGGACGCAGACCAGCCTGGTGGTTCAAGTGGTTGAGCATTGACCTATGATCCAGGAGTTCACAGTTCAATTCCCAGTCAGGGTACATGCCTGGATTGTGGGCAGCCAATCATGATTCTCTCTCATCATTAATGTTTCTCTCTCTCTCTTTCCCTTCCTCTCTGAAATCTATTTTTTTTTTAAATAAAAAACTTTTAAACTTTTTTTAAGGGACAGCAGAAGCTGGTCTGAGGGGTTCAGAGAGGTGGCCCAGCAGCACAAGGAGGAGCCCCAGCAGGGGGTGGGGAGTTGTCATCCGCGACACAGCAAGGAGACCTTGGAATCACTGCCCAGACTACACAATACCACTGCAGCCAAATTACCCTTCAACAACCAAGTAGAATAAAGGTGTTTTCAAAAGAATAAAAGAAATATTTTTAAATTGCTATTTAATTTGCTTCCTCAGTTTCTGTTATTCTGAAAAGAGACAGCAGGTAAAGATATAAACAACCCACCAGCTTGATAGTACCTGGAAACATGCCAAGCCTTTAAGGATATGGGACATTTACCATACAGAGCACTCACTGCTCAGGACATACCTGAGAAACATATGGAAAGCACTGCTAAGTTTTATCAAATCAAGAACCATCACTTTCCCATCTGAATGTTGACCACCTAAAAGATAATCTCACCTATCTACAGCTCTGTCTAACAAGTAAAACAGAGCCTGAAGTACCACATGTTGCACTGATTTGTGGGGATGATGCAATCTGGCAGTGAAGAGGGCAATGGAGGCTCCCGTTGGGTCCCGAACATCCTAGTGCGAATAAAACAAAAGACATTTAGAAATCAAATAGGAAATTCCAATAACCTCTGAAGATTCTTAGTATATCCTAAACACAGGTTTCTGATTTGAAGGTAACAGATACTAGCAATATTTCTCTGACTTGCATTAATTGCTTAAGAAAGGGAAGGGAAGGAAGTTTATATCATCCCATGACTAATTCTCAGCAAGTTCCCACCCCAAACTATATTTCAGTGATAGGGAAAAAAAACATTATCTTAAATCTTCAATTGCAGAAATTAAAATATGGTCTACACTGGCTGATTAGCTAATTTCCCAGGCAGGATGCCAAAAGAAACGAACAGCAGATGAAAACTATAAAATCCACCCATTATTACTTACCTGTGAGGCTATAATTTCTTTTTTTCTTTCCATTTTTTTTAATTAAGGCATTATATGTATACATATCTTACCATTGCCCCCCACTCCATACATACCCTTACTCCCCCATGTTTGCGACCGTTGGTTATGCTTATGTGCATGCATACAAGTCCTTTGGTTGATCTCTTATTTCCCCCACCTCTCCCTAACCTTCCCACTGTAATTTGACAGAATGTTTGATGCTTTACGGTCTCTGTATCTATTTTTTGGTTCATCAGTTTATAATGTTCTTTAATATGCACAAATGAGTGAGATCATGCATTTTTCTCTAACTGGCTTATTTCACTTAGCATAATCCTCTACAGTTCCATTCAGGTTGCTGCAAATGGTAAGAATTCCTTCTTTTTATGGCAGCATAGTATTCCATTGTGTAGATGTACCATGGTTTTCTGATCCAATCATCTGCAGACAGGCACCTAGGCTGTTTCCAAATTGTAATTATTGTAAATTGTGCTGCTAGGAACATAGGGGTGCATATATCCTTTCTGATTGGTATTTCTAGTTTCTTGGGATATATTCCTAAAGTAGGATTACTGGGTCAAATGGGAGTTCCATTTTTAGTTTTGTTTTGTTTTGTTTTGTTTTATATATTTTATTTATGTTTTACAGAGAGGAAGGTAGAGAGATAGAGAACTAGAAACGTTGACGAGAGAGAAACATTGACCAGCTGCCTCACCGGGGATGTGCCCGCAACCAATGTATATGCCCCAGATCAGAATTGAACCTGGGATCTTTCAGTCCACAGACCAACGCTCTACCACTGAGCCAAACCAGTTTTGACCCATTTTTAGTTTTTTGAGGTAACTCCATACTGTTCTCCACAGTCGCTGCACCAGTCTGCATTCCCACCAGCAGTGCAGGAGGGTTCCTTTTTCTCCACATCCTCGTCAACACTTGTTTGTTGATTTGTTGATGATAGCCATTCTGACAGGTGTGACATGGTACCACATTGTCATTTTTATTTGCATCTCTTGGATAATTAGTGACTTTGAGCATATTTTCACCTGCCTCTTGACCTTCCTTGTCTTCTTTCGAAAAGATTCTATTTAGGTCCGTTGCCCATTTTTTATTGGAACATTTATCTTTCTTTTATTAAATTGTATAAGTTGCCTATAAATGTTGGAAGTTCTTTTGGCATATGTCTGAGATTTTGCTGCCTGTAGATTCACCGGGTTATTTTACATATATATATATATATATATATATATGTATTTTATTGATTTCTTAAAGAGAGGAAGAGGGATAAAGAGTTCGAAACATTGATCAGCTGCCTCTTGCACACGTCCTACTGGGTATGTGCCCATAACCTTGACCGGAATCGAACCTGGGGCCATTCAGTCCACAGGCTGACGCTCTATCCACTGAGCCAAACCGGTTTTGGCTTCACTGAGTTATTTCATAAAAAGGAAAAGGAAAAAAAAGTCTCCAGCGGGAGGAGACGCAAACTTTTTTTTTTTTTTTTAAATATATTTGATTGATTTTTAACAGAGAGAAAGGGAGAGAGATAGAGAGCTGGAAACGTCGATGACAGAGAAACATCGACCAGCTGCCTCTTGCACACCTCCTTTTATTTCTTCCAGGGATGTGCCCGCAACCAAGGTACATGCCCTTGACCAGAATTGAACCTGGCACTTTTCAGTCCACAGACAGATGCTCTACCACTGAGCCAAACCGGCTTCAGCTGGAGACACAAACTTTTTGTAAATTTTTGTGTGTTTTTTTAAAAGGTTATCTTAGATTTATTATTATTATTTTTTTAATAATAAATGTGTGTTCCGAGCCCGGAGCACACACTCCGCACTCTCAGCACTAACTGCCAGGAAGAATGGGTCTCTCTGCTTCTTGATGACCCTGGCTAGAGGTTCATTAATCTTATTTATTCTCTCAAGAACCAGCTCTTGGTTTTGTTGATCTTTTGTATGATTTGTTTGGTATCTATGTTGTTTATCTCTGCTCTGATCTTTATTATTTCCTTCCTTCTGCTTACACTGAGCTTTTCTTGTTGTTCTCTTTCTAACTCTTTGAGTTGTAGAGTCAGGTAACTTATTACCATTCTTTCTTGTTTTTTGCAGTAGGCTTATAGAACTATGAACTTCCCTCTCAAGACTGCTTTTGCTGTGTCCCATAGATTTTGAATTGTTGTGTTTTCATTGTCGTTTGTTGCCATAATGTTTTTTATTTCTTCCTTGATCTCTTTGGTAACCCAGTCATTATTTAATAGCATGCTGTTTAGTCTCCATGTGTTTGATTTCTTTGGATTGTTTTTATTGTAGTTGATTTCCAGTTTTATGCCACTGTGGTCTGAGAAGATGCTTGATATGATTTCTATCTTCTTGAATTTGAAGAGACTTTGCCTATGACTCAACATATGGTCTATCTTTGAAAATGACCCATGTGCACTTGAGAAGAATGTACATTCTGTGGCTTTGGGGTGAAATGTTCTGAAGATGTCACTTAATTCCATCTGGTCTAGTGAGTCATTTAGGATTAATGTTTCTTTGCTGATTTTTTGTTTAGAGGATTTGTCCAATGATGATAGTGGGGTATTAAAGTCTCCTACTATGATTGCATTGCCGACAGTGTCTCCCTTGATATCCTCCAGTTTTTTTTTTTTAATGTATTTGGGTGTTCCTGTATTGGGTGTGTATATGTTTACCGGAATTATTTCTTCTTGTTGGATTGCTTCCTTTAGTATTATGAAGTGGCCTTCCTTATTTCTTGTTATGTCCTTCACTTTGAGATCTAATTTGTCAGATATAAGTATTGCTACCCCAGCTTTTTTTTCATTTCCATTGGCCTGAAAAACCATTTTCCATCTCTTCGCCCTCAGTCTGTGTGCGTCTTTTTTTCTGAGGTGGGTTTCTTGTAGATAGCAGATATATGGGTCTTGTTTTTTTATCCAGTCCGTTGGGGTTCATTTTGCTTGAGATTCTGTGAGCTTCTTGGATTTGTGCTGTTATTGTTGTTGTTTCCCTATATCAGGAAAGTTTTCTGTCATTATTTTTTCAAACAGGTTTTCTATTCCTTGCTCAGTTTCCTCTCCTTCTGGAACCCCTATTATGCGGATGTTGTTTTGTTTTATGTTTTCCCAAAGTTCCCTGAGGATCTTCTGCTTTTTAATTTTTTTTCTAGAAGCTGCTCTACTAGGGTATTTTTCCCCACCTTGTCTTCTACTCACACACTGATGCAGTCCTCAGTTTCTTCTAGTTTACTCTTGAAGCTTTCTATTAATATTTTCTTTATAGCAGCGATGTCATTTTTCATTTCTTCTTGGTTCTCACTCATATTGTCGAATTTGTCTTCCATTTTTTTTCATCCAACTTATGACCATTTCTCTGAATTCTTTCTCTGACAGGTTGCTTGGCTCCATTTTGTTTACTTCCTTTTCTGGTGATGTCTGATTTTCTTTCATATGTGGGCTGCTCCTTTGTCTGCCCAAGTCTCTCTTCTCCAGATGTCTGGTTATGTAGTTCTCTCTCTCTCCGGCTAGTCAGGAGGCCTGGTCCTGCTACTGGAGCACAAAGCAGGACCTATAATTTCTAATTAGAGCTTGCTTTCAATAACATAGAACTGGTCTCTGACACATTATATGCACATTCCAAAGGCCTTGACTGTTATGGACCAATGAAAACAACTTTTCTAAATCTACAGTACAACTGATTCTCAATCATTTCAATTATTTCTCGGATAATTTTATGCCACACTGCACAACTGCTTTACATCTGCTCTTGACTGTAGAAACTCTCTAGATTCGGGATAAGGTATGCAGCAACAAAGTCCAAAGAGGACAACAGCTACAAAAAGAAATAATGAGACATTACAAGAGGGGTCCAAGAAGACTCACTAAGATGGTGAATTTTCCACTAAGAATCTCAGAACGGAGAGGTTCTTCATGAGGTTTCAGATTCACAATGCCTTCCTTCCTTCTTGTTTCCTAAAAATAAAGCACACAAGATAAATTAATATTAAAATCTTGTACTATGCACCCTAGTCAGTGTAGCTCAGTTGGGTTGTGAGTTGTCCCATGCACCAAAAGGTTCCCCAGTAAAGATCATGCAGGAGGCAGTCTATCAGTGTTTCACTCTCATCTCACATCAATGTTTCTCTCTCCAGCTCCCTTCCACTCTTGCTAAAAAAATATATACATAATTTTTTTAATTTTTAAGAGATTAAAAATGGTGGCAGAGTAAGTTAGTGATGCATGGACACACTCCTAGGAACAAAATGGAATTACAACTACAATACAATAAAAAAAAAAAAAAAAAAAAAAAAACCTTCCAGAATAAATCAATGGAAGACAAGGGTTTCTGTCTGCCAGGAAGAGATGGCTAGAAAGCAGGCAACCTCTTAAAGGGTCAAAGCACAAAATTTAGTGTGTAGCCATTCACCTTGTATTCTGGAAGAGGGAGAGAAGAGTGCACTGGAGCTATATGGGCGGAAGCCAGGATTAAGGGCTCTGGAGTTAAAGCTCAGAAGGCAGGCACACTGGTTTCCTGGGCTGAGTCATCTTTCTCACACAGATATCTGCTATAAAGGCAGCTTTGCCTGGGGGGAAGAAAGCTGACCCAACATATTGGAAAACACCTTGCCCCGAGGTGTGAAATTTTGAGGCCTGATAGGAGACAGAATATGACAGCCTCCAGGCAGAAGCAATTGCCCCACCCTGTTGAAAAAACTCTCACCACACCTGTGCATGATTACTTAGACTATTCAAGACAGAATCCTATCAGCCTGTAGGAAGTGGAGATCTCTGGAAGATTTGAGTCTTTGCATGATTGAATTAATCAGAAACAGCATTTGACACTATCCTGCACTAGAAGTTAGTGTAGCAGAACTAATAAATAGTCACAAACCCAAACAGGCAGCCAAAATGAAGATACAAAGAAACAACCCCCAAATGTAAGAACAAGAAAATTGTCCAGACAAATATATAAATGAAATGGAGGTAAGAAAATTATCTGATATAGAGTTCAGAATAATGATGATAAGATGCACAATAGCATGAGGAAAGATGTAGTAACTATAACAACAGAAATAAAAAGTGAAATGGCAAAAATAAAAGACATATTAGAAGGAATACACAGCAGATTAGGGGAAGCAGAGGATCGAATCACTGAATTAGAAAACAGGATTGAAAAAAATCACCCAATCAGAGAACCAAAAAAATAAAAACAGGAGGACAGCTTAAGGGGTCTGTGAGGCAACATGAAATGTAACAATATTTAAATAGCTATGCCAAAAGAGACAGAAAGGGAGAAAGAAATAGACAACATGTTTGAAGAAATAATGGCAGAAGGAAAAAGTCACACAAATTCAGGAGGCATAGTCTCAAGGAAGAACTGAAACAGTTCCATGACCAGACACATCCTAATTAAAATGAAAAAAGTTAAAGGCAAAGAAAAAACTTAAAGGCAGCAAGAGAAAAGCAAACTGTTACCTATAAAGGAGCTCTCATAAGGCTAACACCAGATTTCTCATCAGAAACTACAGGCCAGAAGGGAATGGCATGAAGACTAAAGGTAATGAAAAGCAAGGATCTGAAACCAAGATTACTATATCCAGCAAGACTATCATTCAAAGTGGACGGTGAGATAAAGAACTTCCCAGACCATGCTGAAACCCAGTGTGCAGGAAGCAGCTGGTCAATGTTTCTAGCTCTCTATCCCTCTCCCTTCTACTCTGTGAAAAATCAATAATATACAGATATATATATATATATATATATATATACACATATACATACATATATATATTTTAAAAAGAACTCCTAGAGGACTTTAAGGGAGACATCAACAATATTACAGTTATAGTAGGGGACTTTAACATCCTGCTGACTTCATTGGATAGATCTTCCACACAAATAATTTCTAAAGGAAACACTGGCTCAAATGGAATAAATTGACATTTATAGAACATTTCACCCCAAAGCTGCAGAATATACATTCTTTTCAAGTGCACAAGGATCATTCAAAAACACAGACCACATGTCAGGACACAAAATAAGTCTCTAAAAGTTCAAGAAGATTGAAATCACATCAAGCATCTTCTCTGATCACAGTGGAATGAAATTAGAAATCAATTACAGTCAAAACATTCAAACACATGGAGGCTAAATAGCATATTATTAAATGATATCAATAAGGAAATCAAAACACTCCTGAAAACAAACAAAAATGAGCACACAACAACACAAAACACCTGGGACACAGCAAAAGCAATCCTAAGAGAGAAGTTCGTAGCACTACAGGCCTACTTCAAAAAAACAGGACAGCCGAAACCAGTTTGGCTCAGTGGATAGAGCGTCGGCCTGCAGATTGAAAGGTCCCAGGTTCGATTCTGGCCAAGGGCATGTACCTTGATTGTGGGCACATCCCCAGTAGGAGGTGTGCAAGAGGAAGCTGATCGATGTTTCTCTCTCATCGATGTTTCTAACTCTCTATCCCTCCCTCTTCCTCTCTGTAAAAAAATCAATAAAATATATATTTTTAAAAACAAACACAGGATAAACATAAACTATTTAACCCTAAAATTAAAAGAACTAGAAAGAGAACAAGAAAAGCCCAGAGTAAGAAGAAGGAAGGAAATAATAAAGATTAGAATAGAAATAGATAACAAAAACTAAAAATCAATAAAACCAAGAGCTGGTTCTTTGAATGGATAAACAAAATTGATGACCTGAGCCATACTATCAAGAAACAAAGAGTGAGGACCTCAATAAATAAAATCAGAAAGAAAATGGAGCAGTAACCACTGAGACCACAAAAATACAAAGGATTTTAAGCAAATACTATGGACAACTATATGCCAAAAAGCTGGACAATGTGGATGAAATAGACAAATTCCTGGAAATAGACAAATAAACTACAATCTCCTAAAACTGAGTCAGGAATAATCAGAAAACCTGAATAGACCAATAACAACTGATAAAATAGAAGCAGTAATCAAAAAAATTCCCAGCAAACAAACACCTAAATCTGGATGGCTTCACAGGGGAGTTTTACCAAACATTCAAAGAACTAACACCTATACACCTCAAACTATTTCAAAAAATCCAAGAGGCAGGAACACTTCCAAGCTCTTTTTGAGGCCAGCATTACCCTAATTCCAAAACCAGATAATGACACTAATAAAGAAAGAGAATTATAGGCCAATATGCCTGAATATAGATGCTAAAATTCTTATCAAAATATTAGCAAATCGGATCCAGCAATATATGAAAAAGATCATAGACCATGACCAAGTGGGATTTATTCCAGGGATGCAAGGCTGGTACAATATTCACAAATCAATAAATGTGATATATCACATAAACAAACCAAAAGACAAAAAAATCACATAATCATTTCAACAGACACAGAAAAAGTATTAGATAAAATCTAACACCCATTTTTGATAAAAACTCTCAGCAAAGTGGGAATAAAAAGAGTATCTCAACATGATAAAGGCCATATATGACAAACCTACAGCCAATATCATTCTCAAAGGGAAAAAATTAAAACTATTTCCCCTAAGAACAGGAACAAGACAGGGTTGTCCATTTTCACCACTCTGATTACACATAGTACTGGAAGTTCTAGCCACAGAAATCAGATTAGGAAAAATAACCAATGGACACAAAACTCTGGGGATAGAGGACATATCTGGAAGGGGGGCAATGGTATATGTACAGAGATAATAATTTAATGAAAATGAAAAAAGAATTTAAATAAAATAAAAGGCCCTAACCGGTTTGGCTCAGTGGATAAAACGTCGGCCTGCACCAGGCCCGGAGCTGCCGGGTCGGGTGCATCCAGGCCTGGAGCAGCAGCTGCCAGGCTGGGAGCAGCCAGGCCCAGAGCGGCCGGGCCCGGAGCAGCCGGGCCCAGAGCACCCGGGTTGGGTGCGGCCAGGCCCGGAGCAGCAGCAGCCAAGCCCGGAGCAACCAGGCCGGGAGCAGCAGTGGCCAGACCCGGAGCAGCTGGTTGTGGAACAGACCAGAGCAACAGAGGCCAGGCCCGGAGCAGCCAGGCCCTGAACAGCTTGCTCCTCGCCTGCCCCCGCCCCAAGGCTGCCTCTCAGACATGGCTGGAAACTTTTGCGGGAACTTGAGGGTCTGCTGAATCAAGTGGTGAAGGCTTAGATCTGGATATGTTGAGTTAGTATAGCGCTGGGGTGTTGATCTGTGAGTGCCTTGTGCGGGGCCTGGATGAGGTTGGTTGACCTATTTGGAAATGTCTTTTGTGTGAAGTGTATCTTTGGGCATGTGGAGGTATTATTGATATGAGAAAATGCTAAGTAACTGATTTACTATCTGAAAAGGGATTTACTATCGGGGAAAGGGAGGGAGGAAGAGACTGAACATAAACTGCACCTATGGATGAGGGCAATGGGGGATGGGGAGCGGGCAGAGGGTGGGGTGGGAACCTGGTGGAAGGGGGAAGAAATGAGGAACCTTTGTAATAATATGAACAATAAAGATTGATTTAAATTAAAAAAAAAAAAAAAAAAACATAACAACAACAACAAAAAACGTCGGCCTGCAAGCTGAAGGGTCCCCAGGTTCGATTCCAGCCAAGGAATTGAACTATACATTGGTTACAGGCACATCCCCAGTAGGGGGTGTGCAGGAGGCAGCTGATCGATGTTTCTAAGTCTCTATCCCTCTCCTTTCCTCTCTGTAAAAAAAAAAAAAAAAAAAAAAAAAAATCAATAAATTATATATATATACTTTTTAAAAAATATATATATATATATATTTTTAACAGAGGAGAAGGGAGAGGGATAGAGAGCTAGAAACATCGATGAGAGAGAAACATCGACCAGCTGCCCCTTGCAGACCCTCCCATTGGGGATGTGCCCACAACCAATGTACATGCCCTTGACCGGAATTGAACCTGGGACCTTTCAGTCTGCAGACCGATGCTCTATCCACCAAGCCAAACCGGTTTTGGCTAATTATATATATTTTTTAAATAATAAAATAAATAAATTCATCTTCCCCTTATTTAAAAAAAAAGAAAACAAAGTTGGAGGAATCACAATACTAGACTTCAAGTTATACTACAATGCCACCGTAATCAAAGCAGCCAGTACTGGCACAAGAACAGGCATATAGATCAATGTAACCTAGAAATTAATCCAAGCCATTATACTCAATTAATATTTAACAAAGGAAGCAAGACCATACAATGGACTCAAGACAGTCAATAAATGGTGCTGGGAAAATTGGGCAGATACATACAAAAAAATGAAACTAGATCACCAACTTACACCATACAGAAAAATAAACTCAAAATGGATAAAAGACTTCAATGTAAATCAGGAAGCCACAAAAATCCCAGAGGACACCACAGGCAGCAAAATCTGACATCTCTCCTAGCAAAATGTTTACAGATAATCTCCTAGGCCGTGGTTGGCAAACTGTGGCTCGAAGAGCCACATGCGGCTCTTTGGCCCCTTGAGTGTGGCTCTTTCACGAAATGCCATGGCCTGGGAAAGTCTATTTTGAAGAAGTGGTGTTAGAAGAAGTTTAAGTTTAAAAAATTTGGCTCTAAAAAGAAATTTCAATCGTTGTACTGTTGATATTTGGCTCCTGTTGACTAATGAGTTTGCCGACCTCTGTCCTAGGGCAAAAGAAACTAAGGAGAAATGAACAAATAGGACTATATCAAAATAGTTTCTGCATAGCAAAAGAAACCAGCAACAAAATGAAAAGGGAACCCACTACATGGATGAACATATTTGGCAATGATACATCTGATAAAAGGTTAATATCCAAAATATTTAATTAAATTCATTAATATGAATTCCTTAAATATTTTGGATATTTAAGGAATTCATACAACTTAACAAAAAGAAGACAAACAATCCAACTAAAAAATGGGCAAAGAAACTAAATAGACACGTCTCCAAAGAGGACATACAGATGGTCAAGAGAAAAAAATGCTCAAAATTACTGATCATCAAAAAGATGCAAATTAAAACGACAATGAGGTATCACTTCACTCCTGTCAGAATGTCTACTATCAACAAATGAACAGCCCTAGCTGGTTTGGCTAAGTGGATAGAGCAGTGGACTTGTGGACTCAAGGGTCCCAGAGGTTCGGTTCAGGTCAAGGATACATGCCCAGGTTGTGGATTCGATCCCCAGTAGTGGGTGTGCAGGAGGCAGTCGATCGATGATTCTTTCTCATTATTGATGTTTCTATCTCTCTCTTCCTCTCTGAAATATGTGTGTGTGTGTGTGTGTGTGTGTGTGTGTGTGTGTATATATATATATATATATATATATATTTTTTTTTTTTTTAAATTAACAAATGACAAGAGCTGGCAAGGATGAGGAGAAAAAGGAACCCTAGTACACAGCTGGTGGGAATGCAGACTGGTGCAGCCATTATGAAAAACAGTATGGAGTTTCCTCTAAAAATTAAATATGGAACTTCCATTTTACCATGATCCCAATTCTAAACCCGAAACACCCATCAGAAAGAATGTATGCATCCCTTCGTTCTTAGCAGCACAATTTACAATGACTAAGATCTGGAAACAGCCCAAGTGCCCATCAGTAGATGAATGGATAAAAAAGCTGATAAAAAAGTATTTTATACCATAAAATACTATGCAGAAGTAAAAAAGAAGAATCTCTTACCCTTTAAGACGGCATGGAGGGACCTGAAGAGTATTATGCTAAGTGAAATAAATCAGCAAAATAACAAGTACCACATGATCTCACTCATATATGGAATCAGTAACAAAATAAACAGGATAGATCCAGAGACATGGAAGCATGGAATAGAAGGCAAAATCTTGTAGGGAAAGTGGGGGAGGGTGGGTGGGTGGGAGGTAATCAACCATGGACCTTGAATGCATATATGCATGGATACAGACAGTGGGGTGGTGAGGGCCTGCTGTGGTGAACTGGGTGGGCTGGAGGGGGTTGATAGGGGAAATAAAGGGATATATGTAATACTTTTAATAATAAAAAATTTTTTAAATATATTTTATTGATTTTTTACAGAGAGGAAGGGCGAGAGATAGAGAGCTAGAAACATCGATGAGAGAGAAACATCAACCAGCTGCCTCTTGCACACCCCCTACCGGGGATGTGCCTGCAACCAACGTACATGCCCCTGACCGGAATAGAACCAGGGACCTTTCAGTCCGCAGATCGACGCTCTATCCACTGAGCCAAACCGGTTTTGGCCTCACTACCATCTCATCGGCAATAATAAAGATTTAAAAAAAAAAAAAATACTGTATATCTAGGACAGCTTTATGTAATCACCCAATTTCAGAGATAAGAGACTTTACAAGTCAACTAACCAAACCATAAATTCCTTTTCAACCCTCTTCCAGGACAACTGAGTTTTATCAAAATTCCTATCCAATTACACCTTATCAGTCTCTTGGATGGAATAGTTTTCTTTGAATCACTAGGAATCTTGATTGAGACCAATCAGTGTGTATTATTAGTGTCAGAGTCAAAGTTCTTAAATATGTAGCAGCACAGATATTGCACCAGGATATTAAAATATGTACCCAAAAGGGTCTGGGAGCAGACATCCTCATATACATTCCAGGCACAGGCTTATCCTGTTGTAAATAAGAGTCACCCCTCACCCTGGCCAGATAGCTCATTTGGTTAGAGCATTAGAGCATCATCCGGATATGCGAAGATTGCAAGTTAGATCCCTGGTCAGGACACACAGGAAAATCAACCAATGAATGCATAAGTAACTGGAACAAATAAATGTTTCTCTCTCTCTCTCTCTCTGTCTCTCATCAATTTAAAAACAAGTCACCCCTCCCTTTGATCTTTGATATCCTCAACAACAGCTACCATGACATCATTTCCCACGACCAGTTTCTTTCTGTTTTGTTTGTCTGTTTCTTTGTTTTAACTTTTCTTTATTTTTTTTAATTTTTATTTTATTTTATTGATTTTGTACAGAGAGGAAAGGAGAGAGATAGAGTTAGAAACATCGATGAGAGTCATCGATCAGCTGCCTCTTGCACACCCCCTACTGGGGATATGCCCGCAACCAAGGTACATGCCCTTGACCAGAATCGAACCCGGGACCCTTCAATCCCAAGGCCGACGCTCTATCCATTGAACCAAACCGGTCTCGGCTGTTTTAACTTTTCTTAGTATTTACTTTATGCTGAATTTACTCCAGGGCCATACATTTTTCTTCCTTCAGTTTCTTCTGTGCAACCTCCTGCTCTGGTTTAGGAACAGTCTGCTCCTTTGCAGTGAGGATCATCTCAATGTGGCCGAGAGAGCTCGTGTATGGGTTCTTCTGCCATGAACTCCGTAAGTTCTGTGCTGCATCCTGGGAGCTTTGTTCACCTGGATGTGCTCAATGACCAGAGAATCTACAGCTAAACCCTGAAGCATCACTCTGCATTTTTAAGCAGAAATCTAGCACTCAATTTAGGCCACTCACCCTGTGTCCAGCAGGGTGAGTGGCCTAAATAGAGTTTGGCCTGGGCACACCTACCAACTGCACCACAATAACAAAATGGCACATATTGCTTCTGTAAAGTGATGTCGTTCAGATACTTGGTGGCTTTTCAAATACACAAAGCCTTGATTGCTTGCAAAGTTTCATAAATGTTGTTTTTTATTTTTAGTGGTGTTGTGTTTTTTTAATCTTTATTGTTGAGAGTATTACACATACCCCACCCCCCATTATCCCCTCCACAGTTCCCACTCCAGCCCTTCACCACCCTACTCTGTGTGTCCACACATAAGATCTTTCGTTAATCTCTTCCCGTCCCCACCACCCCCCCTTCCCTCTGAGATTCATCAGTCATTTCCATGCTTTCATGCCTCTGGTTCTATTTTATTCATCAGTTTATTTTGATCATTAGATTTCTTTCTTTTAACATATAATAAATCTTTATTGTTCAGATTATTACAGGTGTTCCTCTCCCTGCACCCCCTTAGTTCCCCTCCACCTGATTCCCCAACCCACCCCATGCCCTTACCACCTGCCATTGCCTTCATCCATAGGTGTAAGATTTTTGTCCAATCTTTTCCCACACCCCTCAGACCCCCTTCCCCCCGAGAACTGTCAGTCCACTCCCTTTCTATGTCCCTGATTCCATTATATTCACCACTCTATTCTGTTCTTCAGATTTTTTTATTCTCTTGATTTTTAGATTCACTTGTTGGTAGGTATGTATTTGATGTCTTTTTTTTTTAAATATATATTTTATTGATTTTTTTATAGAAAGGGAGAGAGATAGAGAGCCAGAAACATCGATGAGAGAGAAACATCGACCAGCCGCCTCCTGCACACCCCCCACTGGGGATGTGCCCGCAACCAATGTACATGCCCCTGTCTGAAATCAAACCTGGGACCTTTCAGTCCGCAGACCGACGTTCAATGCTTTACTGAGCCAAACCGGCTTTGGCTGATGTCTTTTTGTTGTTCATAGTTTTTACCTTTACCTTTTCTTCTTCTTCCTCTTCTTAAAGAATACCCTTCAGCATTTCATGTAATTCTAGTTTGGTGTTGATGAACTTTTTCTTGTCTGTGAAGCTCTTTATCTGACTTTCAATTCTGAATGATAGCTTTGCTGGGTAGAGTAATTTTGGTTGTAGGTTCCTGCTGTTCATCACTTTGAATATTTCTTGCCACTCCCTTTTGGCCTGCATTGTTTCTGTTGAGAAATCAGCTGACAGTCTTATGGGTACTCCCTTGTAGGTAACTGTTTTTCTCTTGCTGCTTGTAAGATTCTCTCTGTCTTTTGCCCTTGGCATTTTAATTATGATGTGTCTTGGTGTGTTCCTCTTTGGATTCCTCTTGTTTGAGCTTCTGTACGCTTCCTGAACTTGTAAGTCTATTTCTTTCACCAGGTAGGGAAAGTTTTCTGTCATTATTTCTTTCAATAGGCCTTCGATATCCTGCTCTCTCTCTTCTTCTGGCACCCCAAAAATCCGGATGTTGGTATGCTTAAAGCTGTCCCAGAGGCTCCTTACACTATCCTCACACTTTTGGATTCTTCTTTCTTTCTGCCTCTCTGGTTGGGTGATTTTTTCTTCCTTATATTCCAGATTTTTGGTTTGGCTCTTAGGGTACATTGATATACAGTTGAGTTTCTGTATATTCTTTGTTTCAGACAGTGTATGCTTAATTTCTGACTGGTCCTTTTCCATTTTTTGGTATTCTCATTAAGGTCCTTGAAGGTCTCATCAAGTTTCTCAGCGGTTTTTAGAAGATTCTTGAATAACCTTATAAATGTGATCCTGAACTCTGTGTTATCCAGTAGTTTTCTTTCCTCCATCTCTCCCATTTGTGACATGCTTCTGTGTCTCTGCATTTTGGCTGCCTCCCTGTGTGGAGTGGCTTTGTGTGGTAGGTGACTTATAGGGGCCTGTAGCTCAGCTTCCCCAATCACCCAAGGTGGTTGCTCTTGGTGTACCCCTTTGTGGGCTGAGTACAAAGTGTTGGTGTTGTTAAGCCTTGATTGCTGTTGGTACACTGGGAGGAATTGACCTCCAGGCCAATTGGCTGTGAGGACCTGTGTCTATAATGGAAGAATTGCTGCACTGGAGACATGCTTATGGTGCAGGCCTTGTTTCAGTGGGGCTTTGGTGCTCACTGAGTCAGCCTCCCAAATGTGTCACTTATGGATGTGAGGAGTTGACCACTAGGCTTGAGCTCTTTATCTGACCCTTCATTTCTGAATGATAGCTTTGCTGTGTAGAGCAATCTTGTTAGTAGAATCTTACTATTCATCACTGAATATTTCTTGCCACCCCCTTCTGGCCAGTATAGTTTCTGTTGAGAAATCAGCTGACAGTTTTATGGGTGCTCTCTTGTAGGCAATTGACAGCTTTTCTCTTGCTGCTTTTAAGATTCTCTCTTTGACCCTAGATGATTTGGCTCAGTGGCTAGAGCATCGATCTGGTAACTGAAGGGTCCCAGGTTCAAGGGCACATGCACAAGTTGTAGGCTCAATCCACAGTAGGGGGCTTGCAGGAAGCAGCCAATCAATGATTCTCTCTCATCATTGATGTTTCTCTTTCTCCCTCTCCTTTCCTCTCTGAAATCAATAAAAATACAACAACAACAACAAAACATTTAGCCAAAACCAGTTTGGCTCAGTGGATAGAGTGTCGGCCTGCAGACTGAAAGGTCCCAGGTTCGATTACGGTCAAGGGATGTACCTTGGTTGCGGGCACATCCCCAGTGCAGGGTGTGCAAGAGGCAGCTGATCGATGTTTCTAGCTCTCTATTCCTTTCCCTTCCACTCGTTGAAAAATCAATAAAATATATTTTAAAAAAACAAAAATATTTAGCCAAAACCAGTTTGGCTCAGTGGTAGAGCGTCGGTCTGCAGACTGAAAGGTCCCAGGTTCGATTACAGTCAAGGGATGTACCTTGGTTGCGGGCACATCCCCAGTGGGGGGTGTGCAAGAGGCAGGTGGTCGATGTTTCTCTCTCATCGACGTTTCTAGCTCTCTATCCCTCTCTCCTCCTCTCTGTAAAAAGCAATAAAACATATTAAAAAAAATTCTGAAAAACTAATTTAAAAAAATATATATTTAAATGCACAGCACTTAAAAAAAAAAAAAAGATAGTCTCTTTGTCTTTAACCCTTGGCATTTTAATTTTGATGTGTCTTGGTGTGGGCCTCTTTGGGTTCTTCTTTTGTTTTGTCTTTTTGTGTGTTTTTTTTTGTTTGTTTTTGTATATATATTTTTATTGATTTCAGAGAGAGGAAGGGAGAGGGAGAGATAGAAACGTTGCCGGTTACCTCCTGTCCACCCCCTACTGGCGATTGAGCCCACAACCCTCGTATGTGCGCTTGACCAAAACTGAACCTGGGACTCTTCAGTTTACAAGCCAATGCTCTAACCCCTGAGCCAAACCAGGTAGGGCAAGGTTCTTGTTTGGGATTCTGTGCTTCCTGTGTTTGTAAGTCTATTTCTTTCACCAGGTAGGGTAAGTTTTGTACCATTATTTCTTCAAATAGATTTTCAATATCTTGCTCTCTCTTCTCCTTCTGGTACCTACATATTGCGAATGTTGGTATGCTTAAAGTTGTCCCAGAGGCTCCTTACACTAACTTTATATTTTTGGATTCTTTTTCTTTTTGCTCTTCCAATTAGTTGTTTCTTGCTTCCTTATTCCAAATCATTGACTTGATTCTCAGAATCCTCTACTGTTGAATCCCTGTAAATTATTATTTTTTAATATATTTTTATTGATTTCAGAGAAGGGATAGAACCATAAATGAAGAGAATCATTGATGGGCTGCCTCCTGCATGCCCCTAATGGGGATTGAACCCACAACCTCAAGCATGTGCCCTGACCAGGAATCAAACCTGAGCCATGCCCATAGGCTATAAATGATTCTTTATTTGAGTTAGTTTATCCTTAATTTCCGACTGGTCCTTTTTTATGTCTTTAAAATTCTTACTAAAATTCTTGAAAATCTCATGAAGATCCTTGAGTAACCTTATAAGCATGGTTCTATTTCTTTTATTTGTGATATGTTTCTTTGTCTCCTCATTTTGGCTGCTACCCTGTGTTTGTTTTTTTTATGTATTAGGTAGAGCTGCTATGTCTCCTGGAATTGGTAGAGTGGCCTTGTATAATAGGTGTACTGTAGGGCCCAGTGGCTCACCCTCCTCAGGCACCTGAGCTGGGCACTCTAAGTGCGCCCCTGTGTGGTCTGTGTCCACTGTCCTGTTGCAGTTGAGCCTTGATTATTATTAGTGTCACTGAAAGGAACTGACCCCTAGGACTATTGGCTGTGAGGAACAGCTGAGCTGCTATGCAGAAAATAACCCCTGTGGAACAGGATTTGCTTATGTGGAGCTTAAATAAAGCATTCAAATTCAACCTATAAAAACAACTTTTCAACCAGAAAAGCAAAAAGTCTGAGATGATTCTGCCCTACATGTCTTCCTATTCCTCACACTCTCCAGAATGACCTCACCCATTCTCATGGCTCCAAGATTCAGCTCCACTTTGGTCCACTTCAAAAACTCTACTTATATCCAGATTTCTTTTCTGAACTCTAAATGCATATTCCAACTGCTTTGAGGACAAGTCTGTTTAGATATCCCAATGGCACTACAAACTAACATGGCCAAACTAAACTCATGACCTTCTCTGTCCATATACCTGCACCCTTCAGTGTCTATTTTAGTGAATGCCCCCACCATGTACCCTGTCATCCAAGGCAGATACCTAGAACCCTAGTCTCCTCTTGCCTCACACACCAGTTTAAGCAACACTGTCCTACCAATCTTATTTCTAGAATCTGCCCACTTGACACTACACCTGAAGATACCACAATAATCTCTTTTCCTATAAGTATAAGAAGAGCCTTTTAATTTGGTCTGTCTTCATTATGACCATTATGATCCATTCTCTAGAGTACAGTGAGAAAGGTCTTTCCAGAATACAAATCTGATCAAGTCATTCTGCTGTTTATACCTTCAATGAATTTCTCTATCCTTAAAAAAAAAGCAGATAGACACTCCCATATCTGGCCTTGTTACCTTTGTTGCTCAAACTCTTGTGATATCCCTACTCCCACTTAGTGTTTTTGCTCAGCTCAATTTCTCTCTGGGTATCTGAAACTTGCTGTTCTCTATGCCACACTTTTGTAAGCTTTATTTCCCTGATTCCTATTCATTCTTCTTCTTAATTTTTTTTTTTAATCCTCACTTGATATTTTTTCCATTGACTTACTTTTTTAGAGAGATTGGAAGGGAGGTATAGGAGGAAGAGAGAGAGAAAAACATTGATGGGAGAGAGACACATCGATTGGTTACCTCCTTCTTGTGCCCTAACTTGGACCAGGGACCAAATGAGCAATTGAGGTAAGTGCCCTAGGCTGGGAATCAAACCAGTGGCCCTTTGGTCTGTGGGCCAACACTCCAACCACTGAGAAAACCAGCCAGGGCCCTATGAATTCTTTTTTTTTTTTTTTTTTAATATATTTTTATTGATTTCAGAGAGGAAGGGAGAGAGAGAGACAGAGAGACAGAGAGACAGAGAGACAGAGAGAGAGAGAGAGAGAGAGAGAGAGAGAGAGAGAGAGAAACATCAATGTTGAGAGAGAATCATTCATTGGCTGCCTTCTGCCCAGTCCATACTGGGGATCAAGCCTGCAACCCAGGCATGTGCCGTTGACCAGAATTGAACCTAGGACCTTTCAGTCCACAGGCCGAAGCTCTATCCACTGAGCCAAACCAGCTAGGGCCTATTTATTCTTTCGATCATAATTTAGAAGTCTTTTTTCCTTCAGGAAGGCTTCCACAGAACCTAGTACTGCCCTATCCTAACACTTCTATAATTGTTTGTTTACTGTCTGGAATATATCAGGTATACAGTAAATTTCTGTTGAATAAATTAATGAATATTGAAGGAGATGTCCATAAAATAGGCCTACTTGAGCTTTAGAATTAAACCAATCCTAGTGCTTCCCCCTCCTTTAAAAAAAAAAAAAAAAAAATTTAGAAAGATATCTCTTTAGAAGGATTCTCCGACCCCATGGTAGAGCTCTTGAATACTGACGCACTTTTTATTTGTTTGTTTGTTTGTTTGTTTGTTTACTTTTATGAGAGTGGGGGAAACACTCAGAACCACTGTCTGAAAAGCATGGCAGAGAAAATAGCAACACAAGAGAGCCAAGCTGCAGCAGGTCTGGTCCATCCTGAGCTACATACCCTGTAGGAGTGGAACAACTCTATGGCGCGGAGCACATCAAACTTCCGAGCCATGAGGAACTTTACAGCCACATTCCAAGAGAGAGGAGAAACGTTGTACTGAACTGTCCACTTGTTAATCTCTTCAAGAAATTGCTTGGTGGCCTGTGTAACAAAGAAGATAAAGAATAATAAGTAGAGAACTTATTTACTGAAACAAAAACAAACAAGAAAAAACAACAACAATCAATCTTTCCCCCAAGCAGGTCTGAAACCAAAGGTTACTACAGGAAGCCAGTGAAGACAAAAGTTTGAAAACAGAAATAGTAAAAATTGATTGGTACAATTGAATGAGGCCAGATGAGGAGACAAGGATCCCAAATGAGATGCAAACAACTGTCCCCAAAACAAAACAAAAAAACAGCAGTTTGTTTTTTGTTTTTGTTTTTTAAGTTAAAAAATTCAATGGGCCCATGCTGGTTTGGCTAAGTGGATAGAGTGTTGGCCTGTGAATTGAAGGGTCCCATTTTTTTTTCCAGTCAAGGGCACATGTCTGGATTGCTGGTTTAATTCCCAGTAGTTCAGGAGGCAGCCAATGATTCTGTCTCATCATTGATGTTTCCATCTCTCTTTCCCGCTCCCTTTCTCTCTGAAATAAGAACAAATATGTTTTTTGGGGGTTTTTTTTGTTTGTTTGTTTTTATATTTTATTGATTTTTTACAGAGAGAAAGGGAGAGATAGAGAGTTAGAAATATCAATGAGAGAGAAACATTGATCAACTGCCTCCTGCACACCCCTTACTGGGAATGTGCCCATAGCCAAGGTACATGCCCTTGACCGGAATCGAACCTGGAGCCCTTCATTCCGCAGGCCGATGCTCTATCCACTGAGCCAAACTGGTTTCAGCAGTACAAATATATATTTTTTTAAAAAGTTAGATGGGCCCTCTAAAGGGTTACTGCACAATGTGCAGTACAATACATTGAAAATGGCAGTACTGGGTTTCGTACGTAGCAGAGCAGCTCCCTCGCTGCGATCTATTGAAAGTCAGCCCTCGACACAAGGGTTTGTAAAAGAAAAAAAAAAAAAAAGAAAAAGAAAGAAAATGGCAGTACTATTTAAGAGCAACAAAACATAAGAATTTGACAAATCAAAAGGACAACTGTTCTTTGCAGCTGACTGACCCCACAGACCTCTTCATGCTTCACATGGCAGCCCAAAACCAGACACTAGTGCCCAAAAAGTCATTAATAGCTGCTCTGGATAGTGGTTTGGGAGAGGGACAGTGGTAGAGAAGGATGAAAATTTTTCATTTTCACTGTATGATAACAAGCTGTCAAGATGCCTATTTGTTCCAATCTCTTCATTATACCATATTTTTTAGCCTCTTTCACCCTATTTCTCCTTACATTTTTAACCAATTTCCACTCTAGCGATGCTATCTTTCTGTTTCTTCATTCAGAATAGTATTTACATGGGGATTTTTTTCACAAATATTCTAAATTCCTAAACCTTTTCTGCATAGTTATTCAGACCCTTTCATCCAAACACTTTTCTCACATATTTGTCTAAAAGGTGATCAACTTGCCGAAACCGGTTTGGCTCAGCGGTAGAGCGTCGGTCTGCAGACTGAAAGGTCGCAGGTTCGTTTCCGGTCAAGGGCATGTACGTTGGTTGTGGGCACATCCCCGGTAGGGGGTGTGCAAGAGGCAGCTGGTCGGTGTTTCTCTCTCATCGACGTCTCTAGCTCTCTATCTCTCACTTCCTCTCTGTAAAAAATCAATAAAATATATTTTAAAAAATAAATAAAAGGTGATCAACTTGATGAGAATTCTAAAATTTAGTTGATCAACAATCAACCCACAGTTAAGATGTATTTATTTAGCTCCTCAAGGCCTGGTGAGGGTCCCTCGGCCTGGCCTGCAGACATCCTGCAAGGGGTCACGGATTGCAAGAGGGTGCAGGCCAGGCAGAGGGACCCCACCAGGGCACAACAGGACATCGCACATAGGAGCTAGGGAGGGACCACTGGAAGGCTCCAGGGTGTGTCTGGCCCATCTCACCCAGTCCTGATTGTCTCGCCCAGTCCTGATCAGCTGGACCACAGGAGCAAGCTAAACCATCATAGCGACTGGTCCAATGGTCAAAAGAACAGTTGGACACTTAGGTTTTTGTTATATATGACTAGAAGCCTGGTGCACAAAATTCATGCACTGGAGGGGGGGATCCCTCAGCCCAGCCTGCACCCTCTCCAATCTGGGACCCCTCAGGGGAAGTCTGAATGCCGGTTTAGGCCCAATCCTTCTCACAATCATGGACTGCTGGCGCCCATTTGCCCCAAAATGTCCTCCTCTGCCAGCCTGATTACCCCTAACTGCCCTATCCTGCTGGCCTGGTTGCTCCCAACTGCCCTCTCCTGCCAGCCTGGTCACCTCCAATTACCCTCCCCTGCTGGCCCAGTTGCCCCTAACTGCCATCCCCTGCAGGCCTGGTCCCCCCAAGCTGCCTTCCCCTGCAGGCCTGGTCTCCCCCAACTACCCTCCCCTGCCAGCCATCTTGAGGCAATTATCTTGTAACCACATGGGGTGGCCATCTTGTGCAAGGGTGTGATGGTCAATTTGCATATTACCTTTTTATATAAGATTATGTTATTTATCCGGTCAAGGGCATGTACCTTGGTTGCGGGCATATCCCCAGTGAGGGGTGTGCAAGAGGCAGCTGATCGATGACTCTCTCTCATCGATGTTTCTAGCTCTCTATCTCTCTCCCTTCCTCTCTGTACAAAAACAATAAAAGATTATGTTATTTATTAACTATTGCTAATAGTTGTGCTAAGAAGTATAAGGAATAAAAACATGAGGTGTGCTTCAAAAGTTTTAAGACCAATGTACTGTATGATCTTGGACAAGGTAGTTCTTTTTACCTCTAAATTTTCTATTCAAAAAACAAGGGGAGAAAAAGTAACAACAACCACCTATTTTGAGAGTCTTGGCAATTAGTTCTAGCATGCAAATACAATCCAAATTGCTAAATATGTGTTTAAACAAGTAGCAAACTAGAGTCCCAGGAGAGTTAGTAATCCCTCACTACAGAGCACCTGATTTATTCATCCCCCAATTTATAGGGAAGAAAAAAGGCACTTTATAAAACCAGAGTGAAATTTAAGAGGACAGAGGCTGCATCTGAGCTTTAGAATCTTCCAAGCAAGGCAACATAACTGAAAAAGGAGAGAAGCAAAACAAATCAGGCAAAGTGCATAAAGTGAGCCAAGAAATAAATGCCATGAAGGAATGCTTTCAGATGTTCACTTAGGCCTAGAAGCAGTTCAAGCTAGACCAGAGAAATGAGTCCCAGAGAAGAAAATAGGACAAACTTAGAATGTTCCCCCAGAAAATAGTTTGAGTAGCCATGGTGGGGTGAGTGGCCAGCATCAGAATGAGGAAACACGGAATGGAAAAAGAAGAGAAGTAGGCACAGAAATATCCCAGAAACAAAACTTCAGCCAGCTCGGAATTTCCCCAGGAGATTTTGTAAAGGGTGTGTGTTTTTTAATTAACATATCCTCTTTCAACTCTAGCCCTCTCCCGAGTATTTCGGGAGCTGCTTTGAAGAATAAAACACCAGAATATTGGTAGAATATTATTTTCCTCTTTTTCTAACAAAAACAATAGACAAGTCAATATGCAGGCAGGAGAGAAATAAATATATAGTTAAATGACCAGGAGGTGATATGAACTCATTACATATCCAACTGTTATGACAATTATTAATTTTTTCATAAATAAGCCATGCTCCAATAGAGACATACATGTTTCAAACACTTACTTCAAAGTACATATTGGCTTCCTTCTATTAAACTCAGATCTTTCAAGGTTCTTAATGTCCTGTAGATCCCAAGAGCTTTGCCTTAAACTGACCTCTGTCCTCTGCTGGTTAGAATGTTATTCTTGGCTTTAAACAAGGGAACAATTTCTCCTGATTTTGCCTGACTAGGTCTTGCATGAAGAGAATACAGTGTACAGTAAACAGCGATGTGATATTTACAGATACAAATACACACACAAACACACATACCGCCTGCTCTCCTCAACCTCAGATTCACCATCCTATACATTCCAATCCCTCTTAGAGAAGTCAGAAAAGATGCTCTCATCTTCAACAGCCTTTTTCCAGAGTTACTCAGATCTTTCCTTTTGTTTACACATGGATTTTGTACAACCAGTAAGTATAGACCAAGTTGTAGGTTACCAGAAAAGAAGTCCCAGATATTTGAGTGAGGAACAAACTCTTCAGAAGGGATAACTGAAATTCCTGAACTCAATATTCAGTGTATTTCCTGGTGAAAGAAAGAATGAGCCAAAATATGTATTTATTTAGCTACTAGAGGCCTGGTGGGGGTCTCTCTGAAAAGGTTTAAGCTCAGCCAGATTTTATCTTCCTAACTAGGAAAAGGTTTAGAATATTTAGCTTACAAAACTCAAGGTCAATGGTTTGAATCTATCTAGGCTTCTGAATAACCATAGTGGTTAAATACCTGGCAGCTAAGTAGTGGTCACAGTTCAATCAGCTTTGGTCTTCCTTTGGGAAAAGGTCTGAGCTGATGTACAGAAAAACTAACATTAGCACTTACAACCCTCCTCAACCAGCTTTTCAGGTACAGGTAAGATTTGTTTTAGCTTAGTAAAAAGCTTACTGTAATTATATCATATTTAAGTAGATAAGACAAATTTCTTAACTATGGACATAAGGAAAAAGCTACTAGAGAACCTGCTCTAGAAATCTGTCAATTGAATGAATTATACCCTGGACACTATCCTCTGGTGTTGAAATATAATATAGGAGAAATAATACCAACAACATAATAGTCTTCATGTTATATCAAAGTCCCAAAAAGGTCAAGAAAAATGTTCTAGCACACTCAGTTCCACAATTAGTACCTTAAATCCTGTATTCCTAGTTAATGTGGAAGAGAGTGGAAGAGTCAGGCTTAAGAATCCTGTTCTTGGGAAGAAACCAAGACGACGGCGTATATAAACAACTGGTCTGCTGCCTCGCACAACAATTTCAAAACTACAACTAATATATAGGATGTCTATCCCCCAAAACCACGGGAAGGCTGGCTGAAAGAGAAAGGAGCGCAAGCGCTGAAAAGCTGAAAAGCCTAGGTACGGAGGCACGCGAATCGGGCTGGTGGCGGGCACCTAGACGCCAGGCTTTTTTTTCAACCCGAAGAAACAAGGTCACGTGAGGGACCTAGATGCCTATGGAGAGAAGTTGGCCACCAGGTCCGGAAGTGAGGGTGACTCTCTTGCAGAGGTGCGTGCAGCAATCATTGTTTACTGCGCTGAGTCGCAGGGACACAGGGTCTTGGAAACCCCGGCAGGGCAGAGAAGGCTGACGGCAGCCATCGCTGTTTGCCACACCCCAGCCTGTTCTTGACATAAACTCCTGGGTATCAATCCCCTAACCACCAACGAATAAGTGTAGTAGACTAACTAGTTTGGGGCTCAGCAAAAACCATCCTCTTACTGCTGTGATATTTGGGCTAGTCATTTAACCTCTCTGAACCTAAACCTCAATTTCCTCATCTGAAAAGATAAGGCCTGAAGAGACAAAAGATAGTCCTATGCCGAAACCGGTTTGGCTCAGTGGATAGAGCGTCGGCCTGTGGACTGAAAGGTCCCGGGTTCGATTCCGGTCAAGGGCATGTACCGTATTTGTGGGCACAACCCCAGTAGGGGGTGTGCAAGAGGCAGCTGATGGATGATTCTCTCTCATCGATGTTTCTAACTCTCTATACCTCTCTCTTCCTCTCTGTAAAAAATCAAAAAAATACTTTTTTAAAAAGATAGTCCTAGCCAGTTTGTCTCAGTGGATAGAGCATCAGCCTGTGGACTGAAAGGTTCTGGGTTTGATTGCAACCAAAGGCACATGCAAGCTCGATCCTCAGTAGGGGCATGCAGGAGGTAGCCGATCGATGATTCTCATCATTGATGTTTCTATCTCTTTCTCCCTCTCCCTTCCTCTCTGAGAGCAATAAAAATATATGAGAGAGAGAGAGAGAATAGAAAAGCATTCCCATAGTACCTGGCATGTGGAAGTCATCTCTGAATGATTTTCTTTTTGTCTTTACTCCACTCATTTCACACTAAAATTTCTTTCAACAGAGTTCCTCAGAATCAAGTGACCTCTGTTGCTACTTGTTAGCCTATAGCAATTCAATCTCTCTAATCCATTTTATCCAAAAGCACAGATTTAAATTAGAAACTTCTAATATGTGTTAAACTGCAAAATAAAGATGTCTAAAGAAACAACACCTTCTCAGTCAGGGTTCTGGGGTAATATAGAATAAGCTAGCTCTAGAAGTATATATTCTCCTGCTCCCACCTTTAAATCTTTGTCCCTACTTACAGACTACACTGGCAGCTCTGGGGATTAACACTGCCATCCTGAACAGTTTTTTGTTGTAGTTGTTTTCAAATATTTTTTAAATTTATTTCAGAGAGAGAGGGAGAAAGAGATAGAAACACCAATGATGAGAAACAATCCTTGATCATCTGCCTCCTGCACACCCCACCCTGGGGACTGAGTCCACAGCCCAGGCATGTGCTTTGACCAGGAATCTAACTGTGACCTCCTAGTTCATAGGTCAATACTCAACCACTGAGCCATGCTGACTGGGCCACAAGTGTTTTTTAACAAATCAAACTGACTAGAGACTATATTTCATTATAATAAACAACTCTGTACAGGACAACCATGCAAAAAAATGCAGTCACCCTGCACTGAATACCTAAATAAAGTGATTCAATAAAAGACTTACTGTGGGGGAAGAGAGCTTAGTGGCTGCCTTTTACCAAATTTGAGGTTACCTCTGTGTTTCAGCAAATATGCCTTTTCCACATTAATTTCAGGGGGAAATGCATAAGTAAACTACCTTCTTCTTATACCTACTTTCCCATCTTTCCTTTGTGAATCGTTGCCTTCTTTCTATTAATCCATTCAGTCCTTATTAGTATGCTAAAACACATTAGCTTGCTATATATAAGGGGCAAGGTGAGATTTGTTGATTTTTCTAACTAAAAACTACAATCATTCCTTTAGCCCTTTGTTATTGTGCCAAATCCTCCTATATAATAAAGAGCTAATATGTTAATGGACATCACGCCCTCACACCATGACACTCTCATGCTGTAATGAGCTGTGTGCCCTGTGGGCCCACATGGGTGGGTAGGGCAGCATGTGTGGTGAGGTGTGCATGGGTGGGCAGGGACTTGACCCTGCATGCACAGCGTGGAAGTGGGTCCCGGCAGCTCCATGCAGTGAGGCCAGGGTTCCTGCAGCTCCTTGAGGTGTGGAGGCAGGTCCCACAGATCCAGCCTACCTCTCTGGGGCAATCCATCGAGGAGCCCTGGATGGGTGGACAGGCCTATCTCTCTTTTTTATATATATATTTTTTTTTATTTAATATATTTTATTGATTTTTTTTGCCCCCCTCCCTCCCTCCCATACCCTCCCTCCCCAGAGTTTTATGTCCATTGGTTGTACTTATATGCATGTATACAAGTCCTTCGGTTGATCTATTATCTCCCCCAGATCTTCCTCCCCTCCCCTCTGTAATTTGACAGTCTGCTTGTTGCTTTACTGTCTCTATATCTGTCTTTTTTTATTTTATTTTATTTTTAATATATTTTATTGATTTTTAACAGAGAGGAAGGGAGAGAGATAGAGAGCTAGAGAGAGAAACATCGGCCAGCTGCCTCTTGCACACCCCCTACCGGGGATGTGCCCGCAACCAATGTACATGCCCTTGACCGGAATCGAACCTGGGACCTTTCAGTCCGCAGACAGACGCTCTACCACTGAGCCAAACCGGCTTCGGCTATATCTGTCTTTTGGTTCATCAGTTTATAATGTTCTTTATTATTCATTAATGAGTGAGGTCATGTGGTGTTTCTCTTTCATTGATTGGCTTATTTCACTCGGCATGATGTTCTCCAATTCCATCCAGGTTGCTGCAAATGATGAGAATTCCTTCTTTTTTATGGCAGCATAGTATTCCATTGTGTAGATGTACTATCGTTTTTGGATCCAATCATCTGCTGACGGGCACCTAGGCTGTTTCCAAATTCTAGCTATTGTAGATTGTGCTGCTATCAACATAGGGATGCATATATCCTTTCTGATTGGTGTATCTAGTTTCTTGGGATATATTCCTAGGAGTGGGATTACTGGGTCAAATGGGAGTTCCATTTTCAGTTTTTTGAGGAAACTCCACACTCTTCTCCACAGTGGTTGCACCAGTCTGCATTCCCACCAGCAGTGCACGAGGGTTCCTTTTTCTCCGCAACCTCGGACAGGCCTATCTCTTTGGGGTGATTGATCACAGAGCAATTGAGAGGGCAGATGCCAGGCTAGGGAAACCCCTCTCCAAGTGCACGAATTTTGTGCATGGGCCTCTAGTATATAATAAAAGGCTAATATGCAAATTGTCCCCTCAAGAATTCGACCAGGAGTTCAATTGCTCACTATGATGTGTGCTGACCAATAAGGGGCGATGTGAAACATAGTGGGTGACTAGCTGCAGCAGCAGAGTACTGAGGGAGTGAGGGAAGGAGAAGGCGGGGAGGCAGAGAACCTGATAGGCCCTGATCACTGGCCATGCCTAGGGACCCTACCCGTGCATGAATTTCATGCACCGGGCCTCTAGTATGGAAATAAACCTAGTCACTTTAAATTACCCTTTACTGGTTTATCTGAGGAACAGAATAAACTGATGAATATAATAGAATCAGGGGCAAATGCCGGAAACCAATCATTGTCTCACTAATAGAAAGAGGCTGGTCAACCTTGAAGCTCTGAAAGGTCAGAGCCAACCACACCCTATCTAATTGAGACAATAGTAACTGAGGCAACTTCCCCATCTTGTAATCATGTAAATCCTTACTGATATGATAATCCGCTTATTACCTGCCTAAGGGCTATGGCTGTTTCCCAAAGCTGCTTAAAGGTAATGGGTGTATCCCATAGCCTCAATAAAAGGGAGAGCAAGGCCAGCGCCCAGTGGTAGTCTTCCCACTAGAGGTTGACTCTCGCCTGGCCCCCTATTTGTCCCAAATTAACTCTTTTCTAGTCTCTCTCTCCATTTTAGTGTGTGGCCTCTCCAGAAACCAGACCCTGAGTGGGCCCTAATCATGCGGGTTGTGTTAAGGGTTCCCACAGGCAAAGAAAGGGAATGGATTGATAATTATCAGGGGGAATGGGGTGTGGTAGTGCAGAAAGAGACTGGACTAAAATCATAGGGGGGTAGGTAAGGGCAAAGGGTGGGATGGGAACCAAGTGGAGGGGAGTTATGGGGGGGAAAGAAGAAACAATTGTAATAATCTGAATAAAGATTAAATTTTTTAAAAAAGTAAAGGCTACCCATAATTCCACACACCTGTTTTCATGTTTTGAATAATTTTAAAATTAAAATTAAAATACTAATAAATATATCATTTTCTAAGTATATGTCCCCCCAATCACCTCCACCAAAAACAAAATCTTGGGAGAGGAAGGGGAATAGAAAGACAACTTTTTCAAGTATATATTGTTCTAATTCAGAGAATCATTTCCTCTCTGGCAACTTTCCTTGCCTAGCAGCATCAGTATTCCCCTTCAAGACAACAGAACAGTAGAGCTCTTTCAGGTATCAAGTTATGTTATCAGTCAAGCATTCACAAGCATCTGTTTGAGGCCTACTTGGTGCTTAGCATATTTTAGCTGCTAAGGAGACACAATTTAAAGAGATACTCTATTCTGAACAGTTGACAGTCATTTAAAAATGGAGACATGTATTAACAGGTTATTATCATATAATTTTTTATTGATTTTAGAGAGAAGGGAAAGGGAGAAAGCGAAACACTGATGTAAGAGAGAATCATTGATTGGTTGCCTCCTGCATATACCACCCTTGGGATCGAGCCTACAACCAGGGCATGTGCCCTGACCAGGAATTGAACTTGTGACCCTTTGGTGCATGGACAATGCTCAACCAACTGAGCCACACCAACCAGGGCAATTATCATATAATTTGATAAGTTCTAAGGCAGAGCTATGAACAGAGTGCTATGAAACTTGAACTCTCTCCAAAGTTTTTAAAAATTCTTTTAGAGCCCAGCTGGCATAGCTCAGTAGTTGAGTACCAACCTACGAACTAGGAGGTCACAGTTCAGTTTCCCATCCGGTGAGGATTAACAATAAAAATAAAATAAAAAACAAGATCTGTCAACAGACTATTTCAGAGGGAAAGGGGTCAGGGGTGGGAAGAGATTAACCAATGAACTTAAATGCATAGCCCATGCACAGATAATAGTGCAGGGAAGGCCTGAGGAGGGGGAAAAAAAGACATCTAATACTTTCAAGAATAAAGAAATTTTTTTAAAAACCAAGATATGTTGCCCTGACCGGTTTGGCTCAGTGGACAGAGTGTCGGTCCACGGGTCCCAGGTTCAATTCTGGTCAAGGGCATGTATGTACCTTGGTTGCAGGCTTGACCCCAATGGGGGGCATGCAGGAGGCAGTTCACCAATGTTTCTCTCTCATCAGTGTTTCTGACTCTATCCCTCTCCCTTCCTCTCTGTAAAATAGCAAAAAAAAACAAACAAAAAAATCTTAAAAAACAAAACAAAAACAAGATATGTCAAATATCCCCTACAAAAAAATAATACCAACAGGTTGAGATTATTTTTTTAATTTATTTTTTTAATAAATCTTTATTGTTCAGATTATTACAATTGTTTCTCCACCCCACGCCCCAAGGAACCCCCACCCTGATCCAGGACACCCTTCTGGGCAAACCAGCCGGCCCCCATCTGTGCACCAGGCCTTTATCCTATCACACCATCACTCCAACAAACAAGATGGCTGTCCCCATATGGACCAAGATGGCCGCCACAAGATGGCAAGCAGGGGAGGGGAACTGAGAGGGACCAGGGCTGCAAGAGGTGATCAAGCCTGCAGGAGAGGGCAGTTGGGGGGCACCAGGCCTGCAGGGGAGGCAATTAGGGGTGACCAGGCCTGCAAGGGAGGACAGTTAGGGGCAAAAAAGCTGGCAGGGGAGCAGTTAGGGGATCGGGCCTAAAAGGGCAGATAGACATTCCTCAAGGGATCCCGGATTGGAGAGGGTGCTGGCTGGGCTGAGAGATTAACATCCCCTGTGCACAAATTTTGGGCACCGGGCCTCTAGAGAATACATAAAAATAAGTGGAACAGTCGTAGCCGGTTTGGCTCAATGGATAGAACATCGGCCTGTGGACTGATGTTTAGTTTACAGTCAAGGGCACATGCCTGGATTGTGGGCTCCATCCCTAGTAGGGGGCATGCAGGAGGCAGCCCATCGATAATTCTCTCTCATCACTGATGTTTCTATCTCTCCCTTTCCCTTCCTCTCTGAAATAAATAAAAATATATTTAAAAAAATAAAATATGAATCATTTAAAGAAAAATAAGTGGAACAAAAGTATATTGGAAAACTGTATATTTTAACCTCACTAGCTATGTCACTTTTAAATCTCTCACCTAGCTGAAATACCATTTTCACTTCACTTGGGTTTTCCAGGTATGGAAGAGCTAAAGTCTCAGTGAGACACAAGACCATTCCTAAATAAAACTGCTTACTCGTATTATGTTCAAGTTTTCAGACCTTTCAGTAATTCTTTTTCTTCTTTTATCAGTATAAGAAAGTGAAAATGTAGAAATAGATCAAGTAAAAAGGATTAAAAAATTCTTGTTTTTATAAATGTTTTCTTCCTCAACTTTTACATTTGGCAAGAGTTGAGGGGAAAAAACCGAGTAGTAGCTTAGGTACAACAAAACATGGGCAGCCCTAGCTGGTTTGTCTTGGTTGGCCTGTGGACTGAAGGATCCCCGGTTTGATTGCAGTCAAAGGCACGTTTCTTTGTTGCAGGTTCAATCCCTGGCCCTGGTTGGGGCTCGTGTGTAAGTAATCAATCGATATGTCTAAAAATTAATGGAAACTATCCTCAGTAAGAATTAACAAAAAATAAAAATATAAACATGGGCAAAGTGAAGGTATCAAAGAAAAAAATTTTTTTGAAAAGCTGTAGTTCCGTTCTAGTTACTGGTAGAGAAGTATACCATATATACTTCCCCATTATGATGATAACAATATTAAAAAAATTAAACTCTACCATCCTGGCCAGGGTATGTTTGGTTGGGTATCGTCCCATGTACCAAAAGGTTGCTTGCTGGTTTGATTCCTGGTCAGGGCATATGCCCCAGGTTGGGGGTTCATGCAGGAGGAAGCCAATCCATGTTACACTCTCACATTGATGTTTCTGTCTCTCGCTCTCCCTTCTTCTCTCTCTTAAAAATCAATAAAAATATTTTTTAAAAATTAAACTCTGCCAACAGTACCCCAGTTGTCTGAGACATCAAGGCAAATAGTAGGCAGGATAGGTGTGAAATGGCTGAAATTGCACTAGAGGGTTTTAGTATTTGAACAAATAATCATTTTGCTATAAAATAGTGCTTAAGTCCTAGCTGGTTGGGCTCAGTGGATAGTGAGTCAGCCTATGGACTGAAGAGTCCCGGGTCCTGTTCCAGCAAGAGCACATCCCTCAGTTGCAGGCTCTGGCCTTCGTCAGGGCATGCAGGAAGCAACCAACCGATGTATCTCTCTCACATCAGTGTTTCTCTCTATCTCTCCCTCTCCCTTCCACTCTGTCTGAAAATCAATGGAAAAATATCCTTGATGAGGATTAATAACAACAATTAACTTTTAATTAATTTAAAAAGTAAATACTTAAGGTCAACTTCCTGCCAGAAAACATCCAGGTTCCTTAATATTCACAAAAGTCCAAGACCCTTGATATGCTCAAAAATTTTAAAAGTAAAATTCTCTTATCCAAATTAGATTTTTACCAAATTGCTAATTATAAATATTATTAGTTACTGGCAATAATAAAAATGAGATTCTTCAGCTCTGCCTCCCCTCCTTTCCCTCTCTGGAAAACCTTAACTTAATATTATAAATCACTTGGTCCTTGACATATGGCTACTTCCGGAGAGAGCAGCTGACATTTAGCAATAGGACATTTGAGGCTCTGGGAAAAGAGAAGTTCTTGGCCACAAGAAACAAGACAAAAACCCTGCCCTTGGAAAAAAATGCCAAAAATTTCTAGACAGATCAACTTTTAGCTTTAAAAGATTCTGATATAAGAACAAACCAGAGGATGGAATTAGGATAGGTTTTTAAAAATCTACACTATAAAGCTACAAAATACCTATTTTCTAGCATTCTTAAGAATCCATGCTAAATTATGGTTCCTGAGTGAATATGAATATTTCCCCCGCCTTAGGATTGGTTTAAGCTAACTTGGCTCTAAAATCTTTTACTATTTGAAGACAGAGAATGTCATGACAGTGGCTAACTTAATGAAGCATCAGGCTAAGTGCTCTACATGCATTAGGTTATTAATCCTTTTAACAATGCTAGAAGCTCTAAACAATAAAAATTCTAAAATAAGAATTTTCTTTAGAAACTTTGAAAATAAGTATTAGAATTTTTGTTAAAAAAACTTTAAAGGACTCGTGAATTCTTTTTTTTTTAATTTATTGATTTTTTACAGAGAGGAAGGGAGAGAGATAGAGAGCTAGAAACGTCGATGAGAGAGAAACACCGACCAGCTGCCTCTTGCACACCCCCCACTGGGGATGTGCCCGCAACCAAGGTACATGCCCTTGACCGGAATCGAACCCGGGACCTTTCAGTCCGCAGACCGACGCTCTACCACTGAGCCAAACCCGTTTCGGCCTCATGAATTCTTTTTAATATGAGAGAAGGACTATATGAGTTATTAAAACCTTTTTTGGTCTAAAATAAAAATATGAGTAAAAGCCTCAGTGTGTTAGAAAACTGTAATTCTATCCTATCAATCGCTATTTGGGAAATCCATGTAAAAACAAAAAGACAGTGAAAAGCTGTAACTACTGAATTAAAAAATCCTCAGAATCCTAGTTAAGAGTCTTTGTTTTATGGTTTATTAGAGTTCTCCTCTCAACTTATACCCAAAAGAATGTAACCTAAGGAGCCTCACTTAACTTTCTTTTAGTTACACTGACATAGAGCTAAGAATATAGGCATATAACATAAAATACATATATATATTTTTTTTTAATCCTCACTTGAGGATGTTTTTCCATTGATTTTTAGGTGGAGTGGAAGTGAGAGAGAAACATTGCTGTGAGACCAATTGATTGGTTGCCTATCACACATGCCCCAACCAGAGCCAGGGATCAAGCCTGCAATCAAGATACATGCCCTTGACTAGAATCGAATCCAGGACCCTTCAATCACCAGGCTGACACTCCTTCCACTGAGCCAAACTGTCTAGGGCACCATAAAATATTTTTAACTACCCATGGTAGTCAAGTTAATTATAATTTAGTAAATTCAAAGATTTCAGATCAAGTTACAAATGTGAGTATATGCTTTAGAAAACTAAAATTAGGATAATTAGTAACAGAGTAGGAATAAAGACTAGTACTAATGTGTAGAAATTACCCATCACACTTCCAAATTTATAATTTTGCCAGCATATTAAACATAAAAAAAAGAGTGTAGTCCTGACACAAAAACACCTTTGTTTTTATACTTTGGTGAGAGAATATTCTTCATATTTGACTCCAAATTAGTTATTTCTCCTGTACAAAAGAGAAGAGGTGTCTGCTGAATTGGCTCAAGTAGTGACAGGAAGCCCAGACCAACTGGCTGTCCAGTTTTGTATACTGGCGACCCAGAAGGGATAGAAGTGGGATAGTCCCCTTGGGATTAAGCTCAAAAATCACCTCCTTTAAGAAGCTTGCCCTGATATATCAAAGCTTCCTTTGGTGTTCCATTTAAAAACTTAAAGCTTTAGAGATTTAAAACGGTGGAAGAGCCCTGGCATTTGGCTCAGTGAATAGAGTGTTGTTGGCCTGCAGACTGAAGGGTCCCAGGTTCGATTCCAATCAAGGGTACATGCCCAGGTTGTGGGCTTGATCCCCAGCAGAGGGCACGCAGGAAGCAGCCAATCAGGGATTCTCTTTCATCATGGAGGTTTCTGGCTCCCTATCCCTCTCCCTTCCTCTCTGTAAGAAACCAATAAAATATATATATATTTTTTATTTTATTTTATTTTTTAAATCAATCTTTATTGTTCATATTATTACAAAGGTTCCTCATTTCTTCCCCCCTCCACCAGGTTCCCACCCCACCCTCCGCCCGCTCCCCATCCCCCATTGTCCTCATCCATAGGTGCAGTTTATGTTCAGTCTCTTCCTCCCTCCCTTTCCCCGATAGTAAATCCCTTTTCAGATAGTAAATCAGTTACTACTTAGCATTTTCTCTATCAATAATACCTCCACATGCCCAAAGATACACTTCACACAAAAGACATTTCCAAATAGGTCAACCAGCCTCATCCAGGCCCCACCCAAGGCAGTCACAGATCAACACCCCAGCGCTATACTAACTCAACACATCCAGATCTAAGCCTTCATCACTTGATTCAGCAGACCCTCAAGTTCCCGCAAAGTTTCCAGCGATGTCTGAGAGGCAGCTGTGGGGCAGGGGCAGGCAAGGAGTGAGCTGTTCCGGGCCTGGCTGCTCCGGGCCTGGCCTCTGTTGCTCTGGTTCGTTCCACAACCAGCTGCTCCAGGTCTGGTCACTGCCGCTCCCGACCTAGTTGCTCTGGACTTGGCTGCTGCTGCTCCGGGCCTGGCCCCTCCCAGCCTGGCAGCTGCTGCTCTGGGCCTGGCCGCACCCGACCCGGCTGCTCCGGGCCTGGCCGCTCCCAGCCTGGCAGCCGCTGCTCCGGGCCTGGCCGCTCCCAGCCTGGCAGCTGCTGCTCTGGGCCTGGCCGCTCCCAGCCTGGCAGCTGCTGCTCTGGGCCTGGCCGCTCCCAGCCTGGCAGCCGCTGCTCCAGGCCTGGCCGCTCCCGGCCTGGCCGCTCCCGGCCTGGATGCTTCGGGCTTGGCTACTGCTGTTCTGAGCCTGGCTGCTCCCAACCCGGCTGCTCTGGGCCCGGCTTCTCCGGGCCCAGCCACTCCAGGTCTGGGTGTTCCTGGACTGGCCACCCTGGGCTTGGCCTCCTCCGCCTCAGGCCTGGCTGCCACTGCCCCAGGTCTGGCTGCTCCAGTGCTGGCTGTTGATGCTCTGGTTCTGGCTGCTGCTGCTCTGGGGCCTGGCCGTTGCTGCTCCAGGCCCGGCTGCCACTGCCTTGTGCCTGGCCACTCTAGGCCTGGCCGCCGCTGTTCCAACATTCTGTCCTTTTTTTTTTTTTTTTTTTTTTAAACGCATTTATGTTGCAATGTTGGCTGGTGAGTTGAGTTCTGACTTAGTCTTTGATTTTTCAAGATCTTCTTTGTATTCTTTCTTAAGTAATTTTACTATCTTTTGCTCTCACTTGATTTCTTCACATTGAGAACTTCTTTGGTTTCTTCCTCCTTGTCCTGGGGGCTCAGCAGGTTGGCCTATGGCACCCCTTTGTTCTCCGCGGGCTCCTGCGCTGCTTCAGCCTGTTGCCGGGGTCAGCGCCGCCCAGGAAGCAGCCCCCGGCCTTGGCTCCGTTGCCCGCCCTCAGTGGTCGAAGGCTCAGGGGCACCCCCCGCCTGGGGGCCCCGTCACCCAGCTCCTTACTGGTGCCCGGCTGGCCGGTGTCCGGCAGGGGCTCCTGCTCCTCGTTGCGTTCCTCCAGTCTGGAGCTTTTTTTTCTCCTTCCCGCTAGGGGAGTCTAGCATCAGAGTCAACAGACTGTCCTCTGCGCGCAATGTGAGCGACTCCGGGGGCTCCGCTTTTCGCAGCTCCCCCAGGACTCCACCTCACAGCCCCGTTTCCCTCTGCTTGAGCTTGGGTCCCCAGGGATTGGCCTAGAACTTGGGTTCAGAGCAGTCCGGGCTGAGGCTCAGCGCCGCCGGAGGCCCTGTTCCTTCCGGCTAGGGTAATCCAGCCTCAGAGTCAACATTCCGTCCTCTGCGCACAATGTGCGCGCGACTCCGGGGGCCCTGCTTTTCGCTGCTCCCCTGGGATTCCGCCTGACAGCCCCGTCTCCCCCGCCGGAGCCTGGGTCCCCAGGGTCTGGCCCATAACTGGGGCTCAGCGCTGCCGGTTCGGGGGTTCAGCCCAGGCTGGGGGTTTTATTTCCTTCCTGCTAGGGAACGCCAGGCAGCACCCAGCCCTCTTCTCCTCTCCGGCTGCGACCTCTCCGCGCGCATGCGTGCGAGTGCGCAGCATGTCTCCGTACCTTAGGCTTTTTTTCAGCTCCTCTGATTTTCCTTCTGGTTTTCTCTTTCCTTCTTGTTGTAGAATTTTCAGTCAGTCAACTACCTGTAGCTCTGGGCAATGTCCACTCTACATTTTAGTTGTATTCCATTGAAATTGTTGTGTGCTGCTGCGGTTAGATGTCTACCCGAGCAGCCATCTTGGATCCTCCTCTCTATATATATATTTTAAAATCCCGAATAATCAACTGAAGACTAGCTGGAAAGAACACTGATAACCAAGGATGGAAATAGAGACTGCATAGAGAGCATAGAAACTGGGACAGAGGTGTGAAAGGCCTGGCCAGGCTCCCACAGACAGCAGCTGAAGGTCCAGAGAGATACCTCAGATCTGGGGGGTGGCCCCTGACAACTCTGGGGTCTAATCCCCAAGATGGGCCACCCCATCAGAGGGCACCAAAACTGAGAACGGTGGCTACATAATATCTGGCTGTGAAAAGCAGCAGGATTGTTCTCCGCTAGGGAAAGACAGCCAGAAATTCAGTCACCTTCTTAAAAGGACCAACAAAATTCCCTGTGTCTGGCAGAGGGAGAGCAGGGTGAGCAGAAGCCAGGGTTGAGGGCTCTGGGTTTAGAGCTCAGATGATGGGCACCCTGGTTTCCTGTGCTGCAGAGGTCATCTTTCTCACACAGACATTTGCTACAAAAGGGTTTTGTCTGGGGGGAAACCAATTGACAACCTATTGGAAAATACCTTGCCCCAAGGTGTGGTTTCTGAGGCCCATTAAGAGACTGAGAATAACAATTAGCTTCCAGGCAGAAGCAGTGCCCCACCTTGTTGGGGGAAAAAACCTTACCACACCTGAGGACAATTGCCTGAGGGCTACTCGAGCCTGAATCTGATCAGTCTGCAGGCAGAGGCGGATCTCTAGAGACTTTCAGCCTTTGCCTAGTCTAATTAGTCAGAAATAGCATTTGACACTGTCCTGCACTAACAATAGAGAGGTGTAGCAGATCTACCTAATAGTATTCACAAACCTAAACAGGCAGACAAAATGGAGACAAAAAAAAAAAAAAAAAGAAAAGAAAAACAAGAGAATTCTCCAGAAGAAGGGATAAATGAAATGGAAATTTAAAAAATTTATCTGATATAGAGTTCAGAGTAATGCTGGTAAAGATGCTCAACAGCAGGAGCTGCTGCTTACACCACTGCTGGCACCAGCCTCACTGGCCCCCGCTGCTGGCACTGGCCCCAATCACTCCACACCTCAGTGGGTGCGAGCGGGGCCAGCGTCATCAGTGCATGGGAGTGGCAGCGGAGGGAAGGGGGAGGGGGGGTGCCAGCAGAGGGGACCGGGGGCTGCAGTTGGAGGGGTGTGGAGGATGGGCTGAGACCCGCCCTGTGTCCACTGCAGCCTTGCGGCGCACACAGTTCCTTTCAAGATGCACAAATTTGTGCACTGAGCCCCTGGTACAATAGAAAAAACATTTGCATTGGAGGCAGAATAACCTAGTTCTAGGTGGAAATTATGGCTCCAGGCTACAAAGTTTCAATTGTGGAAGATAAATAAATCCCAAATACCAGGGCCTCCGTTTGGGGGTAGGGCTGGCCTGCAAACCACCACAGGGCCCTCGCCCAGGCCACCCCATGCCCCAAGGGGACCCCCACCCTTATCTGGGACACCCTTCAGGGCAAACCAGCTGGCCCCCACCCATGCAACAGGCCTCTATCCTATCTAATAAAAGAGTAATATGCAGATTGACCATCACTCCAACACACAAGATAGCTGCCCCCATGTGGTCAAAGATCCTGCTCCCATGTGGACACAAGATGGCCACCACAAGATGGCCAGCAGGGGAGGGGAGTTGGGAGGGACCAGGCCTGCAGAGGAGGGAAGTAGGGGGCAAACAGGCTGGCAGGCAGAAGCAGTTAGGGGCAATCAGGAGGGCAGGCAGGCGAGCAGTTGCGAGCCAGCAGTCCTGGATTGGGAGAGGGATGTCCAACTGCCCGTTTAGGCCCAAACCCATTGGGATCGGGCCTAAACGGGCAATCGGACATCTCTCGAGGGGTCCCAGATTGGAGAGGGTGCAGGCTGGGCTGAGGGACACATACCCCCAAACACGAATTTTGTGCACCAGGCCTCTAGTCTCTATATATAAAAACCTAAGCAACCAGATGACTGGACGACCAGTCAACCAGACCACTGCTTGGTAGCTATGACATAAACTGAGCACCAGGGGGCAGACACTCAACACAGGAGCTGTCCCCTGGTGGTCAGTGAGCCTCCTCAGCAGGAGCGCCACTCAGCTGACAGATGGGTGGGCGCCAGACACCAGGCTGGTGGCTGGCAAGCCTCTTCCACAGACACTCCCCCCTGCGTGCCTGACTGGTGGCGGCAGGCGCAGTGGGGCCAGGATGAGTGGGAGCGGTGCAACACCCAGCCAGGCTCGGGCTCCTCTCTGGCCACCTGCTGCTTTGCACACTACTTTGTGCTGTGTGGCATCGATGCGAACAGCAGGCTGGAGCCCCATGAGCTGTCAGTTAAGGCTGGCTGTGGTGGCGCAAAGGTCCACTGATCCCCACAGGCCAGGCCGAGGGACCCCACTGGTACAGAAATCTGTGCACCAGGCCTCTATTTTAAAAATAAACATTGACTCATGCATGCGTGATACATATAAAGCTCTCGTTGATGCCAATCACATGAGTGTTTTAATTTTATAATACTACTAGTGGCCCAGTAGACGGATTTGTGCACAAAGGAAATTAATTAGAAGGTGGCCGGCAGGGCAGGACTGGGCTAGATGGGCCGGACATACCCTGGAGCCAACCTCCTGTGATCCTTCCCTAGTCAGCTGCACCTGGGGTGGCACTGCAGCACGAAGGGTGTCTGCAGAGTGAGGAGAAGTCCGTTGGCCTGGCCTACAGGGATCTGGCCAAAACCGGCTCTTTGACATTCCCCAAGGAGCTTGGCAGCTCCTGCTTTGAGTCTGCCCCCTGGTGGTCAGTATGCATCATAGGTAGCGAGCAGTCAGATGGTCGCTTAGCCTTTTATATATATAAATATTACATATACTATTTTTAAAATTTTTTTTATTGATATAGAGGAAGTAAGAGAAACATCAATGATGAGAGACAATCATTGATTGGCTGTCTCTTGCATGACCCCTACTGGGAATTCAACCTGTAACCCAGGCATGTGCCCTTGACCAGAATCGAACCCTGGCCTTTTTAGTCTACAGGCTATCCACTGAGCCAAACCGGCTAAGGCTACATATACTATTTTGACGTGTAATTTTTTGCAGTAACGTAATTAACACACAAATCTTTCTTCTAATTAATTTCCTTTCAATGTGCACAAATTCATGCACCAGGCCACTAGTAAAGTAATAATAATGACCTTCAACACATATCAAAATAAGCAATGTCCTTATTTTCATAAGCCATTCTAAAGGAGATGAGTGCTGTCTGTGTATAAGTCACATACAGGATTACTTTAACTCATCCCACAAGTATTTTTTGAAAGTCCATTAGGGGCTGAAACCGGTTTGGCTCAGTGGTGGAGCGTCGGTCTGCGGACTGAAGGGTCCCGGGTTCGATTCCGGTCAAGGGCATGTACCTTGGTTGCGGGCACATCCCCGGTAGGGGGTGTGCAAGAGGCAGCTGGTCGATGTTATTCTCTCATCGACGTTTCTAGCTCTCTGTCTCTCTCCCTTCCTCTCTGTAAAAAAATCAATAAAATATATTAAAAAAAAAAAAAAGAAAGAAAGTCCATTAGGGGACAGTCATTATGTTAGACCAGTGTTTCCCAACCTTCTCTCATGATGAGAATCACCTGGTGGAGTTGTTAAAACACAGATTCCTGAATCCCAACTAAGAAGTGCTAAACTAGAATTTTTGGGAACATATAGGTAAAATTGTATACTTAACTAGTGCTCTAACACAGATGTTATATACAGAGCACTAAGTTAGGTATGCAATTTTACCGATATGTTCCCAAAAATTCTAGTTTAGCACTTCTTAGTTGGGATTCAGGAATCTGTGTTTTAACAACTCCACCAGGTGATTCTCATCATGAGAGAAGGTTGGGAAACACTGTGTTAGACAATGTGCCTATGATGGTAAGCAAAAGCAGACACAGTTCCAATCCTCACAGAGCTTCTGGTCATGCAATAGCACAGAATGTAAACTTGTCGTAAGTGATATAAAGGACAGTACATATTACTCTGAGAGCCAGTAACAGAGATTTCACCTAACTAGGGACATCAAGGAAGGCCTTCCAGAGAAAGTGAAATCTGAGAGCTAAAGGATGAAGTGGGAGTATCAGTGGAGGCTATTTCCAGACAGAGGAAAGCAGGAATGGGCAAGAGGCAGGATCAAAAGGCCAGTGTGCCTGGAGCAAAGATGAGGTGTGAGAATTAGCTAGGCTTTTAGACCACTCAAAGGCTGAGGCTTTGCAGATCATATTCAAGAGTTGTAATGACCCCAAGAACAATGAAAAAGTCACTGAATGGTTTTTTTTATAAATGCTTATTTGGGAGACAGGTAGGCTAAAAGGAAGATGCAACCAGATATGCAGTTTGCCTTTGGCTTCGGGAATAAGAGATAAAAAATGCAGATAGGTCAGGTCGGAAAAAGAAATTCTTTCAGAATAACTTGGGGACTTGGGTGGTAAAGGTGGAGGTGAAGAAATTAAGCAATTCAAGAGATATTCAGAAAACCTGATGATCCTAGATAATAAAAGCCAAACAAATCAAATGGCAGAATGACCAATCGACCAGTTACTATGATGCACACTGGCCACCAGGGTAAAAGCTCAACGCAGGAGCTATCCCCTGCTAGTCAGTGCGTTCCCACAGTGGAAGCACCACTTGGGAGCAGCTGCTCAGAGAGCAGGTCCACAGCCACTCAGCTGATCGGAATGAGCAGCAATCCTACAGCGAACTGATCCCTGCAGAACATGCCCCCCCCACAGTGCACAGATTCTGTGCACCAGGCCTCTAGTCCTATATAATAAAGAGGGAATATGCTAATTGACCCTCATGCCATCGCAAAGATGGCAGCACCCACAGCCAATAAGGAGGGGATATGCTAATTGACAGTCCCACCCTCAAATATGGCGGCACCCACAGCCATAAGATGGTGGAGCCCAGTCCACTCAGCCTCCCAACTGCCCAGGGCCAGCCCAAGGTGCAGATAACTAAGGCCAGACAAGGCTTGCACTGCTGGCAGTGGCAGCAGCAGAGGTGTGATGGGGTGTTGCCTTCCCCTGATCGCCAGATCGCCTCCTGCACCTGAGGCTCCCAGACTGTGAGAGGGGGCAGGCTGGGCTGAGGGACCCCACTCCAGTGCATGAAAATTCACTATGTATATATAATATACGTGGGCTGTGAGAGAGTAGTGTCCATGAATATTTCTGGGTTTCTGACTCACATGACTGTATGAGAGGTAGATACCATTCAGAGGGATCTGCTCCAGAAACTTCTGTAAAGCAATTTCCACACCCCAAAAAAGGGCCTAAATGTATTTCAGTTTTGCCTTAACCAAGTTTGACCGCCTACTTTACTTTTGAAATAGTGTTCCAAAAGATTTTTTACTATTTCCAAAAATCAAATTGCCTCTCAAAAGTACAAGATTTTTCCAACATTGAAAATACTTCAAAGATTCCACCACAGCTTTGAAATAAATTCTAAATGAGTTCTAAAATTGGTTTGAGCAATGGACTAGCATTTTGGAATAAATGTTATTTCCTATGAGGACTACTATTATAAAACTACACCCATTTGCAGTTTAATTTAAATACTTTAAAGACATCTTTACAGTTAAGAGTACTCTTCCATGATATTAAAGTAAAATGTAAAATTTTACCAGCATTGCAATAGTTGGAACTATAATACTTAAAACTATGCTGCTTTTATGTTTGTCTCAACATTCTGAAATGCCAGTAGAAAACAAGTTGTTTCCACTCAGTCCTTGCTAATAGCCATCACATTCATTGGATATAAACGGTTTTTACTAAACCACTTTATCAATACTTTAATATTTGCTTTCCTTGGTTTTAATTTTTAAATTTGCAACCTAATGCCATCTTCATAGTGAAATACTGATGCCATTAAGTCTTAGAAACATAAAAACTTCAAATCTGAGTAATCCAAAAAAAAAAAAGAAGTGAATGGAAAAGTTTTGTCCCTTTAAAATCAATCTAACACATACCTTAGTACTAAAGTGTATTTCTAATTCTGGCACGATTGGCTCCTTGGCCTCCTGTTTGCACTAAGTCCTGACTAGCATTTTATTAATGCTTAACTGCGGTTACCAGAATGTTACCATGCCTTGTACAAAGCAGCAGAATTCTTTTTCCCCGGTGCTGATTTTATCTCAAAACTCCAAAAGGAAAGACTGTGGTCTGAGGCTAAATATGAAAAATGTTATCTCCACAAGTGAGGAGGCACGGGTTTTTAAACAATCAAGTATTAAATAAGCCCATTAACCAATATTGGTTTGTAGAACCAGATTGTCTCCATACTAGAAACTGTACTATCAAGTGTGGTTCTTGGGAACAAGGGCTGGAGAGTTTGAAACGGGTGACCATCTTATCTCAGATGAGGAAATTCCATGTTTTACTAAAACATGGAACCAGACCATATGGCTCTCTCTATCTGGGCATGGCTAGGCCGGTGTGGGTATCGCCACGGAAGAGGCAGGAGAAATCTGGAGGACTCCCATCTTCTCAGAAGGTGTGGTCCCTGTCTGTCCCGCAAAACTGAGCGGGGTGAGAGGCCGGCTTCCCCTCACCCACGCCCTCAAAATGACACCGCGCACCACTCCCCCCGGGAGCCGGGCGCGGCGGAGGGACAATGGGGCTCCGGAAAGATGGAGACCGGAATCGCGGGGCAGGGAAGTGGGCGTGCGGAGCAGGAAGGGCCAGGCCCGGATTTCCAGGGCGTGGGCAGCCGGCCTTCAGAACGCGCCCGCGGCGGCCAGGCGCTGCCGGCCAGGCTCGCGGGAACCGAGGCCCGACCCCCGGGAGCGCGGCCCGCAGGCGCCCGCCGCGGCCTGGCCGCCCGGGGCCGCCGGCGCAGGAGGAGCCGCGGAGCGAGCGGAGGCAAGGGGCTCTGCACGGGGCCGGGGCGGGGGCTTCGGGGAGGGCGGCGGGGTCTGCGGCGCGGGCTCCCCGGGCTCCGGCAGGCCCACCCCCGGCCGCTTACCTGCTCCTCCTCCGGGGTCAGCTCCGGCGCCATGTCGGCCTGGGGCGCGGTCGCGGGCTCCATCCCGCCGCCAGCCCGCTCCGGGCGCCGCGGCTCAGCAGCGCGGGGCCGGCCCGGGCATGCCGCGCCCGGCGCCGCGGGCTCCTCGCCGAAGGCTCCCGGCGCCCGGTCCTCGAGGCGGAGACCTGTGTGCTCTCCTCCCGGAACACTGCCGCGGAGAGCCGGCCGCCCGGGAGGGGAGAGGAGGAAATGCAGGCCCGGCCGGGCCTCTCCGCCGAGCGCGCCGGGCCCTGGGCTGCGGTCCGGCCACCCGCCCGCCGCCGCAGCGCCTCAGGCCGCGGCCGGGGCCGAGCGGAGCGACGGAAAGCCGCGCCTCCCTCCCGACTCGCCGCCCCCGCGGCCGCCCGAGCCCCCCCGCCGCTCCATTGAGAAACCGCGTTCCGTTCATTCAGGGGCGGCGGCGCGCTGGGCGGGCGGGAGGGGGCGGCAGAGAGGAGGGCGGGTGCCTGCGGGAGCGGGGCGGAGAGGGGGGCGGAAGGCGGAGTGCGCGTTCTCTGGGTTAAGTTCCCTGCCGGAGGGAGAGGGTGCTCCGCGGTGACCCGCCGCGGGACCCAGGGAGGAAGGCGCCTGCCCCGCCGGCGGCCTGGAGGCCCCTGGAGGAGGCCGCCGCGTCCCGGCTGCTCGAGGGGCGAACCTCCGACCAGCCCCGCCCCGGCCCTCGCTTTGCCACGGCATCCCGGAATCCATCGCCCACGGAGCTAACGTTAGTACCTCCAACCACAGCCCGGGCTCGGAAACCGCGTCCAGAACACGGCAGCTTCTGCAAGCCTCTGATTTCCCCGCAGGCGGCACCACTATTGGGGGCATCTTACTGCGCGGCCTGGGCCAGTTCCGAGTCACAGGAAAGGCTGGTTCCGCTGTTTCTGAGTAATTCTAGGCCAAAAATAAATAATATAAAAGGGTTGAAGCCCAACGGAGGGTCTTCAGACCGCTGAGGAAGTTCCTTCCAGGACTTTAAAAACAGCCTCTGACTTCACTCATTTCTGCATCATTGCAGCAGGAACTTCTGGTGCCTGCTCTTAGTTAAAAAAGAACCCCCTGGTACTCGAGGATGTTATTTTACCCTTTGCATCAGGAAGGCTGGCTCTGGGTTGACTTCTTAACCACTTACAGGAGTTTCATTATTACAACCAGGTGCTCCTCTGGAAGACAATGTCTATTTAACAAGAATATTTATATACCAGGCCCTGGGGTTACTTCCACATGTTAAAATTTGGAATTATCCCTAAGCTATATTAAAAGGTGAAAAAATCAAGACTCAAGTATGCATTTAATGCTGTCACATGTATAAAGAAAAAAAAATGAACATACATTTGTAAACTTATTTATACACTAGAGCAGTGTTTCCCAAACTTCTCTCATGATGAGAATCACCTGGTGGAGTTGTTAAAACACAGATTCCTGAATCCCAACTAAGAAGTGCTAAACTAGAATTTTTGGGAACATATAGGTAAAATTGTATACTTAACTAGTGCTCTAACACAGATGTTATATACAGAGCACTAAGTTAGGTATGCAATTTTACCGATATGTTCCCAAAAATTCTAGTTTAGCACTTCTTAGTTGGGATTCAGGAATCTGTGTTTTAACAACTCCACCAGGTGATTCTCATCATGAGAGAAGGTTGGGAAACACTGCACTAGAGCACATGTGTCAAACACAAGGCCCGCGGGCCAAATCCAGCCCGCCAGGCCTTGCAATGTGGCCCGCACCACGCTGTCATCACTGCACTCTGCTGTCAGTTTATGACATTGTCAGTTTATGACTGTTCAGTAAACCATTCGGCCCGCGATTTAGGCTGGATTTTAGATTTTGGCCCCTTCTCTGATTGAGTTTGACACCCCTACACTAGAGGCTCAATGCACAACATTCATGCACTGGGGAGGAGCCTGATCCCTCTTGCAGTCCTGGAACCCTGGGGGATGTCCACCTGTGGGCTTAATGGGGCAGTGGGACATCCCTCTCTCTTGCAGTCTGGGACTTACACCCGCCTGCTTGCTGCTCCTTACCACTGGGCTGGCTGCTCCTTAGCACTGCCACGGAGGCCCCAGGCCCCATGCACTCACCAGCCTTGAGCCTGGCTTCTGGCTGAGCGATGCTCCTCCTGTGGGAGCACACTGACCACCAGGGGGGCAGCTCTTGTGTTGAGCGTCCAGGCTTTCTGCTTTCTGGTTGATTTGCATATTAGGGTTTTATTATATAGGATTACAAAAGGTTTGGGAGGACACACAAGAAAGGTAACAGTTGTTGTTTCTCAGGAGGGGAACCAGGAGTCATAAACAGAAGGGATTGGGAGACTTTTCCCTATACGTCTTTTGTACATTTTGAGTTTTTTTTAAAAAAAACCTTTTTAGTCGAAGCCGGTTTGGTTCAGTGGATAGAGCGTCCGTCTGCGGACTGAAGGGTCACGGGTTCGATTCTGGCCAGCGGCATGTACATTGGTTGCGGGCACATCCCAGTGGGGGGTGTGCAGGAGGCAGCTGGTCGATGTTTCTCTCTCATCGATGTTTCTAACTCCCTATCTCTCTCCCTTCCTCTCTATAAAAAATTAAATATATATATTTTTTTTAAAAAAAAAACCTTTTTAAGCACTCATACACAAAAAGTGAAAATGTTTGTACTTTCATAAACTCAACATACCCATGTAACCAACACACAGATGAAGAAATTAGAGCATTCCCAACTTGCCAAAGCCCCCAGTTAGTCACTACCCCCAAGTAACTACTCTCCTCAAGAGTAATCACTATCTTGGTTTCTAACATCATTGTGTATGTGTAAGTTTTCCATGTAGATGTATAACTTTTTCAAAAAAATTTTTTTAAAGTAACAAATACAGTTGACCCTTGAACAAAATGGGTTTGAAGTACACAGGTACACTTATGTGTGAAAATTATTGCATAGTTATTGCAGGTAGAGATGGCTGTAGGACTAAGCTGGAGGACAAATGGCGGGACCTACTACAAGCCACCTAGTAGACACAGAAGAGGATGTTTTGTCCAGTAACCTTCAGTACACCAAGGGCCAGTGATTTATCCAAAGTCACACAGCTAATTAATTTGTATTGAGCTTAAACCTTAACCCAGACATTCTTACTCCTAGTACAGGGAGAATTAATAAAGGGAGAAGTTTAACAGAGTGAACCCTGAACAGAAAACTCGGGTTTTTAGAGGCACGGTTGTATGTAAGGGCCTGTGGTTGTGTAAGGGAACAGTTCTCAGAACCGTTGCCTTTTACAGTCCTCACAGGACAATGTTTGGAAGTTGCTGAGCAGAGATGTGGATAACAAAACCAAGTGCAAGGCAGCTGGCTGGATTTTCTCTAAGAGGTAAATCTTAGGATAATCAGAGTAAAAAGGCTAGTCTATGCAGGCTCAAATCAAGGAAATCAAGTGTGATATTGTCATTCTGCTCAAACAGATCTTAGAGATGCAAAATAGTTTGTAATAGCAAAAGAATGAAATAAAATAATGGCTTATCAATAGGAAATTCTGTAAAAAAAAATTATAGTACATACACTGAAATAATTTCACATTTATTGTGTCCTTATCACATGCCAGAAACTATTGTGAATGACTTTCTTCTACTCTCACTATCATAATATGACATAGCCGAAATTATGATTAGTGTGTGTGTGTGTGTGTGTGTGTGTGTGTACTAGAGGCCCCGTGCACAAAATTCGTGCACTGGGGGAGGAGGGTGTCCCTCAGCCAGCCTGTATCTTCTCCAATCTGGGACCTCTCAAGGGATGTCCGACTGCCCATTTAGGGGCAGTCAGACATCCCTCTCACAATCCAGGACTGCCGGCTCCCAACTGCTCACCTGCCTGCCTTTCTGACCACCTAACTGCTTCTTCCTGCCAGCCTGATCACCCCCTAACCACTCCCCTGCCAGTCTGATTGACAGCTAACTGCTCCCCTGCCGGCCCGATTACCCCTGCCTTCATCTGATGGCCTAGTTGCCCCTAACTGCCCTCCAATGCTGGCCTGATTGCCCACAACTGCCCTCCCCTGCAGGCTATCTTGTGGTGACCATCTTGTATCCACATGGGGCAGCCATCTTGTGTGTTGGAATAATGGTCAATTTGCATATTACTCTTTTATTAAATAGGCTATTAGATCCATATGTACAAACATAGCCTTTTTGCATTTTTTAAAATATATATTTTATTGAGTTTTTACAGAGAGGAAGGGAGAGAGATAGCTAGAAACATCGATGAGAGAGAGACATCGACCATCTGCCAATGTACATGCCCTTGACAGGAATCTTGTAAGACAAATGCCTCTGACATGTGCCCCAATGATGGCTGGGGTTTGGAACTTGCAATCCAGGTGTGTACTTTTGACCAGGAATTGAACCTGCAACATTTTTGTGCTGGTCAATGCTCTAACCACTGAGAACACCAGCCAGTGCATGGAATTTTATAGCCTTTCCCCAGAAAAACTTTACTCCTCTCAAAACATTGCTCCTCTCAAAATATTTACTGCTTATAAGAGAGACATGTTGTGCTACAGACATACTTTGGCTATAAAAAAAAATCCAAAAATTATAGCAGTACAATTTACAATAGCTAAGATTTGGAAACAGTCTAGGTGCCCGTCTGCAGATGACTGGATCAGAAAACTATGGTACATCTACACAATGGAATACTATGCTGCCATAAAAAAGAAGGAATTCTTACCATTTGCAGCAACCTGGATGGAACTGGAGAGCATTATGCTGAGTGAAATAAGCCAGTCAATGAAAGAAAAACACCACATGATCTCACTCATTTATGGATAATAAAGAACATTATAAACTGATAAACCAAAAGATAGATATAGAGACAGTAAAGCAACAAGCAGACTGTCAAATTACAGCGGGGAGGGGAGGGAGATCTGGGGGAGATAAGAGATCAACCGAAGGACTTGTATACATGCATATAAGTACAACCAATGGACCAATACTCTGGGGAGGGAGGGCACTTATGTGTGGGGGTGGGCAATGGTAAGATATGTACACATATTATACCTTATTAAAAGAAATCCAAAAATGTTCTTACTGATAATTTTTCTAAAAAGACAAACAGATACAGAGTAAAGAGGTCCTACTGCTATCCAGTGTCATAAGTTAAAAATTATGTTTTTGTTTACTCATAGGCCATGTCTATAATCACTAGGATGGCTGAAGGTGAGCTCTGTAAGGTGAAAATCTTTCCCTGAATAGATAACATTTTGCTCCATTACCAAGTACTACAGGGACTGGTCCTTACCATAGCTATTTTCTGCGTTTTAAAAAATTAAAATATGATCTGCCTCTTTTCTCACCTGGCACATCTACTTCCCAACTCCATCACAGGTTAAGTACTATACTTTGGCTCAGTGGATAGAGTGTCGGCCTGTGAACCAAAGGATCCCAGGTTTGATTCTGGTCAAGGGCATGTACCTTGGTTGCAGGCTCATCCCCAGCCCGGGCCCTGTCAGGGCTCCTGCAGGAGGCAACCAATTGGTGTGTTTCTCTCACATCAATGTTTCCCTCTAACTTTCCCTCTCTCCCACTCTCCCTAAAAAAATCAATGGAAAAATATCCTCAGGTGAGGATTAACAACAACAACAATAAATACAAGTATATACATATAATTCCAGAGAGTAAGGGAGATGGAGAGAGAGAGAGAGAGAGAGAGAGAGAGAGAGAGAGAGAGAGAGAGAGAGAGGAGAAAGAGAAACATCAATGATGAGATTCATTAATCAGCTACCTCTTGCAAGTCCCACACCAGGGATCGAGCCCGTGAGCCTGTAACCCAGGCATGTGCCTTGACCAGGAATCGAACCCTGACCTCCTGCTTCATAGATTGAAGCAGGGCTCTGAGCAACCCCAGCAGGGCTATATTATATTTTTTTACCTGATACTTGTGTCTAGAGTTTACCCAACACTCTGAATTACAATATAATTGCTTCCTTGTTAGTCTCTCACATTAGACCATGAACTCTTTGAGGGCAGGGACCATGTCTTATTCATTTCCCTCTTCAGAACCAACACAATATACAGTACACAGTAGGAGGTCCTCAATCAATGTTTGCTGAAAGAATGGATCTGTCCTTTTCTAGCATGGGCAAAGTCCAATTTTTACCAAAGAATACCAAACAAGTTTGGTTACCTTGGATATTTAATTACTTGTGAGAAACATTCAATATAAGAGAGAGGTACCACCTAAATTACATTGCATTGCTTTCATTCACTTTGACTTATGTGTATTAAGGGGGAGGCCAGAGCAAACAGAACCTTACTTGAACCAGTTTCAATTTCCTCCCTTATAAAAGCTTTTGCTAAAGTTGCCAATGGGAAGCAGAACTGACATATTTGAGTTCCATCTTTTATTTCCCTAGTCTAACAGCAGAGAAAATCTGAAGGGCAAGGAGCAGGAGAGCCCTAGCTGGTTGGACTCAATGGATACAGCATCAGCCTGGGGATTAAAAGGTCCCAGGTTTGATTCTGGACAAGGGCACAAACGCATGTTGTGGGCTCAATCCCCAGTAGGGTGTGCAAGAGGCAGCCAGTCAATTATTCTCGCTCATCATTGACGTTTCTATCTCTCCCTCTTTCTTCATTTTTTAAATCAATAAAAGTATATTTTAAAAAGAGAGAGAGAATAGGCTCAAGCCCACTGGGAGGGAGGGAGGGAGGGAGGGAGGATGTTAGCTGCAAATGCTAATCATCTGTGTCAAGTTCTAGCCAGAAGAGATTTCTAGGTTTCAAAATTTTCCTCTTCCGGTCCCACCCTGTCCCTCAAAATGGGGAGAATGCCTCTAGCTGGGCCTAATAGTGAGGTTCACCTTCCAATTTCCCAGACTGCCTCTGGCCACTTTTCTTTCTCCACAAAAGGTACAAAATTCAACTTTTCAAATAACCATCATTTGGAATGGATGAGTGTGAAATGTGGGCTTTGGGGAGTGGGTCTCCCCCTTGCACAGGTTCTTGCCTCATGAAGATTGAAGAATAAAATTCATGGACTAAAAGGACTTGTCAGTAACAGAAATTTTGAAAATTTCTGAAAATTTATTGGAAGCAAATATAAACTCCTGCATAGGGAGCGGTTCCCAGTGGGGGTAACCCACCAAGCCCCTTTTTCTAAGGTTTATAAAGGCTGCAGTTCTTTGTCTCTTCATGCTTCCTTCTAATTGAACCCCTTCCCCATTTTATAACCCTGTGCTTTTCTAATTGGTCACTCTTTTGCAGAATATCAGTTTCAAAGTCCAAAACTGACATGGTGCCTCTCCTTTGTCTCCCCCTTATCTTGCAACATTCCTCTATCTCCTATGAAAATGTGTTTCCCTCTTTCCGACATTTCTCTGTCCTCTGTGAGAGTATGTTTCCTTCCTCCTGGTACTCTGTGACTTTTCTTTGTCCTTTATGTATGCTTTTTGGCAGCTCCAAGCCCTCCCTCACCTATGCATTCCTCCCCCATGGGCCCTCTTTATTCCCTAAACCTGCCTATTTTGTCCCTGGAATTCCTTTCAAGAGGAACAAATACACACTTGTCCCTTCCCACGTATTTTCTGCCTAAGGCCATTCTTTATTTTTTTTTTTAAGTATGTTTTTGATTAATTTTATTTTTAAAAAATATATTATATTGATTTTTTACAGAGAGGAAGGGAAAGGAATAGGGAGCTAGAAACATTGATGAGAGAGAAACATCGATTAGCTGCCTCCTGCACACCTCCCACTGGGGATGTGCCCACAATCAATGTACGTGCCCTTGACCGGAATTAAACCTGGGACCTTTCAGTCTGCAGGCCGACGCTCTATCCACTGAGCTGAACCGGTTTCGGCATAAGGCCATTCTTAGTTCACCTTCTCTATTGCCAGCCTCCTAGTTCTCCCAGGTCCTCTCCACCTGCCTCTGCCATTTCATTCATTCTTCCTTTTCTTTTTTTTTTTGAACAACATTTTACTGATTTTTTACAGAGAGTAAGGGAGAGGGATAGAGAGTTAGAAACATCAATGAGAAACATCGATCAGCTGCCTCTTGCACACCCCCTACTGGGGATGTGCCCGCAACCAAGGTACATGCCCTTCACTGGAATCGAACCTGGGACCCTTCAGTCTGCAGGCTGACACTTTATCCACTGAGCCAAATGAGTTAGGGCCTGCCTCTGCCTTTTCATTCGATGGTGGACGTTCTGAGATGTTTGGAGAAGGTAAGTCACAATCAATAAAGGCCCCAAACCAAATCTTTCAGCACTTAATGAAGAAACAAACTTTTAAAAATTTTTGAAAAGGGGTGGGAGATCAATGAGGGCACAGAGGGGATAGTGATGGGGGGGAAATAATAAATCCTAAAAAAATTATTTGAAAAAAAATTCTTCTTTGATGTAAAAATGGGGGATAATCATAGAATCCAAAGACAGGATATGACTCAACACCTCATCTTACCAAAGCAAGCAGACAAGTCACACTCCAATTAAAATCACAAGACTCACCAAAACCGGTTTGGCTCAGTGGATAGAGCATTGGCCTGAGGACTGAAGGGTCCCAGGTTGGATTCCATTCGAGGGCATGTACCTTGGTTGCGGGCACAGCCCCAGTGGGGGGTGTGCAAGAGGCAGCTGATGGATGATTCTCTCTCATCGATGTTTCTAACTATCTCTCTCCCTTCCTCTCTGTAAAAAATCAATAAAATATATTTTTTTAAAAATCACAAGGCTCTGTCTGCTTTTCTTGCCCTACATATAAGAAGGCGTAAGACAAAAGACACATTTGCTTAAAAAATATATTGTGTGTGGGGGAGGAGAAGCAAGCAAACTAACAAACAAACAAAAATATATAGTGGGGTTTTTTACTCATCTCCTTATTAGAAAGTCTATAGCTAAGAAGTTTGTTTCTTTCCCTCTCCAATGTACAAGGTGAGAAGTTTTTAGGCTATACTTTAACCACATCTCCAAAACGAAATATAGTTCTTGTTATTAGAAGTCTGCAACATACCCAAACACCTGTTTAGCAGCCAGCCATACACCTCCAATCAGCTTTCTCCCCAAGGTCACCTCTGTGCAGCCAGAGAGGGGAGGGGCTCTCTCCAAACTGCCTTCTCATTCCATTTCATCATTTCACTTAACCAACCAACGTTTATCAAAGCAAGTGCCAAGCAGAATGCCAAGCATGGGGATCTAAAGATAAATAAGACCAGGTGCCTAACCTAAAGGAACTTGCAACCTAATAGAGGGAGTGTAAAGAATTTAACTTTTTGGTTTTTTTTTTTTTTAATTGGTATTTTAAGCTTGCTCAAAGGTTGGCCTTTGCCCTGGGCTCATATAAAGTAACTTCTAAGCCCTTAGAATGACCTGCCTAATAATAGTGTCTTTCTTTACCTAGGGGTGTTTGTCCACATAAGAAGTCCAACAATATGGTTGGGGAAGGTGGAGGGGAGGAAGTTTGGATCACATGTTATCAGCTAGACCCCTGGAAGGGCTGGAGACTAGGTTTATGACAAGGCCCAGATTAAAACAAACAAACAAACAAACAAAAAAACACAAAAAAAACATTGGATACCAAGTGTCAGGTGAGAGTCTAAATATTTCTGTATTGAGGAAACTAAGATGGCAGCATAGGTAAATACCTAAACTGCTGCCTCGCACAATAATTTCAAAACTACAACTAAAAGACAAAACGTCTAACCACATGAAAACTGGCTGAGTGGAAGTTCTACAACTAGAAGGAAAGAGAAAAGAGCATTGAGACGTGCACAAGTGCTGAAAAGCTGAGGTACGGAGGCACGTGAATTGGGCTGGCAGTGGGGGACTGGGTGCTCTGCTTTTTTCAACCCAAAGGGAGACAAGCTCCCAATTACTCTGAACTCAAGTTTCTGGGGAGACCCTGGGAACTCAAACTCCTACGGGAGAAGCTGGATTGCCTGCCATTGGGTCAGAAAGTGAGGGTGGCTTTATTGCAGAGGTGTGCCCAGCAATCATTGTTTACTGCTCTGGGGCTTCGGATGCCGAGCCTTGGAAATGCAGAGATGCAGAGATGGCTGTCTGGCAGCCATCGCTGTTTGCCACGCCCTAGCATAGTGACTCCCTGAGACTCCGCCTTGAACAATCTACGAACCCACCCAAGCTCGGAGAAGCTGCTTTTTCATATGAATGGCCTGCCCTATGGCAGCTTAACCTAACAAACTGCAGCTCTGGTCAGACAGCTCCAAAACCTCTAAACCCCAAGCAAAGAGGAGAAAACTGCATTTCTCACTGTAGCTCCTGCTGGGTGGTCTCAGATAGCTGACCTGCATCCCATTGGAGATCCAGAAGCTAGTGTTTCTAGTGGTCAGTGTGAAATGACACCAGATTTCAACTACTCACATTCATAAGTGACACATTCAAGAGGCAGACTCAGTAAGCACCAAAGCCCCACTGAAACAAGTTCTGCCCCATAAGCGTGTCTCTAGCACAGCAGTTCTTTCATTATAGACACAGCCAATTGGCCTGGAGGTCAACTCCTCCCAGTAATACCAACAACAATCAAGGCTTAACTACAACAAGGCTATATACAAAGTCCAAAAGAGGTGCACCAAGAGTGTCCACCTCAGGTAACTGGGAGGCCAACACACTGGGCCATATAGGCCATCTAGCACACAAAGCCACCCTACCAACTCAGAGAGCAGCAAAAATGCAGAGATAAAGACACAGATCACAAATGAAAGAAATGGAAGAAAACAAATGACTGGACATAGAGTTCAAAACCACGGTTATAAGATTTTTCAAGAACTTCCTAGAAAAGGCTGATAAATTTAACAAGACCCTCGAAGATATGAAAAAGGACCAACTATTGTAGAAAGTAAACATACACTGACTGAAATAAAAAATATTATACTAGAGACCCAACAGCAGACTAGAGGAAAGCAAGAATCAAGTCAAAGATTAGAAATACAAAGAAGCAATAAACACTAAATTGGGAAAGAAAAAAGAATCCAAAAAGTTGAAGACAGTGTAAGAAGCTTCTGGGACAACTTCAAGGGTACCAACATCAGAATTATGGGGGTGCCAGAAGAAGAGAGAGAGCAAGATACTGAAAACCTATTTGAAGAAATAATGACTGAAAACTCCCTCGACCTGGTGAAGATATCCAAAGAGGACCACACCAAAACACATCATAATTAAAATGCCAAGGGCAAAGACAGAAAGAGATTATTAAAAGCAGCAAGAGAAAAAGTTAGTTGCCTACAAGGGAGCACCCAAACGATTTCCAGCTGATTTCTCAACAGAAACTATGCAGGCCAGATGGGAGTGGCAAGAAATATTCAAAGTGATAAATAGTAAGAACCTACAATCAAGATTACTCTACCCAGCAAAGCTAACATTCAGAATTGAAGGTCAGTTAAAGAGCTTCACAGATAAGAAAAAGCTAAAGGAGTTCATCACCACCAAACAGTATTATATGAAATGCTGAAAGGTATTCTTTAAGAAGAGGAAGAAGAAAAAAGTAAAGGTAAAAGTTATGAACAACAAGCCGGGACCGGTTTGGCTCAATGGATAGAGCGTTGACTTGGGGACTGAAAGGTCCCGGGTTCGATTCCGGTCAGGGGCATGTACCTTGGCTAAGGGCTTATCCCTAGTAGGGGGTGTGCAAGAGGCAGCTGATCGATGACTCTCTCTCATCGATGTTTCTGACTCTCTATCTCTCTCCCTTCTTCTCTGTACAAAATCAATAAAATATATTTTTAAAAAATTATGAACAACAAATACATATCTATCAACAAGTGAATCTAAAAAGTGAATTAAAAATCTGAGGAATAGAATAACCTGGTGAATATAATAGAATCAGGGGCATAGAAAGAGAGTGGATTGATAATTCTCAGGTGGAAAGGAATGTGCAGGGTGCAGAAAGAGACTGGACTAAAAATCATACACCTATGGATGAAGACAGTTGCGGGGGAGGTAAGGGCAGAGAGTGGGTTGGGAACCCGGTGAAAGAGAGTTATGGAGGGGGGAGGAGGAGAAACAATTGTAATAATCTGAACAATATTTATTAAATTAAAAAATAAAATTAAATACTCTGTATTGTCACATATCGTTACCAAGAAAGTTTAATGCTGTCTATGACTCCACTGGGGGAAGACAACTAAAAAATCCACATTTGGAACTTTCCTGGATTCTTCCCCGTGCATTTCTTCCCTTGCCTGATTTTAAACCATTTCTTTCACTTTGATAAACTGTACCCACAAATATAATGGCTTTCAGTGAGTTCTTATGGTGAATTATCACACCTAAGGATGGCAGAAGGGGGTATCCTTAACTTGCAATTAGTGTTAGAGTAAGGGTGGTCTTGTGGATCATCACAAATATGAGGATGGCTAATACTGTCTACAGAAGTAAAGATTCAAATAAATATCTGTTGGCTCTGGCTGGTATGGCTCAGTTGGTTGGGTGTCATTGTGCACTGAAAGGTTGCCAGTTCGATTCCCAGTCAGAGTACATGCCTGGATTGCAGGCTTGCTCTCACATTGATGTTTCTCTCTTTCCCCATCTCCTTTCCTTTGTCTCTAAAAATTAATAAAAAATATTTGTCAAAAAATAGTTATCTGTTCAATGGAATTTTTCAAAGATGAGTAAGTATACTAGTATTCACCAGGTGAATGTAATCAGAATAAGGATGGATGGTGTGTGGGAGAGCAGTATGTATGAAACACATGTGTACAGAGAACAATAAGCAACATCACTGGAGATGAGGCAGGAAAGGAGGCAAGATATATTAAGGCCAGGTCACAAGGAAGTTTCCTAGCCAAGGTGACTAAATGATATAAGCAAGGACAAAGATCCCAGAAAGTGCATGACAGTTTGGGACATGCTGAGTCTGAGGTGACTGGGAGATTACTGGTAAGTAGTCATATATATATATATATATATATATATATATATATATATATATATATGCCTGGATTGCAGAGCAAGCCTGCAATCCAGGCATGTACTCTGACTGGGAATCGAACTGGCAACCTTTCAGTGCACAATGACACCCAACCAACTGAGCCATACCAGCCAGAGCCAACAGATATTTATTTGAATCTTTACTTCTGTAGACAGTATTAGCCATCCTCATATTTGTGATGATACACACACACACACACACACACACACAGATATGTCTATAATAATAAAAGTGTAATATGCTAATTAGAGCAGACATCCTTCTGGGAGACCTTCCTGACGAAACCAGGGCTGCAAGGGAAGCCTGGGATCCGGGTGCCAGAGGGAAGTCAGTGCTAGCAGCCATGGGAAGGAAGGTCTACTCTTGCACTAATTTTGTGCATCAGGCTTCTTCTGTGTGTGTGTGCACAATGACCAGATTATTATGATCTCTGAATGCATAATAATCTGGCCACTAAATGTATATCCTATATAATAAAAGGCTAATATGCAAATTGTCCCCTTGACCAGGAGTTCAACCAGCAGGCAGGCCAGCCAACCACCCATGACCAGGCTGGCTGGACCCTACCCATGCACAAATTCATGCACCGGGCCTCTAATATATATCTACACTAATAAAAGAGAAACATGCAAATGAACCATCATTCTGCTTCGCCCACCAGCGAATCACAATTGAAGGAGAAAGATGGCAGCTGCCCAGCTGCTCCAGGCATGAAGTGGCTGGGCAGGGCAGGACATCTGCTATTAGAGAGATGGGGGCGACAGGATCTATAGGAGTGGCATTCTGACCACAGCAAAGATGAAGACTGCATACTCCAGTTTGCAGCAAAGACAAAGATGACAGTTTCCTTCATGAATCTGCAGCAAAGATGGCAGACTTCATTTGGAGTCTGCAGCGAAGACAAAGAAGGCAAACTCTGGCCGGAGTGAAGGCCTGGGTCCCGGGTGCCAGAGGAAAACTGGTGCTGGAAGCCAAGGGAAGGAAGGTCTATTGGACTAAATCTCTTCATGCAATGATGAGCCTCTAATATATATATGTGTGTGTGTGTGTGTGTGTGTGTGTGTGTGTGTGTGTGTGTGACCAGATTATTATGCAATCAGAGATCATAATAATCTGGCCACTCAGTGTATATATTTGCTCACCAGAGGCCTGGTGTGCCACTGGAGAGGGTGTGTCCCTCAGCCCAGCTTGCACCCTCAATCTGGAACCCCTTGAGGGATGTCTGACTGCCTGTGGGATGAGGCCTAAACCAGCAATCTGACATCCCTCTCACAATCTGGGACTGCTGGCTCCCAACCACTCACCTGCCTGCCAGCCTGATCACCCCCTAACTGCTCCCCTGCTGGCCTGGTCACCCCCAACTACCCTCCCCTGCTAGCCTGGTTGCCCCCTACTGCCCTCCCCAGCTTGATGATCATCTTGTGAAAGAGCATGAAGGTCAATTTGCATATTACCTATTTATTATATAGGATATAGATACTACACTGAAAGATTGCTGATTGATACACACACACACACACACACACACACACACAAGGCTGGTGATAAGACAGAGAAGGCATCAGCATATACACAGCAGATATAGTTAGGTAAGAGAAAGCCTGGGAAATGTCCCCTGGATTTGGAAAACAGGAAGAGCACTGGTCACTGGATGAAAGGACTTTAAGTGATATAAACACAAGTCAGATTTCAGACATAAGTGAGAAGAATGGAGATAAACTTTCTGGAGAGCCCTTTGAGTGAAATGGGATTGGCTCTCCTCTCCTTGACTCATCAGCTTGCAAGAAGGAATTCAGATGAGTAACAGACAGCGGTGTTGAAGCAAATTAAGCAAATTTATTAAGAAAGCAAAGCAAGCCAGGACCGGTTTGGCTCAATGGATAGAGCATTGGCTTGGGGACTGAAGGGTCTCGGGTTCGATTCTGGTCAAGGGCATGTACCTTGGTTGCAGGCATATCCCCAGTAGGGGGTGTGCAAGAGGCAGCTGATCGATGACTCTCTCTCATCGATATTTCTAACTCTCTATCTCTCTCCCTTCCTCTCTGTACAAAATCAATAAAATATATTAAATTAAAAAAAAAGAAAGCAAAGCAAGAGAATCCTACCTTATAAAAGAGTAATATGCAAATTAACCATCACTCTGCTCAAGCCACACCCACCAGCCCATCAGAGCAAGTATGCAAATCAACCCCAACCAAGATGGCTGCCGCCACAGAGAACAGTTGAGAGGCTTGGGTTTCCCTGGCAACGGAAGCCAAGCTTTATGCCTGCCCAAGCCCGCCTAGGCCTCCACTCCAGGCTGCAAAGTTACAATTTTAGAAGATACATAAAACCAAACAGAAATGGTGGCAGCCAGAGTGAGCAGGGGGCTTGGCTCCGATCCAGGTTACAAAGTTTCAATTTAGAAGGTAAATAAATTCCAGATACCAGGGCCTCTGCTTCGGTTGCTGGGAGGTGTGGCTGGCCTGCAAACCACCACAGGCCCCTTGCCCAGGCTGCCCCACACCCCAAAGGAACCCCCACCCTGATCCGGGACACCCTTCAGGGCAAACCAGCCGGCCCCCACCCATGCACCAGGCCTCTATCCTATCTAATAAAAGAGTAATATGCAGATTGACCATCACTCCAACACACAAGATGGCAGCCCCCATGTTGTCAAAGATCCTGCCCCCATGTGGACACAAGGTGGCCACCACAGGATGGCCAGCAGTGGAGGGCAGTTGGGAGGCACCAGGTCTGCAGGAGAGGGCAGTTGGAGGTGATCAACCCTGTAGGAGGGCAGTTAGGGGAGGCCAGGCCAACAGAGGAGGGAAGTTGAGGGCAAACAGGCTGGCAGGGGAGCAGTTACACATTAGTCAGGCTGGCATGGGAGTGGTTAGGGGGTGATCAGGCTGGCAGGCAGAATCGTTAGGGGCAATCAGGAAGGCAGGCAGACGAGCAGTTGGGAGCCAGCAGTCCTGGATTATGAGAGGGAAAGAGCAGTTTAACATCCCTGGAAGGGTCCCAGATTGGAGAGGGTGCAGGCTGGGCTGAGGGACACTTCCCCACCCCATGCACGAATTTAGTGCACCGGACCTCTAGTTTATTAATAAGCATGGCAGCCCTGGCCAGTGGTGGTAAGTGGTTAGAGCATTGGCCCACAGACTAAAGGTTCAATCTTCACCCCAGGTCAGGGCATATACGAGAGGCAACAAATCGATGTGACACACAATGATGTTTCTCCCTGCCCCCCCACCTCCCACCTCCTTCCCTTCTACTCTCTCTGAAAATCAATGGGGGAAAAATATCCTCAGGTGAAGATTAAAAAAAGAAAAAAAGAAAAAGAATAATCGTGGCAGCCCTGGTTCGGTTGGTTAAGCATTGTCCTGTGCATAGAAAGATTGCCAGTTTGATTCTGTCAGAGCACATGATCGGGTTGCAGGCTTGATTCCCAGTAGGGGGCATGAGGGGGCAGTCAATCAATATTTCATTCTCACATTGATGTTTCTCTCTCCCTTCACCTGCTAAAAATCAATAAAAATATTTAAAGAGAAAACAGAAGAATATACATGGCATAAAGCACAAGCAGGCAACTCATGTATTTTGAGTGTACCACCCAGAGGAGGTACAAAGGGTTCAATACTCTTCCCCTTACAGGTTTCAAAGCTCCTCTGCCAAATTATCTTGGTTGGCAGACTTAGGTTTCAAAGTCTCCTACATTGTTGTGGTTTATCTTGGAATGTTTGTACATATATCTGGTCATTTTGTTTGGTAAATCCTAAGATGGCTGACTTCTTTGTATAGTGGGTGACATCAACTTTCCTTTTTCTCCCCTCCTCTCCCTCCTCCCTAACAGCTTTCTTTCCTGCCTAATATCTCCCAAGTGATACCATCCAAATGTTTTTGAGGTTTTATCCCAGACTTTATCTGTCTGTGGGTTTAGCTGGAACAAATGACATTAGTTGGATCATGGCTATTTGCCTAGGCCAGGGCGATTTAAGCTAAGTATTCTCTGGTTAGGGAGAAGAGGTATAAACCATTTGATCTCAAGTGTCCTTGGTTGGGGAAGATAAGGTCTTGCTATTTACAAGCTGGCTGCAGGCTGCTCAAACAGTTTGGCCTTGTTTAATTTTCTTGTCTCAGTTTCCCCTTCCACTTGCCCAGCAATTTTCATAACTTCTTACTATCCTGCCACATAAACCATTGCCAAATATAAGTGGATTTGGCACCAACTCTTCCATGCAGGCATGAGAACCCAACATGGCTTTTTTGATTAAACATTAAAACAACCAAGACTATTTATTTTGCCTGGTCTTTTCTAGGGATGTAGGTTCCATTCTAGTAGCACTTGATGAAATAGGTGCTCCCAGCTAGTAGTCCCTTGCTAACTCATGTCAAGCTGGTCCTCCAGTCGAGGCAAGCAGTTCAGGGATTCTTTGGTTGCAAGCTCAGAAATTACCTCTGCTACTTTAAAGAAGATGGAATTCACTAGATGTTCATAGGTTTCATAGCAAGAAAAAGACAAGGGAAAAATAAATGAATTCTTACTGATCATTCCCTTTGTTCTTCTGCTCAAGACACAAATTCTTGATGAGGAGCATATAATTGGCCCAAATTAGTCATGAGCCTACTGCCTGGCTAAGAAAGGGAGTTCCCCCAAATTTAAGGTGACCAGACGTTCCAATTTTTAACAATATGTCCCGCGTCCCTCGGAGTCTTAAAAAAGATTCTTTCCAAAAATCTGGACTTTTTTTAAAACGCTGCGGGATGCGGGACAAATTATTAAAAATCGGGACTGTCCTACCAAAAGCGGGATGTCTGGTCACCTTACCCAAATTACAGTCCCTCTGTACCATATTGCCTGGGGAAGAGATAATTCCAAAAAAAAGAAACTGTGAGCTGTTAAGGGTGGCCAGAAAACTATTATCTAATCACAGTAACCTATAACAAAACTATCTTTATAATAGGTGGTATTTCACAAAGAAGAGTGAGCAGGACATAAATTCTATTCAGTAATCACTACTGGATCCTCAGTTAAAAATAGAAGGGCATTTTTCTGAGATACATCCTTCCAGCTACCCTTCCAGCTACATTTAACAATATCAAATTGTGTGTGGTGATAAAGTTTGGCTGATATGTTCTTTGACTCTTTGCATTTATGCCCAGAGTGTCCTTTAGGGAAATAGTCCTTCTAGACCTGATTATTTCTGGGCATAGTCCAGACAAGTCTCACTGATGCTATCATGCACTGCTCCTGAAATGGCACAGCTGGCTGCTGAATAAAGAATACAGCATTCAGAAGGTGATCAGAGATGAAACAAGTAGGCAGCTAATAATATGCTTCCTGACATGAGAAACATCAGGTTCCTATTGCAGAATTGACCCCAATGGAATTCATGAAAGAGCTTATTGCTATAAGCATGCTAAAATCTTCAGCTAGTTGGAACATCATTGGGTGTGAGGGAGGAAGCTTCTTCTCTGGTTTGATGAGTCAGCTTGAATGGCTCTCTAGGAGCCCAGCAGGAAGGCCAGGTCCACTAGTGTACTGAATTTTGTCATCAGATTCCACTCAACCACAAGTCCTGTTCCCCAAATCTATATAAATAAAAATGTAAATGTTCGTTTGTTCAAAATCTTAAATCTCCGAATGCTTTGAAATTTTGACACAACGTTGCATTCGAATACACGCATGTTTTTATATACCTTATACCTACTACCCTGTTTCCCCCAAAATAAGACTGTCTTATATTAATTTTTGCTCCCAAAGATGCGCTAGGTCTTATTTTCAGGGGATGTCTTATTTTTCCATGAAGAATACAGTACACATTTATTGTTAAATGAAAATAAAGGAAATTTATTACCTGTATATGGTATGGTAGTACGGTAGTTGTCAACACAAACCAGACAAACTGTGAATCCTACAGTATCAAGAAGTTACTCATTTATTCAATGACAATCATGTCATCATCTTCTGGAACATCATCATAACAATCCAATTCCTGAATTTCCTGGTGAATTTCTTGTGACTCCATTTCTTTCAGAATCAGTGGACCAAATCTCTCATGTTTAGCAATAGCACCGTCTTTAAATGAGAAATTCTTGTCAAGGTAGCCTGCTCCCAGTGCATTTGCAGTGCAACTGTCAGTGATTTTCTCCCATGAATTCTTCAACCAAGTCACAGCTTCTTGAAGTTTAGGTTTCACAAAGATTCCACGCTGATTTCTCTCCATTCTATTTTCAATGTAGTCATTAATTTCCATGAGCAAACTGTCTTTGAATGGCTTGTTTATTGCAATATCAAGAGTCTGGAGATAGGCCTTATTTTCCAGGGGATGCCTTATATTTCACTCAGAAAGAAACCTGTAAGTAGGTCTTATTTTCGGAGGATGTCTTATTTTCGGGGAAACACGGTATTATATAGATGTCATACCTGTGACAGGTAAAACCGTTTTTGAAAAACAGCGCCATTGTTGGACGTAAAAGCAACACATGCTATACTAAATATTTTACGATTCCATTTCAATGTTTCTGATTTATGATCCATTTACAATTTCCAAATTTCAATTTTACGATTCCATTTCAATGTTGATAATGATTGAAGATTTGTGCTTAGAAATCACGAACAAAATTCTCAATCAATTGGGAATGCCATCACCGAATCAATCTGCTGCTTTGTTCGATGTAGAATTGTGTCATGAACAAAATTACAACATAGGTGATCTTTTATCATATATGCAATCAAATATTCCTAAGCTAACACTTGAGTAAAAAGGCATTTACCATCAAATTATGCAAACTGTCAATAATGTGGTTGGAGAAATCTTCTTCTTAGATGCGCCAGGAAGAACTGGTAAAACATTCCTAATTGATTCTGGCAGCAATTCGATCCCACAATGACATAGGCTTAGCTCTTGAGTCGTCCGGAATAGCTGTGACATTGCTACCAGGTGGAAGAACTGCTCATTCCGCTTTGAAATTGCCACTGAACATGCAATTCACTGAAACACCCATGTGCAACATGTCCAAATGGCAAAAGTATTGCAAAAATGCAAACTTAATTTAGGATGAATGCACAATGGTACACAAAAAATCGCTGAGGCTCTTGATCGATCATTGCAAGATCTGCGTGGAAACAACAGATCATTTGGGAACATGTTACGAAATAAATGTTTGCCTGAAATACTCTACTTTGTGGCGACACGTAAAGACATTAAAATTAACTACAAATATGCGTGTCCAGCTGCAAAATGATCGATCAGCTGAGATTTTTTCACATCAATTGCTGGAAATTGGGAACAGAAAGGTGCTGGTTGATCTGACCTCAGGATGAATTTCATTGCCTCATAGCTTCTGCAATTTAGTGATGTCAAAAGAAAAATTGGCCGAAACTGGTTTGGCTCAGTGGATAGAGCGTCAGCCAGGTTCGATTCCAGTCAAGGACATGTGCCTGGTTGCAGGCACATCCCTAGTGGGGGGTGTGCAAGAGGCAGCAGATCGATGTTTCTCTCTCATCGATGTTTCTAATTCTCTATCCCTCTCTCTTCCTCTCTGTAAAAAATCAATAAAATATATATTTTTTAAAAAAATAATTGGTTGAAAAAGTATTTCCCAATATTCAAACCAATTATAAGACTCACGATTGGCTGAATGAACGAACTATTCTTGCGGCCAAAAACAAAGACGTCTAAGAACTTCACAATATTATTCAGTCTAACATTCAAAGCGAGGCAGTCACATACAAGTCCGTCGACAATGTTGTGGAAGCAGATGAAGTGGTTAATTATCCAACAGAATTTTTAAAAAAATATATTTTATTGATTTTGTACAGAGAGGAAGGGAGAGAGATAGCAAGTTAGAAACATCAATGAGCCAAAACCGGTTTGGCTCAATGGATAGAGCGTCGGCTTGGGGACTGAATGGTCACGGGTTTGATTCCAGTCAAGGGCATGTACCTTGGTTGTGGGCACATCCCCGGTGGGGTGTGTGCAAGAAGCAGCTGATCGATGACTCTCTCTCACTGATGTTTCTAACTCTCTCTCTCCCCCTTCCTCTCTGTACAAAATCAATAAAATATATATTAAAAAAAAAAAAAAAAAACAAACATCGATGAGAGAGTCATCGATCAGCTGCCTCTTGCACACCCCCTATTGGGGATATCCCGCAACCAAGGTCATGCCCTTGACCGGAATCGAACCCGGGACCCTTCAGTCCCCAAGCCGATGCGCTATCCACTGAGCGAAACCGGTTTCGGCCCAACAGAATTTTTGAATTCACTCAATCTGCCAGGGATGCCACCGCACGTACTGCAATTAAAATCGGCGTGCCAATTATCATGTGAAATATCAACCAGCCAATGCTTTGAAACAGCACGTGGCTTGTAGCACAAAAATTAATGAGCAACTTGTAGAAGCAACAATCTTGACAGGACCTTTCAAAGGTGAAGATGTCCTCATTCCTCGAATTCCTGATTCCAATGGATATGCCATTTCAATTTAAGAGACTGCAGTTCCCCATTCGATTGGTGTTTGCAATATCATCAACAAAGTTCAGGGCCAATCTTTAGAATTGTGCGGTTTAGATGTAGACTCGGAGTGCTTCTCACATGGACAATTATATGTTTCTGTTCTAGAGTCAGCAAACCAATCTCTATACCTGCACAGACAATGGAACAACAGACAATATTGTATACCCACAAGCATTGTGAAATTAAACTTACTAGAAAGTGCACTTTCTCTTTTCTTCCTTTTCCATTTAACCAGACTGAGCCACAGCAACGTGTGGCCGGGTACAGCTAGTATTGAATAAAAATTTAAAACTTGGAAGGTTACTTGGATTCAGCTTCCACTTTTAGAATACCTGCTTTATACTGGGCTTAATTTTATATTTTTTAAAATGCATTTTCATTGATTTCAGAGAGGAAGATAGAGCAATAGAAACATCAATGATGAGAATCATTGATTGGCTGCCTCCTCCACACCCCTACTAGGGATGGCGCCCACAACGCAGGCCTGATCGGTCACTGCTATATCCTCAGGACTAGAACAGGAGGTGCTCAATAGAGATAAATGGAACAGAGATCAATGAAGGGAGAAAAAAGGGAGGGAGGGGAAGGGACGCAGAGATGTCTTTTTACATGTGGAGCAGGCCTAGGCACAGGGAGCAAAAATCTTTGAAGTCTTTAGTTGTTCCTTTTAGCTGACAGAGTACTGAAATTATTTCACAACTTACAGTGATTGGAAAGTTTTGGTTTTTTTTTAATGTGAGCTTGTCCAGTAGAGTGATGGGACCTGCTCCAGGTTTTAACCAAGGGACAAGACCCAACCCACAGGAAGTGTCTACACAGGCAGTGGGGGTAAAAGACAAAGCTATTTTCCTTGCTACGAGTCACAGGTCTTCCCTTGTTCCATCTGCTGGAATCACATGCATATATATGTACGCTCCCCTTTCCTTTGCATAAATGTAGTTATCGTTCAGATTTGCCGTCTTCCTTTTCTATTTAACTACTCTTGAGGTCATTTTTATGTACACATAAGAGGCTTCCTCATTCCACTTATGGCTGAATAGTTTCCACTGTATGTATGGATAATAATTTACTTAACCAATCATCTGTTTATGAACATTTAAATTGTTTCCAGGTTTTTGCTTATAGACAATGCTGTGGTGAATAACCTCCTATTCACCTACATCATTTTGCCTGTGTGCAAGGACATTTCTAAGATGCAATCCTAGAAGCAGAATGACCAGGTCAAAAGGAGTCTTGGAGATATTGCTAAGTTGTGCTTTGCATTGGTCTAGCACAACTTAGCAATACCTTACAAATTAATCAATACAAAGGAACAACTGCATCTGACCTGGTCACTCATCTGACCTGGATCCCTCTGAAATTTTCTCCCCAGGATGCTGGTGTTGCTTAAGTGGAGTAGTAAATTCTTCTGTCCAATAAGGTAAGTCCTAGAAAGGTGGAACCAGATTACAGACATGGAAAATGAGAGACATTTCCTGAACACAGAACAGATACCATCTTCCTTCCATCCCCACAGCTGCCTAAGAGCTCTAATTCACAAATCTGAATGGATCCTGCCTGCTCAAAGCTCTTTATTGGCTCCTTTACATTCATGACATAAAATCCAAAATCTCTGCATAACACAATCAGGCCCATCTCTCTCTCTTCCTCCTCTGTAACCCTCCAATCCTACCTTATGCTTCAGCCATGCTGAACAGATTTTAGGTCCCCACCAAGTCCTGCCCTCCTGCCTCTGTGAGGAACTCCTGACCTTCTATCTGCAGAGCACATTTCTGGCTCTCCTCCGAGCCTCAGTGAAACATCCCCCTGCTCTTCCAGCCCTGAGGCTCTAAGGGCCTTTGTTTCCTTAACCTACATCACAGAGGCCTAGCAAAAGGCTTATCTTCTGGAAGGTAATGTTTCAAATGTTTGTTGAAGTACTGAATGATCACCACTTACATTTTATTTCTGGCAATGTTCCGAACCGAAGAAAATCACATTTGTCTTCTCAGAAGAGGGAAGATATTCAAATACTAAGAACTGCAGTTTCTAGTTAAGACCTTTTAGAAAATGACGTCAGGATAGTAGCAACTAGAAACTCAGCAGAATGCTTAAGTACTAAGACCAGAGTGAAACAGGCCAAGATTTGAACAGTCATGGTTTAGGTAGACTGGGGCACAGGGGAGGGGGGACAGGGACAGGAGGGGGGCTGCTGGGAGAGTTTCAAGTTTGTCTAAGGTTTAAGAATCACAACTTCTTGGCTTTTTAACCATAAAAGCAATCTTGCTGAATAAAACATTCACATCGGTACCTGGGGAAAGCTAGACCTGTACACCTATTAATTAAAAGGCCCTTAAAAAAAAATCACAAGTTCTTTTTTTAAGAATCACATATATTTACATTGTGGATCTGGGATACACTTTTTATAGGAGTTAATCTGTTTACAGCTGGAGTGTCTTTGGAAAGTCCACTCTAAAATGAAGTCACCTATTGTTGTCACTGTCCCTCTCCCCAACCTCTGTTCTGAAACCAAGCACCTTCCCATTACACCCAAAGGAGGCTGCTCTCTTTAGTTTTCCATGTGACTCGCGAGCTGGTCCAAGCTGTGGGGATCACTCTTCAGCTCAGGGGTAGACAGATGCTCCAGCTCATAGTGCCCACTGTTAAAGGCCTTCTGTGTGGGTTTCTCTTTCATGCCCTCCTTCTGGCTCCTCTTATGCTCAATAATCTGCTGGAGCTGGTGCCCGGCATACTCTGGCTTGGTGGTCAGTGGGCACCCAGCTGGCACAGCCACACCAAGAATATCTGATACCATGTATGGGCGTAGCCAGCCCACTAGAGGAGTGCTTCCAGGGCTATAGTGGGTCTGCTTGTGGTAGAAGAGAAGTCCATCCACCTATAAGAAAAGAGACCAGGGATCAAAATGACTTCTGAGGCCACATGTTTTGAGGAGAGCCTATACTCATGGGGCAGCTCTAATGGTTCAAATCCTTTTTCTGAGTCACTGCCAGAGGAAAGAGTTCTCGTTTCTCACACATGCAATTTCTCTAAATGAAGAAACAGCGTAGAAAACGAAATTTTAGAAAATAAAAAAATATATGCCCTGACTGGTTTGGCTCAGTGGATAGATCGTTGGCCTGCGGACTCAAGGGTTCCAGGTTCAATTCCGGTCAAGGGCATGTACCTTGGTTGCCAGTACTTCCCCAGTAGGGAGTGTGCAGGAGGCAGCTGATTGATGTTTTTATCCCTCTCCCTTCCTCTCTGTAAAAATCAATAAAAATATTATTTTGAAAAAAGAAAGAAAAGAAAACCCTTTCATCTACCATGAGGGTATTTTCGAGATGGGGCTGGCTCAAAGTTCTGGGGGCTTCTGTAATAATACAGTTAGTATGAAGTAGAAATTCAACTTAAACCCAAGTCCTCTTCCCAAATCCCATGCATTCCTACCACTCAGAGATCTCATAGTGGGTTATGTGTTGTGCAAACGAACAAAGCAGGGGAACTGGATAGGCCCATATGAGATGCTGGACTGCTGAGCACAGAGGAAACCTGTGTGGTCAGTGGTTGAGCATTTACCTATAAACCAGGAAGTCATGGTTCAATTCTTAGTCAGAGTACATGCCTTGAAGTACTGATCCCCAGTTGGGAATGTGCAGGAGGCAGCCAATCAATGATTCTCTCTCACCATTGATATTTCTATCTCATCCTTTCTCCTTATTCTAAAATCAATAAAAATAGATTAAAAACAAAAAGAAGCCATACTCTCCAAGCCATTGTTGGCTGCCTAACTCTTGCAAGCTATGTTCTAGGAAACTCAGTTTTTCTTAATGGAAAGAATTCCTACAGCCCTAGCCGGTTTGGCTCAGTAGATAGAACGTCGGCCTGTGGACTGAAGGGTTCCAGGTTCGATTCAGGTCAAGGGCATGTACCTTGGTTGCGGGGGTGTGCAGGAGGCAGCTGATCGATGTTTCTCATCGATGTTTCTAATTTTCTATCTCTCTCCCCCTTCCTCTCTGTAAAAATCAATAATATATATATAAAAAGATTTCCTACAGTCCCAAATTTTATTTTCTGGGAATCAGCAACTCATCTCTAAAAAGCATTTACTGGATAAACCAAAGGACTTGTATGCATGCATATAAGCCTAACCAATGAACACAGACACCAGGATGGTGAGAGCAAGAGTGGGGGCTGGGAAATTGGGGGTGCAATGAGGGGAATAAGGAGACATATGTAATACCTTAATCAATAAAGAAAAAAAAAGCATTTTCTGTAACTTTATTATAGTATAAGGGCTATAAGTAAAAATAAATATGGCAGTCACCCTGGTTAGTGTGACACAGTAGTTGGAGCATCAGTCTGAACACTGAAGGGTCTCAGGTTTGATTGACATACCTTGGTTGTGAGTTCACTTCTCAGGGCGAGTGTGGTAGGCAAACAGTCCATGTGTTAGTGTCACATCAATGTTTCTCTCTCTCTCCCCCTCCCTCCCTTTCTCTCTCTCTCTCTCTCTCTCTCTCTCTCTCTCTCTCTCTTTCTTTTTTAAAATATATTTTATTGATTTTTTACAGAGAGGAAGGGAGAGAGATAGAGAGCTAGAAACGTCAATGAGAGAGAAACATCAACCAGCTGCCTCTTGCACACCCCCTATCGGGGATGTGCCCGCAACCAAGGAATCGAACTCGGGACCTTTCAGTCCGCAGACCGATGCTCTACCACTGAGCCAAACCGATTTCGGCCCATTCTCTTTCTCTTAAAAGTAATGAAAAAAAAAAAATCCTCATGTGAGGATTAACAAAAATAGATGAATAAAAATAAAGATGGTGTTCTTACCACCTTCTTAATTGACTCCCAGAAATGAAGGCAACCGCCCGAAGCTGTGATCCTTTCTGCAAAACATATCCAGTTCAAGTAAAGACTTATAGGTGACTAGGCAGAATTTTAAAGGGTTTGTTGGAAAAAGGAAAGTTTGCTTATTGAGATTGGAGAGGATAACTTCAGGTTCTAAGGATGACAGAAGACTGCTCCAAGACTAAAGAGCTACTGCTGACAATGAGAGACTTTCAACACTAAGACTGGGAAAGTCCAGGACACAAACTGGGATGAGTTGATCACCTGCCCCACATCACTGCTGAGCAAGCACTGACATACCCAGGATCATTTGCTCTTCCTAGGAAGGAAGATTTAGAAGTTTACATCCCTGTGGTCTATCAGTCAAAGAAGCCCCTTGACTTTACAACCAGCCATGGCAGTTACACAAAGGACCTGGTTCTCAAGCTTACAACAGAAGGGGCAAACAAGGAACGATCTAGGAATGAAAGCCTCACCATGATCTGGGCCTCAGTTTATCTGTAAAATGAGAGCTTTAGATGAGGTGTCCTTTGAGGGCCCTTCTAGCTCTGGCATTCTGATTTTTGTAGAAGGGTAGAGCTGAGGCTCTGAAGGGCAGTGAGTACGTCCCTTTCTAGAAATCAGCTTTCAGCCCTTTTCTCTTTCTTACAAATGATTTTAGAGAGAAAGGGAGAAGGGGATAGAGAGAATCATCGAAAGGTTGTCTCTGGCATGCACCCCGACAAGGAATCGAATCTACAATTTTTTGGTGCCCAGTATGACATTCCGACCAATCTTCTGAGCCATACCAGCCAGGGCTCAGCCCTTTTCTGATACTTTAACATAGCAAAGTCAAAATATATGTGTAACCAAGTTTTCTTGTGTCCTGAAATCACATTAGAACAATAAAGACAATGACTTTTTTTACCTCAAAAGGGAAATCCATAGACAGCACCTTACACAGGCTCTCAGGGGTACAAGGAAAATTCTTTAGCCCCACAAATTTAAACTAAAATATAAATTGAAACAAAGAATTAGTACATATTACAAATAATACTATTCCAGCAACTGGAAAGCTATATCAAAGAAGCTTTTGGTCTCTTCCTTCCCAGCTATCTCCCCTCCAAATAGATGCTGAATTAATAGGTCAATGGTTCTCAACCTTGCTTTATAAGGAGAATCATTTGGGGAACTCTTAAAGAAGCCCAACCACTATTTATTGAGAGCCTACCATAAGTACTATGCTAGGAGGACATACATATTTTTCTAACTTAGTTCTTAGAACCACTGTAAAATAGATATTATTCACCTTATTATACAGATGAAGAAACTAAGAACAAGTGATGTTTTTAGCTTAGCCTAATAATTATTAAAGCCAAAACTGGAATTCAGATCTGGATGACTGTTAAGCCTATAATCTTCCTGTTATGCTGTTCTCTCTCAATATTAAAGAATTTCATTCATAATGGTTATATGTAAATAACAGATCATTCCAAACCAATCCATATAAAGAGCTCTACAACCCAAATCCCAGGCCTCACAGGATTGAGCTTGGTGTTCTCTCCCAGTCCTTCTTCTTCTGGTAACTTTGAATGCATCCAGTAGAATCGGAAATCAGTCTGCCACAAAGAAAAAATAAAGATAAAATACAGCTCATTTCAAACTCTACTAGAAGCAATTGCCATATTCTAAATAGCCACCTGATTTATGAAGACCTAAGTCTTTCTATCATTACCCTCATTTCCTTAAAACACTGCCATCAGATCAGGAAGGTATTTTAAAATCTTTGAAGATTTTTTCTTTCGATTTGCCAACGTGTCAAAAATAACCTTTATTACTTTTATAACAGCCTCTTATGTTCTCACACTTTCTTGCTAGAAGCCTCTGTAGCAGGTGCTTTCAGGGCTGGAGCTTTCAGACCCTTGTGCTTTTCAAGGTGCTGCCTTCTGGCCTATAGCTTTCTAGGCAGACACCCTCTGGACTGGAGCCATCTTACCCGCAGCGGCCACCTTTTTTTTTTTTTTTTTTTTTTTTTTTTTTTTTAAAGAATAGTTTATTGATTTTGAGAGAGAGAGAGAGAGAGAGAGAGAGAGAGAGAGAGAGAGAGAGAGAGAGCGCGCGAGAAAGAGAGAAAGGGTAAGAAACATTGATGTGAGAGCACAACATCAACTGGTTGCCTCCTGCATTCCGCCTTCTCCCCCCACAAGGGAGGAGTCCAAAACCCGGGTTATGTGCCCTGACTGGGAATAGAACTGGTGACCTTTCTGGGCATGTCACGACATCCAACCACCTGAGCCACACTGGCCAGGGCCAGTGGCCACCGTTTTTACTGGAACCTTTGCAGAAGCAGTTGTAGCTCCACCTTTAACTGCAGGCAGCTTTCAGGAGATCTCCCTCCCACCCTCCAAATCCTCTCTAGAGGGTAGTTTCTCCATTGATTTTTAGAGAGGGTAAGGAAGATGGGGGAGGGAGAAGGAGAAAAGCATACATGAAAAAGACACATCCATTGATTGCCTCCCACATGTGCTCAATTAGAGCTAGGGATCGAACCTACAATCCAGGTACATGCCTTTGACCAAGAATCAACCTGTGACCCTTCGATGCATGATCCACACTAGCCAGGGCAGAACTGCCTTTTAAAGATTCCTGACTTCAAGCTTGCTTATTCAGTTCCTCATTTTCTTTACTGTCATGACCATGTAATGATCAAAACCTGTCATCTTGGCTTGCTTTTCTCTGGCTTCAATCTTATTGTCCCATCTTGTGGCTGCCAGGCTTGTTAAGCAAACTTCTGGCGGGCACTATATGAGAACTTGGGATGAAGACTGTAAGCCGCATGCATTTGAAAGTCATGGCTTGTCTCCTTACTTGCGTGAAAGTTCCATTAACCAAAGCCCTGTTCTGATGGATATCTATAATCTCGAGCAGCTTCGTGTCAAGAGGCCCAAAGGAAAGGTAGGCCACCCAGACAACCTCCATGAAGCAGTTGAATACCATGTTGACTGGGTTGTGTGAGAAGAAAAAAGGCATGAAGATTTTTTTTAAAAAAAATCCAGTAATATTAATGGCAATAGGCCAAATATTATGAAAGACCTACTATGTGTCCAGCTCTAAGATAAGATCCGTACAAACATAATCTTATTAATCCAAAACCACCCTGAGAGTTGTATTATCATTATCTCTATTCTATAGGTGAAAGGGCAGAGGCTCAAAGACATTATATCACTTGCCTAGTTTCCCACAAAAACTACTAAGACACTACAACTCCAAGTCACATTAGGTCGACCTTTGCTTTATTTTAATCATGAGGAGTAGAAACTACTGTATAGCTTACTTGATACTCTGAATCAGTGATATAAACTTCACTGTACTTACTTATGTCATTTTTTCTTTTAATATATCTTATTGATTTTTTACAGAGAGGAAGAGAGAGGGATAGAAAGCTAGAAACATCGATGAGAGAGAGACATCAATCAGCTGCCTCTTGCACACTCCCTACTGGGGATATGCCCACAACCAAGGTACATGCCCTTGACCGGAATTGAACCCGGGACCCTTCAGTCCCCAAGCCGACGCTCTATCCATTGAGCCAACCCGGTCTCGGCTATTTATGTCATTTTCTTTCTTTACATTATTTAGCCTTCAGAAACAAAAAAACCCCAACATAGTCTTTTCTTTATACTATAAAAACATAGGTGGTTTTGCCTAACTGGTGGGGCTCAATGGTTAAGCATTGACCTATGAACCAAGAATACAAGGTTCGATTTCCCATCAAGGCACATGCCAGGGTTGCGGGGTTGGGTCCTCAGTAGGGGGTATGCAGTTGGTAGACAATCAGTGATTCTCTCTCATCATTGATGTTTCCTTTTTTTGTTTCCTGGAAAGATTTTTAAAAAATATATTTTTATTGATTTCAGAGAGAAAGTGAGAGGGAGAGATAGAAACATCAATGATTAGACTCATTGATTGGCTGCCTCCTGCATGCCCCTTCTGGGGATCAAGCACACAACCTGGGCATATGTCCTTGATGGAAATCAAATCTAGGACCCTTCAGTCTGCAGGCCAACACTCTATTCCACATGTGTCAAACACAAGGCCCGCGGGCCAAATCCAGCCCGCCAGGCCTTGCAATGTGGCCCGCACCGCGCTGTCATCACTGCACTCCGCTGTCAGTTTATGACATTGTCAGTTTATGACTGTTCCGTAAACCATTCGGCCCGCGATTTAGGCTGGATTTTAGATTTTGGCCCCTTCTCTGATTGAGTTCGACACCCCTACACTGAGCAAAACCAGTTAGAGCTCATCATTGATATTTTTATTTCTCTCCCTCTCCTTTCTTCTCTGAAATGAATGCAAATATTTGGAGGGTAAAAGATAAGTTTAAAACAAAAAATAGCTGGTTTTAGTTACTGAATTCATATATTGCAAAAGCATGTTAGAAAACATCCTTCAACAGAATTACAGGAAAATGTGTTTGGACTGAATTTTTTTAAAAATATATTTTATTTATTTTTAAAAATATATATATTTTATTGATTTTTTACAGAGAGGAAGGGAGAGGGATAGAGAGTTAGAAACATCAATGAGAGAGAAACATAGATCAGCTGCCTCCGCATACCACCTACTGGGGATGTGCCCACAACCAAAGTAAATACCCTTGACTGGAATGGAACCTGGGACCCTTCAGTCTGCAGACTGATGCTCTATCTAATGAGCCAAACCTGTTAGGGCTGGACTGAATTTAAGACTACTGAGTTTTAGGTTTGGTTCTGCATCGGGGCAAGTTACAGAACATCTGTGGCTCTCAAATCCTTATCAAAAGGATTACAAATAGGAGTACTTACCTTTTATTTTTTTTTAAATATATTTTATTGATTTTTTACAGAGAGGAAGAGAGAGGAACAGAGAGTTAGAAACATCGATGAAAGAGAATCATCGATCAGCTGCCTCTTGCACACACCCTACTGGGGATGTGCTCGCAACCAAGGTACATGCTCTTGACTGGAATCGAACCTGGGACCCTTTAGTCTACAGGCTGACGCTCTATCCGCTGAGCCAAACCGGTTTCGGCAGGAGTACTTACCTTTTAGAGATGTAAGGAATTTAAGGATATAATGCTCAAAATTGCTTAGTAATGCCTGTCCTGGAGAATATTCTTAGAATGAGGAGCATGTTAGAATTTCAAAGTACTACCACTGAGCAGATGAGGAAACCCAGCTTTTAGGAATGACATGAAAGGAAATAGCCTACCCAGCTGGTGTCACTCAGTGGCTGAGCATCAATCGATGCACCAGGAGGCCCCAGTTCAATTCCTGGTAGGGCACATTCCCAGGTTTTTGGCTCGATCCTCAGCAGGAGGTATGCAAGAGGCAGCCAATCAGTGTTGATGCTTCTCTTTCTCTTTCTCTCAAAAACAAAAAAGAAAGACTATGGTGATAACCCATGATTCTCACACTTGGCCTGCATGAAGAGCACCTGCAGGCTGATAAAATATAATCCACCTCAACAGTTTCTCATTCAGTAGGTCTGAGAACTTTATCTTTTTCAATTATAGTTGAAATCCCCTATTATTTTATATTGGTTCTGGCATACAGCATAGGTTTAGACATTTGTATAATTTATGAAATGATCCCCTCAATGTTTTAGTACCTGACACCACACATAATTACAAAATTATTGACTATATTCCCTATACTGGACTTTACATCCTCATGACTATTTTGTAACTGCCAATTTGTATTCTTAAACCTTTTTCATTCTTAAACTAGCCCCCCAAACCTCCTCACATCTAGCAACCATCAGTTTGTTCTTTATATCTATTTCTGTACTCCTTGATCATTTATTTTGATCTTTAGATTCCACATGTAAATGAAATCATAGATTATTTGCATTTCCCAATCTGACTTATTCCATTTAGTACATTACTTTCTTTTTATAAAAAAATATATTTTATTGATTTTTTAGAGAGGAAGGGAGAGGGCTAGAAAGTTAGAAACATTGATGAGAGAGAAACATCAATCAGCTGCCTCCTGCACACTCCCTACTGGGTATGTGCCCACAACCAACGTACATGCCCTTGACCGGATTCGAACCTGGGACCCTTGAGTCCGCAGGCTGATGCTCTATCCACTGAGCCAAACCGGTTAGAGCTAGCACATTTTCTTTGTAGGTCCATCCATGTTGTCACAAATAGTGAGAGTGCATTCTTTTTCATGGATGACAAATATTCCCTTGCACATGCTTCACCTTATTTAGTTTTAATTTTCTAAGGAATTTCCATACTGTTTTCCAAAGTGGCTGCATCAATTTGCAATACAACCAAGAGTGCACAAGGATTCCATTTCCTCCACATCATCCCCAACTCTTGGTGTTTGCTGATTTCTTGATGATAGTCATTCTAACAAGCATAATATCTCATTGTGGTTTTAATTTGCATTTCTCTGATGATTAGTGACATAGAGCATCTTTTTATCTTTCTATTGGTCATCTGTATGACTTCTTTGAATAAATGTCTATTAGGTCCTTTGCCCATATTTTAATTGGGAAGTTTGATTTTTGGTGTTGTGAATTCTTTATAAATTTTACATATTAACTACTTATCAGATATATTATTGGCAAATATAGTCTCCCATTCAGTAGGCTGTCTTTTTCTTTTGTTGACTATTTCCTTTACTATGCAAAAACTTTTTAGTTTGCCCAGACAGTGTTGCTCAGTGGTTGAGCAAGAGGTTATGGTTCAATTCCTGGTCAGGGCACATGCCCAGGTTGCAGGCTCGATATCCAGTTGGGGGTGTACAGGAGGCAGATGATCGATAACGTTCCTCTCATTGATAATTTATCACTCTCTTTTCCCCTCCCTCTAAAAATCAATTAAAAACAAAACATTAAAAAAAACTTTTATGATTCTGAGTCTTACATTTAAGTCTTTAAACCATATACGAGAATAAACTCAAAATGGATTAAGAAGGTGGTCTAGTTTCACTTTTTGCACAATTCTGTCCAGTTTTCCCAACACTATTTATTGCATACACTGTTTTTATCCCATTTGATATCCTTGCCTCCTTTATTAATTGACCATAGAGTTTAGGTTTACTTTGGGGCTTTCTCTTCAGTTCCATTGAACTATGAATCTGCTTTTAAGCCAGTGCCATGTCATTTTGATTACTACAACCTTGAAATATAGTTTAATATCAGGTAGCATGATATGTCCAACTTTGTTATTTCTTTCTCAAATGGCTTTGGCTTTTAGTGCCTTTTTGGGTTCCATACAAATTTAGAATTATTTCTTCTACTTTTGTAAAAAATGTCATTGTTATTTTGATAAGGACTGCAAAGAATCTCGATTGCTTTGCACAGTATAGACATTTTAATGATGTTAATTCTTCCTGTCCATGAGCACAATATATGCTTCATTTGTACCTTCTTCAATTTCTTCTATTGATTTTTGGTGGAACTGTTATGGTTCTATGTGTATAGTGGTTCTATGTGTCTATTAAAAATGACAGTTTTACTTCACTTAAAAAAATCTTTACTGTTCAGATTATGGATATTCCCCCCCCCCCGCCCTCCCCCCCCCCCGCCATAGCTACCCTCCACCTGGTCCGCCCCAACTTAGGCCCTCACTCTCCCCCTCACCCCCCGCCCTGCCCTCATCTATAGGTGTAAGATCTTTGTCCAATCTCTTCCCGCATCCCCCACACCTCCTTCCACCTGAGAATTGTCAGTCCACTCATTCCCTTTCCATGGCCCTGATTCCATTACATTCACCAGTTTATTCTGTTCATCCGATTTTTTTATTGCTTTAATTTTTAGATTCACTGTTGATAGATATGTATTTGTTGTCACTTTGATGTTCATAATTTTTTTATCTTTACCTTTTTCTTCTTCTTCCTTTTCTTAAAGAATACCTTTCAGCATTTCATATAATACTGGTTTGGTGGTGATGAACTCCTTTAGCTTTTTCTTGTTTGTGAAGCTCTTTATCTGACTTTCAATTCTAAACGATAGTTTTGCTGGGTAATCTTGGTTGTCGGTTCTTGCTATTCCTCACTTTGAATATTTCTTGCCCCTCCCTTCTGGACTGCATAGTTTCTGTTGAGAAATCAGCTAACATTCGTATGGGTACTCCCTAACTAACTGTTTTCTCTTGCTGCTTTTAAGATTCTCTTTGTCTTTTGCCCTTGGCATTTTATTTATTTTTATTTAAAAAAAATATATATTTTATTAATTTTTTACTGAGAGGAAGAGAGAGGGATAGAGTTAGAAACATCGATGAGAGAGAATCATTGATCAGCTGCCTCTTGCACACCTCTTACTGGAGATGTGCCCGCTACCAAGGTACATGCCCTTGACCGGAATCGAACCCAGGACCTTTCAGTCCGCAGGCAGATGCTCTATCCACTGAGCCAAACCGGTCTCAGCTGCCCTTGGCATTTTAATTACGATGTGTCTTGGTGTGATTCTCTTTGGATTCCTCTTGTTTGGGATTCTCTGCGCTTCCTGGACTTGAAAGTCTATTTCTTTCACCAGGTGGGGAAAGTTTTCTGTCATTATTTAAAAATTTTAAAAATACATTTATCATTTTGCAGCATCAGTTTTCCACTGATAAAAACGACAAAGGCATAATATAACACCAGGTAATGAATCATACTGAAATAGAATACATTACAATCAACAAATTCTATCAATGGAAAATAGAACGTTTATAACACATTCATTGCCTAGAAATAGGAGCAACAAATGTTACGAAAAAATAATAAAAATATAGATATGTTATGAGTTGAGTCTTCCTGGTGTCCAATTATGCCACTAGGAGGGGGTCAATTCTCCAAGTCCAACAAATGCAACAGGAAAAACACAAGGCAGCCACGAGTCACAGATTTGCAAATATGAAAAGCTCTCCTGCCAAAACTGGTTTGGCTCAGTGGATAGAGCGTTGGGCTGTGGACTGAAGGGTCCTGGGTTCGATTCCAGTCAAGGGCATGTACATTTGTTGCGGGCACATCCCCAGTAGGGGGTGTGCAGGAGGCGGCTGGTTGGTGTTTTTCTCTAATCGACGTTTCTAGCTTTCTATCCCTCTCTGTGAAAAATCAATAAAAGCTCTCCCAGTCCTACCGGTGCCAGAGGATGCCGCCAGAAGGAGTATAGAATCTGGGCTGGGTCCTTTGGAAAGTTCTTGGCAGCAGCTCTCCAGTGGATCATGCACCACCAGCAGCTATTGTGCTCCCAGCCCTGATAACTAGCAGCAAGGTCACATGCGCTGCGGCCACAAAGGGAGCAGAGCAAATGCCACCTCTGCAAGGTGGATGCTTAGAGGTAGGCTGACACTGCACAAGAGCAACTGGCATCCAAGATGCAATGACCAGTGCTTCTTGCACTTGCGTGGGCACACACCCTGGTCGCCTCTGGTCACGAGGCATCTGCAGGACTTGGAGGGGACTGACTCCCTTAAAGATCCAGTAACTTGCAGGGGTTCTCCTCCCTCTCAGCCCAAGGCTGGCAGGAGGAAAAGGGCCTCTGAGCGAGGGGCTTGTGGTGGTTTGTAGGCCAGCCATGCCCCCCAGCAACCCAAGGGGAGGCCCTGGTATCTGGGATATATTTACCTTCTACAATTGAAACTTTGTAGCTTGGAGTGGAGCCAAGCCTCTTGCTTGCTCAGTGACGGCAATAGCGGTTTCTGTTCCGATTTGTTTACCTTATATAATTGAAACTTTGTAGCCTTGTGTGGAAGCTTAGGCAGGCAAGGGCAAGTGGAAAGCTTGGCTTCCTCTGTTGCCGGGGTAACGCCTCCCTCCTGCTCTCTGTGGCTGTAGCCATCTTGGTTGCGTTTATTTGCATACTTGCTCTGATTGGCTTATGGGTGTGGCTTGTAGAGCCGAGTGATGGTTAATTTGCATATTATTCTTTTATTAGGTAGAATTGGGGCACTTAATCATTTACATTTAAAATAATTGTTGATAGTACATACTTATTCCCATTTTTTATTCACAATTGTTCCTTTTTCCCTGTCCTGACTTTCTGCAAGTCTACAAGATGATGTCTTACATTTCACCTTCTCTATCTTGATCAAAGGCATTCCCTTCACCTACAATCTTCCCTGGCAACAATCCTCCCAAGACTCTGGAGAGGGCAGGGGGCAGCTGCAACCCATACAAAGTCCCAGCCTACTCTACTGCTCTGTTTCTTTCTTTCCTCCCCTCAAGAATTTACTATACTGTGCTTGCTTCAGCAGCACATATACTAAAATTGGAACAATACAGTGATTAGCATGGCCCCTGTGCAAGGATGACCTGCAAATACATGAAGCATTCCATATTTAAAAAGAAAAGCTAATTTAAACAAACTCAAAGATGTAAGAAATGGAGAAAACAGAACACATGAGGAGATTATTGTTCCTTACCTGGCAGTCATAAAAAGGGTGGCCCCGCCAGCACATCACATCCAGAATGTAGTAGGTCTGCTTTGCCTCACTGTAAATGCAGTCCAGAATGGTATAGTCTGGGACACAATGCAGAAAGTCAGTACAGGGTCCCCTTCCAATCAGGGTTCCCTCCACCACAATATAGGAAGCCCATCTTAGGGCTTGGAAACAGAATTCAATAACCTTTGGTACTTGCAGCAAGCACCAGCACTAAGGTATGAGAATTTGGTAGGGAAGGCATTCTTCACAATCCACCTGAAGAATGGTGACCTGAGGTAGGACAACATAGGAGGGATCAAGGCAACCCCTAAGCCAAGTGGAAATTCTGAGCTTTTATATAAATTAGAACATTTACTTACAGAAGCTCAAGTTTGAAAGCATTTTAGTTTGTAATTACTTTTTTATATATATATATATATTTTATTGACTTTTTACAGAGAGGAAGAGAGAGGGATAGAGAGCTAGAAACATCGATGAGAGAGAGACATCGATCAGCTGCTTCTTGCACACCCCCCATTGGGGATGTGCCCACAACCAAGGTACATGCCCCTGACCGGAACAGAACCCAGGACCTTTCAGTCCGCAGACTGACGCTCTATCCACTCAGCCAAACCGGTTTCGGCAGTTTGTAATTACTTTTGAGTTACTATCATGGGAATAGTGTTCTGTGGGGAACATTACCTGCACGTAGTCCCTGCCTTTAAGAAAGTTACAATCTGTCCTCACCAACATGGCTCAGTGGTGAGAGCACGGGCCTATGACCAAAGAGTTGCAGAGGTTTCTTTAAAAAAATATATATTTTATTGATATTTTATAAGAGTAAGGGAGAAGGATAGAAAGTTAGAAACATCGATGAGAGAGAAACATCGATCAGCTGTCTCCTCCTACACACTTCCCACTAGGTATGTGCTCGCAACTAAGGTACATGCCCTTGACCAGAATCGAACCTGGGACTCTTGAGTCCACTGAGCCAAACTGGTTAGGGCAAGAGTTGCAGGTTTGATCCCGGTCTGGGTGCGGGAGGCAACTGATCAATGTGCCTCTCTGACATGGATGTTTTACTCTCTCCCCAACCTTCTATTCTCTCTTTAAAAAAAAAAGAGGAGAAAATATCCTTGGGTGAGGATTAACAACAAAAATCACAATCTAACTCTAGTTGATTTTGGCTCGGTGGATAGAATGTTGGCCTGCGGACCAAAGGGTCCCAGGTTCGATTCTGGTCAAGGGCATGTATCTTGGTTGCGAGCACATACCCAGTAGGGGGTGTGCAGGAGGCAGCTGACCGATGTTTCTGTTTAATTGATGTTTCTAACTCTGTATCTTCTCCCTTCTTCTCCGTGAAAAGTCAATAAAAAAATCACAATCCAATTAAGGAGATAAGATGATCACAGAGGAAAGAACCAAGAGCTAAACTATAGCACAAACAAAGAACAATAGGAATTCCAGAAGAAGAAAAAAAGGGATTGGAGCAGTAGGAAGTGCTTTATAGAAGACATGTGATATGAACACACTCTTCTGGGTTAAGAGAATTAAAACAACAGGGCAGAGGGTTGGGAGGGCATTCCAGGCCAGAATACTGAATTGGCATGAGAAAAGGCACAGAGGTAAAATAAACAGTACACTGAGGTAAAATAAACTGAGTACACTGAGGGGAGCAAGAAGGCAAACCAATGGAACAGAGCTAAGGGTAGATATGGAGAGTAGGGGAAAGATAAAAAGTAGGGTAGATCAAAGCCCATGAATGAGGAGCTCTAAAAGACAGTGGAGAAGTTGGGCTCAGTACTGAGGACATGAGGAACCAGCAAGGGAACCCTAGCAGGCAGGGAGAGAGCAGAGTTTAGGCCGAGCAGAGTTTAGGCCAGCTCCGCCACTTTATCACTGAATGACCATGAGCAAGTTATTTCACCTCCATGATCTTAGTCTTCTCAGCTAGGCTCAGGTGGGAGAGAGAAGCTAAGGTTAGTATAATGATAAATGAAAAATGGGAATTCGGCAGGGAAGCCTCAGCAACATCTTACTGTACATTACACTCAGCATTCTAAAGGACTTTCCCCAATAAAATGTAGCTGTCACCTTGTAATGGCAGTTCATGGGCAAGGCATGTTAATTTTGATTGAGGGATTTTTTTTTTTTTTTTAATCAAGCAGGCTCATTGGGCTGCATCTACTCTGCTGCTAAAGGGCTGACATTGAAGGAAATGGCCTGAATTCAGTGGGCAGGATGGTGTCTATACAGCTTCAAAGGCATGCTTTCAAAGTGGATCTTTAAAAGAAATGACCAAGAAACTTACACTATCTTTGACTGATTAAAAAACTTAATAAACACCGAAACCGATTTGGCTCAGTGGATGGAGCGTCGGCCTGCGGACTGATTCCGGTCAAGGGCATGTACCTGGGTTGCAGGCACATCCCCAGTAGGGGGTGTGCAGGAGGCAGCTGATTGATGATTCTCTCTCATCGATGTTTCTAGCTCTCTATCCCTCTCTCTTCCTCTCTGTGAAAAGTCAATAAAATATATTAAAAAATAATAATAAATAAAAAAATAAAAAACTTGCCAAGACCGGTTTGGCTCAATGGATAGAGCGTTGGCTTAGGGACTGAAAGGTCCCGGGTTCGATTCTGGTCAAGGGCATGTACCTTGGTTGCGGGCATATTCCCAGTAGGGGGTGTGCAAGAGGCAGCTGATCGATGACTCTCTCTCATCGATGTTTCTAGCTCTCTATCTCTCTCCCTTCCTCTCTGTACAAAATCAATAAAATGTATTAAAAAAATATATAAAAATAAATAAATAAAAAAAATAAAAAACTTAATAATCATAAACTAAAAAAAAAAAAAAAAAAAGACAATTTCATGTAGGTACCTTTTGCTGTTGTTGAGTTTCGCTTGTTGCCTCCTGGTAGAAGTGAAGAAAACTTGTTGACACAGTAACCACTCTTGGTGTAGGCACTGGTAGAACCCTATTTGGAAAGAAAGGTACCATTAGACATCAGTTCTCCTCACACTCTTGCTCCCACATTCTGCAGAGACCAAAGATAGCTCTCAAAAAATCTTCCTACAGGCAAGTGTTTCAATCCCCATGCTATCTAGGCACAGCTGCTGTGGTGAACAAGGAACATGAAGTGCAAAGAATCCCTCTTACTACAGACAAGGCTTGGTGATTTAAGAGGAGGCAGCTACTTACCCTGGAGGCCACGATAAGCGCTCTTTTTCCAACAGGGCACACAACCACAATCCATTCCTGCCCCAAATCTGAAGGGACGTCAATTAACCACTCAGAAAGCATCAACTGGGAACACAAAATATGGTGTTAAAAATCAACAGAGGTGTGCTGCTCCATTATTTACAATGACAAGAAATCTACGTACTATCTTATCTAATAAAAGAGTAATATGCAAACTGACCATACCTCTGCTATATTCACCAGCCACACCCACCAACCAATCAGATTGAATATGCAAATTAACCCCAACCAAGATGGCTACAGCCACAGAGAGCAGGAGGGAGGCTTGGGTTTTTCTGGCAATGGAAGAAGCCAGGCTTTCTGCCTGCCCTTGCCAATATAGGCCTCCACTCAAGGGTACAAAGTTTCAATTAAAGAAGGTAAATAAATCCAAACAGAAATGGCAGCAGCCACTGTGCAAGCAGGAACGAGCCTTGACTCCACTCCAGGCTACAAAGTTTCAATTGTAGAAGGTAAATACATCCCAGATACCAGGGTGTCCACTTGGGTTGCCAGGGGGTGTGGCCGGCCTGCAAACTACCACAGTCCCCTCACCCAGGCCGCCCCTCACCTCAAAGGAACCCCCACCCTGATCTGGGACACCCTTCAGGGCAAACCAGCTGGTCCCCACCCATGCACCAGGCCTCTAACCTATCTAATATAAGAGTAATATGCAGATTGACCATCACTCCAACACACAAGATGGCTGCCCCATGTGGTCAAAGATCCTGCCCCCATGTGGACACAAGATGGCCACCACAGATGGCCAGCAGTGGAGGGCAGTTTGGAGGCATCAGGCAAGCAAGGGAGGGCAGTTGGGAGGCACCAGGCCTGCAAGGGAGGGCAGTTGAAGGTGATCAACCCTGTAGGGGAGGGCAGTTAAGGGTGACCAGGCCGGCAGAGGAGGGAAGTTGGAGGCAAACAGGCTGGCAGGGGATCAGTTAGACATCAATCAAGCTGGCAGGGGAGTGGTTAGGGGGTGATCAGGCTGGCAGGCAGAAGCTATTAGGGACAATCAGGAAGGCAGGCAGGCAAGTAGTTGGAAGCCAGCAGTCCTGGATTGTGAGAGGGTCCCAGATTGGAGAGGGTGCAGGCTGGGCTGAGGGACACACACATCAGTGCATGAATTTCGTGCACCGGGCCTCTAGTCTATATATATAAAAGCTAATATGCTAAGTGTCCCTCTGTCCCTCTGACCGGTTGCTATGATGCACACTGACTACCATGGGGCAGATGCTCAACACAGGAGCTGCTGAGCTGCAGTGACTTGGCAGCAGTGGTTCTCAGGTGATGCACCTCAAAACCAGAGAGGAGAGAGCCTGATTCCTCGCAGGGCCATGCGAGTCCACCTTTAGTAGTGGGTTATGTTGTTGCTGGGGTACTGGCCCCGAATCTGGTTTGCTGCACATCAACTTTGCAGAGTGTCCTCTCGCACTTGGGGACCCCTCAGGGGATGTTGAAGAGCCGATTTTGGCCCAAACCCTGCAGGGCAGGTCAAGGGACTTCATCTGCTGGAGGCACCTACTCACTCCACAGATGCCCTGTGAGCCATGGAACACCCTCGGTAGAGCTGGCTGGCAGGCAGGGAGTGCAGGAGGTTGGCTCCAGGGCATGTCCGGCTCATCTCACCCAGTCCCGCCCCACTGGCCATCTTCTAATTAATTTCCTTTCAAGGTACATGATCTGTGCACTGGATCACTAGTATTATATAACTATAATGAAAATACAAGTTAAAGAATGAGGGCAAAAAAGACTGATGATAGGAACCTCTACCCTACTTGCTATTAGCAGTCCACTATCTCCTACTCAACTAATGGGATGGAGGCTACTCACTGTGAACTTCAACTTCTCTCTTCACCTTCATTACCTGCATTTATATCCATTCTTACTACCTTGCCCTCTAGAGCCAAGCAAAGGGACCCTCTTCCTTTCCTTACTTTGTCCACCAACCTACCATTACCATAATGATTATGTTCCAGAGGCTATCCCTTAATAATAAGGCCCTTAACATTGACATGCTCTTAAACTAGATCATTCTTTCCCAAAGAGTTGACACAAACACTATACTACAGAATATTAGGGTCTCGCAGGTTTAGCTCAGTGGATAGAGTGTCAGCCTGTGGACTGAAGGGTCTCAGGGCACATGCCCAGGTTGTGGCTTGATCCCCAGTAGAGGGCATGCAGGAGACAGCAGACCAATGATTATCATCATTGATGTTTCTATCTCTACCTCCCTTTCCCTTCCTCTCTGAAATCAGTAAAAAAAAAAAAAAAAAAAAAAAAAAAGTTAAAAAAGAATAGTAGGAAATTTGCCTCAAGAAATGGGGGAGGCTGCTGGTGAAATTAAGCTGAAAAGGTTACTAATTCTTCTACTCATCCACTCACAGTCCATCCCATCTCTAAAAATTAGGCTTATCAATGAATCCCTCCCATTGAATCTTTTCTCTCTCCTTCCCCTTAGCCCACAAAATAATTACCCCCTAATCTTCAAAAGCAAAACAAAAATGAAAACCTTGTGTCACTCTGCATTTCTGTTAAACTACCTTTCTTCTTTTTTTTTCAAACTACTACACATCATTGCTGTCTTCCCAGCTACTGACACCCTCAGTCCAAATTTGCTATCCCACAGCCCTGCTAAAGACCATCAGTGACTTCTTTGTACCAAGTGTCTCTTCCCTATCCTCCTTTTTCCACTTCCTGAGTGATGCTGCCAGTCACATCCTCCTCCTTGCTGTATGTTCCCTTGTCCCTATGACATAGTGCTACTGTTTTTTCCTCCAAATATCCCTCCACACACTCTCCCAAAACACGTAAATAATCTTCCTGAGGCTGTTTGTTTATGCCCCCTTTTCTCTTAGATGCTACCCCCTTAGGGGTAAATGTCATCTATTTCTGTAGCTTCACCCATCATTCTAAGAGGATGCCTCTCAATTGCCTTCATTTTCTTGTCCAGATTTCCTTCCTTTCCTCCAGACATATATTTCAAACTGGCCATTTAATATTTCTTTGTCTTCGCTATACCTTAAACTCAGTACAGTATCTAAAAAATGGTATTTACTACCTTCTATTGCCCAACTATTTCCCAACCCTAAAACATACACCCTTCCCCTCTGCATTCTATAGCCCTGTTAACTGCATCACCACCATCTGTTACTAAATCTTAAACCCAAGGCCTAACCAACACTCCCTTAAAGAAGAGTAGTAATATAACACTAAAAGAATAAGCGACAACATGGTGGTGTGGCTCAGTGGTTGAATGTTCACCCATGAACCAGGAAGTCATAGTCTGATTCTCAGTCAGAGCACATGTTCCTATCGCTCCCTTCCTCTCTAAAATCAATAAAAATATACTAAAAAAACAAATTAGACCACAGAAAATTTAAAACTTCTGTGCTGCCTCAACGAGTTCTAAATCCCCATTATCAAAAAAGTGAAAAGAACCCAGTGGTGTGACACCAATTCAGAGTGTCTCCAATGCAGGGAGAATGACCAAAAGATGGAGGAACCCAGAAGTTGCCTAACATCAGGAGAAAACTTAACTTAAAAATATATCTATATATTTTTAAAATATTTTTCCCCCCACTGATTTCAGAGAGGAAGGGAGAGACAGAAATATCAATGAGTCATTGATTGGCTGCCTCTTGCACGACACCTACTGGAAATTGAGCCTGCAACTGGGCATGTGTCCTTGACTGCAGGCCGACCCTCTATCCACTGAGCCAAACCAGCTAGAGCCCTAACTTATTAAACTTACAGAAATCATAAAATTCCCTAATTTTATATTTTTGTTACATGAGTTACTGTGCCAGCAGCTCAGGTGGAGAATAGAAACTGGACTGCTGGTCAAGGCCTCTAGGGCCAGGTTTGGGTGGGACTCCACCCAGCTCAGTTATCCCCAAGCCTGCAAACCTGATGGGGAGCTGTGACCAGGGCCCAATGATAGGGCACCCCCACCCTCAACCCCTGTAGCACAACTCAATTACTTCTGCAGGAAGTTCACTCGCTGGGATGAGGTTCTAGATTCCCTCCCTTCCCTAAACCACACAGTTGAGAACTGATTTCAAAAATAGGCTGGGACACACTATTCACTTCAATGATGAGGAAAGGAGCCAACATCTGGCAGACAATAAGGTTAGCCTGAATGAGCAAACCTTGAGTGAGCGGAGAACATTGCTGCTTTCAGGGGCCTGGTCTGCCAGTCCCAACACCAGCAAACCTTACCTTGTCCAGTTAGTAGGCACATCCATTCACAGAAGTAGAAACCAAAGCGTTCCATCTATACTTAAGTATTTGGCATGTACCTTTTAACGCATATGTAAAGTTTGTTTCCCATTTAGAAAGTGCAAGTCTGCATCCTGGGCCTTACAGAGCCTGACCTGGTCTCCTCCAGCCCAGGGCTTTTGGTAGAGCACAGTCAGCTTAAGTGAGAAATTCTGTTTTCCTAACACCGAGGCCACAAACTGCCTCAGCAGCTAATGGGTGGGACATGTCACCTCTAGATCCAGGCTACTTCCTGACACTTTTTGTTATTTTCAGGTTTTTAAAACTGTATTTAACTTATACCAGAGATAAGACTTTGTCATAGGCGTCCTTAAGGAATGAATTCCACAGAAGTGTTGGTACGTTAAGAGTGAAGTAAAAACCACATAAGCCTGTGTAACAAGCCCTCACCAGGACCTCTGGTCTGGTATAGCATCCCCTGCTAGGAGTGTGCAGCTAGGGCTTGTGGCAGAGGCCTGCATAGGCTGCTCCTCAGAGTGTGACTTAGCAGTTGTCCAGTAACAGAAATGACTCTACTCTTCTTAGTAGTAAAGGTCAGCTGCCAGAGACAAGCCACCATGACCATGGGCCAGACTGAGAAGCAGCCCTTCCAGATGAGGAGGAGCCCACAGTGGGCCTCTAATAGATCTGAAATCCTTTACTTATACTCTGACCAAGTACACACAACTGTCCATCATGTCAGACCTGAGTATTTACTAGGAAAATAGTGTAAAAGATGAAAAAGTAACCATCAGAATGGCTACCATCAACAAATAAACAGATGACAAGAGCTGGCAATGAGGAGGAGAAAAGGGAACCCTAGTACACTGCCGGTGGGAATGCAGACTGGTGCACTCAGTTCTAGATCCCCATTATGAAAAACTGTATGGTGTTTCCTCAAAAAAATTAAATATATGGAACTGCCATTTGACTTAGTGATCCCACTTCTAGGAATATATCCCAAGAAACCGAAAACACCAATCAGAAAGAATGTATGCACCCCTATGTTCATAGCAGCACAATTTACAATAGCTTAGATCTGGAGACAGCCCAAGTGCTCAAAAGTAGATGAGTGGATAAAAAAAGCTGTGGTACAGTTATACCACAGAATACTATGCAGCAGTAAAAAAGAAGACTCTTTTACCCTTTGAGACAGCATAGAGGAACCTGGAGAGTATCATGCTAAGTGAAATAAGTCAGTCAGAGAAGACAAGTATCACACGATCTCACTCATATGTGGAATCTAAGTAACAAAATAAACCAATGAACTGAGTGGATTCAGAGACATGGAAGCATGAAACAGAGGGCAAAATCTCAGAGGGAAAGCGTAAGAGTAGGTGGGCAGGTTACCAACCAAAGATCTGGTATGCATATATGCATAACCCATAGCCATAGACAATAGGGTGCTAAAGGCCTGGGGTGAGGGATGAAGGGCAGGGACAGGATGTAGGGGGTCAATGGGAGAAAAAAGGGGACACATGTAATACTTTCAATAATAAAAAAAAAAAATTATTTTAGCCCTAGCCGGTTTTGCTCAGTGGATAGAACGTCAGCCTGAAGACCAAAGGGTCCAGGGTTCGATTCCGGACAAGGGCACATACCTTGGTTGCAGGCTCCTCCCAGGCCAGGGAACCAATTGATGTGTTTCTCACACATGAATATATCTCTGTCTTTCCCTCTCACTTCCACCCTCCCTAAAAATCAATGGAGTAATATCCTTGGGTAAAAATTAACCAAAAAAAATAAAAGAAATAAAAACAGAATAAAGAATTACTTAAAAAAACACACGCACACACACAAAAAAACCACAATAAGTGTTTTTATAAAATAGAGCATTTATTTAAAAATTAATTCCTACTTTAGATGAATTAATTAATTCCTACCATAATGAATACCTTTCTTTCCTTTCCAATCCTATCTGTGTACTCCTGTCACTTCATTTGAGGTTGCTATTAAAAACAAGGACTTGTCAGATGAAATCACCTGCCTATCACCTGACTTGTTATAGATCCTGCAGAAAGCAAAAGGCTCAAAGGTAATCCAACTAAAAACTAGAAGAGATTACTGTAATTTGTAGCCCAAGATAAAAATTTTCTTCCTCGGAGGAAAAAAAAAAGACGAAAAAGTGTCTAGAGTTTGAACACCTCCAGTGCTGTGCATAATAGAAGTGCTGACTTGGAACGCACCTAAACGTGAAGTTAAATATACCATTAGGTGGACAAAGATCTAAACAAAGCCTCTTGGAAACAACAGGAGCCTGGCCGGTATGGCTCAGTGGTTGAGGACACAATTCAATTTCCAGTCAGGGTACATGCCTGGTTGCAGGCTTGATCCCCAGAAGGGGGCATGCAGAAGGCACCCAATAGATGATTTTCTCTCATCATTGATGTTTCTATCTCTCCCTTCCACTGAAATAAAAAAAATGCGTGCGCGCGCACACACACACACACACACACACACACACACACACACACACGAGACAAGGTATTGACAAACGTGAAGAAATTGGAACTTTCATATGCTATTGGTGAAAATATAAAATGGTGCAGTTACTTTGAAAAATAGTTTGGCAGTCCTCAAAGGATTAAACATAAAATTACCTAGTAATTCAACTCCCAGGTATATATCCAAGAGAAATAAAAACATGACCATGAAAAAACTTGCAAATGAATGTTTAGAGCAGATCATGATAACCAAAAAGTGGAAATAACTTAAATGGCCTAACTGATGAATGGAAAATGTGTTCACAAAAATGAACACATGCTACAATACAGATGAACTTTGAATACAGATGCTACAACACAGATGAACTTTTTACATTTTTCATACTCATGCCCTCATTTCCTTCCCATCTTCATTGCCTATCATCAGACTGTTTTAGCAAACCTAAGCTCCCTATCCCAATCTTTCTCTTCCAGACCCTTCGACACATTGATGTGGGTGTCTTCACAAGAAGTCCCAGCTCTCCCCTGGCTCAAAAATTTTCAGTGGTTCCCACAATCTAAAACACAACCAACACCCTTGCACATATTTCTACGTATTCCTTCCTTTCACCCTATGCTGCCCCATTCTCATCACTCCTGAACATACCATATACCCCTCTCCCACCTCTGGACTCTTGCTTAGCCTGTTCCTGCTGTCTGGTATGCCCTGCACCTCTGCCTATCAATGTCCTATCCATGTTTCAAAGCTGACTCCTTGTTTACTAACTTTTTCTCAATTTCACAACCCTGCCTCCTAGCCTGTTGGAAGTTAACCTCTTTCTTACAGCAAAAACATATTCTATCTTTATTCCAGGAGTATAGGGGTTATTTCTGACCCATATCTACCTTCCCACAGCATAGCTTAGCATAACACAGGGCCTTCAACCATACTTGCTGAACAATACTGTCATAGAAGATATTATTTGGGCTGTATCTAGGGCAGAAAAGAAAGATGAGAGTATGTGCACCCAGGAACCATATTCTAAAGGTGGGAAAAGCTTCTGAGACGACAAGATACATAGGCTATGGAAAGAAGTATACTATAGCAGGGTATACTTGCCTTCTGGAATTCCATTCCCTGCCTTCTGGAATACCTGGACTGCCTAGAGCAGTGGTCGGCAAACTCATTAGTCAACAGAGCCAAATATCAACAGTACAACAATTGAAATTTCTTTGGAGAACCAAATTTTTTAAACTTAAACTTCTTCTATCGCCATGGTATTTTGTGGAAGAGCCACACTCAAGGGGCCAGAGAGCTACATGTGGCTCGAGAGCTGCAGTTTGCCAACCACGGGCCTAGAGCACTGGACAGTTTCCATGCCTGCTCCCCCAATGGTGCCACAAGCCACAATGGTTTCCTGTTTGGAATCAATAGGGCAATTAGTTAAGTTTGAAGAGTGATCTGTTATTTCATTGTCTCAGCCTCACATAGCCCAACTGGGTGGCTTGGGTGGCTATGCAGGTTCCTTATATTCAAGGGCAGCTACACTTCCCATTTCCTAACACCTGAATGTGAAGATCCAAGATTGCCATCTTAGTCCTCTGCTTGGGTAAGATTACCAATCTGGGAGGTGTGGTGAGGCAGTGCTGGGCTGGGCAGGTCTGATCTAGAACAGCTATGCAATGACTATTAAAGAAGTGACAAGTGCATGGAGTCCATTAGTATATCGTTGTGAGCTTGGGGTAAGGGTTTCCAAACTCACTATTCACAGTACCCATCAGTGATCCCTGCTTGGCACTCTTTATCTCTTCTCTGTATCTGTAAACTTCCTGAACATCAGCATTTTCTTTGCAGTTTCCATTCCTTTTCCTGCCTCCTCCTCCTCTCTTTATGGCAACATTTATTTCAGTGGGGGCTGAAGGCACAGTAAAGGGAGTGGGACTAGCTGCGCCTGATCTCTGGAATACTCACTTGATTAGCATAGCGTTTTGGTAGCTTCTTGCCAGTGTCAATGTCCATTTCTTCATCACATTTCTTATCTTCTTCCTCACTCTCCATCCCTGTCCAGTCATCTTCAGCCAGTCTTCTGGCATGATTCACATAATCCAGCCGCTTGCTGGAGAAAGAAAAGGCATAAGCAGCAGTGCGAATTTTAAAACGACAGCTTTTAGGGCTTTCTGCTTTAAACTGTTTTATGAGGAGCAGCTAGGCCTTTCTCAAACTCCTGTCTAGTTTTCAAAAACAATCATTTAGTTTATAATTCAATAACTTCTTTATTTCCCTCTATTGTTATCTTCCTCTTTGAAAAAATATTTTTTTTACTGATTTCAGAGAGGGAGGGAAGGGAGGGAGGGGGAGGGCGGGGAGAGAGAGAAAGAGAGAGAGAGGGAATCATTGATCGGCTGCCTCCTGCACGCCCCACAATGGTGATCGAGACCGAAATCCTGATGGGAACTGAACCATGACCTCCTGGTTCATAGGTTGATGCTCAACCACTGAGCCATGCCAGCCAGGTATTATATGCCCCTTTAAAAAAAAAAAAATTACATATTGTACAAAATTTGAGAAATGAGAACAGTAATCTTTGGAACCTAATTGTTCCAAAGTGATTTGAAGAGTAGCCCTGGCCCAATAGCTCAGTTGGTTAGAACATCATCCTGATACACCAAGATTGCAGGTTTGATCCTTGTTTAAGAATCAACTAAGAGATCAAGCACTGAGGCAATGAGACCAACTCATCTGGTTTCTCAAACATGCATGTTCATGCACATAAAGGTGAACATGAGAGAAGGCATATGCAAACACAATGGTCTTTTATTTAAAGACTAGTGCCCTGTTCATGCACATTGAAGGAAAATTAATTAAAAGGTGGCCGGCAGGGTGGGGCTAGGTGCCATGGCTCGAAGGGTGTCTGCAGAGTGAGTGAGGTCCCTCTGGCAGGTGGGATCCCTCAGCCTGGCCTGCGGAGATCAGGCCACACCAGCTCTCCAACATCCCCCGAGGGGTGCAGGAGTGTGACAGGGCAGTTCTCTGGTGATGCATCCAGGAATCAGGCTTGATCCTTTCTGGTTCTGGGGTGTGTCACCTGAGAACTGCTGCCAAATCACCGCAGCTCAGCAGCACCTGCCCCCTGGTGGTTAAGTGTGTATCATAGCTACCGGTCAGATCATCACTTAGCCTTTTATATCCATCTCAATGCAGGAGCTGCCATAACAGGCACTGACCATTTACAAAGAAACGGCACTACGGACCTGGCACCCACAAATCAACACTCGGCTTCCCCCAAGTGGGACACAGATCCTACCACCACCCTGCAATGACAGCCCACCAAATCACAGCTGATGTTGTCAAAACCCCATGGCACAAAATGCAGCCCACAGCCCAGCCCAGCCCAACCTGGAAACAGTCGCTTGTGGGTGCCAGGTAATCACGTCACATAGCAATGCCTGGCTTCCTCTCTCTAGCGACTAGCCTTCTTGGAGTTTCCTTAGCCCAGGAACACGACTTGCTTTATAGCCAGGTGCAAACATTTCACTCTTTAACCAAATGTCTATGAAGCATTTTCCTGTGCCTCATCTCTTTTGATCATCACAGAAGTCCTAGAGTAGGTGGATAGGAGACTTGGTGGAATTCTATTTTCTTTTCATTAGCTGGAAAACGAAGATTTGCAAAGTTTAGAAACTTGACCTGACTAAAAAGAAGAAATGGTGGACCTTGAAAATGACTTCAGGTTTTCTCCCTGCACAGAATATAGCCAAACACTGCTGCAGTTAAATATTTTACCCTTTGTTCTCCCTGCATGATCTACAATAATAACTTGCTTCATGTTAATATTTACTCCTGTGTTGCTGACAATTACCTGAAAGAGAAGTTGGGATACTTCACTGTGCTGGAAAAAGTTTAGCTACATCAGAAAGCAGGTCTAATTAAGCAAGTTTATCTATATATATGCTGGCACCAATCACATGCATGTGTTTTGATCTGTCATTGTTGATTGTGAATTTGGTTGACGATTCTACTATAGAGAAAATGTGAATAGTGATATTAAAATATTTCTTCTAATTAATTTCCTTTCAATGTGCACAAATCCATGCACTAGGCCTCTTGCATTTATAATAGATAAGAGCTGGTGTGCTTGTACATGTACAAAAGGATGCATTTCTGTGGTTACTTCCCAAGCATTGTTTTAAGCACAAGAGAACTAAAAAAAACATAAAACAAAATACCTGCCTAGCCGGTGTTGTTCAGTGGTTGAGCATCAACCTATGAACCAGGATCATGGTTAAATTTCTGGGCAGGGTTGCAGGCTTGATCCTCAGTAGGGAGCATGGAGGAGACAGTCAATTGATGATTCTCATCATTGATGTTTCTCTCTCCCTTCTTCTCTGAATTATATATATATATATATATATATATATATATATATATATGTGTGTGTGTGTGTGTGTGTGTGTGTGTGTATGTATGTATTTTTTTTTAAAGAGGAAGTAGATATCTGTAATACTATCAACAATAAAAAATATATTAAAGAAAAAGAGGAAGTTACCCATATGCCCATCAGTAGGGAACTGCTTCCATTATTATATCATGAACTGTCCATTCAATGGAATACCTGGAACTTAACTGATATAGAATTTCTGCAAAAACACAGTTAACTAAATGTTCAGAACAATATACTTACTATATTTGCTACCTAAAAAAAATGTCTCCAGGCGAGGTAGCTCTAGTCACCAAAAGGGTATGGATTCAATTTCTAGTCAGGGAATATACCAGTCGATATTTCTCCTTACACAGATGTTTTCCTCTCTCTCTCTCAAATCAATAATTAAAATAAAATTAAAAAAAATCTTCAAGTGAGGATTTAAAAAAAGGTTATCACACACTTGCTCATTTTGCAGAGAATATCTTTGAAAGGATACATAAGAAACTAATAATATGAGAGATAAACTGAATAGCTAGGGGAAAGAATTAAGAGGAAGACTTTTCACCAATTATATTGCAATGGGCAATACATTCATTATATGTATTCATTGTTCAAAATTCAAAATATATACATTATAGTGTGGTGTTTTTTTGTTTGTTTGTTTAAGAGGGGACATGGGGTAATCTGAAAAGGTAATCTGCAAGCAACCCAGAGGCCACAGGGAACCATTTCTGCTAAATACGTGCAGTGATACAACACTGGGCAAAATACAGATGGTACAAAAACTGTGCTGCTGTTAATACCTCCTCTTGATTGTCAATTCCTTAACTGATTACCCAGAAGAGACCCATGTTGCACTGAGAATACAAGGACAGGCCTTGCCTTCAGAGAAGCATAGACTCAAACATTCCTATTCTGCTCTCTTTTCCTGTATGCTCATCATGGCACTGAGAATTATGTGTATGGAAGACATTTCCTCAGGTTCCCTGTGGAATTTTTTGTCTGGAGCTCCCAAGGTCACTACAGAAACATCTAGGCTGTAGGCAGACAGGAAGAACACACCAAGGCCAGGATTCAGAATGTGGAGAAGCTACACAGGGAATGTGGGGAGTGGAAGTCTGGGCATGACTTTCAATAGTCCATATATTACAAAGCTCAGTACTGCTACCAGGAAAAAAAAAAAGAAAAAGAAAAAAGAAAAATTTAACCAAATAATTGAATTTTTACTTTCAAACTTCCTCATCTTTTTTTCTAAGCTGTGAATGATATCTACCTCTGCCATAATTTATTCCTCCCAACCTTGTGGTTAAGATGATCGATCAACCTACAAAGGGTCTACTTTGAAGAGAATTCTGTAGAAGTGAGCCTACAGTTTTCTGAACTGTTCACAATGCTCAGCCTGGAGAAAAAAGCCAGGGAGTCAAAGCATCTCTTACAATTTCTGCCGTTCCAATAACTGTTGACGCCGCTCACTCTGCTCCAAGGAACTGTACTTGGACTTGTACTGGGACAGGCGGGGGTGCGGGGCAGCTGTGCTATTCAGATCTTGAGACACAGAAAAGCTACTAGCCAGAGCTTGACTCAGTTCTTCCATTTTCCCTATAAAGGAAAATATAAGATGGTTCATTCATTTTATATTACTTCCTGTATACAGGCAGTTATAACATGGTATCTACATTGCTAAAAAACAAAACAAAAAACTTAATCCAAAATCATAATGGTTTCCATGAAAAAAATGAAAGTTAAAGGTAAAAGAGTTACAGATGAGCAATTATGGTATTTCCTACAGGTATTTTAATAATGATCCTTCTGATAACTCTGAGTGTATAGATATAAACTTAAACAGTCACTAAGCAATCTCACCTTAGGATTCAATCTAACTTTTGCTCTTTGCCATCCATTACCAGGGGTTCTGTCATTAATTCCTTCTTATCACCATTGATAACCAGTGATGTGATCCAAGTACCTAACTTTTTCCTTAATAACTCTAGTCATTACTCATTAACTAACATAACTTTCTGATGCAAATTTTATCCAATTGGTTGTTTAATTCTCTAATAAACATTAAGAAAATTTAGCTCCAGGAAAAATACTGGTTCTGAGACCTTTACCAAAAGCTCAAATTTAGCAGTTAATTTCTCTTTTTATAGTTTGTTTTGTTTGGAGTGGGCCAAAGAAAGTTTTCAGAACTACCCACTTAGGACTCACTTAAAAAATGATAGCTAAAAAAAAAATAAAAAAGATAGCAAGAATGTATAGAATGTAGAAGGTTGTCTACTAGCTCATATCATGTGCTTTAGAAATGTGAAGGACTGACATGTGGTACCTTTGGGAGAAGAGAGAGTATATGTCAGACTGGAGAAAGACTACCCAGGTAGGCCCTAAAGAATTAAAGTGGCCGAAGCCGGTTTGGCTCAGTGGTAGAACGTCGGTCTGCGGACTGAAAGGTCCCAGGTTTCAATTCCGGGCAAGGGCATGTACGTTGGGCACATCCCCGGTAGGGGGTGTGCAAGAGGCAGCTGGTTGATGTTTCTCTCTCATCGACATTTCTAGCTCTCTATCTCTCTCCCTTCCTCTCTGTAAAAAATCAATAAAATATATATATTTTTAAAAAGAATTAAAGTGGAGAGAAGGAGGTGAATTCACACTTCACTCTTCTATGAATAAAGGTAGCTTACCCAAAAGTTAAAGGTGTGCCTCAGAAGAAAAGGGAAACATCTGAGAGACAGCTAGCTGGACAGGCCTAACCTTTTAGTTCCCTGGGCAGGACAGTGCTTCAAGTTCACCTCAGTGCAGGTCCCACTTCTCTGAGCACCAAAACCAACAGGTTCATTACAGAGCCTCTAGAGTTAAAAATAGACCTTTATGGGCCTCTACTTGGCAATGAGTTACTTCCATTGCACATTTGAGGTCCGATTTTTTTCTTAATTTACAGCATTAGATTTTTTAATTTGAAAGGAACTTTCAAAAATTGTGATTAAAAACTCAAGTTACCATCTTAAACCATTTTAAGCACACAATTCAGTAGTGTTTAGTACATTCACATTATTGTTCAATTTTCAGAACTCTTTTCATCTTGCAAAATGTACAGGAAAGGAACTCTTTTTTTTCTTTTTTTTACTTAAGATAACATAGCAATACTTGATCTGAGGCTTGTCTTAACACACATAATGCCACTAGGGTGGCCATTTGCGGTTGAGGATAGGTGATAAGTACTTGGAATCCGTAATGGCGAGCTACTTTCTGTACTTTTGCGTAAGTCTGAACATTTCTATAATACCATTTGTGGGTTTCTGCTCTTCTGAGAAACACAAAAAAATCGTAATCGCAGCTTTGGATACTGGGGAGGCTCTCTACACTGCCCCTGGCTGCCTCCTGCTCTTTGCGCTCATTCCTCCACGGTGCAGTCCTTAAGGGTTCCCACCTCAGCATGGTTGGCTTCCTGCTCCAGCTGCGTCTGCGCCCCACTCACCCCCAAATTCCGGACCCACCCAGGACCCGCACCGCGCTCCCGCCCCTCGTGCGCCACCCGCCTCGCCTCCTCGTCCTCATCCTCGTCCTCCGCGGCCTCAGGTGCGCACCCCAACCCGAAGGGCTCGAGGCCTTCTGGGCGTCTCTCACCGAGTCCTATCGTTTCTAGGCGGCCGTTCTCCCAGCCACAGCCCCTTCCCCTCCCAATGGAGCCGTTCAGGTCTCGAGAGACCCCTCCTCCCGCACAAATCCCCGAGGGGCTGGGCCAGACGGCGGGGACCAGAGAAACGAAAGCGCGCCGAGGGGGAGGGAAGCCCGAGATTGGAGCCGGTCGGGGGTTCCGAACCGCACCGAGGAGCAGTTAGAGCTAAGGCTCGAACTCAGGACTCACCAGGCCGGGCCACGCGGCGCCGCCAACGCTGCCGCCACAGGCAGGGGCAAGCCAATCAATGGCCGCGGAAGAGCCTCTCGCCCCAAGGCCCGCCCCGCCCCCTCGCCCCCGCGTCCCAAGATCCGGCTCTTCCGGGGGCGGGGTCTCCGCGCGGCGTTACTTCCATTCGCCGGGGCTGGTGTTTCCGGTCAGCTGAGGCCCTTTCTGGGAGGGCCTGGCTGGCTGCGCTCCAGCACCGCCCCCGCGCTCCTCGCACCCTCAGGAGGCGCCCCGCTCGGTCCACGACCCGCTTCAGACCCGCTGTGAGCGCGCTGGGCGCTCCCGGTACCCTCCCCTCTCCGCGGTCCCTGAAAGGCTCCCTGCTCTCTTCACTCCCCCTTCCGCTTGAGGGAGCCACGCTGGAACCCGACCTCACTACACCGGGTTTGCTCCAACTGGGAGGTTCCCTTTCGTCAGAACGAAACAATCAGTTAACAGAGCATGATTGATATTTTTTATAACTACTGCTAGTCCCCACTATTCTATTTCTGCCCCTAACACTTGGTCCTTGATGCTACTACTTAAGCAGGAATCGGCCTTCCTAGGCGCCCACCACGTAGTAGGAAAGGGAAAAGAAAGCACATTCATGCCTTAGCCGGTTTTGCCCAGTGGATAGAGCATGGGCCGGCCGACTAAAGGGTCAAGGGCACCTACAGTTTCAGGCTCCTGGCCCTGGTGGCGAGCATGCGGGAGACAACCAATCGATAATGTTTCTGTCTCTCCCTCTCCTCTGTAATCAATAAAAATATATTTAAAAACAACAACAAATCGAAATACTATTTATTGAATGTCTATATTGATCACTGCCTCACATACATTATCTCATTTAATCTGCAAATATCACAAGTAGAAACTAACGCCAAGAGAGGTTAGGTAACTTTACTGTCACACAACTTTTAGTCAAATATTTGAATTTGCTAAATATTTGGCCTAGAAAATGGATATTGCTATTCTACAGAAAGAAAATATACAAAGTTGGCATATTTGAATCCAAGGTATGGATAAAAAAAAAAAAAGGGGGGGGGGGTTCTATGGAAAGTAACTTCATAGGTAATCTGATCACAAATTCCTAACAGGGCAGCTAATTGTGGTTAGCCTTTTTTTTTTTTAATTAATTTTTTACAGAGAAGAAAGGAGAGGGATAGAGAGCTAGAAACATCAATGAGAGAGAAACATCTATCAGCTGCCTCGTGCACACCCCCTACTGGAGATGTACCCACATCCAAGGTATATGCCCTTGACCGGAAACTACCTGGGACCTTTCAGTCTGCAGGCCGATGCTGACGGCTGTAAATAAAGTTTTTATTGGACCGTAGTCACAGCCGCTCACTTATATATTGTTTTTTGTTTTGTTTTGTTTTAGTTTTAGTTTTTTAGGTTTTTCTTTGGGGGGGGTAGTTTTTTTTTTTTAAATAAATCTTTATTGTTCATATTACTTCAAAAGTTCCTCATTTTTTTTCCCCTCCACCAGGTTCCCACCCACCCTCTGCCCTTTCTCCACCCCTCATTGTCCTCATCCATAGGTGCACATTTTATATTCAGTCTCTTCCCACACCCCCCACTCCCCTTTTCCCCAAGAATTGTCAGTCCCCTCCCCTTCCATACCTCTGATTCTGTTATATTCACCAGTTAATATTGTTCATCAGGTTTTTTAATTCAACTTGGTTTTTAGATTCACTTGTTGATAGTAAATATTTGTTGTTCATAATTTTTATCTTTATTTTCTTCCTCTTCCTAAAGAACCCCCTTCAGCAATTTAGCTTTTTTTTATTTGTGAAGCTCTTTATCTGGCCTTCGATTCTGAGTGATAGCTTTGCTGGGTAGAGTATTTTTGGCTGTAGGTTCTTGCTATTCATCACCTTGAATATTTCTTGCCATTCCTGTCTGGCCTGCATGGTTTCTGTTGAGAAATCAGCTAATTGTATGAGTGTTCCTTTATAGGTAACTACCTGCTTTTCTCTTGCTACTTTTAATATTCTCTCTTTATCTTTTGCTCTTGGAATTTTAATTATGATGTGTCTTGGTGTGGTCCTCTTTGGATTCTTTTTGTTTGGGATTCTGTGCACTTCCTGGACTTGTAAGTCTATTTCTTTCTCCAGGTGGGGGAAGTTTTCTTTCGTTATTTCTTTCAATATGTTTCTTCTGGGACCCCTATAATTCTGATGTTGGTTCGCTTGAAGTTGACCTAGAGGTTTCTTACGCTATCTTCAACTTTCTGGATTCTCTTGTCTTCTTGCTTCTGCGGAGGAGTGTCCTCTGGCTCTTTGTGTTCCAAATCTTTGACTTGATTCTTGCGATCTTTCATTCTGTTTTTAGGACTCTGTATAATATTTTTTATTTCAGACAATGTGTTCTTTATTTCTAGTTGATCCCTTTTCATATCCTCATAGGTCTCATTTATTTTATTGGCCTTTTCTAGGAAATTCTTAAAAACCTTATAAGCGTGGTTTTGAACTCTATATCCAGTTGCTTTTTGTCTTCCATTTCTTTCGTTTGTGATCTGTTTTCTTGTCTTGGCATTTTCACTCAGAGAACTTGATAGGGTGGCTTTGTGTGTTAAGGTGTCCTATATGGTTCAGTGGGTCAGCCTCCCAATTATCTGAGGTGGATACTCTTGGTGCACCCCTTTGTGGACTGTGTGTATAGTCTTTTGTAGTCTTAATTGTTTTTGGTTTCACTGGTAGGAAATGACCTCCAGGCCAATTAGCTGTGAGGAACAGCTGTGTTTATGCCAGAAGACAGCCTTATTCAAAAGCCTCTGTGCTCAGCTTGGATGGGGCAGAGATTCAGGGTGGAGCCTACAGCCTTGGCTTCCTGTTAACCCCGCCCTATGAGGTTCCTGAGTCTCAGTGTTCCTCAGTGTCCTTTGGTACTCACTGCAAGCACCTCTGAGAGAAAGGTGCCCTTTAGTTTTTCCCACTACCAGACAGTCTAGTCTCTCCCGCAATGAGCCCGGAACTGGGGTTCAGTGCAGTCTGGAGCTTTTGTCTCCTTCCCACTAGGGCAATCCAGCAGCACAGTCAACAGTCAGTCCTCTGCACACAATGTTTGCGACTCTGGGGCTCTGCCTTTCGCATCTCTCCTGCGTTTCCGCCTTACAGCCTAGAATCCCTCTGCCTGAGCCTGGGACCCCAGGGTCTCGCCCAGAACTGGGGTTCAGTGCAGTCAGAACTGGGGTTCAGCACAGTCTGGAGCTTTTATCTCCTTCCCGCTAGGGAATGCCAACCAGGCACTCAGCAACCCCTCCTCTCCGGCTCCGTCCTCTCCCCACGTGCGCACTGTGTCTCCATACCTTAGGCTTTTACAGCTCCTTCGATTTTCCTTCTGGTTTTCTCTTTCCTTCTAGTTGTAGAATTTCTAGTCAGTCAACTTTCCTGTAGTTCTGGATAATGTTCACTTTATGTTTTAGATGTATTTTTTTTGAAATTGTTGTGTGAGGCTGCAGTTATGCGTTTACCTATGCCGCCATTTTGGTTTCCTCTCAATTGTGGTTAGTCTTGCTCCAGGTCTATAACTTCCTTATGAAAGCTTTTTTTTTTTTTTCTTAATATATTTTTTTAAATTAAATTGTTATTTTTGTACATATACCAATGCCCCCCCCTCCCGTACATACCCTCCCTCTCAGAGTTTTATGTCCATTAGTTGTACTTATATGCATGTATACAAGTCCTTAGGTTGATCTCTTATCTACCTCAGATCTCCCCAACCTCCCTGCAGTAATTTGACAGTGTGCTTGTTGCTTTACTGTCTCTATATCTATCTTTTCGTTCTTCAGTTTATAATGTTCTTTATCATCCATATATGTGAGGTCATGTGGTGTCTCTCTTTCATTGACTGGCTTATTTCACTCAGCATGATGTTCTCCAATTCCATCCAGGTTGCTGCAAATGATGAGAATTTTTTCTTTTTTTTTATGGCAGCATAATATTCCATTGTGTAAATATACGATAGCTTTTGGATCCAATCATCTGCTGATGGGCACCTAGGCTGTTTCCAAATCCTAGCTATTGTAAATTGTGCTGCTATGAACATAGGGGTGCATATATCCTTTCTGATTGATGTTTCTAGCTTCTTGGGATATATTCCTATGAGTGGGATTACTGGGTCAAATGGGAGTTCCATTTTCAGTTTTTTGAGGAAGCTCCATACTGTTCTCCACAGTGGTTGCACCAGTCTACATTCCCACCAGCAGTGCAGGAGGGTTCCTTTTTCTCTGCAACCTCGCCAACACTTGTCGTTTGTTGATTTGTTGATGTTGGCCATTCTGACAGGTGTGAGATGGTACCGCATTGTTGTTTTGATTTGCATTTCTCAGATAATTAGTGACTTTGAGCATGTTTTCATGTGCCTCTTGGCCTTCCTTCTGTCTTCTTTTGATAAGATTCTATTTAGATCCATTGCCCAGTTTTTAATTGGGTCATTTATCTTCCTCTTATTAAGTTGTATAAGCTGTCTGTAGATGTTGGAGATTAAATCTTTATCAGTGATATCATTTGCAAATATGTTCTCCCATACAGAGGGCTTTCTTGTTGTTTTGTTGATGGTTTCCTTTGCTGTAAAAAACCTTTTTACTTTGATGTAGTCCCATTTATTTATTTTCTCTTTAGCTTCCATTGCCCTAGGGGAAGTATCATTGAAGAAGTTCTTTTGGCATATGTCTGAGATTTTGCTGCTTGTGGATGCTTCTAGTATTTTTATGGTTTCCCATCCTATGTTTAAGTCCTGTATCCATTTTGAGTTTATTTTTGTGTATGGTGTAAGTTGGTGATCTAGTTTCATTCTTTTGCATGTATCTGTCCAATTTTCCCAACACCATTTATTGAAGAGACTGTCTTGACTCCATTGTATGTTCGTGCCTCCTTTGTCAAATATTAACTGAGCATGGTGAGTTGATATCTGGGTTCTCGATTCTATTCCATTGATCTATATGTCTGTTCTTGTGCCAGTACCAGGCTGTTTTGAGAACAGTGGCTTTGTAATACAGCTTGAAATATGGTATTGAGATCCCTCCTACTTTACTCTTCTTTCTCAGGATTGCTGTGGCTCTTTGGGGTCTTTTGTTGTTCCAAATGAACTTTTGAAGAGTTTTTTCTAGGTCAGTGAAATATGCCGTTGGTATTTTAATTGGGAATGCATTGAACCTATAGATTGCTTTGGGAAGTATGGACATTTTGATGATGTTGATTCTACCAATCCATGAACATGGTATGTTCTTCCATCTGTTTACATCTTCCTCTATCTCTTTTTTCAGTGCCGTGTAGTTTTCCGTGTATAGGTTTTTTACCTCCTTAGTTAAGTTTATTCCAAGGTATCTTAGTTTTTTTGGTGCGATGGTAAATGGAATTGCTTTTTTAGCCTCTGTTTCTGTAGTTTCACTGTTGTGTGTATAGAAATGCCATGGATTTCTTGGCATTAATTTTGTATCCTGCTACATTGCCAAATTCATTTATTAAGTCAATTAGTTTTTTAATGGAGTCTTTTGGATTTTTTATGTACAATATCATGTCAACTGCAAATAAGGATAACTTTACTTCTTCTTTTCCAATTTGGATGCCTTTCATTTCCTCCTCTTGTCTAATTGCAATGGCTAGTACTTCCAGTACTATGTCAAACAGGAGTGGTGAGAGTGGGCAACCCTGTCTTGTTCCTGTTCTTAGAGGGAATGGTTTTAGTTTTTGCCCATTGAGTATGATGTTGGCTGTGGGTTTATCATATATAGCTTTTATTATGTTGAGGTATGATCCTTGTACTCCCACCTTGTTGAGAGTTTTTATCAGAAAAGGGTGTTGGATTTTATCAAATGCTTTTTCTGCATCAATTGATATAACTACATGATTTTTATCTTTCAATTTGTTTATGTGATGTATCACGTTTATTGATTTGCGAATATTGTACCATCCTTGCATTCCTGGAATAAATCCTACTTGGTCGTGGTATATGATCTTTATGATGCTCTGCTGGAGCCGATTTGCTAGAATTTTGTTGAGGATTTTGGCATCTATGTTCATAAGGGATATTGGCCTGTAATTCTCTTTCATTGTGTTGTCTTTATCTGATTTTGGTATTAGGGTGATGCTGCCTTCATAGAAGAAGTTTAGAAGTGTTCCTTCCACTTGGATTTTTTTAAATAGTCTGAGGAGGATAGGTTTTAGTTCTTCTTTGAATGTTTGGTAAAACTCTCCTGTGAAGCCATCTGGCCCCGGGCTTTTGTTTGCTGGAAGCTTTTTGATGACTGTTTCAATTTCTTCCCAAGTTACTGTTCTATTGAGATTTATAGATTCTTCCTGATTGAGTTTTGGAAGGTTGTATTTCTCTAGGAATATGTCCATTTCCTCCAGGTTGTTCAGTTTGTTGGAATAGAGTTGTTCGTAGTATTTTGTAACAATCCTTTGTATTTCGGCGGGGTCTGTTGTTATTTCACCTCTTTCTTTTCTGATTTTGCTTATTTGGGTCCTCTCTCTTTGTTTCTTGTTTAGCCTGGCTAGAGGTTCATCTATCTTGTTTATCCTTTCAAAGAACCAGCTCTTGATTTTGTTGATCTTATGTATTGTTTCTTTGGTCTCTATGTCATTTATCTCCGCTCAAATTTTTGTTATTTCCTTCCTTCTGCTTACACTGGGTTTTTCTTGTTGCTCTTTTTCTAACTCTTTCAGTTGTAGAGTTAGATCATTTGTTACCATTTTTTCTAGTTTTTTGCAATAGGCTTGTAGGGATATGAACTTCCCTCTCAAAACTGCTTTTGCTGTGTCCCATAGATTTTGGATTGTTGTATTTTCATTGTCATTTGTTTCCAGGATGTTTTTAATTTCTTCCTTGATTTCTCTGGTAACCTAGTCCTTGTTTAGTAGCATGCTGTTTAGTCTCCATGTGTTTGATTTCTTTGGATTATTTTTATTGTAGTTAATTTCCAGTTTTATACCACTAAGATCTGGGAAGATGCTTGATATGATTTCTATCTTCTTGAATTTGAAGAGACTTTGCCTATGTCCCAAAATGTGGTCTATCTTTGAGAATGTCCCATGTGCGCTTGAGAAGAATGTATATTCTGTGGCTTTGGGGTGGAATGTTCTGAAGATGTCGATTAATTCCATCTGGTCTAGCGAGTCATTTAGGATTGATATTTCTTTGCTGATTTTTTGTGTAGATGATTTGTCAAAGGGTGACAGTGGGGTATTAAAATCTCCTACTATGATTGTATTGCTATTAATCTCTCCCTTAATGTCCTCCAGCAGGTTTTTTTTTTTTTTTTTTATATGTATTTGGGTGCTCCCATATTGGATGCATATATATTTACCAGAGTTATTTCTTCTTGTTGGATTGCTCCCTTTAGTATTATGAAATGGCCTTCATTATCTCTTATTATGTCCTTCACTCTGAGATCTAATTTTTCAGATATAAGTATTGCTACCCCAGCTTTTTTTTCATTTCCATTTGCCTGGAAAACCTTTTTCCATCCCTTCAACCTCAGTCTGTGTGCATCTTTTTTTCTGAGGTGGGTTTCTTGTAGATAACAGATGTATGGGTCTTGTTTTCTTATCCAATCTGTTACTCTATGTCTTTTGATTGGCGCATTTAAACCATTTACATTTAAAGTTATTAATGATAGGTACTCATTTGACAGCATTTTTATTCTATATTCCCATGTTCCTTCTTCGCTTCCTATTTCTTTATTTTTACAGTAGACCCTTTAGCATTTCTTGCATTGCTGGTTTGGTGGAGATAAATTCCTTTAGTCTTTTTTTGTCTGTGAAGCTCCTGATTTCACCTTCAATTTTGATTGATAGCCTTGCTGGGTACAGTATTCTTGGATTCAGACCCTTCCTTTGCATGACTTTGTATATTTCATCCCATTCCCTTCTGACCTGATAAGTTTCTGTTGAGAAATCAGTTGTTAGTCTGATGGGGGTTCCTTTATATGTAACTTTCTGTCTCTCTCTGGCTGCTTTTAAAATTCTTACTTTGTCGTTGGTGTTTGCCAATTTAATTATAATGTACCTTGGCGTCGGTCTTCTGGGATTCATTTTGCTTGGGACTCTGCGAGCATTTTGGATTTGTGTGCGTTTTTTCTTCTCTATCTCGGGAAAGTTTTCTGTCATTATTTCTTGAAATACGTTTTCCATGTCTACCTCAGTTTCCTTTCCTTCTGGAACCCCTATTATTTGAATATTGTTTTGTTTTGCATTGTCCAAAGCTCCTGTAGGCTCTCCTCCTGCTTTTTAATTTTTTTTCTAGAAGCTGCTCTAATTGGGTATTTTTTTCCACCTTGTCTTCTAGCTCACTGATGCGGTCCTCTGCTTCTTCTAGTCTGCTCTTGATGCTTTCTATTGAGTTCTTCATAGTAGCGATTTCATTTTTCATTTCTTCTTGAGTCATCTTCATTTCCTCTTGTTTTTTTTTTCATTTCCTCTTGGGTCTTACTCATATTGTCAAATTTGTCTTCCATTCTTTTTAGCCATCTTATGATCGTTACTCTGAATTCTTGCTCTGGAAGGTTGCTTGCCTCTAACTTGTTTACTTCCTTTTCTGGTGATGCCTGCTTTTCTTTCATTTGTGGGCTGTTTCTTTGTCTCCCCATGGTCTCTCTTTTCAGGATGTCTCTCTCCTGGGTTGATTTCTCTCTCCTTTCTGTGGAATCTGCGTGTCCACGCTGGTCAGGGCCCCACAGTTGTGGTCCTTTCAGGTCTCAGGTAAGATCCCCCATTGCAGCACTGATATGGTTGTGGGAGGCAGCCCGTACAAGTGTTTACCTGGCCGCTATCTTCCAGCCCGTTCCCCTCTTCCTTATGAAAGCTTTTTAACTAGCCCTGTCATTTGTTCTTATACATTTAGACTAACACACCTTTGAAATGACAGAAGTAGTCCTAGCAGGTTTAGCTCAGAGGATAAAGCATGGGCTTGTGGACTGAAGGGTCCTGGATTCGATTCCAGTCAAGGGCACATGCCTGGCTTTGCAGGCTCAATCCCCAGTGTGGGGCATGCAGGAGGCTACCAATCAATGATTACCTCTCATCATTGATGTTTCTCTCTTTTCCTCTCCCTTCTTTGAAATCAATAAAAATATTTAAAAAAAGAAAAGACAGAAGTAATATCCTTTGAAGAGGGAGTGTGTTCTCTCAAGAGCACATAATCTTGTTAACTACCAGGTAATCCAATCCCAGCCTTGCTTTCTTTTTAAAAAATATATATTTTATTTTTTACAGAGGGGAAGGGAGAGGAAGAGAGGGTTAGAAACATCAATGAGAGAGAGAAACATTGATCAGCTGCCTCCTGCCCACTCCTCACTGGGGATGTGCCCAAAACCTAGGTACATGCCCTTGACCAGAATCTTACCTGGGACCCTTGAGTCCACAGACTGATGCTCTATCCACTGAGCAAAACTGGTTAGGGCCCAGCCTTGCTCTCTCCAATCTTCCTTACATACCTTCCTTAATTACAAATGCATAAAAGAAGATGCAAAGTGTTATTCTCAGGAGCTTTTTTGATCTTGCTTTCTGCATATGTGGTCAGTTTGGCTCAAATAAACTCTTATGAAAATATCTCTATAGGTTTGTATATCTCTTCCCTGGACAGATACAACAACAACAAAAGCACAGGCAACAAAATTAAAATAGATAAATTGAGCTTCATCAAATTAAAGACTCTTGTACATCAAAGGACATTATCAAGAGTGAATACACAACTTACAGAATGGAATATTTGCAAATCAAATATCTGACAAAGGACTAATATCCAGGACATATAAAGAACTACGATTCGTTTGGTCGGTGTGACTCAGTGGTTGACATTGACCTATGAGCCAGGTTACTGTTTGATTCCCAGTCAGGGCATATACCTGGATTGCAGGCTGATACCTGGTGTGAGGCATGCAAGAGGCAGCCAATCAATGATTCTCTCTTTATCACTGATGTTTCTATCTCCCCTTCTTCCTTCCTCTCTCAAATCAATAAAAAATTTAAAAAATAATATAAAATATCAAATGTTGGTGAGGATGTGCAGATATTGAAACCTTCAGGCATTGTTGGTGGAAATATAAAATGGTTCAGCCACTATGGAAAACAGTATAATGATGGTTCCTTAAACAAACATAAAATTACTATATGATCCAGCAATATCACTTCTGAGTTTACAGTTATGGATGAAAAAACGGAGTCTGTAATAACACTAAGAAAGTAACCTCACAGAGTGATCTGTTCATAAATTGCTAACTGGAAAGGTGAGAGTGGGTAGTCACATGTCTAATGTCATTCTCAGCAGTGTTTGAGTTCTTGCTTCCCAGCAATTGTCATCAGTTTAGTTCTGTGGGGGAGCAGGTGACTTGGTTAAAAAGTTTGTAAGGAGAAAAATTCCAAAAAAAGGAGTGGGCTGAAGACGGCCCACCCTGTTTATCAGAATTCCTATTTAGGGGAGTTTGGCCAAAGGCATCTGCCCATAATTGTTTCTTGACCTTTCCAAACAAGTCTGTGTATGTGCAGACCCTCAGGTGTTTACCAGAATCTTTATGCTTAATCTTTAGGTGTCCTTGCTTAAAGGACATTGCAGACACAAGTGTTCTCCCAAGATTACTTACCCTACTGATTGTATCTAAAAGATAAATTTTATTTCAATGCTGTTACAATAAAAGCCTGAAGAGGCAGATGATCAAGGCTGACTGGCTCCTTTAGCCATGCAGTCTCTTAGCCCTCTCTTCCATAGCAATCCCGTGTCAGAGTAATCATTCATCCATCACTCAGGGTCTGCTGGTCTGCCCCAGCAAAGTGGTACCCCATGTGAGGACCAAGGAATGCAACAAGACATGGTGGAAATGAGGAGAAAGAAAACAAAGAGTAACTGCACAGTAATTGGAGTTGGCTTGGAATTTCCAAATTTGAGGGTATGTTATTCAGCTAAGGTTTCATAATAGGACAGCAGGTGTCCACTGAGTAACAGATTTCTTTGTTACTTCAATAGTTATTAAAAGCAAATGGTGCATTTATAGACGAACAATTAGAGAGCCTGTTGCAGACTGTCTGGCTATCCGGTTTACTAGAGGCCCAGTGCATGGATTTGTGCACCAGTGGGGTCCCTTGGTGTGGTCTGCGGGGATCAGGCCAAAACTGGTAGTCCAACGCCATCTGCTGCTCCTGTTGCAACCAACATTCGGTAGGCTTACTGCCACTCTGCTGCAGTCTCCTTAGGCTTTTTGAGGCCCAATGCACAAAATTCATGCAAGGAGCTTGGCCCTCGCAGCCATGGCAACCATGGCAACCGCCTCGGCACTCACAGCCCCAGCTTTGTTCTGAAGGACGTCCAGAAGGTTGTTTGGCTGTCCAGTCTAATGAGCATATTATGCTTTTATTATTATAGACTAGGGGCCCAGTGCACGAATTTGTGTACCTTGAAAGGAACCGCGAGATGGCGGTGGACAGAAGGGCAGGTCTCAGCCCATCCTCCGCACCCCTGCCTGGCCCCTCCAGCCCTGACCCCTGGTCCCCTCTCTGCTAGCAGCCCCATTCCCACTGTTGCGCTCCCACACACTGCCAGTGTGGAGCAATTGGGGCCGGCACTGTCAGCAGGTGAGAGCAGCAGCTGCTGCCTTGATCACCTCTCAGGAACAGGGGGAGGTTGAGAATCCCTGAGGGGCAATTGGAGCCGGCAGCCACCGCTGGCACCCATTGATGGCACTGAGTGGTCGGGGCCAGCACCAGGTACGAGAAGCAGGTACAGCAGTGGCTCCGGCACCGGCAGCAGGTGTGAGTGCTGGGTAGGACTGCAGCACGTGGGAGCAAAGAATTTTCAGTAACCACCAGAGGCTCGCCCTGATGATAGCGACTGGCACCCTGCCTTGGTCTGATGCCTCGGCTCACCTGCTTCACCATCCTGCTGCGGCTGATGCCTGCCATGTTCTGCGCTCTGCCTCCTGCTGCCGATGCCTGCCATGTTCTGTGTGCCCTCAGGTGGTCAGCACACATTATAGCGACTGGCTGTTCAGTTGTTCTGCTGTTTGGTCTATTTGCACATTTGGGATATATATATATATATATATATATATATATATATATATATATATATATATATATATATTTTAGAGGCATGGTGCACAAAATTCATGCAAGGTGGGGAGTTCCCCTCAGCCCAGCCTGCACCCTCTCCAATCTGGAATGTCCCTCTCACAATCTGGGACCACTGGTTCCTAACTGCTCACCTGCCTGCCTGCCTGATCACCTCTAACTGCCTCCCCTGCTGGCCTGGTCACCACAACTGCCCACCCTGCCACCCTAGTTGCCCCCAACTGTTCCCCCACCCCCGCCAGCCTGGTCGCCCTAACTGCCCTCCTGCCAGCCTGGCCGCCCCACACAGCCTGCTGCTCAGTCATTTGATCATCCCTCACTAACCCCACTGCTGGCCTGGTTTCCCCATGCAGCCTGTTCAGTTATCCATTTGGTTGTGATGGTCACTTAGGCTTTTATATATATAGACTAGAGGCAGGTGCATGAAAATTCATGCATTGGAGGGGGGTTCCTCTGCTCGGCTTGCCCCCTTTCACAGTCTGGGAGTCCTCAGGGTTGGGAGATGACCCGGTGATCAGAGGAAAGCAATGCCTCCATCACACCTATGCTGCTGCCACTGCTGGCAGCACAAGCCTAGGCCGGCCCTAGTTATCTGAGCCTCGGGTGGCCCTGGGTGGCTGGGCAGCCACCATCCGAGGCTTGCCTGCACCTCGGGCCGGCCCTGGCTGACTGGGGAGCTGAGGGGACTGGGGACTCTGGAGGCAGGTGCACCTGGGGATTGGCCCCACCACGTCACATGCCTGCTGCCCTGGCAGGGCTGAGGGGACTAGGTGCTGCCATCTTTGAGGGTGTAGCAGTCAATTAGCATATTCCCTCCATATTGGCTGTGGGGGCCACCATCTTTGTGAGGGTGCAATGGTAAATTAGCATATTCCCTCTTTATTGGATAGGGTAGAAGAGATATAAAAGCCTAAGCGACTGTTATGACCTAACAACTGGAACAACTGGTCGCTATGATACACACTGACCACCAAGGAGCAGAATCTCAATTCTGGAGCTGCCCCCTGGTGGTCAGTGTGCTCCCAGAGCCAACCTCCCACAGCCCTTCCCTTCACCCAGCCAGCCCCCGATTGGCCCTGATTGGGGGGCTGGCTAGCCAACCTCCTAAGGGACCTCACCTGTGCACAAATTTGTGCACCGGACCTCTAGTAAAAGCATAAGAGGAATAGAAAAAAACAGGGCACCAGTTTCATAAGACTTTTGTTTCATTTGTCTGTTTAATCTTTCTAGGAAGCTGGCCTAAGTTAGGATGACACACAAATATAATTTTGCATGATTTTATTTTTAAAAAAATATATTTTATTAATTTTGTACAGAGAGGAAGGGAGATAGAAACATCGATGAGAGAGAGTCATCGATCAGCTGCCTCTTGCACACCCCCCACTGGGGATATGCCCGCAACCAAGGTACATGCCCTTGAACGGAATTGAACCCGGGACCTTTCAGTCTCCAAGCCAACGCTCTATTCATTGAGCCAAACCGGTCTCGGCTAATTTTGCATGATTTTAATTAAGCTGAGGCTTATATGTGGCAAGCTGTTTTTAAAAAAATGTATTTTTTATTAATTTCTTATAGTTATGTATTGTCTTTATAGAAAAGTTAAAAAATACTGAAAAGCACAAAGAATCATTGATTGGCTGCCTTCTGCACGCTCCCTGCTGGGGATCAAGCGCACAACCTAGGCATGTCCCTGACTGACTGAGAATCGAACTGTAACCTCCAGCTTTACAAGTTGACGCTCAATAACTGAGCCACACTGGCTGAACCTGCCTTCTATTTTTATTTTTTTACACTTATTTATTTTTATTTTTTTCTGCAAAAAGCTTTATTGTTTAATTTGATCTGATTCAGGGGAGAGGGCTCCAGGGTGGTTAAAAGAATGGCTAGTAGCTTTGGGAAGAGGCTCAGGTAAAAGCCAGAGACACTAGGGGGATGCAGAGGGGGGCGGGGGCCTCTGAAAAGTTTCTGGGCTCCAAAGGCTCCTAGTCATGTTTGAGGGTGAGCCTTTTGAAGAGATACAGGCCCAGCCCAGCCTGGGGGCAGCCAGCCTGTGGATGTTAGTTAGGTGGTCGCCCATCTTCTTGATCAGTTTCACCTCCTCGTCCAGGAAGTGGTTCTCCAGGAAGTCGCAGGCGTGAGGGTCCGCACGGGTAGAAGCCAGGCCATGCAGCTCCAAAAGAGCCTGGTTCAGGCTCTTCTCCAAGGACAGGGCAGCTTCCACGGCGTCCTGAGTTTTGGACCAGTCATCCTTGGAAGGTTCTCGGTAGAGAACGCAACAGTCTCGCTTGTTTTGCAACTTTAACAAATGCTCCACGCCCTCTGGCTTCTTCTCCGCCAACTCTCGGAAGAAGTAGCCCACACCATCCAGAGCCACATCCTTGCAGTCGAAATAGTAGCCCAGAGCGAGGTACGTGTAGGAGGCCCACAGGTGCAGGTTGACCAGGCGATTGACTGCGGCCTCCACCTCAGGGGAATAATTCTGAGGAATTTGAAGCTCATGGCCATTCAGCAATGAGGTGTTAAGGTAGAAAAAAACCAAACCAAACCAAACCAGTGTTTTGGCTGGTCCTGGAGGTGGTGCTGAAGGTGGTGACCGGATGAGACGCAGGAGAGTGGCCGGAGGCTGGAAGAACGGGCGTCCCTGGGTCTGTTCCATCCAAACACTGTTGAAGCAAGAGACAGATCCGGGACCTCTGAGAGCCCTGCTGCCTACACTTATTTATTTCAATCCTCACCCCAAGATATTTTTCCATTGATTTTCAGAGAGAGTGGAAGAGAGAGGGAAAGACTTAAATATTTTTGTGAGAGAAACACATCGATTGGTTGCCTCCTACATGTACGCAGACCAGGGACCAGGCCGGAGAGGAGCCTGCAAGCCAGGTATGTGTCCTTGACTGGAATCAAACCCAGGACCCTTCGGTCTGCAGGCCAGCACTCTATCCACTGAGCCAAACTAGATAGAGCCTGCCTTCTATTTTATTTTTAATTTAAAAAAGTATATTTTTATTTATTTTAGAGAGGAAGGGATAGGGAAAGAGAGGTAGAAACATCAATGACAAGAGAGAATCACTGATTGGCTGCCTCCTGCACATCCCACACTGGGGATCGAGCTCACATCCTGGGCACGTGTCCTGCGCGGGAATGGAATGGAACTGTGACCTCCTGATTCATAGGTTAACGCTTAACTGCTGAGCCACACCAGCCAGGTCTGCCTTCTATTTTTTAAAAAAATATATTTTATTGATTTTGTACAGAGAGGAAGGGAGAGGGATAGAGCTAGAAACATAGATGAGAAACATGGATCAGCTGCCTCCTGAACACCCCCTACTGGGGATGTGCCCGCAACATGCCCTTGACCGGAATCGAACCTGGGACCTTTCAGTCCACAGACCGACGCTCTATCCGCTGAGCCAAACCGGTTTTGGCCTGTCTTCATTTTTAAAGGAAATTTATTGATTGATTTGAGAATTGTTCCACTTATTTATGCATTCAGTGGTTAATTCTTGTAAGTACCTTGATCAGGAAATGAACCTGCAACCTAAGCATATTAGGGAACAATGCTCTAACCAACTAAGCTACCTGCCCAGGGCCACGGGTCCTGCCTTCTAGAGACACCAAACTCTCTTTTCATGTGATCCCTAACCCTGGGAGCCCTGAGAACACCCCTCAAATGAGATGAGATTGTGCCTAGCAATTACAATTGAGGAATAGTAAGATTTCCTCTCCTTCCATTTCTAAGGAGATAGACTGAAAAAAACATGTCCCTTGTTGTCACGAGTGAATGTGACTTGAATGCGGGCCTTGGATAAGTTCTAGTTCCCATTCTGTCTCCCAAACTGAAAAGGTATGGACAGCACCACCTGCCTTAGAGGTTGCTGGGAAGAGCAAATGGCAGCTTAGCACAAGCAGGGCATCAGTGAGTGTTAGTCAAGCCTTGGTAGCTCAATGCCTGCTCCTTGCTCAAACACTCATATAACATTGCCCAGTGATGCTGCTTCTCTGCTGGCTTGAAAATTCAAATTCAGGGTCTCTCTCTAAACCCTGACACATCTTGAGGTTAGCTCTTTCTTTCAATATGTTTTGTTGGCATTTGGGATTTTCTCCCTATTTCTGGGCTATACAGTTCTTTCCAGGTTACTTTGTAAGCAATTTGAGTTTTAAGAATCACCTTTTGCTCAAACCCTTTGAGGGGGATCTAGGAGGAACTTCGGGCTGTGACTAGATTTTCAATGGACTCACCAAAGAAGTTTAACCCAACCTTGACCCTGGAGTCTTCTCAGCTGCCCCGTGAAGATTCAGCTGACATCGAAGCTGTCTCAGAGGTACTAGCAAAGAACCTGGGTAACTTAACTCTCAACCTAGTACCAAATACCCTTCCTTTTTACAGAACGTTCATTCCAACAGTAGGACAAAGTAAAAAACTTCCAGGAGCTTGGACTAAGGCCATAAAAAAAACTTAAATGCCTTGGCCCAGCCTCAGCCCAAGCCATGCTCTCAATAGATGTGGAGTGAGGACATTGGCAACTGATCAGGAAAAAAGGATAAGTTATTAGATACTGCACTAAGTTTCTACTTCAAAAAGACCCACAGGAAAGAAAACAAAACTGAACTAAGATTCAGGAAAAAATTTTATTTTTATTCTCAGAGGGATAGTGAAACAAGGAAGGGGTTAGGATAGAAGCAATAGGAGAAAGCCTAGGCAGTGCTACTTTGCTCTCCAGAACTATTATAGGAAGGAAATGAGTCTAGGCTGGGCTGCTGTCAGCTCACTGGAAAGTCAGAGAAGAGGGGACCTTGGAAATAGGTTCTGGAGATTAGCCCGGGATGAGCTACTGCTATTACTGCTCATTGCTCCCTGGTTGTAAGTCTTGCGGAGTCCCTTAGAGTTTACGTGATGCGTGCCTGTCAGGAAAGGAGAGGGGGAAGGGAAAGGCTCAGGTGTGTTCCTGGGAGGGAGAGCACACCTAGATTAAAAAAATGTAGATGCAGTTGTCATTATTGCCTATATCATGGAGATCATTCTGGTAAGATTAGCATGGAGAATAATTATGACATGGAATCGATTTAGCCTTAAACCTTATTCTTGTGCTTTTTTTCTTGCTAGTAATTTTAATAAATATGTTTTAAATTTATTTCAGAGAGAGCGATAGGGAGAAATAGAAACTTCATTGATGAGAAGCATTATCAGCTGCCTCCTGCACACCCCCTACTAGGGTTGGAGCCTGCAACCTGGGCATGGTACCTGACCGGTGTTTATGGGTGGACACTCAACCATTGCGCCTCATCTGCTGGGCTCTTGCTAGTAATATTAAGGTTGTTATGCAGCAGATGGGCAAACTACTCTATGCTAGGATGGATAGATGTATACAATATTTTGATAACTTACAATAGAAGTTCTGTGCTATCTTTAATTTATAAGGCATCTATGTAGTGTGCATTTGAAAATGACTTCAATATACTTCAGTTCCTTTTTATTTGACTCAAAAAAGCACTAATAAGTCTTGTGTGTTGTGTTTTAGAAACCTGAAGTCAGCAAGATGAAACCTACCATCAAGAATTAGAAGCAAGTAACTTGTGTGGAAGTTACATTTATTGATAGAGCATGGCTTGGGCTGAGGCTGGGCCAAGGCATTTAAGTTTTTTTTATGGCCTTAGTCCAAGCTCCTACTTTGTCCTACTGTTGGGAAGAATGTTCTGTTAGAAAGGAAGGGTTCTTGAGCAAAGAAGACCTACAGATATGACCCTATGTGAAAAAACCACAGGCAAAATTTTGCACTTACAAAGTAGTTGAATTATTTATTGGTATTAAAAAAGCATTCCTTTAAACACTAAACTCTCACCCCATCTTATGAAAACTTAAAACAAAATTCTCCATGGTCATACACAAGTTAATCACCAGGAGCAAAAATTCGAGTTAAATTAACGGTTCTGCTGAGAAAACAAGGGGAAAGCGGGAGTGGGCGCAAAGTTCTTGCTTTCACACAAGAATATTAAAGAAATGTTTTATTCATTTTTTACAGAGAGGAAGGGAGAGGGATAGAGGTTCAAAAACATCCATGAGAGAGAAACATCGATCAGCTGCCTCCTGCATACCCCCTACTGGGGATGTGCCCGCAACCAAGGTACAAGCCCTTGACCTGGGACCTTTCAGTCCGCAGGCCAATGCTCTATCCATTGAGCCTTTCAGTCCGCAGGCCAATGCTCTATCCATTGAGCCAAACCGGTTAGGGCCACACTGCAATATTAAAGGTACAATAATCCAGCGTTTTCAACTGCTGTTCCGCGGCACACTAGTGTGCCGCGAGATGTTGCCTGGTGTGCCGTAGGTGCAGACAAGACAAGAATTTTATAATTTTTCACTATTTTGTTTACTTAATATTTCATAATAAAGTAATTATAAAATACTTTCTTTGTGTTTATTTGATTCCTATTCAAGAGAATTACTTTATATATAGTCAATATAGGCACAGAGTTAAATTTTTTAACATTTTCTAATGGTGGTGTGCCTCGTGATTTTTTTCATGAAACAAGTGTGCCTTTGCCCAAAAAAGGTTGAAAAACACTGCAATAATCTAACAATTCCTAGCTTAGCACAAAACCGCTTCCCATTGTTTCAAGGCAGACATTTAATTATCAATAGTCCAAGGGCTAAGGAAATTTTCAAATAACAGGGGCGTACCCTTTGGTTGTAAGCGTGGCCTGCAGCTAAGGAGCCAAGTTCTTAAGAACCGGTTGACACACTCTTGGGAAAGCGAATTCACAGAATCTCCAGCATCCGGTCTCAGCCTCCAGTCTATAAAATGCGGCACTGGTGAGGGAGTGGGGAGGAAAGACAGCTAGGCGTCCAGATCGAAGTCATCGCGCTCCTCATTGTACTCCAGCACGTGCCGTTTGATCTTGGACGAGTCAACCCAGGTGACGAAGTCCTCCATGCTGCGTGTGACAAGAAAGGCGGGGTCGGTGACCACGTCGGGGCCCACGCGCACGTGGCCCTGCTCCACGAAGGCCACGGCGGCCTGGAGGTGCTGTGCCATGCGCAGCTTGAGGAGCACGGTGGGCAGGCGGCGGCGGCAGAAGGACGAGGCCGTGACGAAGTCGCAGAGTTCGAGCGAGCTGCGCGTGGGCACCAGGCCAAGGGCGTACAGCTTGTCCAGCAGCGCAGCCGAGGAGCGGACGCGAAACGGGTCGCGCTCGGGCAGGTCGCGCAGGCGCCGCGCCAGCTCCCGCACGGATCGGCTCAACTGGTTGTAGCGCGTGTAGTCCTCGCGCCGCTGCAACCGGTAACGACGCAACACGCGCAGTTCGTGCAGGTTCTGGTCAGTGACCTCCCAGTTCAGGAAGTCCACCTGTTTCAACAGCTTCTGCTCGTGGAACTTAAGCTTCCTCACCATGATGGCGAATGCCAGCTCCCTAGGACCCCGGGATGGGAGTGAGTTCCGGCTTCCGTGCAACTTCCGCCTTGGCGCGAGAAGACCTGGCTGCCTTCGCAACTGGGCCAATGAGAAAAAGGCTCACTATCATGTCTCCAATTTCCATTGGTGAGAGTGGGGCCACGTACCCACAAAGTATCTCGCGATTTTCTCGCGCCATTCAAGAGGCTGGGGCGGGGCGGAGCGGGAGAGGGGGTGGAGCCTGTGGGGGCGGAGCGGGCGGGGGGAGCGGAGCGGGCGGAGGGAAAGGGGGGCGGAGCGGGCGGGGGGGGGAAAGGGGGGCGGAGCGGGCGGGGGGAGCGGAGCGGGCGGAGGGAAAGGGGGGCGGAGCGGGCGGGGGGGCCGGAGCGGGTGGGGGTGCGGAGCGGGCGGGGGAAAAAGGGGGGCGGAGCGGGTGGGCGGGGGGGGGGGCGGGTGCGCGGGGGGGAAAGGGGGGCGGAGCGGGTGGGGGGGCGGAGCGGGCGGGGGGAAAGGGGGGCGGAGCGGGCGGGGGGGACGGAGCGGGCGGGGGGAAAGGGGGGGCGGAGCGGGCGGGGGGACCGGAGCGGGTGGGGGTGCGGAGCGGGCGGGGGGAAAAGGGGGGCGGAGCGGGTGGGCGGGGGGGGGGCGGGCGGGCGGGGGGGAAAGGGGGGCGGAGCGGGCGGGGGGAAAGGGGGGCGGAGCGGGCGGGGGTGGCGGAGCTGGCGGGGCGGGCAGAGCAGTGTTAAATTGTTAGGAACCAATCCTCTGATGCCATAATCATTTCTCTCATTAGATGTCCGCCTTTTACGGTCTCCCAAGGGAGTCTCCCCTATAAGAGCTAAACAGGAGAGCTGGAAGAGGGAAGATGGCATTTGTTTGGTTGGGTTTATGTAGTGCTAGCTGACCGTTGGGTTCATTCCACTTTGTAGAGGGCCTCCCGGAGTCCGCCGGCCTGTGGGCTGTCCTGGAAGTCCCCACCTATCGCCAGAGCCAGGTTCTTCATCCAACGAGAGGAACGGTTTTTCTGTGCTAAAGGGGCTGGGCTGCAGCGAACCTCTGAAATACAGGTTCTCTGGCCGTTTCCTATACGGGCAGAAGCGAGGTCTACACGGGAGCCAACTGGAAATCTGCACTGTTGACAGGAGTGCTACTTGATTCATAAAACACAGCAAGTTTGAGAAACTTGGGTAGTAGGTACAAGCCCGGAGCCTGCAGTATGGACGCAAACTAATTTGCTTGACGGTGGATATGTAGTCACTTAGCTTGAGTTGACGAAGTTAATTCTGTTTCAGCTAGTTATATCTGTAATTTGTATCTGAGTATAGCGCTGCCCGATTAACTTCATTTGCTCAAGCCTTTGACGCCACCTTGCTTCTTCCCTATTCATTTTTTTGTTTTGTTATTTTTTGTACTCTTTTCATTGTCTTTAAGGTGTAATATTTGATCTATGAAAAATAATATAGGTTTTATATGTAAGTTATAAAGTATAATGAATTCTTATAAACCCAACAGCCAGTTTAAGAAAATGTCACCTGGATCATTTCATCTAACTACGCTCCTGTTCTCCAGAATCTTTTGTTTAAAAGAAAGAAAAATAGTTTTCTCATTATACATGCATCTCTAAATATGCATCCTTCCCACTCAAAGTGTAGCCTGTGCACCAGCAGAGAGGTCGTTGGAAATGCAGAATTTCATGCTCCACTCCTGACCTACAGAATCACAATTTGCATTTTACAACATTACCAGGTATTTTGTACACACACAATATTTGAGAAGTGTTGCTTAGAAGACATCACACCATAAGGAGTTTATTATATGTAGATGTAGTTGTTTTTGGTTTTTATAATTTTTTAAATTGATTTTATAGAGAGAAAGGGAGAGAGAGATAGAAATATCAATGATGAGAGAGAATCATCAATTGGCTGCCTCCTGCATGCTCCCCAATGGGGTTGAGCCTGAGACCAAGGCATATACCTTGTCTGGGAATTGAACCATGACCTTCTGGTTCATGGGTTGATGCTCAACTACTGAGCCACCCCAGCCAGGCTGTAGTTTTAATTTTCTTTCTTTTCATTATTTTTATTGCTTCAGAATATTCCATTGTTTGGTTCTAAGAAATTTATTAAATTTTTTTTTCCTATTAGGCTTTTTGGAAGGACTATTTTTTTTAGCAGTACTGTTAGTCACATTCTTGTAGGTCTTCTGTAACTTCTAGTATGCATCTTGGAGCAAAATTGCTGAGTTTAAAGTATGTGCATGTTCAATCTTATTAGTCATTGTTGCCAAATTGTTTTTTTCTTTTTTCTTTATTTAGACTACTAGAGGCCCGGTGCACGAAATTTGTGCAGGGGAGGGTGTGTGTTGTGTGTCCCTCAGCCCATCCTGCACCCTCTCCAATCTGGGACCCCTCGAGGGATGTCCCACTGCCCAGTGGGGTCAGGCCTAAATGGACAGTTGGACAACCCTCTCAATCCAGGACTGGTGGCTCCCAACCATTTGCCTGACTGCCTGTCTGATTGCCCCTAACTACTTCTGCTTGCCAATCTCATCACCCCTAACCACTCCTCTGCTAACCTGATTGACACCTAACTGCTCCCCTGCTGGCCCAATCGCCCCTAACTGCCCTCCCCTGCCAGCTTGGTTGCCCCCAATTGCCCTCTCCTGTAGGCCTGGTCCCCCTCTAACTGCCCTCCCCTACCACCCTGGCCACACCTAACTGCCCTCCCCTGCAAGCCTGGTCACCCCTAACTGCCCTCCCCTGCCAGCTTGGTTGCCCCCAATTGCCCTCTCCTGTAGGCCTGGTCCCCCTCTAATTGCCGTCCCCTACCACCCTGGCCACACCTAACTGCCCTCCCCTGCAGGCCTGGTCACCCCTAACTGTGCTCCCCTGCCAGCCTGGTCACACCTAACTGCCCTCCCCTGCAGGCCTGCTCCCCCCAACTGCCCTCCCCTGCAGTCCTGGTCACCCCTAACTATCCTCCCCTGCCAGCCTGGTTGCCCCTAACTGCCCTCCCCTGCTGGCCTGGTCGCCCCTAATGGCCCTCCCCTGCCAGCCTGGTTGCCCCCAACTGCCTTTCACTGGAGGCATGGTCCTCTCCAACTGCCCTCACCTGCAGGCCTGGTCCCCGCTAACTGCCCTCATCCCTAATTGTGCTCCACTGCAGGCCTGGTTCCCCCCAACTGCCTTCCCCTGGAGTCTTATGTCCCCCACAACTGCCCTCCTCTGCCAGCTCGGTTACCCCTAACTTCTCCCCCCTGCTGACATGATCGCCCCCAACTACCCTCCCCTGCCAGCCATCTTGAGATGGCCATCTGGTGGCCACATGGGGGCAGCCATCTTGTGTGAGGGAGTGATGGTCAATTTGCATATTTTTTTATATATAGGATGAGGGTATGTTTATTAAAGCTAGGGACAGTAAAACAAGGAAAGGCTTAGCATAAATAACTGACAAGAGAGCCAGACTGGGCTGCCTTAGCTCACTTGGAAGTCAGAGAAGGGGGCTTTAGAGATAGGTTCAGGGAGTTAGACTGGGATGAGCTGCCCCTGGGCATTGCTGCCCTGGTTGCATGTTTCCTGGGGATCTTAGAGTTTAGGAGATGAATGCCTGTGGGTGAAGAAGAGAGGAAAGAAGTGGGGGGAAGGGATGGTATGGATGTGCTCCCTATAGGGAGAGTGCAACTATATTGCCAAGTTATTTAACAAAAGGGTTGTACCAATTTATATTCCTTTGGTAATGCATGAGAGTTCCCTTTTTTTCTTTATTTTTAAAAAAAGCATATTTATGTTTGTCTGGTTTGACAATATTTTAAAAAATGTTTTTATTGATTTCAGAGAGGAAGGGAGAGGGAGAGATAGATAGAAACATCAGTGAGAGAGAATCATCCATTGGCTGCCTCTTGCACATCCCCCACTGGAGACTGAGTCAGAAATCAAGACATGTGCCCAGCCCTTGAATGGAACTGAGACCTCCTGGTTCATAGATTGATGCTCAACCATCAGCCACACCAGCTGGGTGTGTTTCATTCTCTCTCTCTTTTTTCTTCTTCTTCTTAATAGAAATGAGTATTTATTTTTTTTTTTAAAAAGTATTTTATTGATTTTTTACAGAGAGGAAGGGAGAAGGATAGAAAGTTAGAACCATCGATGAGAGAGAAACATCAATCAGCTGTCTCCTGCACACCCCCTACTGGGGATGTGCCCGAAACCAAGATACATGCCCTCGACCTGAATCAAACCTGGGACCCTTTCAGTCTGCATGCTGACGCTCTACTCACTGACCTGGGACCCTTTCAGTCTGCACTTGACGCTCTAGCCAAGCCAGTTAGGGCGTTTTTTCATTTTTGCTTGTTAGTTTTTAAAATATTTGGCAATTTGGTGAGTGTGTGATGACATTTCAATGTGATTTTAATTTTCATTTCCCTGATGAATAATGGTTTCATATATGAATAATGCTCCTCCCCCCGAAGATATCCACTCACGACCTGTGAATGTTACTTTATGTGACAAAAGGGATTTTGCAGACGTGACTAAATTAAGGATCTTTAAGTAGTGAGATTATTCTGGATTATGTGGGTGGGTCCCCTGTAATTATAAGGGTCCTTATAAGTAAAAGAAGGAGGCAGAAGAGCCTAAAGAGATATGTTGATAGAAGCAGAAGTCTGAATGATGTTATTACTGCTTTGAAGCTGAAAGGGGACCAGGAGCAAAGGAATATGGTGAGCCTCTGGGAAGCCTGAAAAGGCAAGGAAATAGAATTTTCTCTAGAGCCTCCAGAAGAAACATTGCCCTGCTGACACCTTGATTTAAGCCCTGAGAGATCCAGTTTGGATTTTTGAACTCCAGTACTGTAAGATAATAAATTTGTGTTAATTTCTTACAACAGTGCAATAAAAACCAAAAACAAACGAAAAAACCACTCATATAGATTGCTTGCTTTTTTTCTAATTGATTTGAAGGTGCTTTTTAAAAAAATAAATCTTTATTCAGATTATTACAGTTGTTCCTTTCCCCCCCCCCATAGCTCCCCTTCACCCAGTTCCCACCCCACCCTCTGCCCTTATCACCCCCCATTGTCCTCATCCATAGATGTATGATTTTTGTCCAGTCTCTTCCTGCACCCAACACCCCCTACCCCTTGAGAATTGTCAGTGCACTCCCTTTCTATGCCCCTGATTCTATTATATTCACCAGTTTCTGTTCCATCAAATTTTTTATTTACTTGATTTTTAGATTCACTTGTTGATAGGTATGTATTTGTTGTTCATAATTTTTATCTTTACCTTTTTCTTCTTCATCCTTTTCTTAAACAATTACTTTCAGCATTTCATATAATACTGGTTTGGTGGTGATGAACTCCTGTAGATTTTCTTATTTGTGAAGCGCTTTATCTGACCTTCAATTCTGAATGATAGCTTTGCTGGGTAGAGTAATCTTGGCTGTAGGTTCTTGCTATTCATCACTTTGAATATTTCTTGCCACTTCCATCTGGCCTGCATAGTTTCTGTTGAGAAATCAGCTGTTAATCAAATGCGTGCTCCCTTGTAGGTAACTAACTGCTTTTCTCTTGCTGCTTTTAATATTCTCTCTTTGTCTTTTGCCCTTGGCATTTTAATTATGATGTGTCTTGGTGTGGTCCTCTTTGCATTCCTTTTGTTTGGGATTCTCTATGCTGCCTGGACTTGTAAGTTTGTTTCATTCACCAGGTAGGGGAAGTTTTCTGTCATTATTTCTTCAAATAGGTTTTTAATATCTTGCTCTCTCTCTTCTTCTGGAACCCCGATAATTTAGATGTTGGTACACTTGAAGTTGTACCAGAGGCTTTTTACACTATCTTCATATTTTTTTATTTTTAAAAAAGAAAAAAAATCTTTGTTGTTCAGATTATTACAATTGTTTTTCCTTTTATCCCCCTCATAGGTCCCCTCCACTCGGGTCCCACCCCACCCTCTGCCCTTTACCCCCCCTCACTCCCTGCTGTCCTCATCCATAGGTATATGATTTTGTTCAGTCTCTTCCCATATTTCTCACACAGATACCCCTTTCCCCCTGAGAATTATCAATTTCCTCCCATTTTATGGCCCTGATTCTATTATATTCACCAGTTAATCTGTTCCTCAGATTTTTAATTCACTTGACTTTTAGATTCACGTGTTGATAGATACGTATTTGTTGTTCATAATTTTTATCTTTACTTTTTTCTTCTTTTTCCTCTTTTTCAAGAACACCTTTTAGCATTTCTTATAATACTGTTTTGGTGGTGATGTACTCCTTTAACTTTTTCTGATCTGTGAAGCTCTTTATTTTCCCTTCAATTCTGAATAATTTTGTTGGGTAGAGTAATCTTGGTTGTAGGTTCTTGCTATTCATCACTTTAAATATTTCTTGCCACTCCCATCTGGCCTGCATAGTTTCTGTTGAGAAATCAGTTGATAATCAAATGGGTGCTTCCTTGTAGGCAACTAACTGTTTTTCTCTTGCTGCTTGTAAGATTCTCTCTTTGTCTTTTGCTCTTGGCATTTTAATTATGATGTGTCATGGTGTGGTCCTCTTTGGATTCCTTTTGTTTGGGGTTTTGTGCGCTTCCTGGACTTGTAAGTCTATTTCTTTCACCAGGTGGGGGAAATTTTTTGTCATTATTTCTTCAAATAGGTTTTCAGTGTCTTGCTCTCTCTCTTCTTCTGGCACCCCCATAATTCTGATGTTGGTATGCTTGAAGTCCCTGAGGCTTCTTTCACTATCTTCCACTTTCTGGATTCTCTTAGCTTATTGCTTCTCTGGAGAAGTGTCCTTTGCCACTTTGTATTCCAAATCTTTGACTTTATTCTTGCGTTCCTCTAATCTGCTGTTGGGTCTCTGTATAATATTTTTTATTTCAGTCAGTGTATGTTTAATTTCTAGTTAGTCCTTTTTCATATCCTCAAGGGTCTTGTTAAATTTATCGGCCTTTTCTAGGAAATTCTTGAAAAACCTTATAACTGTGGTTTTGAACTCTATATCCAGTCTTTTGTTCTCCTCCATTTCTTTTTTCTTTTCTTTTCTTTTCTTTTCTTTTCTTTCTTTCTTTCTTTCTTTCTTTCTTTCTTTCTTTCTTTCTTTCTTTCTTTTTTTTTTTTTTTTTAGATCTATTTCCTTTTCTCGGCATTTTTGCTGCTTCCCTGAATTGGTAGGGTAGCTTTGTGGCCCTGGGTGTCCTATATGGTTCAATGGGTCCGCCTCCCGGTTGCCTGATGTGGACACTCTTGGTGCACCCCTTTGTGGACTGTGTGTACACCCTTGTTGTAGTTAAGTTTTGATTGTTGTTGGTGTCACTGGGAGGAATTGACCTCCAGGCTAATTGGCTGTGAGGACCTGCTGTGTCTATGATGGGAGAACTTCTCTTCTGGAGATACCCTTATGGGGCAAGACTTGCTTCAGAGGGGTTTGGTGCTCACAGAGTCTGCCCCCTGAGTGTGTCCCTTATGGATCTGAGGAATTGTAATCTGGATGGTTGAACTCTGACCACTGGGTACACTGGCTCTTGGATCTCCAAGGAGGTGAAAATTTAGCTCTGCCTGAGGCCAGAGAGATCTGCAGATTCTTGGATGTGCCCAGATGAGGCCCAGCTGTGAAGCAATGCAAGCTACTGTGGAGCCTTGGGCCTTCTTTTGGAAGTTTTGGGGCTCTCTGACCCAGCTGCAGTTTGTTAGGAAATTGTGGATTGCAAAAGGGCCAGGCCATTTATATGCAAAAGCCTCTGTGCACAGCTGGGGTGGGGTTGTAAATTGGGTGAGGTGGGGTCTAGGGAATCGATAGGGCCGAGCAAACAGTAATGGCTGACCTTTAACCCTGCCCTAAGAGGCCCTGGGTCTCAGTGTCCCCTGGTAATCACTGCAAGTACTTATGAGAAAATGCCACCCCCATGTTCTGGCCCAATGCCAGACAGTCCAGTTTTGCCCTCTGTATGAGTCTGGGTCCCCAAAGTCTAACCTAGAACTGGAATTCAGAGCAGTCAGGAGCTTGTGTCTCCCTCCCAATTGAAAAAGACAACTGTGTCCTCAGTTGCCAGCCCTTTCTGCATACTTGCCTCCTTACCTCTGCACTATACTTCTGCACCTCCTCTGAGTCTCAGTGTGCTTTTATATTCCCTTCTAGTTGTAGAATTTCCACTCAGCCAGCCTTCCTGTGGTTCTGGATGATGTCCATTTTGTCTTTTAGTTGTAGTTTTGAAGTAGTTGTGTGAGGCAGCAAGTTCAGGTATTTACCTATGCCGCCATCTTGGTTTCTCCTTGAAGGCACTTTTTATATATTATGGATATTAATCCTTAACCAGATATATTTGGTACAAATATCTTATCCCAATTTGCACTTTATCTCCACTTTTCATATTACCCTAGCCTCATTTCCTTCCAACTCTTAAAAAAAAAAAAAACAAACAAACCATATATATATATATATATATATATATATATATATATATTCCATTGATTGTTGTTTTTTTTTTTTACAGAGAGGAAGGGAGAGGGAGAGAGAGTTAGAAACATCAATGAGAGAGAAACATTAATCAGCCACCTTCTGCACAGCCCTTACCGGGGATGTGCCCACAACCAGAGTACATGTCCTTGACCAGAATTGAATCTGGGACCCTTGAGTCTCCAGGCCAATGCTCTATCCACTGAGACAAACTGGGTAGGGCCCTTCCAACACATTTTCCCCCATTTCAACTCTTGCTCAACATGTCTGCAGCATGACTCTTTTTAAAAAATATATATTTTATTGATTTTTTACAGAGTGGAAAGGAGAGGGATAGAGAGAAACATCGGTGAGAGAGAATCATCAATCAGCTGCCTCTTGCACACCTCCTACTGGGAATGTGCCTGCAACCCAGGTACATGCCCTTGACCGGAATCGAACCTGGGACCTTTCAGTCCGCAGGCCGACGCTCTATCCACTGAGCCAAACCCATTTTGGATGCAGCAGGACTCTTGACTAACTACCTTCTCCCCAGACAAACATGATAAATATGTAAATTATATATGTTATCAGGTGGTGTTATGAAACAAAACTCAGTAGGATTTAGGAGGGCTTGGGATTAGGATAGGCTGTAATTTTAAATAGGGTATGTCTCCGGAATAGCCACAGCAATCCTGAGAAAGAAGAGTAAAGTAGGAGAGATCTCAATACCAGATTTCAAGCTGTATTACAAAGCCACTGTTCTCAAAACAGCCTGGTACTGGCACAAGAACAGACATATAGATCAATGGAATAGAATCGAGAACCCAGATATCAACCCAAATCACTATGCTCAATTAATATTTGACAAAGGAGGCACGAAGATACAATGGAGTCAAGACAGTCTCTTCAATAAATGGTGTTGGGAAAATTGGACAGATACATGCAAAAGAATGAAACTAGATCACCAACTTACACCATACACAAAAATAAACTCAAAATGGATACAGGATGTAAACATAAGACGGGAAACCATAAAAATACCACAGGCAGCAAAATCTCAGACATATGCCAAAAGAACTTCTTCACTGATACTGCCCCTAGGGCAATGGAAACTAAAGAGAAAATAAACAAATGGGACTGCATCAAAATAAAAAAACTTTAAAAAAATATATATATATTTTATTGATTTTACACAGAGAGGAATTGAGAGGGACAGAGAATTAGAAACGTCGATGAGAGAGAAACATCGACCAGCTGCCTCATGCACACCCCCCACCGGGGATGTGCCCGCAACCAAGATACATGCCCTTGACCGGAATCGAACCCGGGACCTTTCAGTCCGCAGGCCAACGCTCTATCCAGTGAGCCAAGCCAGTCCCGGCCAAAATAAAAAACTTTTTTTCAGCAAAGAAACCATCAACAAAACAACAAGAAAGCCCACTGTATGGGAGAACATATTTGCAAATGTTATCACTGATAAAGGTTTAATCTCCAACATCTACAGACACCTTACACAACTAAATAAAAGGAAGATGAAGGATCCAATTAAAAAATGGGCAATGGACCTAAATAGAATATTTTCAAAAGAAGAAAGAAGGAAGGCCAAAAGGCACATGAAAACATGCTCAAAGTCACTAATTATCTGAGAGATGCAAATCAAAACAACAATGCGGTACCATCTCACACCTGTCAGAATGGCCAACATCAACAAATCAACAAACGACAAGTGTTGGCGAGGTTGCGGAGAAAAAGGAACCCTCATGCACTGCTGGTGGGAATGCAGACTGGTGCAACCACTGTGGATAACAGTATGGAGTTTCCTCAAAAAACTGAAAATGGAACTCCCATTTGACCAAGTAATCCCACTCCTAGGATTATATCCCAAGAAGCTAGAAACATCAATCAGAAAGGATATATGCACCCCTATGTTCATAGCAGCACAATCTACAATAGCTAGGATTTGGAAACAGCCTAGGTGCCCATCAGCAGATGATTGGATCCAAAACCATGGAAAATCTACACAATGGAATACTATGCTGCCATAAAAAAGAAGGAATTCTCATCATTTGCAGCAACGTGGATGGAATTGGAGAACATCATGCTGAGTGAAATAAGCCAGTCAATGAAAGAGAAACACCACACGACCTCACTCATTTATGGATAATAAAGAACATTATAAACTGATGAACCAAAAGATAGATATAGAGACAGTAAAGTAACAAGCAGACTATCAAATTACAGCGGGGAGGGTAGGGAGATCTGGGGTATTGGGTCGGCAGCTAAGTAATTGCGGGTTTCACACATATATGGCTTCAGTTGAATTTTTAGTTTGCAGACGTAGTACAAATGTAAAACACATTTTGTTATTTGATAGTTGGCTATTCAGCTGTTAATCAGTAAAAAAAGTTTTTTGATCTGTTTTGTAGTTTTCGTTTGGCGTTCGTTGAAAAATGGAAAATCAAAAGGAACATTTTCGTCATATTTTGCTTTTTTATTTCCGCAAAGGGAAAACGCATCGCAAGCTCATAAAAAGTTATGTGCTGTTTATGGTGACAAAGCCTTAAAAGAACGGCAGTGTCAAAATTGGTTTGCCAAATTTCGTTCTGGTGATTTTTCACTCAAAGATGAAAGACGCTCTGGTCGTCCAGTTGAAGTTGATGACGCCCTAATCAAAGCAATAATCAATTCAGACTGTCACAGTACAACACATGAGATTGCAGAGAAGCTTCATGTATCACATACATGCATTGAAAATCACTTAAAACAACTTAGCTATGTTCAAAAACTCGATACATGGGTTCCTCACGAACTGAAAGAATCACAGTTAACGCAACGCATTAGCAGCTGCAATTTGCTAAAGAAACGTAATGAAAATGATCCATTTTTAAAACGACTGATAACTGGTGATGAAAAATGGGTTGTTTACAACAATATCAAGCGGAAAAGATCGTGGAGCAGGCCAGGTGAACCAACTCAAACAACATCAAAAGCTGATATTCATCAAAAGAAGGTTTTGTTATCAGTTTGGTGGGATTACAAAGGAATTGTCTACTTTGAACTCTTACCACCCAACCGAACGATCAATTCTGATGTCTACATTGAACAACTAACGAAATTAAACAATGCAGTTGAAGAAAAGCGGCCCGAATTGACAAATCGAAAGGTGTTGTATTCCATCATGACAATGCAAGGCCACACACATCTTTGGTCACTCGGCAAAAATTAATGGAGCTTGGTTGGGATGTTTTGCCACATCCACCATATAGTCCTGACCTTGCACCATCTGATTACTTTTTGTTTTGATCTTTACAAAACTCCTTGAATGGTAAAAATTTCAATAATGATGATGATGTCAAATCGTACCTGATTCAGTTTTTTGCTAATAAAAACCAGAAGTTTTTTGAACGTGGGATTATGATGCTGCCTGAAAGATGGCAAAAGGTCATTGATCAAAATGGGCAATACATTACAGAATAAAGTTATTTAGTTCCATGAAAAAATTGTCTTTGATTTTCTTTAAAAAATCCGCAATTACTTAGCTGCCGACCCAATAGATAAGAGATCAACCGAAGGACTTGTATACATGCAAAGAAGTACAACCAATGGACACAAAACTCTGGGAAGGGAGGGTATGTATGGGGGGGGGGGCAATGGTAAGATATGTACACAGATAATAATTTAATAAAAAATTAAGGAAAAAAAATAAATAGGGTATGTCTGGGTAGGTCTTATTGAAGTGATATTTTATAGGGATATATATATTAATATATATATATAATCTTTTAAATTAAATTAAAAAATATATTCTTATTGATTTCAGAGGGGAAGGAAGAGGGAAAGAGAGGTCAAAACATCAATGATGACAGAGAATCATTGATTGGCTACCTCCTGCACGCCCAGCATGGGGATCAAGCCTGCAACCAGGAATTGAACTTAGGACCCTTCAGTATGAAGGCCAAAGGTCTATCCACCGAGCCAAACTGGCTAGGGATAGCCATGTCTATATTTAAGGGAAGAGCATTTCTGGAGGAGGAAACAGTCGGTGCAAATCCCTTAAGACAGGAAAGTGCCTGGCATGTCTGAAGAGGAGTAACAGCCATCTTGGCTGCAGAAGAGTGGGCTAGGCAGGCAAGAAAGGGAATTCAGATAAAGAAGCTTGTGGCTCTTGTAAGAACATTTTATGCTGAGTGAGATAAGGGCACTGTAGGGTTTTGTACAGGATTGACAGTTAACTTGTATTTTAAAAGGATCACCCTGATGCTGTGTTGAGAACAGACTATCTGGAGGCAGAGGTGGAAAAAGAAACTACTAGGAAGCTATTGCAGTGATCTAGGTGAGAAAGAGTAGCTAGGACCATCAGAGCTGCAGTAAATACTGATGAAAGAGGAGTTCTCATTTGCTGACTCCTTTCCTAAAGGAGGAACGTTGGATGCCTGAAAGGGGAAATGGATGTTGTTTCCTGTGCAGGATTCAGGGTCCCAGCAGGAAAAAGAGACCGTACTCCAATTATAATGATGTGAAGAAAACATTTAAAAAATATATATATATTTTATTGATTTTTTTACAGAGAGGAAGAGAGAGGGATAGAGAATTAGAAACATCAATGAAAGAGAATCATCGATCAGCTGCCTCCTGCACACTCCCCACTGGGGATGTGCCTGCAACCAATGTACATGCCCCTGACTGGAATCGAACCTGGGACCTTTCAGTCCACAGGCTGACGCTCTATCCACTGAGCCAAACTGGTTTCAGCATGAAGAGAACTTAATAAAGCAACTTTCCCAACAGAATGAGCAGAATGTAGGGAAACCACAAAGGTTAGTGGTTTCCAGACACATGTGAGCAGAGGCTCTGTAACTCCTAGACTTGAAGAGAGTCCCTGGAAGGGAGGGAATGGGAGATACAAGTTCTGCAAGTGCCTGTGAGGCCGAAGTTTTCCCCAAAACCTGGAAATAAGGTTGGCCCTTGAAAGTTAGAAAAACCCACCCAGAACAGATGTGGGAGTAAAGCAAAGATGGTTGGCCTATAAATGTGTGAGAATTAAAGACCATCAAGTTGGTGGCTGGGGGTCTCTCAAGGGGCTGAGGCTGGATTAGAAGCCTAGTTGTGTGAGCAGAAATCCCAATTGTATTAAATGAGCTAATAAAGGTTAAGATGTTTACAACAGTGTCTCTAAGGAAGTAGCTGCTATTGTTTTTTAAAAAAGATACTTCATTGATTTTTCACAGAGAGGAAGGGAAAGGGAGTTAGAAACTTCAATGAGAGAGAAATATCTATCAGTTGCCTCCTGCACACCCCCTGCTGGGGATGTGCCCACAACCAAGGTACATGCCCTTGACCAGAATCAAACCTGGGATCCTTGAGTCTGCAGGCAGATGTTCTATCCACTGAGCTGAACCGGTTCAGGTGTAGCTGCTATTGTTAAACCCAGCTTGGAAGGAGGCTTTGTGAACAGCAGAGACATCACAGGAAAGAGGCATCCCAAAGCAGCTGGGAGAAACGTGTATTCAGACTGGTCATGGTGATACAGAACTGGGATAAACTGAGTCCTTAGCATCAAGGCTGCCCCTGTAGAGGGGGATACAAATTCAAGGTTTGTTCTTTGAGACTTGCCCTACCATCCCCTTTTCTCATTCTAGGGATTCCAGGTTCACTGTGCAAACCTTCTGGTAACTGGGCTTTCTAGGAGCAGCTCAAACTGCTTTATTCTATTGGTGCAAAAATTCAGGTTTCCCTCACAGCTCTATTTCTCTGTGCAAATTAATACCTGGGCTTTTGGGGTTTGTATAAAATACTTTTTTTTTTTTTTTTTTTTTTTTGGGTCAAATGCCAGACGTGCATAGGGAATTATATCTACTCACTGCACCAATGAATGAGTTTGGAGCTAGAGGCCTGCAAATCACACCCATCAAAACAGCCAATGGTGTGCACCTTTAGCAGTATTGCCTTCTGCCAGTTAATCTGCATCAAGTGGGGAGAGTGAGAATGATAGGGAATCCTAGCTAGAGGGGTAGGCAAGGCTCCAGGGCATAGCCTGGAAGGAGAGTAGGAACTGAGGCCTATGCTGCACATCTCTAGGAAGCTGTCCTCGATCCTTGCTCCATTCCAGGCTGGGTTCTGTGCACTCTCAAGCACATTTTATGTTACTGCTCACACTGGGCAAAGAGCCTCTGTCTACTTGTCCAAACACATCTGAGCCCCTGGAATGTAAGGACAGTGCTTCCTTGAGTGCATGATTGAATTAAACAGAGAGAGAATGCATGAATTAAGGACAAGAGAGTGAACTGTAAGCCTTCAAGGGCAGGAACCCGGAATGACTTGTGCTGTGGGCACAGTGCCTGGCAGTCAGTGCCCAAAATGTTCTGGACGGGCTGAGCAAGAGTAAAATCCTCCTTGCCTCTTCTTGGATGTCTACCCCGATTACCCCTCCCTCCTCCTCGCTGCTCCCCACCGTCCCCACCGCTGCACGAAGCAACACGGAACCGAGTGGTGTCTGGGCTTGTTTCTGTCGCTAACAAGATTTAGGCTCTTGATCTTTTTCCTTGAAAGAACTTTCCCAAGGCAGGGGTGCTCCTGTCTCTGGCTGAGGTTCTAGGACCCGCAGCGGCCAATATCCCAGGCCGCTCAGGCTTCTTCCATGAGGACGCCGCTGGCTCGGGGAGGGGCAGGGGTGGGCGAGGCTCCAGAGAACAGTGCAGGGCTGCATCGCCGCCCAGTCCCGCTGGGGCAGGGACGGGGTGGAGGGGGAGAGGGAAGGGGAGGAGGGGAGGTGGTGGGAGCGGCTCTCCACGCCCCCTTCCTCAATCCCCTTCCTCTGATATCCTCCTCACAGCCCCTCAATTTGCAAACTTTTGGGGTTTTCAAACACTGCGTTAAGGAAAAAGACGGGGGTGGGGGGGTGACCGGAGTCTAGGAGGCGGCGGTGGCTGGCGGGGAAGAGCTCGACGCTCCAGAGTCCAGACCCTCGGGGCGGAGGTACCTCCCATTGAGGGCTGACAGTCCTGGAGGCTCGGCCCCCCTACTTCCTGGGTCGTCTCTTTCTTCTCTCACCCCGATCTCACAGGAGCTGGTGTGGGCCACTGCCCGAAGAAAGAAGCCAGGAGCTGGGGGGGTGGGGAGGGGGAGGCGGAGTCGGAGCCCTGCGCCTCGCGGAAGTGCCGCGGAATTTGCCTGCCTTCTCTCCGCCACTCCCAGCCCTACCCCGCGCCGCCCGCCCGCCCGCCCCCCGCCTCCCGTTCCCTCCTTCCCCGCGGACGCCGCCTCCCAATCGCCTTTTTTTTTTTTTTTTTAAGCTGGCTTGTTGCTGGCGGTGTGGAGGGGCTGCAAGTGCCGGCGGAGGCGCGCTGGAGGCTCGGAGGCGGCCGGGCGCCATCTGCTCGCTGGGTCGCTCTGCAAACTCCTGAGTGTGAGCGCGTGCGGCGGGCGGGGGTCTGCGGGCGGCTTGCCTTCGGACCCGGTCCTCGGGTTCGGTCGGGTCAGCCTCAGGCTCAGAAACTGCTGAGGAATTAGGCAAACAAAAGAGGCCGCTCCGCCGGTGGGGCAAAGTCGCCCAAACGCTACTAAGCCCTCCGTAGCCCGAGCGGGCTGGAGGCCCCCGGACCGCCAGGGTCGGCGAGTTGGCGGCCTGTTGTGCAAGCCGCAGTCCTTGTTTTCCCGGCCTGGCCGGTTGGGAAGCTGGACACATCCACCCTTGGACTCGATTCAGGAAGGAGGCTGCTGCTTTTTTCCTTTGGATTTTCTGGAATTTTGGAAACCCAGTGGCCCAGGAGGAGGAGAAGGAGGAAGGAGCAGATCTGGGGAGGAATGTGAGAGTCTTCCAAGGCCCCGGGGGCCAGAAGGAGCTGGGAACCACAGCTGCCAGGGTTCTGGAACCGTGATTTCCGAGTGATTCTCTTTTGTTTTAGAACCTTGTTCCAGTGGAAAGTGGAATTTTTGCCCTCTCACTTCTCCAAGTCATTTGACTTTTCTCCTGGGAGTGGAAGGAGGGAGAAACTCCCCTTCAGGGCCTGCCAAGAGTGGTGAAGAAGACTATGGATATGAGGCTCCCCTGCCCCCAGACAGGTGCTGGGAGTTGTGATAGGGAAGTTTTGGAGCCATGGGCACAACTTTGAAGAGAGGGCTGGGTGCTGGGACCTGCATTAGGGGCGGAGAGACAGCTGCTGGGCCGGCCTTTGTTTGCTAGTGCGTTCTTGGACATCCTAGTTCTGGGCAGGACCCTTTCCTCATCTTTCTCTACCACTGGCCCAGCCATGGCACTAAAAGGCCGAGCCCTCTATGACTTCCACAGTGAGAACAAAGAGGAAATCAATATCCAGCAGGGTGAGGATTTGGTCATCTTCAGTGAGACCTCACTGGATGGTTGGCTGCAGGGCCAGAACAGCCTTGGTGAGACAGGGCTCTTCCCCGCCTCTTATGTGGAGATCATTAGCTCTGGCACCAGCTTCAACCACGCTGACTACTCCGGCAGCTCTGCAGGCTCTCCAGGCACCCAGGTGAGCTTGTATGACAGCTCCACGGTGGCCAACCTTGGGAGCGGTGGGGGCAGTGGCTTCCTTTCAAACCAGGGCAGCTTCGAGGATGATGATGATGATGACTGGGACGACTGGGACGATGGATGCACAGTGGTTGAGGAACCACGGACTGGTGGGATGGGCACCAATGGGTATTCGCCACTCAACCTATCCTACCCTGGTGCCTACCCCAGCCAGCACCTGGCCTTCCAACCCAAGCCACTCCTGGAGCGGCAGGACAGCCTGGCATCTGCTAAGCGAGGTAGTGTGGTGGGGCGCAACCTCAACCGTTTCTCATGCTTTGTGCGCTCTGGAGTGGAGGCCTTCATCTTGGGTGATGTGCCCATGATGGCCAAGATTGCTGAGACATACTCCATTGAAATGGGCCCTCGTGGCCCCCAGTGGAAGGCCAATCCCCACCCATTTGCCTGCTCTGTGGAAGACCCCACCAAACAGACCAAATTCAAGGGCATCAAAAGTTACATCTCCTACAAGCTCACGCCCACCCATGCTGGCTCCCCTGTCTACCGGCGGTATAAGCACTTTGACTGGCTCTATAACCGCCTGCTTCACAAATTCACTGTCATCTCTGTGCCCCACCTGCCAGAGAAGCAGGCCACAGGTCGCTTTGAGGAGGATTTTATTGAGAAGCGGAAGCGGCGGCTCATCCTCTGGATGGACCACATGACCAGCCACCCTGTGCTGTCCCAGTATGAGGGCTTCCAGCATTTCCTTAGCTGCTTGGATGACAAGCAGTGGAAGATGGGCAAACGCCGGGCAGAAAAGGATGAGATGGTTGGTGCCAGCTTCCTCCTCACCTTCCAGATCCCCACAGAGCACCAGGACCTGCAGGACGTGGAGGACCGTGTGGACACTTTCAAGGCCTTCAGCAAGAAGATGGATGACAGTGTCCTGCAGCTCAGCACTGTAGCGTTGGAGCTGGTACGCAAGCATGTGGGAGGCTTCCGCAAAGAATTCCAGAAGCTGGGCAATGCCTTTCAAGCCATCAGTCATGCCTTTCAGATGGACCCCCCCTTTAGTTCCGAGGCCCTCAACAGTGCCATTTCTCACACGGGCCGTACTTATGAAACTGTTGGTGAGATGTTCGCTGAGCAGCCCAAGAACGACCTCTTCCAGCTGCTCGACATGCTGTCTCTCTACCAGGGTTTGCTCTCCAACTTTCCTGACATCATTCACCTGCAGAAAGGTAAGAGCCAGTGCAGCACATCTGGAGAGCCTTACTGAATCTGCACTCTGCTGGACGTGGGGATGTGAGCATGGCCTACACAGAATGGAACAGCTCATCTTATCTTTCTGTCTCTGTCTTATTCATTCATTCAACAAGCGTGTTGAGCACCTACTATAAGACAGATGCTATTCTAGGTGTAGTGATATGGTCCCTGTCCTGATGAGGCTCACTGTTTACCTTCTTGTTGTCTTTTCTTCTTTCATTTATTTTTCTGTTTCTGTCTCATTTTTCCATTTACGCATTATACACTGAGCTCTTTAAAAAAATTTCTTTATTGATTTCAGAGAGGAAGGGAGAAGGAGAGAGAGAGAAACATCAATGACTGAGAGAGAATCATTGATCGGCTGCCTCCTGCACGACCCTCACTGGGGTTTGAGCCGCAACCCAGGCCTGTCCCCTTGGCCAGAATCGAATCTGGGACCCTTGAGTCGGCAGGCTGACGCTCTATCCACTGAGCCAAGTCGGCTAGGGCTACACTGAGCTCCTGAAAGTATCAGGCTGGGTTCTGGAAACACAGAGATGACCAGGGCCTAGGCCCTGCCCTTGAGGAGCACACATGGATACAGACTCAGATAACAAGCACAGTGTGGCTTGTCTTCCCACTGCCTCACAAGCTCACCTCCTTAGAACCGGTTCTCACCACTGCATATCCTTTCTGTGAGCTCCCAGTCTGGTGGGGAGGATTGTCCCCATTCTACAGGTATAGAGGGTGGTGTCCATAGGAGAGTAGTTGCATAGGGAGTCCACGGCCCAGCGGAGACTGTTTCTTTCTCTTGTGACTCCTCAAGCGCATATTCTTATTGGCCACCTCCCAAACCTGGCTGTGTTTTAATTTCTCACAGCCCCTCTGTGGGGGAGGAGCAGGATGGGCCCCTCGCTGTTACTGTGGGGCTGTCAAGGAACTGGCAGGGAAGTGACTCACTCTGTCACCCAGGGGCACCTGGGCTGGGGAGGAACCAGGGGCACATGGCCCATCTAACTACCCTTTCCCGAGCCTGGCTGTCTTCTTGCCTAAGCAGTGAATCCTGATCTGACCTATCTGGTGACTGAGTCCTGGAGACAACAAGCAGGGCAGACGTCAGGAGAGAGGTGTGGTCCTCCCTGCGGCTGCTTGGTAACTCAGGAAGAACGTCTCTAGGGCTTCTATAGGGTGGGTCCGCTCCGTGCCCCCTAGGCCTGAGGTCAGGCCTGGCTAGCTTGGGAGTTTTCCTCTGGGTGGGGTCAGGAGTCAGGCCTCTGGATTGAGCCTGGGGGTCGTCAGCAAATGCCACCCCCTGCCTCAGTACCCAGGAGAGTCTGGTGTAAACCAGCCTTGCTCTCCTTTAACAGGAGGTTGGCTTCTAGAACTTCTATAGCTCTCAGCTTCCTTCTCTCTTCACTTTCTCTTTTCTGTTCTTTGTCTTTTTCTCTCATCTCTCCATTCCTCTCCTCCTCCTTCCCTCTTCTTTCAGCTTCAGGAGACACGAGGCCTGAGCTCTAGTCTTGGCTCTTCCCCCCAATTTGCTGAAAATTGCCTTCCTGTCTCTGGGGTCTTAGTTTCCTGATCTATAAAACAAGGGAGGGTGGACCCTGAGCTCTTAGACCTTCAAGGTGGGGGAGGGAGACTTATGGGGAGGGTCTGGTTGAGGACAGTGATGCCTTAGATCTGGCTCTGAGCTCTGGAGCAGGGAGAGGGTAGGGGAGGCGGCCTGGCTGGCTGGTGGCCCGTTTGGAATGGAGCCACACCCTCACTGCTGCTTTAGGACCTGGGAAAGCTGGTTCAACCAGTTCCTTAGCAGGCCTGTTCCTACTGGGCAGCAGAAGAGGCAGCAGGAGGGAAAGCAGTGGCACAGTGATTAAACCGCTGTGCACGCCCCCTCCCTTGGTGGCTGGGGACCTTCACCCAGGGCAGAGCTGGGGGCAGGAAGGCAGCCCTATAATCGGGGCTCCCAGGCACACTCTTAAGTAGATGGGAGTAGAAGCCAACCTGGCTTTTCTGACCCCGGGGCAGGGAGACAGAGCTGAGAGAGGCCATTTCTGACTTTTCACTTGCCACTTGTGTTTCTAAGAGTCAGGGGCCAACAGTCCTCTGGGGTGATGTATTCAAGCTTAGGCAGAGGCTGGTCCACCTCCCCTTACCTGGAGGACCCTCTCCCCAATAATCAAAGCCCTTTTGGGCTTATTATTCCTCCTTCTGGACTCTGCACTGCCATTCCTAGGTCTGTGTTCTGGTGAGTTACAGAGGGGTTTGTAATCTGGCTGAGACAGAATTGGGCCGGCTTTGGGGGCCCAAATCCTGTTGGAGGGAGGAGGGGTCCCATGCTAGCCCTGCAAGGAGAGCCTTTTCTCAGAGGAAGGAGGAGGAAATTGGGTCCCCCAGGATTCTGTCCAGCGTGTCTGGGTATCTGCAAGATGGTGAGAGTCTGGGAGAGGTCATGGGAGGCGGGGAGTGGGAGGCCTAGATGGGATCAGGAGGCCAGGATTTAGATACACATTGTCTGTAAAGTGACCTTGAGAGAGTTTTCTCCCCTCAGTTTTACCTCAGTAAAATGGGAGATGGAGTCTAGTTGGCACTGAAATGAGGCTCACCAGCCTGTCTGCCCACTGGTCCAGCTCCTGGACCTCAGTCCAAATCAAAGCAGTTTTGGGGGTAATTGTCCCAGGGTAACTATTATTAGGGCCTGGGACAACAAGGGGAGACAGTGACTGCCCTGCCTAAGACTCATCACCCCCAAGCCAGGAGGTTGGTATGACCCCTTCCATTTTACAGACGAGGTGCAGTGAGGTGGGATGGTGAGCAGAGCAGGAATTGGAGCCCAGGTGTGTCTGATTCCACAGCCCAGGCAGTGTCCACTGTTCCTGATAGATGGGGGAAGGAGCTCTCTTAGGGATGGCTATTTGGAGTAGATGAGTTAGGAGGGGAAGGGAAAGGGAGGGAGGCTTGGATGCTGTAGTGCTAACTTAGTTGCAATCTTCTGTGGACTGGAGGCAGGCCCGGGACCACAAAGCATGCACGGAGGGGCCAGGGAGCTCCTAGATTGGCCAAGGCAAAGTGACTCTTACAGCCAGGCACCTGCCTGGGGGACAGGTGGGGCCTCCGTTCTGGGCTCTTGTCTAACCCTCCCTCTGCCATCCCTCCTAGGTTTCCATAAACAAAGAGAATCATTGCCATGAGCCACCACCAGCTGGTTCTTGCTGTGACTAAAAAGCAGTTTGTAGACAATTGCATGTAGCATCTTGAGCTTTTATTTGGTCAGATGCCATCCTAAGTACTTTATACATATTAGTTCAATCAAACTTCAATTACACTAGAGGGTAAATATTCTTATTCCATTTCACAGATGTGGAAACTAAAGCATTATCCTGCTATGAGCAGTTGTCAGTAGCATCATTTCTACCCAACCTGCACCCTTTGATGTGGGAAACCTGTAGACCAGGCAAGTGCAGAAGCTTGCTGGAGGTGACACAGTTAGGACCAGGACTCAGATCTCTTGCCCCCAACCTAGTGCAGATGGTTACAACCTCCAAGAAATGGGGATAAGACTGATTAAGCAGGGAGCTTAGGGACTATGCCTGGGACCATGGAGCTCTGAAACTCCAACCCTCCTTTTCCTATTCCTGGGACCCAGCCTACAGGACAACTGCCAGGGCAAGAGGCTCGCTCCCCTGGGTCTCTCAGGTTGACTCCAAAGTGGAATGTAGGGGGATGCTGGACAGGCCTGACTCCTGACCCCTGGCTGGTTTCTGGGCACTTTAGTGTCAGCTGGTCTAGGCCCCAGACCTGTGTTGCAGGGTAGAGAAGTGACAGAGAGCAGGGTGGGGCCTCCACCTCCCTCTTATCCCCATAGCCTCTGTCTCCTGTCCCTGGCTCCTTGCCTGGCTGTCTGTCTTTGGATACCTACAATTACATTAGATTAATTTCTATTATTTGGGCCTCAATCTCCTCATCAACAAAAGGGGCCTTTTCTTCCGCTAGGCTATGGGCAAGAAGTGCCTTCTCGAGTACAGGTCCACCCCCCACTGTACCTGGACTTTCTCAGGCAGGTGGAATCCAGGCTTGTCAGTGTCCCCTCTTCCAGTAGGTTCCTTTTGCTGAAGCTTAACTCCAGTTTTTTTGTCTTGCTGTTTTTTACCTGTTTAGTCCTTATTTCTTGGAACCTTCTCAAATTCCTGAGTCCATTGTCTGGGGGTCCCACACAAATGCCTGGGTGACCTGGCATGGGCTCCCTGCAGGAGGTGTCATGTGTACCTCCCAGCTGTGGAGGGATGTCTCTGGGCAGGCATTCCGTCTGTGAGGGGCAGGAAGGAGGTGGGAGCCCCTAGGCAAGTCCCTTCCCTTCATGGCCTGTTTCCTCTGCAGAGCAGTGGTTTGGGAGGTGGGGCAGGCCGCTGGCCTCTAGGGCCTCTCCTGCTCTGAAGTCTCTCATTAGGTCTTAGAGTGATCCTGCTTCTGCTGCCCAGGCCTGAGTAGTTGGAGCCGGAATGTGGCCGAAGGACTGAGTGGGCTGGGATCTGGTGACTTCAGGGTTATTTTGAATGCGGTGTGAGCAGCTCTGGAGACTGTTCAAACTTGAGTGTATCTGCCCCAAATGCCAATATTAGCCTATAAGCCATGCACTTGTTTACTAATTTGGTGCTGCCAGTTCTAAAGGCCCCCAGAGTTATTACCAGGATATAGAGTCCTGGGATTGGCATATAGTAATGCTCAATAAATGCATCTTGAATGCACTGAATAATTTGTAAAAATAACACATTTTGAAGTACCTTGAGAAGCCTCCTTAAAGAAGAAATGGGAAGTATGGATAATAAGCATGTTATTTGTATGCAGTGGATCCTTTTGAAGTACTTAATGGTGTGCTGTCCACCTTGCCAACCCTTCTCATCTCATTCTTCTTTGCACAATGGGTTCCCTACAGCTCTGAGGGAGTGAGTGCCAGGCCCTGGCAAACTGCCTCCCCCTCTCAGCTTCATTGCAGAATTAGTCAAGTACCTGTTAATTCCAAACTGGAATCCATTCACCAATTGCTTTGTTGATTCATTCAGATTCTTCCAAATTGGGTTACCTGCCCAGGTTCATCTCTTGCCCTCCATCTGTCACCTGGTTATTACAATGGCCTCCTCTAGTCCCCTGGGAGCTGGAGTGAGGAGGGGCCAGGATCTGTCTGGGGGGAGACACACACAAAGGAAAACTCCAGGTGGCCTTGGAGGCTCTGTTTTAGAGTAAGCAGTGTGATGTAGAGGGAAGCATTGTTCCTGGGAACACTGACGGGAGGTTTGAATTATGCATAGGGGTCCAGGGGGCAGAGAGATGAGTTAGGAAAGAGCAAGGTGAGTCTGATGAACATGGGATCAGTGTGAAATGGGTACAGGGACCAGCTCTCAGAGAGCCTTATGAATGGATGTGGATCTTGATCTGCAGACAGAGGGAAGCCAGGGAAAGCTTGGAACTCTGGGTGTCCAGCTTGGCTGCGTTCAGGTGCTCTGGAGAATCTCTTGAGGCTGGGACTGAGGTGTGAGGTCTTTGGAGGCCTGTTGTCCTTGTCCAGTGAGGGACACATTGAACATGTATCAGTGGGTATGTATCAGGATTTGCTGTGTGTTAGGCTTTGTTCTGGGTGCTAGAAATATTGAGCTCAGAGCCCATAGGGAGGCAGTCGAGAAACTGCAGGGTGGTGAGAGCTGTGGGGGAGGGAAACCCAGGCACCTGAGAACACTGGGAAGCACTTAATGCAGTGGGTTCCAGGGGAGGCTTTCTGGAGGAGGTAATGTCTGAGCTGAATTAGGATATCCGGGTTCTGGAATGTAGAGAGCAGAGCAGTGACTGCGGGGTGTGGGTTGTTGGTGCCACAGGTTTGGAGGGAAGATGGTGCATCTGTTTAGGTTCGGGTTGGGACATCCTGGTGGGGACACCCAGTTGGACCAGGAGTCTGGAGTCCAGGAGTGAGGCCTGAGTTGAATTAATGAGACCACTGTCTGCTCTTGGGGGTACTAACAGAGGGTTTAGGGAACAAATTGGGGACATCGGAGCCCTAACAACCCTTGTCTTCTGCTCTGCCTATGCCAGGCGCTTTTGCCAAGGTAAAGGAGAGCCAACGCATGAGTGACGAGGGCCGCATGGCACAGGACGAAGCAGATGGCATTCGCAGGCGCTGCCGCGTGGTGGGCTTCGCCCTGCAGGCTGAGATGAACCACTTCCACCAGCGCCGCGAGCTCGACTTTAAGCACATGATGCAGAGTTACCTGCGCCAGCAGATCCTCTTCTACCAGCGCGTAGGCCAGCAGCTGGAGAAGACGCTGCGCATGTACGACAACCTCTGACCTGAGTACCGGGCCCCACCCCACCATCAGCCTGGTCACTGCAGTGTACTTTGGTTTCCAGACTTCCTGCACCAGCAGCAGCTGGGGGTGGGCTGTGGAAGAGTCATGGGTACCCCGGGGGAAGTTCTCCATCCCTTAGAAGTGGGCACAGCAAGGGTGAGAATGGGACCAGGAACCCTCCAAACTGAGGCCTGGGCTGCTGGTCAGTCACTCTAGGCTAGGCCAGAGTCTTAGCTAACTGTAGAGCCTCTAGTCTCTGTGCACCTGGCCACCATCCCCTCATTCTGGGCCCTGCTGTGGTTCTGGGTCAAATGTTGAATACCCAGAGCTGTGACACACCTGCCCTCAGGGTGTCCCCAGTCAAAGTGGGAATCAATCACAGAAACAGATTTGGCGGGGGGGACGGGTAACACAGAATGTCCCATGGTAAATAAGGGGTTCCTGGAAGCTCACAGAAGGGTTCACTCATTCTGCAGGTCAGGGAAGACTCCACAGTGTAGGTGACATTCGAGTGGTGTCTTGAAGAATGACAAGGACTTGCCAGATAGTAAGTGAGGACAGTAGATGGGGAGGACATTTGGAAGAGAGGAACAGCATGGGCAAAGGTATATAGGCATGGAAACACCCTTCCTCTCTCCCTCCCCTTTCCCAAGCAAGTTTGCTACCTTACTTTGGTGGGGAGGGAGCTTCCTTGTCCCTTTGTCCCTGTCCCTGCCTCTGCCCCACCCTTACCCCCTGCAGGAGGGCCTGCAGGCCAACATCCTCCTGACTCCCTTTTACCTGCTAAGCCCCTAACATCCCTTGGTTAGGGGACCACACAGCATCTTTTCCCTGGGTTCAAGGTGTTAAGAAAAGTCATAAACCCCAGGGCCCTGGTGTTATTTTCCTGGAGGGCACACCCAAAAGGTACCAGATATTTGAGTTCACAGCAATAGTTCCTCACACTCCAGCAGGCTCAGACCTCGGGTTTCTAGGGTCCTTGGTCCTATGAATCCCTGAATTCTTCTGGTGCACAGTGGGAAACCCAGGGGAAAATATAGGTCAATTGACCCTGGGTCCACCTGCTGATGGCCAGTCTCATTGTGATGCCTGCCTGGATTCTGGCCATTTACACTGTCTCCAACTCATGTTTATGTTACTCCTTCCCCCAGGCCAGGGGGTGGTCCAGCAGCAGTTGGGTGGAACTGACAGGTGCCACTGCTAGCCCCCTCCAGGAGGTCATGGCCATTCCTGGTGGCTGCTGCTTGAATATTTTTTCTTGATAAACTTTTTTACAATTAAGATAACAAAAAGATGACTTTTAAACTTAGATCTCAGAGGGCATGAGGGTGTGGGAAGGATAGAACCCTGATTGTCCCTGAGGTTATGATAGGCACAAAATTTACCCCAGAACCTCAATAGTTGGGGAGAAGGCTGTGCTGGTGGGAGGTGCTATTTGGGGATCTAGAGGTGGCCAAGAACACCTCTAGATAGTTTCACACCCTTCTCAGACCTCACTATCTTCTCACAATGGTGAAGTCCTGCCAGGGATTTGGCTGTGCTGCTCTGATCTAGGGCGGAGGGTTGCATGAAAAAGGGATAGGAGACCATGTTTCAGGACAGTCTAATAGATGGGGTTCCTCTCCTCAGGGAGGCCCCAGCCCAGGGAAGGAGGTGGGGCTCAGAAACGGTGTCCTTTCCTAGGCAGTCCTGAATACCCAGCCATGTGGTGGCTTCCATGTTGGAAACTGAGGAGGACTCCTCAGCCCTGCCGTTGGGGTGCCCCAGGCAGGATGTGCAGGGAACTTCACACCTGGAACAGAGAAGTGTGGTGGAAGCACAGTGTTCTTTCAGGGCAGTGTGGACTTGGTGTAGGAGAAGTGCCTGGGTCCAGACATCAGGGGAGGCTTTGGCTAGGCCAGGGGCCTGGGGGCTCAGCGCAGTGAGATAAGGAAAGGGTTGGCAGATGCATTGGGGGAGAGGGCAGCAAGGGCTCTCCATTCAGGGTAGAATGTCCTCAGAGGAAATTCTGGAGTGGGCCCTTGACCCTGAGTCAAGTTAGGTCAGATTTGGGACTTTGTGGAATTTTTCCCCTCCCTCCTCGCTGCTCTCCTTCCTTCATATCTAGTCCCTTTGAGGACCTTCTCCCCCTTAATCTTTTCTCAGCGTTGACCTCTAATTAGCCTTCTGCAGAGAGCAATCTGACCACAGCAAGGGGACTGTTGGGAGAGGGTTTGGGGAAACTTCTCAAGGTCAGTCTGAGAAGGGTGGGAATGCTCCTCTTGGCCCACAGTGCCTGGAAAGTCCCCATGCATGCTTCCTGCCCTGGGACTGCCCTCTGTGTCCCTTCCTTAAAAGGGGACCATCTCCCATACCTCCCATCCTCAGGGTGAGGGAGTTGCCTGACACCAGATCAGCATGCACCTAGGAGAAGAACCAGAATGTGAAGTGTTGGGACGGGCTAGGCCTACTGAGATCTGTAGGCTGAGATAGCATGTGTGTGGTGAGGACTGAATATCATAGTCCCTCTCCCTATTCTTCCTCCCTCCTTCCCTCCTTCCCTCCCTCCCTGTCTCTCTCTCTCCCTCCCTCCCTCCCTCCTTCCTTCCTTCCTTCCTCCCTTCCTTTTCGGTCTGTGTGGGATAGGGTGTTGGGGGAATTTGAGATCTGTTGGGTCTGGCCAGAGCTCCTTTCTGCAGGAGACTGGGGGAATAGTGTGGGGGAAAATCCTGCTGGCTGGCCTCAGTCACATACCAGACATTTGTTCTAGACTAAGCTGGGCCCAGCTGCCTCCAGTTCGCTCCCTCATTTTTGTCTGAGGCGAATGGAAAACCGGGCCTCTCTTTCTGCCCTGGGCAACTACCCTGATATCCAATCTTGGCCCAGCTCAGGAAAGGAATCTGTTTTGTGGCCACATGTGGGGTGTTGGGGATGGAGGTGGTTCTCAGATCCTGCATCTTGTTGCCTCCTGGACACAGGAGGGCTGTGAACCACTGTGCCACAGCTGGAACAGAGCCAGGCCTGGGGAATTCAGGCGGTCCTAGGCTCAGTTCACCGCCACACTTCCCATCCTGTAGCACAGCCACACAGTCATCCATACACCCACATGGTCCTTGATACTGTTGCCCAACCCAAAGCAGACAGCCACACACAGCCACACACCTTTCCCACAGGCACATAAACCTCTCTTGGCCACATATACATATCTGCATGGTCATGTGCTCTCACAATTGCACTCCTATCTACAGTGCCACATACTATCACACATTCACAGCCATGTCCACACTTGGCTATGTCTATACATGTTATCTGTTCACTATGTCAGTCCCAGCTATGGCATCACTCTCAGCCATACCACAGTCTCATGCACACAGTAATACTCTCACACAGTGATACATGCAAACTGCCACAAAGTCACATGTGAATATAGCAAAGGTGTCCCACATATAGCTGCACCTGTGGGACACCTTCTGGGGCAGTGTGTGAGCCACCTCCAGCCATCTGGGATCACCCATCACCCGACACATCCACATTAGTTCTTCATTGCACAGACAAGGAACATGAGGTCCAGGGAGGGGTGGCAGCTGGCTGCATCAGTGTGCCAGGGGATGCTTCGGGCCAGAAGTCAACTCCTGGTAGGCTCTCTGGCCTGGCCTTGTGAACCCATGGGCCAGTGCCTAAGTTTAGGCTGTCTCTGAAGGCCCCTGGCTGAAGCCACCAAACAAAGTTCCAGGCATCTACCGCCTCTTGGGCTAAAGCTGAGGCTGCTGCATCTGCAAGAGCCAGGATGCAGTGGGCAGAGCCCAGGCCTTGGGCTGGAGGAACATTCCTGCACCATCTCCCTAAGTATGTGAGGACTGGGCCCATCCTACCTGTCTGCTGCTGACTCAGACCTCTAGCAGTCAAGCCTTCTGGGCTCCTGCCACCCTTCCACAAACCTGCTTTCCTACCAATTCGGCTGTGGTACCTCTCTCCACTTGCCAGGCCAGAAAGAGTCAGTGAGCCCGGCAGAATGACCATGGGGAACAATAAAAACTCACCTCCCCAAACAGAGCTCAGAAAGGACAAATATGAAATGTCTCTGGGATTCAACATAGCTTAACAAAAACATTTTTCCTTGAGTTTTGTTTTGTTAGACAAAGCTCAGTGCAGTCCAATCTGTTTAAAAAAACTGTCTCACACAGCTGTGACCTCCTTGGTTCATACAGCAGCCTTACTAGGCATCATTATTCCATTTCATGGACCACGACTTGGCCAGTGGGAGAATAGGATCTGCCTATGATCACACGATGAGTCTGAGGCCTCTGGACTCAAACCCAGCTCTCTGGATCCATTCCTTAAAGTCACATGAATTAACTTCTTTAGGTTAGAAGGAAGAGGGGGTGGCAGGTTTCCACTTCAGAGGTGGTAAAGAATGGGAGGCTGGTGAGCCCAGCTGCTGAAGGGTGAAGGGGCTTGACGGTAGGTGGATCCTGTCAGCACCCAGTGATGAAGAGGCTGACCAGGCACTCCGTTACAGGTGAATGTGTGAAGAGCATTCCTACATTTTCCTATAACTGACTTGTGTTCCTCTCTTGCTTTTTCATTTCCTCACATGGCTGAAATTTAATTTCACATCAGTATGAGGACCCTTTCTTTTCTGAGGGATGCATCTACGTTTTGGGGGTGGCACATTTGAAGACGATAGGCCCCTGGCACTTTGAATTTTAGAGGCTGAATCCCACACCCTGTCACGTAAGAAATTTTGCTGGCATTCCACATTAAAGTCATTAATATATACCAATTTGAGTTAGGTTCATTACTACTTAACAATGTATTGTCTTATAGATATTTAATTAAACTTTATTAATTTTGATTTTTGTCTTTTTTCTGGTCATGTTCTCCTACTTGCCTCCTCACCCCTTATTTCTTTGATCCCCATACTGAGGCCTGGGGGTCTGGCCCTTTCTCTGTTTTGAGACGCAGGGCCCCCTCAATTGCCCCTGAACCTTGTGGCCCACAAGGAACCTCAGGGGGGTGGCAGTGTCCCTCTGTGGGGCTTGTGATCATCAGTCCATAGCTCCGACCTCACGCTCAAGCACAAGGAGATCTGGAGGCTGCTTAGAGACACTGCCACCCTCTGTTGTCTGAGGTCTGGGGCATCTGTTGTCTTCCAGTGTAAGCAGCACCACGAGGGACAGTGGGTGGTCAATATTTCATAACCACCCTATGTGTTCATTTATAACAGGAATTTCAAATGGTTTTCAGGAGGGTTACATGAGCAAAATTGGTCATCTGGACAGTGCCTGCACATTGCAAGTGCTCAGTAAGGACCCACAGGGATTGTCAGCCTCTGAGCAGAAACTTAGAGCAGCTCTTGAGCCAAAAATATGTGGGCTTCATTTCATAGGTATTTGTCAGTCCAGGCCAGGAGGTGTCCTGGCTGTTACATATTTCAATGCACACAGGATAGCATGGCCCAATACTTATGACACAGGCTCACACTTCAGGACTTCCTCAACAGACTCCCTGGGGGATCTTAGGCAAGGTCACCGTTCAGTCTCAGTTTCCCCCAACATCACTTGAGTGATGGTTATCACAATTAGGGCCTGAGATCACAAGTGCCACTGTCCCCATCAGGTGTGCTTTGTCCTCAAGCCATAGAGCCAGTAAGGCAGAGGTGGGCCTGAGTGCACAACAGCTACCATTGTGTAGCTGCTATGTACTGGGCATTGGGCTAAGGGACTCCCATGAATTATTGTCCACAAGTCTGGAAGGTTAGAACTATTGCCAACCTTTTCTATTATAGAAGAGGCATTGAATCACCTGTGTTTGGCTGGTTATGCAGCTGTTCAATGGTGGATGGGGCTGAGGGCTGCCTGAGCATGAAGCACTGCCCTTCCCCATTGCACTAGGCTGCCTATCAATGGCTGGCAGGCTGGATGGGGGCAAGGGGGAACCCAGAGGGTGGTTGGGAGAGAGGGCAGCCATCCTGTAGAATGAATGCAGGAGTGCTGGGAATAGGGCAGTTGGTAGTATTAGGTAAACATGGAGGTGCGACTTCAAGTCAAGGTAAAAGGGCAGAACGCTTGGCCCATAGAGAGCACTGAACAAATATTTGTTGAGTGATAATTTTCTGTAGGGCCTCAGACTGGAGTGTGGGAGCAGGATCTGGTCATGGAGGAAGGGATTGGTCAGGTGAGACCAAGGGCAGGGAGCTGGAGTCAGAGGCTAGGCTCTAGTCTCTGAGAAGAATCTGAGTCAGGAGCCTCCTTGTTAAAGGAGCCAGTATGGGCAGGAATGAGATTTGGTAGGAAAATACTGGGGTGGGGGTGCCAAGGCTGAGCTTGGAAGGATTGGAGTCAGACGGGAGCTCTGACCCCGGGGCTTTGATGTGGGAGAAGACTGGGGCAGGCAGAGGTCAAGTGGTGGGGTCTGTGTCTATCCCTGATACTATGGAATGTGTGCTTCCAGCTGTGTGGTGGCTGAGTGCATCTGTGCCTGATGTATAGGTCCCTGTGGTGGCGCTCTATGTTTGCATGCATGTGTTAGCCTTGGAACCATATTCAGCTTCTTTTTCTCTCATCCGCCATGTCTCATTCATAAGCAAACTTTTGTTAGATCCTCAAAAAAGACCCAAAATCTGACCCATTTCATCATCTCACTGCTTGGCCTAAGCCCTAACCATGCCTGCCTGGATTATTACAGTAGCCCCCAACATGCTTCTATGCTCTCTCACCGGCTCCAGGACAATCTAGCAAGAGCCAGAGTAATCTTTTCAAACCATATTCTAAACCAAATTATGCCTCTCCCCTGCTTTCAACCTGTAGGGTTCCTACCATTTGTAAGATAGATTCCAAACTCTTAGTCTCTGTGATATTACCCACAACTCCAGGCCCACTGAACTATTGGCTATTCCTCACATAGGCCCAACTTGCTGTACCTCAGGGCCTTTGTGCTTGTTGGCCCTTCTGTCTAGAATGTTTTCCCTCCCAGATGTCTGGGTGGGTCACACCTCAGTTAATTTAAGTCTTTGCTTACATATTACCTCTTTGGAGAAGCCTTCCCTGACCATCCAAAGAGTCTTTCTAGCCCTGGCTGGGTAGCTCATTTGGTTAGAGCATTGTCCTGATATGCAACAATCCTGGTCAGGGTACATACAAGAATCAACCAATGCCTGGGGTGGTGGCGGCCCGGCCTGTGGGAATCCACTGCCATGGGAAAGTGACATGCCTCTGCCCACTGTTCCACCACAGTGGCAATACATGAGGAGACCCTGCAGCAGGGGCAGTGGCAGTGGCTCCTGAGCCCTGATATGGAGGAGAGACTCGACAGGAATGTGCTAGCCAGCCCCAGCGTTGGTAGCAGCGGTGGCATCGGGCTGGTGGACATGCATAGCCCTTGGTCAGGGACCGATCAGTGCCTATCGCTAAAGGCTCTCTCCATGTGCCTGCTCTCGCAGGCTTTCTCAGTCACGGATCTTGACAACAGCTTAGCCCCACCGGACACATTTTTCCTGGCTGCTGCTCTGGACTCCTACAGCGTCCCTCTCAAACCCATGACAGCCTGGATCACCCTCCTTGGTTCAGCATGAGCCCTGGAGTCCCCTGTCCTCTCTACTTCCAGGCTGCTTCTAGCTTTCATCAGCTCCTCTGTTCCCTGCTGCAGAATGAATGCTCTAACACCAGGACGGTTCTGCTTGAAATTGGAGTTTTCGGGACAGACTGTTAACCTTAGAACAGCTGGTCATTTTAGTGAGAGGTTTTTCAGATCGAGGAGAAGTATTTCTATTGGTGATTTCTCCCTAAAATAGTAACTTAGTGACTTCTTAACCTTTCTGACATCCTCCTGTGTAAAGTAGGGGAAGGTGTCTCCGTAATATCTTCAGGCAAAGAAACCAAAGTATCCAGCCCATCATCTAGTTTTTTTCTTTATTTCTTGGTTTATTGTGTTGTTAAGTAAGAAATGTGTACTCATTGTAAAAAAAAACAAACAAAAAAACAAAACAAAACAAACAAAAAAAACACAAATAGTACAGAAATTCAGAGTAAAAATTATTATATTTCACTAAATTTTTTAAGGCAGTGAGACTTTTTGAATCATCTAACCTCCTAAAAGCAGTTCACATTATTCAGTTCATTTTTATATTAAAACTTAGGACTGCATTTCTTATGGTTTTGTTTCAAAAGCTATTTTCTCTGGAAAAAGTATTACCCAACACCAGTGGATCAAATATTTAAACATGCAGATGCTGGGTATATAATTTTACCCTTGTGGTTTTTAGCCTCACTCTGTGGACCACTAAGACTTTGCTGCTACTTGAACATAGTAATGTAGTTGCCATCTTACTATTCAGTGTTTTGTTCACTAGTTCTGGAGGAGGACTGCTTTTTAAAAATTTTTATTAAAAAATATTTTAATTGATTTCAGAGAGAGAGGGAGAGATAGAAACATCCACGATGAGAGAGAATCATTGATTGGCCCAAGGTGGCCCCTCCATGTGGTCATAAGATGGCCACCCCCATATGGTCACAAGATGGCTGCCCCCATGTGGTAATAAGATGGCTGCATCCATGTCATCACAAGATGGCTGCCACAAGATGGCCAGCAGGGGAGGGCAGTTGGGGGCAAACAGGCCAGCAGGGGAGGGCAGTTGGGGGTGATTGGGCCTGCAGTGGAGGGCAGTTGAGAGTGACCAGGCCTGCAAGGGGAGGACAGTTAGGGATGACGAGGCTGGCAGGGGAGGGTAGTTGGAGGGGACCAAACCTGCAGGGAAGGGCAGTTGGGGTGATTGGGCCGGCAGGGGAGCAGTTAGGCATCAGTCAGGCTGGCAGGGGAGTGGTTAGGGGGTTGATAAGGTTGGCAGGCAGAAGCAGTTAGGGGCAATGAGGCAGGCAGGCAGGCAGGTGAGCGGTTGGGAGCCAGCAGTCCTGGATTGTGAGAGGGATGTTGATTGTGGGATCAGGCCTAAACCAACAGTTGGACATCCCCTGAGGGGTCCCAGATTGGAGAGGATGCAGGCTGGGCTAATGGACACCCCCTCCCAGTGCACAAAGTTTGTAAAATAACGGTCAAAGAACTTCCATTTTAGCCGAAACCGGTTTGGCTCAGTGGATAGAGCGTCGGTCTGTGGACTGAAGGGTCCCGGGTTTGATTCCGGTCAAGGGCATGTACATTGGTTGCGGGCACATCCCCAGTGGGGGGTGTGCAGGAGGCAGCTGGTCGATGTTTCTCTCTCATCGACGATTCTAGCTCTCTATCTCTCTCCCTTCCTCTCTGTAAGAAAAATTAATAAAATATATTTTAAAAAAAAGAACTTCCATTTTATTAATATGAAATGTACCTATTTAATATAACAACATTATAAATACTTATTTAATCATAACAAAATCTTCAAAGGTTGTTTAATTGTAACACATTCATTAAAATAAATTTAAGTATTACACATTTTTACAGTGTGATATTTGCTCCTTTTTGCTTGAAAAAAATTTATGGATTTTTGGCTCCAATGATGTTACTGCAAGATGGAGAGCCATATTTATTTCAAGCTGAGACTGGTACTGAGTTTTAATTGCTGTGACTGATGAAAATGTTTTTTGCACAAATATGTTGTTGAAAATTGAATCAAAATTTTCATTGCTTTTCACTCAACAATGGGTATTCACTTTTAACAGAGATCCAAAAATGAGGTCATGATAAGAATGACTAGAAATTAGCTTTGAGACTGTTGTTGGATGATATTGTTGAGGCTTTAGATTGTTGAGGCTTTCTTTTGTTGAGGCAATAGATTGTTGAGGCTTTCTTTTTCATTCATGCTTAAATTGCTGTCTTCAATGTTTGCTGCAAATGGATCTATTATCCACATATTACCAAGTCTGGTATCTTCTTTCTTTGGGTAAGAATGACCAAAAGGTTCTGTGAGTGATTGTAAGTGAGTGCTGTTAAACAATGGTTACCACCTGCCAGTTGACATCACTCTCTTGCATATATTCATAGAAGCTTGAAAACATTTGCAGATCTTCTTCTGCCAACAACGTTTGCCACAGTAATATTTTCTTTTGAAAAGCATCAATTTTACCTTGTAGTGTGAACACATCCTTAAGTTGTCATTTAATAGCAAAAAAATATCTGTTAGGTATGCAAGCTTGGCTATCCACTCATCGTCAGAGAAGAGTTCTTGTAATTTCGGATTATTGGCCGCTGGAAAAATATTTTGACTTATTCTGCAGGGCAAACAGTTGGGTTAGTATCTTGCCCCTCGACAGCCATCTCACCTCAGCATGAAGAAGAAGGTGAGTATCCTGGGAACCCATTTCTTCGCCAAGTGCCTCAAATATTTGAGAACTGAGCACTTTGTATGGAATTTCATTTATAGTTTTCATAACATCTGATAATACTTTGTGTAGTTCTGGGGACATTTTTTTCACTGCACACTGCTCACGATGTATAATACAGTGTGTAGACAAAATGCCTGACAACATTTTTCAGCTTTGCAACAGTTCCCAAAAGATGTCAAGTCATGTTTGTGGCACCGTATATGCATATCCCAGTACATTTTTTTCCATTCAATTTCGTGTTCCAGGAAATAACTATTAAGTGCTTCAAAAATCTCAGAGCTAGTTGTTCCACTGGCAAGCTAAGTGAACAAAGTAGTTTGTTCTTCCTGTAACTCTCCTTCACACTCAGCCCTCACAAAACAAAGGAAAAGTGCTTTGTTACTTAGGTCTGTTGATCAAGTTGAATAAAATGTTTGTGAATTTTTCACCATTTTTATAACTTGATATTCAATATCTTCAGCCATGTCTTCAATTTTGCATTTGACAGTGTTAGCAGACATAGGAATTGCTTTCAGTTAGCAGACATAGGAATTGCTTTCCCAAAACCTCTTTACTGGCTTGTAACATGCAAGGCTTAATTAAGTCTTCTCCAATCGTATACAGCTTTAAAAAAAAAAAAAATTATTGATTTTTTACAGAGAGGAAGGGAGAAGGATAGAGAGCTAGAAACATTGATGAGAGAGAAACAACGATCAGCTGCCTCCTGCACACCCCTCACTGGGGATGTGCCTGCAATCAAGGTACATGCCCTTGACTGGAATTGAACCTGGGATCCTTCAGTCCCCAAGCCGACGCTCTATCCACTGAGCTGAACAGGCCAGGGCTAATATACGGCTTTTTATAAGCCTTTAATAAGGATTTATCTCCAACAGTCATTTTTGTTACAGCAATCATTGCTTTTATATATTTTCATGCATCCTTTGAAAATATTCAAGTGGTTTTTTAGCTAAATCCAGGTGTTTTGGTTGCAAATGTCTTTCGAGTTTCGAAGGTTCATGACATCATTGGGTAAAGTCTCAGAACACACGGCAGAAAGCAGCTGTGGGTCCAGCTCACTACCAGGTTCTTGAACAAATCCACATTTCAAGTAGTTCGAATCTATTTACTTGATTCTTTGAGTTTTTTCTTGTCTCTGTATCCAGTTTGTATGTTCTTCCTAATGGTGCCTGATGAGGACTGTGGAGACTGATTCATTGATCAGCTTACGGTTAAGTGAAGTACTCATATTACTATTGTTACTATTGTCATTAGTTACATTATCTTTTGTATTACTAAAGAAATGCAAAATATTCCTTTGCCTTTTTTTACTCATTGTGGGTTTATTTTACTAGAATCTAAAACCAAACAAGAAATGATAGTTATTAAAGTCAAACTATTTGATGCCATTAAACATAACAGTTAAAGAAAATACACAGCTACATATAATACACAAATAAAATAAAACTATCAGATGAGAATTGGTAATCGCGGAGTGGTGACTGCTGTAATGGTCAAAACAATACTGAAGCCGCTTGCAACCTCTCTGGTTTCCCCCTCTTAGTTATTAGAAAGGGGAATTATGATGTAATGTAGTACATTACTGTAGTACATTTCGTGAATTTTATGCAGTGTAAAGGTGAAAATTGTCACTCAGTCAGAATATAAGAATTTCTTAGAATATTTTTTTGTGTTTTATTATTAGGATCAATAAAACATAAAAAATGCAAATAATGTCCAAATTTTTCTACGGCCACCAAAAGTTTCTCATGGACCATGAGTGCTGCTCTAATTCACATGCTTTCCAAAGCCATTGCCTTCTTAGTTGTGGCAGATCACAAAGGTGGAGTATTGTTGCGAGTACTGGCTTTGTGCCATAAAGATGGTTTTCATACAGCTTCCAGAAAGCTCTCTATAGATGTAGGTGGAGCCAAATGTCTTCATACTTTATCCCATCCTGTTTTTCAGCTTCTCTTGTGTCCATGGGACATTGAATTTTTTTTTTTTTTTTTTTTTTTTTTTTTTGTGTGTGTGTGTGTGTGTGTGTGTGACAACTGAGAGTAAAATCAAGTCTTGTTTTTTCTCATGGTTATCTTTTTTGTCATGATCCTGGATTTCTTTCTTTTTTTTTTTTTTTTAATAAATTTTTATTGTTCATATTATTACAAATGTTCCTTCCCCCCCCCCTTCTCACCCCACCCTCTGTCCTTTCCCCACCCCCCATTGTCCTCATCCATAGGTGCACAATTTATGTTCAGTCTCTTCCCACATCTCCCTCTCCCCTTTTCCCCAAGAATCATCAGTTCACTCCCCTTCCATACCTCTGATTCTATTATATTCAACAGTTAATATTGTTCCTCAGATTTTTTTTTTTAGTTTCCTTGGTTTTTAGATTCACTTGTTGATAGTTACGTATTTGTTGTTCATAATTTTTATCTTTATTTACTTTCTCTTCTGAAAGAACCCCCTTCAGCAATTCATATAATTCTGGTTTGGTGGTGATGAACTCCTTTAGCTTTTTTTATTAGTGAAGCTCTTTATCTGACCTTCGAATCTGAGTGATAGCTTTGCTGGATAGATTATCTTTGGCTGTAGGTTCTTACTATTCATCACCTTGAATTTTTCTTGCCATTCCCGTCTGGCATGCATGGTTTCTGTTGAGAAATCAGCTGACAATCGTATAGGTGTTCCTTTATAGGTAACTACCTGCTTAGCTCTTGCTGCTTTTAATATTCTCTCTTTGTCTTTTGCTCTTGGAATCTTAATTATGATTTGTCTTGGTGTGGTCCTCTTTGGATTCCTTTTATTTGGAGTTCTGTGTGCTTCCTGGACTTGTAAGTCCAATTCTTTCACCAGGTGGGGGAAGTTTTCTGTCACTATTTCTTTCAGTATGTTTTCGATATCTTGCTCTCTTTCATCTTCTGGGACCCCCATAATTCTGATGTTGGATCGTTTGAAGTTGTCCCAGAGGTTTCTTACATCATCTTCAATTTTCTGGATTCTCTTGCCTTCTAGCTTCTGCAGAGGAGTGTCTTCTGGCTCTTTATGTTCCAAATCTTTGACTTGATTCTTGCGATCTTCTATTCTGTTTTTAGGACTCTGTAAAATATTTTTTATTTCAGACAATGTATTCTTTATTTCTTGTTGATCCCTTATCATTTCTTGTTGATCCCTTTTCATATCCTCATAGGTCTCATTTATTTTATCGGCCTTTTCTAGGAGACTCTTGAAAAACCTTATAAGTGTGGTTTTGAACTCTATATCCAGTCGCTTTTTGTTCTCCATTTCTTTTGTTTGTGATCTATTTGGTTTAGGCATTTTCGCAGGCAGCTTTCCTGATGGGGCGGGGTTTCAGGGTGGAGCCTACAGCCTTGGCTTTCGTCAGCCCCGCCCTATGCGACTCCTGAGACTCAGGATCCTTCAGTACTTGTTGCAAGCACCTCTGAGAGAAAGGTGCCCTCGATTTTCGCCTGCTGCCAAACTGTCTATGCTCTCCCCCAATGAGTCCGGTATTGGGGTTCAGTTCAGTTGGAAGTGGAGTTGGAGGTGGCGTTCAGAGCAGTCTGGAGCCCCTGTCTCCTTCCCGTCAGGGCAATCCCGCGGCACAGCCGGCCGGCCCTTCTCTACGCGCACTGTGCGCCTCCGGGACCTCCTCTCACCGTTCTCTGGAGTTCCGCCTTACAGCCCAGCTCCCTATGGGTGAGCCTGGGTCCCCAGGGTCTGGCCTACAATTGGGGTTCAGAGCAGTTGGAGCTGGGCCCAGCACAATCGGAGCTTTTCTCTGCTTCCCGCTTGGGAACGCCAGCCAGGCACTCGGCCTCCCTCCTCTCCGGCTCCGTCCTCTCCGCGCGCCGCGTGTCTCCGTACCTTGGGCTTTTACAGCTCCTCCGCGCTTCCTTCTGGTTTTCTCCTTGCTTCTTGTTGTAGGATTTCCAGTCAGTCGACTTTCCTGTAGTTCTGGGTAATGTCCATTTTATATTTTAGTTGTATTTTTTGAAATTGTTGTGTGCGGCTGCGGCTAGTTGCCTACCCGAGCAGCCATCTTGGATTCCATGATCCTGGATTTCTATGTCAATTTCATTTGCTCAGTCAAAATGGAAGTTTCCAGTTCTTAATGATCTTAAAAATGGGAGTGGAGTAAGCAGAAGCTACATTGATTCTTCCAGGACCAAACTGGAATTACAACTAAAATATAGAAAAACCAACTTGAATAATCAACTTAAGACTAGCTGAAGAGAACCCTGATAACTAAGAACGGAAAGTGGAGAGTGCTTAGAGCACATGTGTCAAACACAAGGCCCGCGGGCCAAATCCAGCCCGCCAGACCTTGCAATGTGCCCCGCACCGCGCTGTCATCACTGCACTCCGCTGTCAGTTTATGACATTGTCAGTTTATGACTGTTCAGTAAACCATTTGGCCCGCGATTTAGGCTGGATTTTAGATTTTGGCCCCTTCTCTGATTGAGTTCGACACCCCTAGCTTAGAGACTAATAGGAAGTGCAGAGACATGAGCAGGCTAACCAGGCTCCTGCAGACAGCAGCTGAAGTTCCAGAGGAAAATCTTAGCTGTAGGGAGTTCCCACTGAGAACTCTGGAGTCTAAACCCCAAGCTGAGTTCCCCAACCCATAGCATCAGAACTGAGAAATGTGTCCACATAATATCTGGCTGCAAAAAGCAGCAGGGAGAAACAGCTGGAAATGCAGGTACCCTCTTAATGGGCAATGCACAAAAATTTTGTGTGCAGCTACTCACCTTGAGCGCTAGCAGAGGACTGGAGTTGTGTAGGAGAGTTCAGAGATGGGATAATTGACCTGTGAACCAGGAGCATAGACACAAATCCAAATGGGCAGCCAAAATGGGAAGACAAAGAAACAACCCATAACCCAGCCATGTTGGCTCAGTGGTTGAGCATTGAGCTATGAACCAGGAGGACATGGTTTGATTCCTGCTCAGGGCTCATGCCCTGGTTGTGGGCTCAATCCCCAGTAGGTGGCATGTAGGATGCAGCCAATTAATGATTCATCATTGATGTTTCTATCTCTGTCTCCTTCTCCCTTCCTCTCAGAAATCAATATAAAAATTCCAAACATATATGTAAATGTATGTCCTATATAATAAAAAAGTAATATGCAAATCAATTGAACAGCAGAATGAATGGAATGCCTGTGGCCCCTCACCCCAGCCGGCCCACCCCTCAGGGGTGGGCCAGCTGAACCCCATCAGTGCATGAATTCTTGACCAGGCCTCTAGTATATATATTTAAAAAACCAAAAACTTAAAACAAAAACAAAAACAAAACACATTGGAAGGAATACATAGCAGATTAGGGGAAGCTGAGGATCAGGTCAGTGAATTAGAAGACAGGGTAGAAATAAAATCACTCAATCAGAGAATAAAAAACAAATAATAATTAAAAAAAGAGGAACAACATAAGGGAGTTGTGGGGCAGCATGTAATGTACCAATATTTGCATAATAACGTGTCAGAGGAGAAGAGAGTGAGCAAGGAATAGAGAACATGTTTGAAGAAATAATGGCAGAAAACTTCCCTAACATAGTGAAGCAAAAAGTCAAACAAATCTGGGAGGCATAGGGAGCCCCAAGCAAGAAGAACCCAAACAGGCCCATGCCCAGCCACATAATTAAATGCCAATAATGAAAGAATTTTAAAGGCAGCAAGAGAAAAGCAATTTGTTTTTTACAAAGGAGCTCTCGTTAAAAACTCTACAGGCCAGAAGGGAATGGCATGAACTACTCAAGATAATGAAAAGCAAAGATCTGAAACCAAGATTATTATGTTACAGCAGGGCTATCAATCAAAATAAATGGTGAAATAAAGAGCTTCCCAGCCAAAAGAAGACTAAAGAAGTTTATTACTACCAAACCAGCACTATAAGAAATTATAAAGGGACTGCTGTAATGAGAAGAAATAGATAAATGTAGGCATACAGAATTAAAATGCAATAAATGTGTACCTATCGATAATAACATTAAATGTAAATGGATGAAATGTTCCAATCAAAAGACATAGGATAGCTGAATCAGTACAAAAACATGACCCAATTATATGCTGTCTACAAGAGACCCACTTCAGAACAAAAGACTCACAGCCGAAATCGGTTTGGCTCCGTGAATAGAGCATCAGCCTGCGGACTGAAAGGTCCCAGTTCAATTCCGGTCAAGGGCATGTACCTTGGTTAAGGGCACATCCCCAGTAGGGGGTGTGCAGAAAGCAGCTGATCGATGTTTCTGTCTCTTTAGCCTTCTCCCTTCCTCTCTGTAAAAAATAAATAAAAATATATTTTTTAAAAAAGAACAAAAGACTCACACAGGATGAGAGTGAAGGGATGGAAAAAAAATTTCCATGCAAATGGAAACGGGGGTGGGGGTGGGGAAGCTGAGGTAGTAATACTCATATCTGATAAAATATACTTAAAAATGAAGGCCATCACAAGAGACAACAAAGGTCACTACATAACACTAAAGGGATCAAACAAACAAGAGGATATAACCATGGGAAACATATATGTACCCAATATAGGAGCACCTAAATATATATTTAAAAACAACAACAACAAAAAACAACCCTAGAGAAGAGATCAACAATACAGTCATAGTAGGGGACTTTAACACCCTGCTGACTTCACTGGGTAGATCGTCCACAAAAAAATTAACAAGGAAAGAGTGACTCTAAATGGCACACTGGATCAGATGGATTTAATTGACATTTATAGAACATTTCACCCCAAAGCTGCAGAATATATTCTTCTCAAATGCACATGTGTCATTTTCAAAGATAGATCACATGTTAGGACACAAAACAAGTCTCTAGAAGATTAAAATAATATCAAGTATCTTCTTAGATTATAATGGAATGAAAACACTCAAAACATTCCAATACATGCAGGCTAAACAGCACGTTATTAAACAATGAATGGGTTACCAATGAGATCAAGGAACAAATAAAAAACTTCCTGGATACAAATGAAAATGAACACAAAACAACCCAAAATCTCAGACACAGCAAAAGCAGTCCTGAGAGAGAAGTTCATAGCACTACAGGCTTATCTCAAAAAACAAACAAACAAACAAACAAAATAAACTATTTAACCCTACAATTTAAAGAATTAAAAAGAGAAAAATAAGAAATGCCCAGAATAAGTGGGATGAAGGAAATAATAAAGATTAGAGCAGAAATAAATGACATAGAGGATTAAAAAATATAAAAAGTCAATGAAACCTAGAGCTGTTTATTTGAAAAGATAAACAAGATTGATGAATCATTACCAGACTCATAAAGAAACAAAGAGAGAGGACCCCCCAAAAATAAAATCAGAAACAAAAGCAGAAAAGTAAGAGGTGACTCCACAGAAATACAAAGAATTGTAAGAAAATACTTTGGACAACTATATGCCAACAAGCTGGACAATGAGGATGAAGTGGACAAATTTCTAGAAAAATACAATCTCCTAAAACTGTATTAGGAAGAATCAGAAAACCTGAATAGGCCAATAACAACTGATGAAATAGAAGCAGTAATGAAAAAACTCACAGCAAACAGAAGCTCTGGTTCAGATGGCTTCACAGGGGAATTTTACCAAACATTCAAAGAACTAACACCTATACTCCTCAAACTATTCCAGAAAATTCAAGAGGAAGGAACACTTCCAAGCTCTTTTTACGAGGCCCACATTATCCTAATTCCAGCACTAGATAAATACACTACAAAGAGAGAGAATAACAGGCCAATATCCCTGATGAACATAGACGCTAAAATCCTCAACAAAGTGTTAGCAAATCAGATCCAGCAATATATGAAAAAGATCATAGACCATGACCAAGTGGGATTATTCCAGGGATGCAAGGCTGATGCAATATTCACAAATCAATAAATGTGATGCATCACATAAACAAACTGAAAGACAAAAACCACATGATCATATCAATAGATGCAGAAAAAGCACTTGACAAAATCCAGCACCCATTTAAAAAAATTTCTTTATTGATCAAAGTATTACATATGTGTCCTTATCCCCCCCATTATCCCCACCCTCCCACTCATGCCCTCACCCTCCTGTTGTCTGTGTTCATTGGTTAGGCTTCTATGCATGCATACAACTACTTTGGTTAATCTCTCCCCCTTATCCCCACCCTCTCTTACCTTCCCTCTGAGGTTTGACAGTCTGACCAATGCTTCTCTGTCTCTGTATCTGTTTTTATTTTATTTATTTATTTATTTATTTATTTATTTATTTAAATATATTTTTATTGATTTTGTACAGAGAGGAAGGGAGAGAGATAGTTAGAAACATCGATGAGAGAGAGTCATCGATCCACTGCCTCTTGCACACCCCCTGCTGGGGATATGCCCAAACCAAGGTACATGCCCTTGACTGGAATTGAACCCGGGACCCTTCAGTCCCCAAGCCGACGCTCTATCCACTGAGCCAAACCGGTCTCGGCTGTATCTGTTTTTATTAATCAGTTTATGATGCTCATTATGTTCCATAAATGAGTGAGATCATATGATATTTATCTTTCTCAGACTGGTTTATTTCACTTAGCATAATGGTCTCCAGTTCCATCCATGATATTGCAAATGGTAAGAATGCCTTTTTTATTTATTTATTTATTTATTTTACCACACTGTAATATTCCATTGTGTAGATGTACCACTCAGTTTTTTAATCCACTCATCTACTGATGGGCACTTAGGCTGTTTCCAGATCTTAGTATGGTGAATTGTGCCACTATGAACATAGGGGTACATATATCCTTTCTAATTGGTGTTTCTAGTTTCTTGGGATATATTCCTAGAAGTGGGATCACTGGGTCAAATGGGAGTTCCATTTTTAGTTTTTTGAGGAAACTCCATACTGTTCTCCAACAGTCTGCATTCCTACCAACAGTGCATGAGGGTTTTTCTCCGCATCCTCACTTGTTTGTTGATATGTTGATGATAGCCATTCTGACAGGTGTGAGATGGTACTACATTGTTGTTTTGATTTGCATCTCTTGGATAATTAGTGACTTTGAGCAAGTTTTCATGTGTCTCTTGGCCTTCCTTCTGTCTTCTTTTGAAAAAATAACTATTTAGGTTCGTTACCCATTTTTTTTGATTAGGTTGTTTATCTTCCTTTTGTTAAGTTGTATGAGTTCCCTGTAAATGTTGGAGATTAAACCCTTATCAGTGATAACATTTGAAAATTTATTCTCCCATGCAGTGAGCTTTCTTGTTGTTTTGTTGATGGTTTCTTTTGCTGTGCAGAAGCTTTTTATTTTGATGTAGTCCCATTTGTTTATTTTCTCTTTAGCTTCCATTGCCCTAGGAGCGGTATTGGTGAAGAAATTGCTTCAGTGTATAGCTGAGATTTTGCTGCCTGGGATTTCTCTAGTATTTTTATGGTTTCCCATCTTATGTTTAAGTCCTTTATCCATTTTGAGTTTATTTTTGTGTATGGTGTAAGTTGTGGTCTAGTTTCATTTTTTTTTGCATGTATCTGTCCAATTTTCCCAATACTGTTTATTGAAGAGACTGTCTTGATTTCATTGTATGTTCATGCCTCCTTTGTCAAATATTAATTGAGCATAGTGGTTTGGGTCAATTTCTGGGTTCTCTATTCTATTCCATTGATCTATATGTCTGTTTGTGCCAATACCAGGCTGTTTTGAGAATAGTGGCTTTGTAATATAGTATTTGATATCTGGTATTGAGATCCCACCTATTTTGTTCTTCTTTCTCAGGATTGCTGTGGCTATTTGGGGTGTTTTATTTTATTTTATTCCAGATGAATTTTTTTGAGAGTTTGTTCTAGATCTGTGAAACATGCCATTGGTATTTTAATGGCGAGTGTGTTGAATCTATAGCTTGCTTTGGGTAGTATGGACATTTTAATGATGTTGATTTTACCAATCCATGAACACGGTATGTTCTTCCATCTGTTTATGTCTTCCTCTATCTCTTTTTTTCAGTGTCCTGTAGTTTTTTACATAGAGGTCTTTTACATCCTTAGTTAAGTTTATTCCTAGGTATCTTACTTTTTGTGTGTGTGATGGTAAATGGGATTGCTTTTTTTAGTCTCTCTTTCTGTAAGTTCACTATTGGTGTATAGAAATGCCATAGATTTCTTGGTGTTAATTTTGTATCCTATACATTGCTGAATTCATTTATTAAGTCTAATAATTTTTTGATGGAGTCTTTAGGGTTTTCTATGTATCTTATCATGTCATCTGCCAATAAGGACACTTTTACTTCTTCTTTTCCAACTTGGATACCTTTTATTTCTTCTTGTCTAATCGCAATGGCTAGTACTTCTAATATGTCAAACAGGAGTGGTAAGAGTGAGCATCCTTGTCTCAGGAGAAATGGTTTTAGTTTTTGCCCATTGAATATGATGTTGGCTGTGGGTTTGTCACAAATGGATTTTTTTTATGTTGAGGTATGATTCCTCTATTCCCACCTTGCTGAGAATTTTTATCAGGGGAGGGTATTGGATTTTGTCAAATGCTTTTTCTGCATCAATTGATATGTGATTTTTATCTCTCAATTTGTTTATGTGATGTAACACGTTTATTGATTTGAGGATATTGTACCATCCTTGCATCCTTAGGATAAGTCCTACTTGGTCATGGTGTATGATCTTTCTGACGTACTACTGGATTCGATTTGCTAGAATTTTGTGGAGGATTTTGGCATCTATGTTTATGAGGGATATTGGCCTGTAATTCTCTTTCATTGTGCTGTCTTTATCTAGTTTTGGTATTAGGGTGATCCTGACTTCATAGAATGATCTTGAAAGTGTTCCTTCCTCTTGAATTTTTTTTGGAGTATCTGAGGAGTTTGGTAAAACTTTCCTGTGAAGCCATCTAGCCCTGGGCTTTTATTTGCTGGAAGCTTTTTTGATGACTGCTTCAATTTCTTCCATAGTTATCAGCCTATTGAGATTTTTAGGTTCTTCCTGATGGATTCTTGGAAGGTTGTATTTTTCTAGGAATATGTCAATTTCTTCCATGTTGTTTAGTTTGTTGGAATGGAGTTGTTCATAGTATTTTTTAATAATCCTTTATATTTCTGTGGGGTCTGTTGTTATTTTGCCTCTTTCATGTCTGATTTTGTTTATTTGGGTCCTCTCTCTTTGCTTCTTGGTGAGCCTGGCTAGAGGTTCATCTATCTTGTTTACCCTTTCAAAGAACCAGTTCTTTGTTTCATTGATCTTTTGTTATTGTTATTTTTGGTCTCTATGTTATTTATTTCTGCTCTGATCTTTATCATCTCCTTCCTTCTGCCTAATCTGAGCTTTTCTTGTTGCTCTCTTTCTAATTCTTTAAGTTGTAGAGTTAGATGATTTACTCCCATTTTTTTCTTGTGTTTTGAGGTAAGCCTGTAGAGCTATAAACTACCCTTTTAAGACTGCTTTCATTGTGTCCCGTAGATTTTGGATTGTTGTGTTTTTTTGTCATTGATTTCCTGAATGTTTTAAATTTCTTCTTTGATCTATCTGGTAACCCAGTCATTGTTTAATAGCATGCTACTCAGCTTCCAAGTGTTTGAATTATTTGTATTGTTTTTATTGTAGTTTATTTATAATATTATGCCACTATGGTCTGAGAAGATGCTTGATATGATTTCAATCTTCTTGAATTTGGGGAGACTTTGCTTGTGGTCTATGTTTGAAAATGTCCCATGCCAGCACCAATTTTTGATAAAAATTCTCAGCAAAGTGGGATTAGAGGGAGCATATCTTAACATAATAAAAGCCATATAGGACAAACCTACAGTGAACATCATACTCAATGGGCAAAAACTAAAACCATTTCTCCTAAGAACAGGAACAAGACAGGATGTCTGTTTTTTCCTCTCTCATTGAACATATTACTGGAAGTCCTAGCCACAGGTATTAGAGAAGAAGAAGAAATAAAAGGCATCCAAATTGGAAAAGAGGAAGTAAACTCTTATTATTTGAAGATGACATGATATTGTACAGAGAAAATAGTAAGACTCCACCAAAAAACTACTAGACTTAATAAAATAATTTGGCATAGTAGCAAGTTCCAAAATTAACACCCAGAAATCAGTGGCTTTTTTATACACCAAAAATGAAATCTCAGAAAGAGAAACTAAACAAACAATCCTATTTACCATCGCAACAACAACAACAAAATTAAGACCCTTAGGAATAAAAGACTTGTATTCAGAAAACTATAGGACATTGAAAAAATAGATAGAGAACATATAAACAAATATACTGTGTTCATAGATTTGTAGAATTAACGTAATTAAAATATCCATACTACTCAAAGCATTCTGTAGATTCAATGCAATCCTTATTGAAATATCATTAGCGTATTTCACAGATCTAGAACAAATACTCCAAAAATTTGTATGGAACCAAAATAGACCCTGAATAGCCACAACAATCTTGAGAAAGAAGAAAAAAGTTGGAGGAATCACAATACCAGATATCAAGTTATACTACAAAGTCACCATAATCAAATCAGCCTGGTACCAGCACAAGAAAAGGCGTATAGATCAATGCAACAGAACAGAGAACCCAGAAATTGACTCAAGCCATTACAGTCAAGTGATTTAAAAAAAATATATATATATATTTTATTGATTTTTTACAGAGAGGAAGGGAGAGAGATAGAGAGCTAGAAACATTGATGAGAGAGAAACATCCACCAGCTGCCTTTTGCACACTCCCTGCCGGGGATGTGCCTGCAACCAATGTACATGCCCCTGACCAGAATCGAACCTGGGACCTTTCAGTCCACAGACTGACGCTCTACCGCTGAGCCAAACCGGTTTTGGCTACAGTCAGTTGATTTTTGACAACGGAGTCAAGACATTGTCTTCAATAAAAGGTTTTGGGAAAATTGGACAGATACATGCAAAAAACGAAACTAGATTGCCAACTTACATCATACACAAGGATAAATTTAAAACAAAAGACCTAAACATAGATTGTCAAACCTTAAAAATCCTGGAAGAAACCATAGGCAGCAGACATCTCTCATAGCAATATGTTTACATGCAAAGGAAATTAAGGAGAAAATAAATAAATGGGACTACATAAAATTAAAATGCTTTTGCACAGCAAAAGTAACCATCAACAACACAAAAAGGGAGCCCACTGTATCGGAGAATATATTTGGCAATGATTCAGCTGATAAAGGGTTAATATCCAAAATATATAAGGAGAAACAGAAACCAAGATGGTTGTATAGGTAAACACCTAAACTGCTGCCTCGCACAACAATTTCAAAACTACAACTAAAAGACAAAATGGATATCATCCAGAACCACAGGAAGGCTGACTGAGTGGAAATTCTACAACTAGAAGGAAAGAGAAAAACACACTGAGACTCAGAGGAGCTGCGGAAGTAAAGGCAGAGGTACAGAGGTGCATGTGTGGAGAGGGCTGGCAACGGAATACGTGGCTGGCTTTCTCAATTGGGAGGGAGACAAAAGCTCCCAACTGCTCTGAACTCCAGTTCTGGGCAAGACTCTGGGGAGAAATTGGACTGTCTGGCAATGGGTGAAATTTGAGGGTGGCTTTCTCTCAGAGGTGCTTGCAGTGATTACTGTGGGACACTGAAACCCAGGGGCCTCCTAGGGCATGGTTAACAAGAAGCCATTGTTGTTTGCTCCGCACTGAGACTCTGCCCCATCCAAGCTGAGCACAGAGGCTTTTGCATATGAATGGCCTGGTCCTTTGAATTATTTTTTAAAAATATATTTTATTGATTTTTTTACAGAGAGGAAGGGACAGAGAGTTAGAAACATTGATGAGAGAGAAATATTGATCAGCTGCCTCCTGCACACTCCCCACTGAGGATGTGCCCGAAACCAAGGTACATGCCCTTGAATGGAATCGAAGGTGGGACCCTTCAGTCGGCAGGCCGACACTCTATCCACTGAGCTAAACTGGTTAGGCCTGAATTCTAAACTTACCTAACAAACTGCAGCTGAGTCAGTGAGACCCAGAACATCTAAAAGAAGGCCTAAGGCCCCACAGCAGCTTGCATTGTTTCACAGCTGGGCCTCATCTGGCCAGCTCCAAAACCCAAACAAAGAAGAGGAATCTGCAGTTATTTCCATAGCTCCTGCTGGGTGGCCTCAGGCAGAGGCTACATTAACACCTCCTTGGAGATCCAAGAGCCAGTGTACCCAGTTGTCAGAGTGAGACCATCCAGATTACAACTCCTCAGATCCATAAGGGACTCACTCAAGGGGCAGACTCAGTGAGCTCCAAAGCCCCACTGAAGCAAGTCTTGTCTCATAAGGGTGTCTCCAGAACAAAAGTTATCCCACCATAGACACAGCTTATCCTCACAGCCATTTGGCCTGGAGGTCAATTCCTCAGTGATATCAACAACAATCAAGGCTTAACTACAACAAAGGTGTGCACCAAGAGTTCTGACCTCAGGTAACCGAGGAGACTGAGCCACTGGGCCCTATAGGACCCCTAGCACAAAAAGCCACTCTATCAACTCAGGGAAGCAGCCAAAATGCGGAGACAAAAAAACAGGACACAAATGAAAGAAATAGAGGAAAGCAAATGACTGGATATAGCATTCAAAATCGCGGTTGTAAGGTCTTTAAGAATTTTCTAGAAAAGGCCGATAAATTTAGTGAGACCCTCGAGGATATGGAAAAGGACCTACTGACTGAAATAAAAAATATTATACAGAGACCCAACAGCAGACTAGAGGATTTCAAGAATCAAGTCAAAGATTTGAGATACAAAGAAGCAAAAAACACCCAACTGGAAAAGCAAAAAGCAAAAAAGAATCCAAAAATATGAAGATAGTGTAAGGAGCCTCTGCGACAACTTCAAGCATACCAGCATCTGGATTATGGGGTTGCCAGAAGAAGAGAGAGAGCAAGATATTGAAAACCTATTTGAAGAAATAATGACAGAAAATTTCCTCCACCTGGTGAAAGAAATAGACTTACAAGTCCAGGCAGCATAGAGAATCTCAAACAAAAGGAATGCAAAGAGGACCACACCAAGATACATCATAATTAAAATGCCAAGAGCAAAAGACAAAGAGAGAATATTAAAAGTAGCAAGAGAAAAACAATTAGTTGCCTACAAGGGAGCACCCATACGATTGTCAGCTGATTTCTCAACAGAAACTATGCAGGCCAGATGGAATGGCAAGAAATATTCCATGTGATGAATAGTAAGAACCTACAATCAAGATTATCCAGCAAAGCTATCATTCAGAATTGAGGGTCAGATAAAGAGCTTCACAGATAAGAAAAAGCTACAGGAGTTCATCACCACCAAACCAGTATTACATGAAATGCTGAAGGATATTCTTTAAGAAAAGGAAGAAGAAGAAAAAGGTAAAGATAAAAATTATGAACAACAAATACATATCTATCAAGTGAATGTAAAAATCAAGTGAATAAAAAATCTGATGGAACCAAATAAACTGGTGAATATAATAGAATCAGGGGCATAGAAAGGGAGTGGACTGACAATTCTTGGGGGAAAGGGGTGTGGAAGGTTTGGAAAGAGACTGGACAAAAATTGTACACCTATGGATGAGGACAGTGGGGTGGGGTAAAGGCAGATGGTGAGGTGGGAACCGGTTGTAGGGGAACTATGGGGGGAAAAAGGAACAATTGTAATAATCTGAACAATAAAGATTTAAAAAAACCCCAAAATATATAAGGAACTCATACAACTTAACAAAAGGAAGATAAACAATCCAACTAAAAAATGGGCAAGGAAACTAAATAGACAATTCTCCAAAGTGGACATACAGATGGCTGAGTGATACATGAAAAAATGCTCAAAGTCACTGATCATCAGAGAGATGCAAATTAAAACAACAATGAAATATCACCTCACACCTGTCAGATGGGTACAATCAATAAATCAACTAATGATGTGCTGGTGAGGATGTGAAGAAAAGGGAGCCCTAATATACTGCTCATGGAAATGCAGACTGGTGTAGCCATTATGGAAAACAGTATAGCTTCCTCAAAAAATTAAATATGGAACTGCCATTTGACCCAATCATCCAACTTCAAGGAATCCTACCTAATAAAAGAGTAATATGCAAATGAACCATCACTCTGCTACAAACCATGCCCACCAGCCTCGCCCACCAAACAATCAGAGCGAGCATGCAAATTAATCCCAACCAAGATGGCTGCAGCCACAGAGAGCAGTGGAGAGGCTTGGGTTTCCAGGCTATAGAAAAAGCCAAACTTTCCACACACCCTGGTGACCTAGGCCTCCACTCAATGATACAAAGTTTCAATTATAGAAAGTAAACAAATTCAAACAGAAATGGTGGCAGCCATGGAGGGAGCAGGGGACTTGGCTCCAGGCTACAAAGTTTCAATTGTAGAAGGCAAATAAATTCCAGATACCAGGGCCTCTGCTTGAGTTACCAGGGGGCATGGCTGACCTGCAAACCACCACAGGCCCCTCACCAGGTCACCCCATGCCCCAAGGGAACCCCCAACCTGATCCAGGACAACCTTCAGGGCAAGTCAGCTGGCCCCCACCCTCTGTCAGAATTGAGGGTCAGGCCTCTATCCTATCTAATAAAAGAGTAATATGCAGATTGACCATCACTCCAACGCACAATATGGCTGCCCCCATGTGGTTCCAGATTGGAGAGGGTGCAGGCTGGGCTGAGGGACACCCTCCGCCCCCCACCATGCACGAATTTCATGTACCAGGCTTCTAGTATATCATAAGAAATCTGAAACACCAATCACCCCTATGTTCGTAGCAGCACAATTTACAATAGTTAAGATCTGGAAATAGCCCAAGTGTTCATCAGTAGAGGAATGGATAAAAAACAAGGATCTCTTACCCTTTGACACAGCATGGAGGGTCCAGGACAGTAGTATGCTAAGTGAAATAAGCCAGTCAGAGAAAGGTAAGTATGGTCTCACTCATATGTGGAATATAATGAACAAAATAAACTGATGAACAAAATAGATGCACTGACAGAGAAGCACAGAACAGACTGGGGAATCTCAGAGGGAAGGTGGGGGAGGCTGGGAAGTGGTCAACCAAAGAACTTTTATGCATATATGCATAACCCATGGACTCAGACAACAGGATGGTTAAACCCTAAGGTTGGGGGCAAGGGTGGGTTAGAAGGGGTAAGGGGGCAAAAAGGGGACATATGTAATATTTTCAACAATAGACATTTAATTTAAAAAAGTGGAAGTTTTCAAATGTGCCTGCTATGTATCCTTAATTTTTGGACACGTCTAATAACAGACCAGCTTTGGGTTGAATAAATCCTGTCTGGAGGAGTGGTCACTATATGCACTCATATAGTGAGTGCTATATTCTTTTAAAAAGACGTTTTTATTGATTTTAGTGAGCAAGGAAGGATTTTTTACCTCTCTGTAAAAAATCAATAAAATATATATTTTAAAAAAAGAATCACTGAAACAAATTCTTGAGGAGAATGAATTTAGACAGATTGTTTACTTCTTGTGTTTAGTGAGAGAGGGATAGAAAGGTAGAAACATCCATGAAGGAGACATCTGGTGGCTGCCTCCTGCACACCCCCTACTGGAGTTCGAATCCACAACCCGGACATGTGCCCTGACTAGGAATCAAATGCAGGACCTCTTGGTTCATGGACCAATGCTCAACCATTGAGCCACACCGACTGGAAGAACGCTATATTCTTCATTTTTCTGCTAACATTATCTCCCTCTAAGAGAGGACAGAGTGGTATTCTAATTGGTTTTTCTCATGAAGGAACACCTTTTTATAACGTTATGGGTGATGCTTTTCAGCATGGCTCCTAGTCAATCCTCACATTTATTAAGGAATCACTAAAACAGCCCTAACCGGTTTGGCTCAGTGTATAGAGCATTGGCCTGCGGATTCAAGGGTCCTAGGTTTGATTCCAATTAAGGACATGTACCTTAGTTTCGGGCACATACCCAGTAGGGAGCATGCAGGAGGCAGCTGATCAATGTTTCTCTCTATCCCTCTCTGTAAAAAATCAATAAAATATATATTTTAAAAAAAGGAATCACTGAAACAAATTCTTGAGGAGAATGACTCTAGACAGATTGTTTACTTCTTGTGTTTGAATCTGCTTTTTACCTTTTTGGGATTATTTTATTGCAGGTTGACTAGTAATCTGGGTCTGATCTCATGCTCTTTAACTGTTCTGCTTTGGTGATGGGATTTTTTGCTCCTTTAATGAGTCGATGGAAAGTAATTTAGGTTTTTTCCTATGGGTGTGGCCAAATAGAAAATCTCTCTTGTATTTATTAATGGACTTTTTCTAATGGTGTTAGCTTTCCTTATGTTTATGGAGTAACTGGATAGATTAATTGATCCCCCAAAATTAGACACACACATGTTAACACCAGTCTCAGTTGGAGGACTGATAGTAAACCTTATAGATATCTGTGCCTTTAGCCATGCCCATGGATTTTCTCAAGGAAGCTAATGTGAGGGACACACATGGCAGTACTGGTGTACTTAGAGAGCAGTTTGGATGGTTCATTGCCAATCCCCTCTGTTCTCTTTTTACTGCTATCATAATATATCTCAGTGTCATTCTATTGATTAAAGATGAATATCAGGTACTACTTTTTTTTTTTAATTAAATTATCTTTATTGTTGGAAGTATTACAGATGTTTCTCCCCCTCTCCCCCGCGCCCCCCCCCCCCCCCCCCCCCCGCATCAACCTGTTCCACTCGGTCCCTGAGACTACCACCAGAAAGAAAAAGAATTATGTCTTGCTTTAGAAAAGATACAGAAAATTAGTATCATACCAAGACCCTCATTTTTGGCATAATTCTGCCAGAATTGTGGCAGGAACAATTCATATATAAATGATATCTGATGTGCTGAAACAAAGACTAGTACAGCAGGTTACAGGAATACTTAAAAGATGCTGAGTAAACAATTTAACAATTCAAGTGGAATAAGAGGCATACTTTCAACATATGTCTCACTTAAGTACTGGATTTCATCATGTACTGGCTATGATAAAACAAACAGTGTCCATGAAATATGACAAAGATGGTACTTACATCATATGAAATAACTGGGAATTACCATGAAGATTAAATGACTAAGTACTTAGAGTATTGCCAGAAGGAAGAAAATTGCACACAATTATACAGAGCTGGCCTTGGAAGATGGGCAGTGGTGGAAGAGCATGCCTCCAGCCCAGCACCAGGTTTATTCCTGGAGGTGATACCCTATCAGATCAAGCCTTCCACAGCTTCTTTCAGCCTGATTCCCCAGAGCCGGTCTCCTCCAGGAAGCCCGTGTTCTGGCCTTCCCTCCTCTATTCCTCTAAGGTAGGCCGATGATCCAAGCCCAGCCCAGCCCACCCTAACTCCAACTTCAGGTAGAGTCCTGTGAATCATTGGGGTGGAGGTAGAGAAGGAGAAGTCAGAGTGGGGCTGCCAGCTTTTACCCAGAACTTGACTACTCTCACTTCTAGCATCAAGCAAAAGAAAGTGTCTCAATGTCCTCTTTTCCAGATGGGGACTGCATGCATTTGGCTTTCCTGGAGGACTGAGCATTTGTTTAGCACAATGTCTATAATCCTATACAATAAAGAGGTAATATGCAAATTGACCCTCACAAGATGGCTGCCTATGACCAGGTTGGCAGGGGGGTTAGTGAGGGACAAACAAATGACTGAACAGTAGGCTATGTGGGGTGATGAGGCCAACAGGGGGGGCAGTTGGGGGTGACTAGGCTGGCATGGGAGGGCAATTGGGGGCGTCCAGGCTGGTAGGAGGGTCAGTTGGGGGGTGACCAGGCTGGCAGGGGGGCAGTAAGGAGTGACCAGGCCAGCAGCGGGGGGCAGTTAGGGGCCATCAGGCAGGAAGGCAGGCAAGCAGGTGAGCAATTAGCCAGCAGTCCAGGATTGTGAGAGGGATGTCCGACTGCCTGTTTAGGCCCAATCCCAGGGATTGGGCCTAAACTGGCAGTCAGACAACCCCCAAGGGGTCCCAGATTGGAGAGTGTGCAGGCTGGGCTGAGGGGACCCCCCCTAGCAACCCCGTGCATGAATTTCATGCACCAGGCCTCTAGTAAATTATAATAACAATAACATTGATTTTGAACATTTTTAAAGCACCTTCAATATGCTAGGCAATTCAAAATAACCACCGTTATAACAGCACTAATCATATGGTCAGCATTTACTGAGCATTTACTATGTTCCTGGGGTTATTCTAAGAATTTTGCCACAACAATTACCCTTTAAAAGAAGTCTTGGCCAGTTCCTCTGTTTTGATAGGTTCTTACTCAGGCAGAGAAGTGGGAACGGGGCTGGGGATTCTGGCTAGCCACATCTCATGGATACTGGTAGGGATGGATAGGGCAGAAATGAAGTCAGGAGATGGGGCTCTAGGCAGAAAGTAGGCATCAAGCTCCCCCCAGCCTTGATCCATACTCTTTGGGGTCAGTGATCCCACCTGAATTAGAACAGGTAGGTGGACTTCCACAAGTTCATTGAATAGTCACTCCTGCCCTCTCTCCTTTAGTTCATGGCTTCTGTCCCTAAACTCTGAGGTTCTCAGGGCAGATCATGGGGCAGAGGGGCTGAGGTCCTGTGTTTTGGAATCTTCTTGGGGAATCTTCTTGGGGTGCCCCAGCTGCCTATCGGATTCCATGCTCATAAGGCAACCTCTTAGCAGGGCTGGCTTAGAAGGGGCCTTTCTGCCCTGAATTACCACCTTTCAGGAGCACCCAGGCTCTGCCAGCTTCACCCACCTGCCTGCTTGCTCAGCATACTTTTAGAACAGGCTACACCTTCCCCAGTAAGACTCGACAGAGTTCCCCTGCATCTCTCTGGTTCTTGGAGGTCTCTGCTGTGGACTCACATGATTCGCATCGCTGGCCTACCCACACTTACTCCAGAATCTAGGTGTTCAGAATCCCACTGCTGAGAGATGTGTCCTTGGCATTTGGAGGGGCTCCAAGCCTCTGGGAAGTAAGCTGCATCATGTGATAGTCACTCCTGGTTAGGCCTCTGACCAGCGGTGGTCTGTGAGACACCAAAGATTGGGGACCGTTGGTTTCAGGAAACCTTTGGAGCAGCGGTTGCTAACCGGTGTTCTGCGGGCCACTGGAGGTCCATGAGGTCCGAAAGTTTGGCGGCCGCCGCTCTAAATGCAAGCAGGGTCCTCTGGGTGGGGTAGCAGTGGGGAAACCTTTGGCGCTACTCTGCTCCTTGCTCCTGAAGATTGGGTCAGCTAACCCTTGCAGTGGTTAGATCAGCTGCTTCAGGAGGTTCTGAGGAGGGGCTGTAGGGAAGGAGGAGGCTCAGTGGGTGGGGCTCCGGGATGTCTCCTCCTCCTGAGTATTTTGATTCTATCTGTGGTGGGCTCTCATGCATGATTTGGTGAAAGTGGTAGAAGTCCATGAGTTTCTGAGCAGATAGACCCAGAGTGTCTGGGAGGGAGGGAGTCACGGGTGAGCATGGAGGGAGAGAAGAATGAGCTCTGAGAGTCTGGGAGGGACAGATGAAACCTGCTCCTGAGAAACTTAGGGCTTGGGGTCAGGTCTGCCTGGGTCCTGAAGGGATCTGGGAACCAGAAAAGCAATTGAAAGCCCAGTCAGCACCCCTGGGAACGAGGGAAGTCAGGGGAACCAGTGGCAACTTAAGAAAGGAGGTCTGGATGGGATTGGTGGTTAGAGACCTCTTAACCCGTGGGAAGGGAGGGGTTATATTCTGGTACTAGATGTTTACTGAACATCTACTATGCACCTAACCCTGGGTCAGGCTGAACACAGCATTGAACTATGTTTACTATAAGGTACTGAAGAACTTTGCTCATGCCAGGGCCTCAGCAGCTTGGAAGGGTAGGGCAGTTGGGTGCCAGAACCAGGTTGGGAACCATGGCCAATATCTGTTCTGGGGGGCAGAAGGGACAGTTAGTGTGGCAGCCTCTCTTGCTTCCACTCTCTGTGGGACAGAGAGCTTTGGGAGGCCCAGCACCTCCTTCCTGACCAGGTCTGGATGGTAGCTTGACAGGCAGCTTCTTCCCCCTTCTCTGCTGGCTCCTGCTGCTCCCGCATGGGTGAGACAGATGCACTCACTGGTGACTTTGGCTAAAACCTCCCTCTGTCCCTCACTCTGCATGTGGGATCCAGAGAGGTGGGTAGGGGCCAGGGTGGAAAGGGCCAGGTAGTTGCAGAAGGCAGGGTACAGGGGCTGCTGCACTTCCTGGCAACCAGTTTCTGGGAGGTAAGGGTGCGAGTGTGCTGCTTCCTGAAGACTCTCCCTATTGGAGCAGACCTGGCTGCCAGCCTCGCCCTCCTCTGCTTCCCTCTTTGTTTCACTGGAGACAGGAACTCCAACATCAGAACTCTATCCCCCCAAATGTGTGGGAAAGTGGGGACTTCAAAAGAGCGTAGGAGAGAAGGATAGACAGCCCAGAGTTAGGTGCTTAGGAGATGTTCCATAAACATCTATTGCCATTGGAGTGAAAGACAATATCTTGGAATAGTCATGAGGTCTGACCTCCTTCCAGCTGGGTCATTGCCTGAGTGCGTGATTTTCAACCAGTGTGCTGCAAGAATTGAACAAAACATGCAATACCTGACTATTTAGTAGGGACACTGACTTCTTTTCCCCTAGATTGTCAATAAAAAACAAAAAGCAGCAGTCAACGCAACAGTAGCCATCTATTATGAATAAATCAAAGTCATATCTAGTTTTTTTGTCAGACTGACACAAAAAATATATTTTTTGGTGTGCCACAGAATTTTAGTAATTAGTTTATGTGTGCCATGAGGTGAAAAAGGTTGAAAATTGCTGCTTTAGTGTGATGCTGGTCTGGTCCCTGCCTCTCATGGCTCAGTTCCCTCAGAGGTTGACAGGGAGGATTTAAGTCAGTGTGTCTTCAACTTTGCTATTTGGTTGCGTTTCAAGTACCTGGGACCTTGTTTAAATGCCGAGTGTGGCTGCCTCTCAGGTGTTTAGCCAAAGTCACCAGTGAGTGCATCTGTCCCACCCATGCGGGAGAAGCAAGAGCCAGCAGAGAAGGGGGAAGATGCTGCCTGTCAGGCTATCATCCAGGCCTGGCCAGGAAGGAGCAATTCTGGGGTGCGCCTAAGATCCCTCATTTCCAGCAATGCAGGTGTTTCTGGTCCAAAGTCTTTGCTCTACTTTGAATGGCAATGACTTAGACACTCATTGAATTTGGGCCTTCAGGACTGGTCACTTGAGCCCCTTGTCATCTCACCAGACATCAGAAGGAAGCTTGGGGATAAGCTCCCAGCTCCAGGCTAACAGTGTTGGCAGTCCCCAGGTTGAGATCAGGGGAGCTCCTTCATTCCCAAGTGAGTCTGTGTTCAAGTAGAAGAATCCCTTCTTGGCCTTGGATGATTTAACCAAGAGCTGCTCTGTCTTTAGGAGCTCTTAAGATAACTGAAATGTGAAAGAATACTGTACAATCCATCGTGATCCTAGTGGCCACAAGGCCCTCTGAGGAGCTGGCACCCTTTATGAGGAAAGCGGCTCTCAGTTAAATACTGCACCTCATTGCACTGAGAATGGAAATGTGACAGGAGGCAAGTTTGGCATTTTTGGCTCGACTTTAGTGGTTGCATGGTTGCCACTTCCAGGGAAAGGCCCAATACTTTCTAAAAAGAGAAGGAACCAGACAGATCCAGTTGTCCTCTTACTCTGTGGTTCCCCTCATCAGCCAGCACATATCATGGTGTGGTAGTTATTCATGGTGGGTTGGAGGATCTTCAGCAAGGGCTGGGTGGATTCCTATCTGCATTTCTCAAAGCTGTTTTGGCACAAAATACCCTTTCCAACACCTGACTAATCATAGCAATAACTACATGGGGATGGTGTTACCTGAGAGCTCTTGCAGTGAGCCAAGAACTTTGGAGAGAGAGGTCCTTAGGTCTGGTTCCCATTCCTGTTCCACTCACGTGCCAGGACTCACTCACATGAATGGCCACGAACAAGAGGCCAACCAGAGAACTCTGGGGGGGCTGCCCTGGTACCTTTATCCCTTTAAGATCTATAATCTTCAGGGCCCAGAGGAAGATGTCAGCAACCCTGGCTTACAGTTCTAGGGAAATTGGTTGCTCTGGGTGGATACTTGGCCCCAAATATCAGGGCCCTGAGCATCCATCCCTGGGTTTCTGGGAGAAGCAAAGCAAAGCATGGGGTGTGGCATAGAGACACCCTTGGCAGGGCCCTGCGTGAGGCTGGCCTGGAGGGTGCTGAAGAGACCAGGAAATCAGACCAGGATTAGAGCTCTGGATACAAAGGGATCTCTGTGGGGGGTCCCCACCTATGGGTCCTGGCCATCCTATAGGACAAGCTTTCCCTGTGGCAACAAGAGCTGGCTGGGCCTTCTGAGAGAGTGAAGAGGATCTAGGTGGCTGGATGTAAAGACACCAGAAGGAGGGGTGGTCCAGGGCAGCCAGTGAGGAGGAAGAGATCTCTTCTTGTGCTCTAGTTTCTGGTTTAGATGTTACAAGTGTTGAGGCACAGGGAAGAGGTGACTCAAACAGAGGCCAGCAGCCAAAGGCTGGTTGGGGCTCTCCACTCCCAATCTGGCTGTGCTCAAGCATCTTCCCCCCTACTCCAGAACTCAGACACCTCTCATGCTTCTTAAGAGGACCCATTTCCCCCAACTCTGGGAGACCCTCCAAATGGAAAGGACCAGAGGGTGGTGGCTCCTCAGGAACTCATTAGGGGCCTTCTGGAGACCCTGTGTCTCTAACCCACCCCTAATCAAATGATAACCCTTTGGGCCACACACAGAAACAGCTTGCAGAATCCTTGCTGCTTACTCAGCTTTTGAGGAACACCCATAATCCTCTTGTTAGAAGGTTAAAGCCAGTAGAAACCTTCCTTGTGAATATCTCCATGGAGCTGAGGGCAGGTGTCTGAAGTGGTAGTGTCTCAACTTTCCCATCATCACCAGGGTCCCAGCCTTGGGTCCTCATGTCTCCCTTACTCTCCTCAACGTTGGTGCTCCAACCTTTTGAGAGGTAGGTGGAGAGGGATAGGTCTGTGGAAGCCAAAACTCAGGCTAAGACATCTAGATATGGACGCTGAATATCTCTTGGTTTCCTTTTTTGCGTTAAGCTCTTTGGAGAGGGCCTAGCCCACATGTACTAAACCAAAGGGCTTCAGTCCCATCCCACAGAAGAAGCAGAGATCTGGTCCCAGGAGGGGAGGTTTGGAGCTCCTGTGACCTTGGCCACCCTGCTGGCTTTGGGGACCAGGGGAGTGCAGGCTGGTGTGGACAAAGACCCAGTGCAGTCAGACAAACAACACACAGCTGTCCAGAACCTCTGAAGCACCGTTTATCCAGGTCCCATGGAGCCAAGTGTCCCAAACTGCCTGCCCTCTAGTCCTCAGGGAGCACAGGCATTATAGTGCCCATGGCCTCACACCCCGCATGCTCTCCAGCCCAACCTGTTGCAGGGCCACACATGCATGCTTGCTTAGCCCTCATCCCATGCAGGTGGTAAAGAACCGGCCCCAGACCCTCCTCCATCTCACACTGCCAGGGACTCCGTCAATCTGGGCTGGCTCAGCACCATGTTAAATACTTTCCTTGCAATCTCCCTTAAATAAACCCATCCCCAGAGCAACCCGCCCACCTTGCACTCTGAGCATATTCTACTGGCTTCTGCCTTCCAGAGGGTGGAGGGACTCTCTCTTCCTCAGCTCCAGGAAATACCATGTTCCTAAAAGATGAGGGGGAAACATTTTTCTCTCAACCCTGGGGCAGAGACAAGGGGAGGCCTGACTTGGAGGGACCACCTAGGAACCTTGCCTCCCCCTCCCTTTCCTTTTTTTGCCTTGCCCTTAAGAAGGTTAGGGGTGACTCACCTGAGGTCACAGACCCAGTACCCAGAGTCCTGACCCATGTAGGAGGTTGCTCTGGTTTTGATAGCCTAAACTAGCTCCAGGGCAGGGGACTGACTCCCCAAGCCTGCCTCTGTCCTTGGCTCCTTGTAGTTCTCCAGGCATGGAATGAGCTGGGGAGATCCCAGTTCTTGATTCCACTCTGACCCAGACCCCTGAAATTTCCTCCCAGCACCCTCCATCCCTGGTGTCTTCAGGTCCTCTTGTGGACACTCAGACAGTATCAGGGCATGGGAGCAATGAGGCCTGGGCCTGAGCAAGCCTGTCCCTGTCCTGTCAGCATCTGGGCCCAGGACAGTCCTTATACCCAGTACTGGCCATTTTTGAGGGCAGGGTTGGATGTCCGGCAGAACTGCAGAAGCTCTGGGTCCTGATGGCCCCCTGGTGGGGGTCTCTGGCCAGGCACAGCTGTGAGTGGGATGGTCTGGCCTGGCTCCACCTTGCGGAAGGTCTCCGTGTCTTCAGCCAGGCTGTTGCGGGGCTTGGCTGTCAGCACCTGAACATGGTGCTTGCCTGTCTTATTGCGTTTGCGGAGATAGAAGAGCAGGGGCAAGATGAGTGCCAGAAGCAGGAGGATCAGACACACGGGGATGATGACACTGAACATGTTGTCCTCGAGGAAGCCCAGGAAGCCCCCTCTGGCCACAGGTGGCACGGGGCTGGAGGCTGTTGGCCGTGGCTCCCCAGTTGGAGGGCTGCTTTCTGGCCTCCCTGCTTCTGTCTGAGCAGCCTCCGGGAGACTAAGCAGGGCCACGCTGTAGGACTGGGCTGCATTGTAGGGCTCAGTGGCGAAGTCCAGCGAGGCCACAGCAGGTGGGACACCTCTTGCCCACAGCTCAAGAGTGAGACTGTCACCTGCGGGGCCAGGGGACCTCCTCTCTGGCCTGCCTACCTCCAGCCCAAGCTTTCCATCCTCAAGGTCCTGCTGTGTGAATTGCTCCACAGGTTGGTCGTCCCTGGGCATACGGACCACACGGCCATGCCGGGGTCCTACCAGGAGCCGGAAACAGGGTACACTGCCTGTGTGGTTGGCCAACTCACCTGCATCTAGGATGGTGGAATCCAGGCGTAGGGTGGCACCCTGGGGCCATGGACCACCTGCCCACATATGCAGCAGAGCCCTCACAGTGACATTCACTGTGGCTGATGTATTGGCACCTCTGGCCAGTGCCAGGACACTGAAGTGGTCGTGAGAGGAGGAGAAGTTGGTGAAAGTAAAGACCACCTCACCCTGGTCTACCTGGACCTGGCTGAAGGCTGTGGCCGGATGCCCTCCCACCAGGAGATGCCCATACTGAGGCCCCTGGGTGAGGTGGTATGTGGCGTCTGGTTCCTCCTGATCTGAAACCACCCAGAGCTGCTGCCGGCTCAGTGAGGAATGCCCTAAGGCTTGGGGCACCTCTAAGGGTGCCTGCGGTTGCACCTCAATGGTGGATGGCAAGACGTCCACGGCCAGGGACATGGACACGGGTGGACTGGCCCCGTCAGACACACTCAGCTGGAAGATGCCTGCCACACTGCTCCCATTGGCCACGAAGGACAGCCGCCCTGCATCCACATCGCCCTGTGTGAAGCGCCTCACAGGGCCCGCACTGGCCCCTGCCAGGCTCAGGAAGCCATTGTGGGGTGCTTGTTGCACCTTGAACTCGATCTCCTCAGGAGCTGAGTCTGGGTCCACCACACTCAGCTGGGCTCTGGAGATTGAGGCGCGGGAGCCGCGGGTGAGCTGGAGTGGAATGGAGGCCTGTGGCAGAGGTGGCCCCTCATTCACATCTCGTACCGTGATGGTGAAGGCCTCTGAAGTTTGGGGTCCTGCCAAGGAGGCCCCTGCCTTCCCCTGGAGGTGGGCATGAAAGTGGAAGCTATCTGGCTGAGTGCCCCTGCCACCATGGGCATACACCAACTGCCCTGAGGCCAGCTGGGTCTGCAGGAAGTGGGGCTGCCCAGCATGGAGGGGCTCCTCAGACAGCAGCAGCTGGCCCCAGGCAGGGAACTGCGTGACCTGGAACAGCACATCGTGCTCTGGGCGCTGAGATGACAAAACACTGGCCAGGAGGTTGGAGGCGTCAAGGGCAGCCCTGGTAATCTTAGCCCGCTGGCCTTTGGAGACCCAGAGACCTGTGGGTAAAACACAGGCTATGAAGGTTCAGTCCACTGAGGGAAGAGCCATGGACCCTCAAGCTGGGGCGCCCAAGGCAAGGTTCGCCTCCCCCTTCAGACCAGGTACCCCAGGATGGAGTTCACAGTTCTCAGGAGGAACAAGGACCATGTCTTCCCTCTGACCTCAAAGCCTCTCTATCTGCCCACCCTCCCTATAACATCCCAGGTCCTGGGGGCTGACCCTGGTCTTGAGTCCACTTCTCTCTGGGCCTTTCCTAGTGTCTTCCTAACTTTGCCAGCCTATCATACTGTCACCTTTGTTCCTCCAGAGACGGCTGGGGCGCTGGGGACAGGCAGCCTCAAAAGATACAGTCACAGCAAGGGTGGTGGCTACATCAGGGGCAGGAGGTGAGGTCAGACGGAGCTTCAGAGTGTCATGGGCCTCCCAGAAGGGCTCAGCAGGCATCTTGTGCTCATATAGAACATTCCCGGCATATACCTGTGGGAGACCACGTCTGTTGGAACAAGGCAGGTCCAGCCCAGCAGTCCCCTCCCAGGCTGGCACTTCCCTCAGACCATCCCTGGATTATGGTGGTAGCCTCCTAGCCTCATTCTAGGCTCTCCCAGTTATGCCTGCCTCTGTGTCTGTAATGTGCACTCTCACTGTCTCAGGGGCCACCACTAGGCAGCCATATGGCAGACCCAGGCTTTGCCACCTTGGGCAACTCTCTTCTCTGAGCCTCTGGTGAAAGCAATATTCTACCTTACTTCTCCCAACAGAGGTCTTTCCTCTTTGCCCTGATCCCTGCCCCTCTTGCCTACTGAGTACTTTCCTCTTTTACCTTCTCCCCCCTTCACCCCGTATGGTGTCAATTTTGTCCCAAATGGTTCATTCCCATCATTATGCAGCCATATTATTCTTTCTTCCACCTTAAAGAAAAAGACTTGATTCACTTTTCACATAAACATTTGCCACCTTCCTCTTGCTGTTCTTTGTAGCAAACTGCAAAAGAATAGCTTACGCTGCACAGTTGGCGTGGCTCAGTGGTTGAGTGTAGACTTATGAACCAGGAGGTCATGTTCGATTCCTGGTCAGGGCACTTGCCTGGGTTGTGGGTTTGATCCCCAGTAGGGGATTCAGGGAAGGCAGCTGATCAATGATTCTTTCCACTCATTGATGTTTCTATCTCTCTTTTTCTTTCCCTTCCTCTCTGAAATAAATAAAAATATATTTGAAAAAAGAAAAAAATAGCCCACACTCCCCCATGATGTTCTAAGTGTACTCCACCCAGACTCTGCTCCTATTCTGGCCAGGGGCACTAGTGGCCTCCATGTTGTTAGATCCAATGGTGGGTTGTCAGGCCTCATCTCACTTTGGATGCCATATGTGAGCATCCCTTCGTCTAAGCAGGGGTCTTCAAACTACGGCCCGCAGGCCACATGCCGCCCGCAGAGGAGTCTGATCCGGCCCGCCAGGTTTTTTGGGCAGTGAGCGCAGCCGAGGTGTTACAGTAGGAATTAGTAGTTCATATAGTCCGGCCCTCCAGCTCTCTGAGGGACTGTGATCTGGCCCCCACTTTAAAAAGTTTGAGGACCCCTGCTCTAATGCAACCTTTTCCAGGATGGTCCCTTGTCTTGGTTTTCTTCCTACCTTAGTAGTTGCTTCTTCACAGACTCTTTTGGTCCCTCCTGTTCTCCCCAACATCTATGACTTGGCCTTGAGATTCTTCTCCATCTACAGGCAGGCCCCACCTGCTCCCATTCAGTCCTCAATGCCAGCTATGTGATGATCCCCTTATGTGTATCTCCTACCCAGACTGCTCTCTCTGGAATCCCAGCCTCTCGTATCTATCTACGTTCTTGGCAGCTTCTTGGGGATGTATAGTGGACATCTCAAACTCTGCATGCACCATGCAGACCCCTGCCCTGCTCCCCTTTCCAGCCTCCCAGAGCGGAAGATAGCAGCTCTGTTCTTCCAATGGCTCAGGCCAAACTCTGGCATCATCCCTGACTTCCCTCCTCTTCCCACACCCCATCATCTCTGGCCTGGATTATGGTGATAGCTCTCCTAACCATGGCCTGCTTTGGCCCCTGCTCCCCTCCCGCTACATTTTGTTAATACAAAAACCAGAATGAGCCTTTAAAAAGTAAGGTCATGTTACTCTTGCTCAGATTGTGCAATAGCTTATCATTTGACTACAGAGACCTCATTGTGACCCCATTACTCTTTCAGCCTCTCCTATGACCTCCTTTCCTTAGCAAATCCAGTCCAGCCAACCTGTGGCTTGCTAGGGCTGTCTGCATGTTAAACACCAGGCATATTCTTCATTTCCATAAAGAAGTTCCTCCCCCATTCTGATCCCAACGTGTTCTCTTGACTTATCTTTTGTTTCTTCTTTTAGAAGACACAAAACTATTTTCATTCACTCAGAAAAAAAGGACTTGTGCATGGAAACTGATTGGTGTGGGAGACTTTAGGAGAGAAGGGTTGTGATGACTGGAGAGCACAGCCTATTTAAAGGGGTGGTGGCTTCTCAGCTGGTTGCTGTAAGAGGGAACACAGGTCTTTTAAAGAACTGGAAATTAGTGTTTTTTTATTTTATTGAAATCTTCTTAAGGTTGTACGTTGACCATTAATTAAAAAATATTAAGTGCATTGTGCAGGCTGTTGGCCAGATATGGCCTGCAAGGACAGCCAGATGTGACCGTTGGCCTAGGTTGAAGGGTGGGCAGGAAGGAAATGAGGACCCCTGGGAGTAGAGGTGGGAGGCTGAATGCCTGGGTATAAGAGCATCTTGCATGGGAGGGGTCTGGTTAAGGGTGGGGGAGATCACAGGCAGAGTGGAGAGGGTCCCCGAGCTCTGGGAGCAAGCAGTGTCCTCTAGGGAAAGAAGGCAGTGTCCTCTAACAGTCAGAAGGCACAATCCTACTTTGCTTCTTACTAGCCATGTGCTCTGAAGAACATCATCTGACCTCTGTGACCTTCAGATTTCTTATCTGCAAAATGGGACACCTGTTCCCTGACAAACTCAGCTCAGAGTATTGTGGGGCAGTGGTGATGTCAGATATCACCAAGTCCTCCCCAGTCCCCTTCCCCAAGGGCAGATGGGTCTCTGCCATGCTCCTCTGCATGCTGACTGTTCAACCTGGTCCTTCAGATTACTGGGATGTGGGGAGAAGCACTGTAGGGTGAGGGCAGGGCTCAGGAGGCCTAGTCCATTCCCTCCCACTCCCGGGTATCTGATGACAAAGACTCCCAGGGACTCAGGTGCACAGCTGCTGCAGCCTCCGGGCTACTGACTATTTCATTATAGGGAGGGGCAGGAAGAGGGCCATAGCAGAAGCCAGGGCTCCAAGAGAACCAAGAACCCAGGCCTAGTGGATGTTGATATGAGAGACCCAATAAATCTTTCCTATCACCATTAAAGACTCTCCTTTCCTGAGGCCTAAAAGCTCCCTACCTGCCCTGCCTTTGGGAGAACCAAGGCTTCCCTGGCACCTCTTGCACATAGAAGAGGTGTTAAGTGATGGCTGCTGGTACTGGTACTGTTAGCACAGAGCTCTGTGATCCCACCAGCCCTGTAGTCTGAGTGTTTACTGTTAGCCTCTGCTGTGTTTTAGGACAGCCATGTCCTGAAACTGCAGTGATGGACAGATGGCAGCTCTACTCCCCACTGGACCTACTCAGCTGCCTTCTGTCCACTCTCGTGCTCCCAGGACCCACTCTGTTTCTTGCTGGCTCCTGACCTGAGACCCAAGCTCATACATCTGTCCACAGGCCCAAATTGCCCATGGGAAGCCTCCATTCAAGGCTGCCTTCATCTCAAACTCCATCCCCTGAACCAAACACTGCCCCTCACCAGCCACTGGGGTGTATTAGTGTCGTCGTCCCCCCCCCCCCCCCCCCCCCCCGCCCCAGTGCACACTTTCTAGCTCCTAGGGTCCAACTTCATTTTCCTTCTGGAAGCCAAGTCCCAGGACCTGATCCCTGTTCTAAGCCCCTGTCAATTTGACCTCTTGCATCCTTCTTTCTCATCATGGAGCACTAAGTCCCATTTGCCTTAAGGGCCCAGTGGCTCCTGGAGAGCAAGGCATGCATGGTCTGGATCAGAGGAGGTTCAGGGAGTGTGCTGCCAACTATGCTGGGTCTGGTACCAGTATCCACGTGTGCCCATGGTGGAGTGGGTCCCCTGAGATGTGGCTGTAGAGAGTTGAGCCCTTACCTCAGCCTGAGTGAAGTTCATCAGGGCCTCCCCAGTGCTGCCCTGCTGGGTGTGGAACAGCCGGCCAAGCTGGGGGCCCTGCACCACCCAATAGAGCAGATGGTGAGGGTCTGTGCCTGTGCTGGAACTGGCTCTCATGTTCTTGCTGCTAAGCGGCTGGACAGATCCTATGAGAGGCAAAAAAGGCTGTCAGACTCAGACCAAAGGCCAGGGCAAGGCCTGTGACTTCTGGAGAGGCAGCTTGACCCTGATGTGCCACCCACACTTGGCAGACTCACCTGGGCAGACAGTTAGCGTTCGGCTGCCCTCCAGTGAAAGAAGCGGCTGCTTCTGGGCCATCACGTGGAAGAAGTGTCCAGGGGAAGTGTGCTTGCCATCAGAGAGGCTGAAGTGGAAGCCTCCATCCAGGGCTCCTGAGTGCAGATGTGGAATTGGGTATCACTGGTCCATGCTGGTACCCTGTCCTCAGGGTGTCCCCACATCTAAGCACCCACCTCTGTGTGAGAACAGCACAAGCCCACTGTCCAGCTGGGCCTGTGTGAAGCTGTGGGCCTCGGTGCCCAGTGTCGGCTGCAGCACTACTCGTCCATTGCTGGGCTGCTCGATGGTGTAGACCAGGTCCTCGGGCTCTGAATCGCCGTCTGTGCCCTTAAGGGCTGTCACAGGGATGGGCACAGTGCCCCCCTCCCACATCTGGGGACATAGGCCTGTGAAGGTTCTGCGCCCACCAATGGCCATTCTGGGCTCATCTGCACAAATGGTCCCACCCTATTTACTTTTCTCTGTTTCCCCAGGGACCCCATGCCCAGGCTTCCTGCTCCCATTTGCCCTAATCTTGACTGTCCCTCAAGGACAGCTCATGTCCCTCTACCTCAGGAAGCTTCCAGCTCTTACTCTCATAGGCTTCTCAACCCCAGAACCCTCCAAGCCTGGCCAACAGCACTGCTTAATCTGGTTGTCTCACCGGCAGGGCAGAGGTCTCCCTGAGACCCTCCATAGTGAGTCTGGGAGGCAGGGACTGAGAGCAGTAATTTTTGCCTGCCCAGGATATTTAGAAATGGTTTCCCCTTCCAGGTGAAGGAGGGGATGGGAGGCAGAGACAGCTGGAGAGGCTGATGGTTGGCCACCACCTTGAAGCACTGAAGCAGCACTGGGAATAGGGCAGTCACAAGCCTCAGTGGGTGGTGAGGCCTGCTGGATGTGGACTGCCCCTTCCTATGCTCAGAGCGAAGGGGAACCTCTCTCAGCCCTCCTACCTGCCAGCACGGCAGGATCCCATTCCCAGAGTCCTGTTTTTTTATTTTATTTAATATATTTAATTGATTTTTGTACAGAGAGGAAGGGAGAGAGATAGAGAGTTAGAAACATCGATGAGAGAGAGAGTCATCAATCAGCTGCCTCTTGCACACCCCCTACTGGGGATATGCCTGCAACCAAGGTACATGCCCTTGATCAGAATCGAACCCGGGACCTTTCAGTCCCCAAGCCGACGCTCTATTCATTGAGCCAAACCGGTTTCGGCTCATTCCCAGAGTCCTGTTACATGTCCTGCTGGCTCAACAACTTGTGAGCAGTATTAGGGAAGGGTTTCCAAACCCAGAGAGCTAAGGTCTCTGGGATGCCTGGACTCCCTCCCCAACCCCAGCTGACGCCTGCCAGAGCTCTAGAAGGAAGGCCACTAGTTGGAGGCTCCTGGCATGAACACAGTGGACAGCACCACCTGGTGGCTGAGCTCCCACATAGCACCACCTGACTTCCCTAAGGGAGGGGGTTGGGAGGTGGAGGGTGGTAGGGGGACAGCCCTTAGCATATACCCCACTTTTTGCTGGTCTCCCTACCACTGGGATGCTCCCCACTGCACATCCTATACCACAAAAATGCCCAGTGCTCATGTCACAGACAGCCTCTTTCGAAGCCTCCCATGTCTCCTGCTGACCTGGAGTCTACACCCTGTCCATCGCTGCCTTGCTGGGTGAAGCCACACCCTTTCTGTTCCACTAGTTTTGAGACCATAGAGAAGTTTTGTCATCTGTCTGGGCTTCAACTTCCACCTCTGCCCTCACATGGGGCACCACTGCTGTGCTCCATGTGAGGGCAGGGACTTGGGGAGCCAAACTGTGAAATTTACTTGCTGAGGGTGGAAGTAGGGAGCTTAATGGCTCCTCACCTGGAGTCCATCCTTAAGTGCTTAAAAGAATTTCTTCAGGAATTCTGGTCCTAAGCCATAGAAAAACACTTCTGTTGAAAGTGAGCTCAGGAAAGAGCAGTGCCAAGTGTGGCCATTCTCAAGGTTGCCTCCTGCACTTAACAATTTTCCAAGAAGAAAACCTCACACCTGTGCTCTATTTTCAGTGCAATAGCTCTTCCCTCTTCCCAACAACCTAGTGAGGCATGTGACATTGTCCCTATTTTAAAGAGGAGGAAACTGAGGCCATAGAGGGGGAAGCTTTGGCCTTTCTCAGGAGGGAGTGAAGTGGGGTGGGAGGTGGTTCTAGAATGCTCTTACCTGCAGTCCTGTGTTTGTTGTGAGGACTGGGGGTTGGTCGTTGACAGGCAGGATGGTGATGGCAAAGGATACGGGATGGCTCTGGCGGTCCAACTCTGAGGCATTAGCCACTAGGATGAAGCTGTCTGTCTGTGTCTCGCTCCCGTCATGAACATAGTGGATCAGCTGTTCTTCCACCTGCAGGCCAGCCCAGGGCTGGAGGTCAGGCTCAGCACCCTTCCTGCCCTGCCCTTGGGTGGGGGAGGAGCCTGAGTCCCTCAGCACTTCAGTTTCTGCAGGCAGAGACAGCCCTTTCTCCCCGAATAAAGGAATGAAGGAGTGAAGGAAATGGGATCGTCATTTCTATCTACCTGGTGAAGAAGGAATGAGGTAAGGCATCTGAAGCAAACATGCTCCATACAGATGGGCTCCATGTCTCCTCTCTTCACACCCCCAGTCTGGGCACCCCTAAGCTCCTTCACTCTGCCCCCAGAACTGGACTGTACCCCTGGAACCTCCCTGCCAGCATACCTCTCTCCAGGAGAAGGTGCTGAGGGTCCTGTTTTGAGGGTCTTCTTCTCTCCGCAGGGACCCGTGCCGGGGTGACTCTAACACCTGCAGAACAAGGCCTGGCAGCATGGGAAAGTAGGGCCCAGTGATGCGGAGCAGCGGAGGGGCCAGGGTGCAGGTGCCACCCTCGGGGACACTGAAGTTCTGTGCCTCCAGTGGGATGGTGGTGGGCAGCACCTCCAGCTCCATGTGGATACCCTTGAGGGGAGCACCCAGGCCTGAGGCCACATCCAGGGAGAAGGTATCACTCCAGAACTCAGGGCGGGAATGCAGGTACAGGACCCTGCCCTCATTCACGGCCTCCTGAGAGAAGCTCTGCACGGGATTCAAGCTGGGCGGCTCGGCTGCAGGGGTGGCGTGAGGCAACATCACCAGGTAGCCAGCACTTGGTGGGGTCTTCACTGAGAACACAATGTCTGCGGGTGGCACTGTCTCCTGGGCTGCCTGGTTAACAGAGGGTCACAGGGACTCACCACAGGCACAGGGGAGGTCGTCATGACCTCTGAGACATACTCCCTGAGATGTAGACAATTACACATCCTCAGATTCAATGACATAGACACATAATTTTACCAAATACTGACGTGTGAATAAAGACACACAATCATCCCACATGTAACACACACACACACACACACACACGCTGCCCTGCCCCCACTATTATCACTTCTTATCACCAGAGAGCGCCCCATTCTTTTTGAGGCACAGACGCTAAGACACTATAGGCTCCATGGAACTTGCAGACTCTGACCAGATCAAGGACTGCTAGGTGCTCCCTCATCTGATTGTCAACCCCCAAGTTCACATCCCGGATTCTGTGTCTTTGCCTGGACTTGTCTCTCTGCCTGTAATATGGTCCCCCCCATTTCCTGCTAATTGAAACCCCAGATTCTTCAAAGCCTGGCTCAGATGCTGCCTCCTCCAGGGCAAAGACAGCCTGATGATATATATATATATATATATATATATATATATATATATATATATATATAATCACATTCTGACAAAAGCCCAGAGAGCCAGAACCACAGGGGCTCAGAAATTGACAGTGTAGGAGAATAAGGTCCAGAAAGGGCAAGAGACTGGCCTGAGGATCACAAAGCAAGTCAATGGGTCTGCTGGGAGGCCTGTGGTTGCTCTGTGAGGTTCTTGGGGGTTCAGCAGCTCTCTTCAGACCAGGAATCCTGGTCTGAGGTCTGGGAAAAGAGCTGAGGACATGGGAGCCTGAGGACCAGCTAAGTCTGTCTCCAAGGCCTGTAGTCCTCAAAATTTGTGTCCAAGAAAACCCTCCAGAGAACTTATTGTTACTAGAATATAGATTCTTAGGCTCAACTTCAGAGATTTTTTGGCCAGAGAGGGGCCCAGAAACATGCATGGTTAACCACACACGTACACATATGCACATAACATGTGGAGGTACACACAATGCACAGGTAGCTTTATGTACAACAAAACCCCCTGAAACTCTTGGTAACACAACATGGATGTGTACAGGAGCATACCCAAGGCATGTACACACACCTGACCCAGAAGCCACCACAGGCATACCAGAAACATCCAAGCATGCACAGCATGAAGGCCCATATGCTGCTCATCCCCCAGCCCTTTACCTCCAGCTGATCCTTGCTGATCTTAGCTGCTTCTCCTTGGAAGACATAGACCTTCTTGTGCTGGACCAGGTGCAGTGGGGCCAGTGGCCCCTCTAGGGCAATGGTCACTTGTAGGGTGGCATCTGTGTGCATAGGCCCTGCATCCACAGAGAAGGCCAGGGTGTCATGGGGGCTGAGGCTGCCGTTGTGGCTGTAGAGAACGACTCCATTCAGCAGATCCTGCTGAAAGAAGGCTGTGGCTGGCTGGCCTGCCCGGAGCAGCTGCCCCCAGTGTGGACCAGCTGTGACATGATAGTGAACCTCATCCCCACTGCGGATGTCTAGGTTGGTGTCCAGGTGGAGTACAACTGTGTCGATGGTGCCCTGACCCCCTTGAGGGACCACGAGGCTGGAGTTGTTGGCCACACGGAGGTAGGGCTCTGAGGCCTGCACTTCAAGCAGTGTAGTGGCCTGGTGCTGCCCATCAGACACCTGTAGCTGGATCCAGCCGCGGTCAGCCCCAGAGTGCACGAATAGTACTCGCTTCTTCCTGAGGTCCTCCTGAGTAAAGCGGTAGATGGGCCGCATGGGATCATCCACAGCCACAATACTGCCAAAGAGGAGGTCCTTGCGGGTCAGCACCAGTTGGGCATCAGTAAAGCCAGAGTCGGCATCGCTGAAAGCCACGTCATCTGTAGTGAGTAGTCGCTGCCCACCCCGGGCTACATGGAAGATGCGGCTGATGGTCTGCACGGGGGCGTGGTCATTCACGGGCTGGATGGCCACTCGGAAGACACCACGTACCTCCTCCCAGGCCATGCCACCGCTGCCCTCCCCCTGGCGGGTGGCTACAAATGGGATGTCATCTTCTGTGGTCTCAGAGTCATCATGCTGGTACACCAGCCGGCCATGCAGCAGGTCCTCATTGGTAAAGGATGTCACCATGATGGCCTTGTCTTGTGTTCCCTGCCATGCCAACCTCCCATGGCGGGGCTGCTCCATGACCTCATAGAGATAGCTGGCATTGTTGAGACTCTTGACGAAGAGGTGGTCAGCGGAGAGGATAGCCTCACCACCTTCAGGGACTGAGAGGAGAACATTGGTGAGGACAGGAGCATCTGGGTCACCACCAATATGGATGGGGAAGGCGTAGAGTGGGGAGAAGTGTGGCGGAGCTGTGACACGGAAATGGAAGACATCCTCAACCACCTCTGAGGCACGTGCAGTGGCCCTGTAGGTCACCCTACCAGCTTGCAGGTCATCTTGGGTGAAGCCCTGACCTTCTGATAGCCGCATGCCCTCAAGTCGCAGATTACCTTTCTTGGGGGCCTGAACTACTTCATAGTGAAAAGCAGTGGGGCTTAGGCCTGCCTCCTCCAGGGTGGCCTCCAAGTGGGCTGTGGTAAGGGCCTCTTGCCGGGTGTTCTGAGTGTGCAGTGGCTCCAGTCGCAGCAGCCACACGGTGGCTCTCTGGATTGTCACTGGGAAGGACAGATTGCTTAGGGTCTCCTGACCCACCTGCACCTCCAAGGTCAATCTCTCCACCATGTCCTCAGCATGGTGCTGCGGGTCGGTGCTTAGGTACCTCACACGGCCCTGTTCCAAGTCCCGCTGATGGAAGGCCTGCGTGGCCCACCATTCTGCACCCTCTGCCCCGCCTGATCCCTGCTTCTGCAGCTCCCCGAACTGCAGGGCTCCAGTGACTCGGAATAGCACACTCACATCCTGCCCTACAGCATTTGTTTCCACTGACAAGTTAGTCGGCAAGACCAGTGCAGCAGAGCCCTGGGCCAGGCGCAGACCTGTGTTGTGGCGGATCTGAATGGCTGGCCGAACAGCCACCACCTTCAATGTGGCCAGGGAGCTGGCCTGCATCCCATCGCTGACGCGGAAGATGAGGTCCTGGGCAGGCCCGCCACTGTGGACATAGACAAGGCTGCCTGCCTCCAGTTCCTGGCAGGAGAACTCAGTTGCTGGCTCCCCGGGTTTGTCTCGACGTTCCACGGGGCCAGTAGTCAGGAGCTGGAAGGTAAGACCCTCACAGGTGGAGTCTGGGTCATAGGCCTGGAAAACCTCGGGCCCCAGTGGCTTCTGTGTGTGTTCCAGGATCACCATGAGGCTGCCATGTGGGAAGATGACACGGGGCGGATCATTGACAGGGTTTATCCGGATGGGCAGAAGGTAAGTTTGGCCCCTCCGAAGGCAGGAGGGCACGGGCCCCTGAGCCGTCACTGACACCTCCAGCACCAGTTGGTCGGAGGGGTCCTCAGAGCCATTGTGGACGAAGCGGGCCTTGCGGTTCACCACATCTAGGAGAGTGAACATTTGCCGAGTCCGCGTGCCCGGAATGTCCAGCTCTAACTTGCCGTGGCGCGGTTCACGGCTCACACTGAACAGCACCTGGGATTTGCGCAGCTCAGCCTCTCTCAGGTCCAGAGTTGGCTGCACATGCCGCCATTCAAGCCAGGCTGTGCCACCCTCAGCCACCACTAAGGGGCTGATGGTCAGCAGTTGGGTGAAATTGTCAAAGATAGGAGGCAGCCCGGGCTCAGGCACGCAGGGCTCAGGCAGCTCCATGGCTGGCCAGACTTCTGGTGCCAGGGTGGAGAAGACTTCGTAGGGGCCATAAGCATCCTCGTATTCATCTTCCTCAGGCCTGCAGCCAGCCACCATATTGCGAGTCAGCCAGGCCTCCCGGAGCCCCCACCTCTGGCCATTGATGCTGAGGTCCTCCATGCAGCCCACCAGGGAGACACTGACAGCCCCCACTGCCAGGCCCAGGCGGTGTTCCTGGAGGTGGTGAGAGGCCTCTGCATCTAGCCCCCCAAGGAGAAGACTGCCACGTGGCTCCAGGTAGCTGAGGACCCCCCGGTTGGAAGTACGTGTTGGGTACTGGTCCACGGAGATTTCCAGCTGGTGAGCATCTATGTGGACACTGACCTCGTGGGGCTGCCCATCGGCCACAGGCACACCATTGTGGAGCAACACAGTGCCCTTGCCTTTCTCGACCACAGCTCGCAGATGGCCCTCAAATATATCCAAGTAGATGAATTGCCCATGCTGACCACCTGCCTGGAAGGCCAGGGGTGCCTGCTGGCTCCTTGTGATGAGCGTAAACTCCAGGGTGCCTTCATCCCGAGTGCTCCAAGGAGGGAAGGCTGCCAGTGAGTGGGGCCCAGAGAAGCCCAGGGCCACATCGTCACCAGCAGAAAACTCTTCAGCACAGCCCTCATGCACATCTGGGGTTAGTGGCTGAAGGAGGCTGTGGCCATTGAGGGTGGCTGCATGGAGGCAACCCCTCAGAGGTCGGCTGGTTCCCCTCAAGTAGGGCAGGCCCAGGCTTCCAGTGCCCCCCACAAAGAGCCCATAGGGGACCTTCAGAGGCCCCCCTGTGACTGGGGCTGACGTGTTGAGGTGCCCATCGACTGACAACCAGGCCCAGCCACCTGACATTGTTAGCCCCACTGTGTGGAGGACGGAGTCACTCAGCAGCATCTCTGATGGGGTCTGCAGCCTCAGTTCCTCCTGGCCTAGGACAAGTTTGACCTGAGGAGAGATGGGGAGTAGGGGAGGCAGCCATGTGAATCTACCACTTTTGCTGGAAAAACATAGTTGATCCCTAGGGCCTAGGACAAGGTCTTCTCATGCCACCTCTCTCTACTTCCTGTCATCTCTTATTTTCCAAATACTCACCAGAGTGATCCCTATGAGGCCTGGACAGCTACTGGGCTCTGATATGAGTCAGATGTGGCTCCTATCCACAAATAACATATATCTAGAGTAAGGGTGTCGAACTTAATCAGAGAAGGGGCCAAAATCTAAAATCCAGCCTAAATCGCGGGCCGAATGGTTTACGGAACAGTCATAAACTGACAATGTCATAAACTGACAGCGGAGTGCAGTGATGACAGCGCGGTGCGGGCCACATTGCAAGGCCTGGCGGGCTGGATTTGGCCCGCGGGCCTTGTGTTTGACACATGTGATCTAGAGGATGCTCTCCTAGACATTCAATCTGGATTTAAAAAAACCTGTTCCCTCTTTCCTTGGCTGAGACATGCTAGAAAAATTACTTTGGAATATAAAAGATTCCATCATGGGCACCTGGGAACTCCTTGCTGAGGACCCTGAGTGGGGCAAACAAAGCAGCCAGGCTCACTATTCAGGGATGGGGAGTCCAACCAGAGGTTCTGCATTGTGAAAGTTTAGTAAGTAAAGCTCCATGACCTGAAGTGAGGGGAGATCCTTAGGGAGAGAAGAGGGACATGGTTCTGTCTCCAGGACACTGACACCAGAACTGACTCTGATGCAGTGCTCCCACAAGCAGAAGGCAGAACAGGTCTTAGCAGAATAGGGGAACTGAAAGAGCACTATTAATGAGACCTTGGCAGTCCAAGTATGGAGTACCTCTGTAGGGGTGTGGTCTTATTGCATCTGGCAGAGAGGAAGGCTATACGAGGCCAGGTTTAACAGTGATATCTTATGGCAGTGAGAAACAATGGCAGCAGCAGTTGGATTGATGGTGATAGTCCTCTCCTCAGTGTGGCCTGGAATAAGCTGACTCTCATTTGGACTAAGAACTTGGGTTCTCAAACTCTTCATGGTTAGGGAGAAGCCTCAAGAGAGAGCCAGAGAAATTCTTGCTAATATAGCTTATAGCGACTTGAAGGATTAAATGGAAAAACGAGGAAGCTGTGGCAGTACTGTTGTTACCATTATCTACAGACATGACTGTTGCTATGCGGAGCCCAGGTGATCCCTGGGTGGGGTAGGGGTAGGGGGAGGGAGAAATGTCCATGCCGAGACTTCAAGGAGAGACTAGTGTTAGACAGGTGCAGGGAGTTGGCGAGAAAACACCTGGCAGCAAGAGACCATAGATAACCAGGTAACTGAAAGCCATTGGAGTAATCAGCACCTAAAGGCCAGCTAGAGTTGTGGTAAGAAGTGAGGTTGGAGAACAGGAGGGCAGAGCAAGTTCATGAGGGACTCACAGCTTTTGGGATTCTGTTGTCCATCTCACAGTGGAGAACTTGAGACCCCAAGGTGAAAATGACTTGCACAAGGTCACATAGCTGATTAGGGGCCATTGAAAGCTAGAGCTCAGCAGGGAGATGTCACTGACCTGCAGGTGTCCAGAACTGAGCTGCAGGAGGAGGTGGTCAGCTGGGCCTGCTGCCAGGAGAAGCAGGGCTTCACGCTGGGATGTGGAGAACTGTAGCTGTAGGTCTATGTTGGTCAGAACTGTGGCCACTAACACCTCCAGGTGGTTCTCACCGAAGAAGGAGGCTGTGTGAGAGAGGGAGTCTTAGTCAAATCTCAGACCCTTGCCTGGAGGAGGACAGGTGCTACAGTTTGAATATGTAGGTTGCAGGGAAAGGTTTCATGCTGTCCATGGGCCTCAGCCAGATCCCAGCACCTGCTTGGTCCTGGCCCCAGAAGGTACCTAGCCTAGATTTTGTCTCTGAAGAAAGCCCAATCCAGCAATTTTAAGCAACTTAGGTCTCCTCTTCAGAGGTTCCTGGAGCCAAGGGCCTCTACCAGCAATGGCTCTCTTCCCCTTAGCCCCAGCAGAATATGGGTCTGGCTCCTCCTTGGTCCAAAGGGAAACCATCACTGGTGTGATCACCTGTCTGGTGGTCACAAACCTCAGGACTGGAGTTCCAGAACCATCTTTAACCCTCAACTGATCCCTGTTCAAATTCTTTCTCCTAAGTACCCTTACACTTTGTCCACTTTCCATGCTATGCCAAACCTCTGTGGGTTGGTTGGGGCCTGGTGGGTGTTGCTATCAGGCAGTTCACCCATCTTTGCTTTTCTCTTGGGCCATGCTCTCAGCTGCTTTTGGGTGTGGGAAGAAGCAGCTTGTTGGATCTGAGTCCACAGAGAAGCAAAGGTTTTAAGGCCAGATGCAGGCCATGTGCAGTGCTAGACCCCAAATGGGCCAAAACTTCCTGCATCACCCCATGTTGCATCCTGCTGTAGAGCTATTATTGGTCCCTGGTGAGCAGTCAGATCCGGTCCCATTGTTTGCGAGCCAGGGATGACAACAGCTGAGCTCTCTAAGGCAGGGTCTGAGGCTGAAGACAAGGCTCGGGAGGAGCTGAGGGTCTGCTGGGCAGGCCAGTGGGCCTCCCAAAACAGCAGGGGTTTCATAGCGTTAGTGATCATTGTCAGGGTCCGTTTTGACCCATCCTGGGACACCTCCTCTTTTTAAGTTGCCATCTCCTTCCAGGCAGTTTTTTCAAATTAGCCTCTCTTGCCCTCCAACTTGCTGCCACAATTTCTGGTCTATTCCTTTGTGGAGATTAGGGTAAAAAATAACTTTGAGTTTGTCCCCCAGATGTCCGAGCCTGGGAGAGGCAGACAGTAATGGTTTAAAAGATGATTCATCTCTGTTGGGCTTCCCTTAAACCCCATGTGAGTGAATAAGGCTAATGGCATGATAGGGATGGTCTAGTACCAGCTATATACCTAACAGTCCCTGGCCAACCGGAGCCAGCTGATGTGTGCCTGAAAAAATAGCCACTGGAGGAGTCTGAGGCATGTATTCCTTACAGGCTGCCAGCACTATGCCAGGGATGTCCAAGGATAATGCTCTTCCACTTGTGCTGAGCTTACAACCCATATAGTCATCTCCTTTGCTGGCACTTGATAGAAACATCAGAAGTCTTTGATTGGGAAGTTAAAGGAATCAAATAAGAACTTTAAAATCACCTGAGAACATGGCCCAGTAAGCCCAGCAGGGCCAACAGACCTTGATGCTGGTAAGGGACAGGTCAGGGGACTGGCAGGTAGCGGGCACCTGTGGGCAACTTACCTGCAAGAACATTGATTCTTAAGAACGAAATGCAGCACACTACACTGAGGGCAACCATGAGGTGGGGCACATGGGCACTGCAGAACAGGGCCACCAGAGCTCATAGCGGCTGGCAATAGCTGATTGTAAATTTTTAGGGATTTTGTTAGCCTAGTGAGAATATTTATACCACGTAAAGAGGCCAAAACCACAAACCAGGGCTCCCTCTCCCCCAGAGAACCTGTTGCTGAACATTTACCTGTCTACCACCCACAGGGAGAGGGCCAATTTCTCTCCCCTATTGGAATGAAACACCCATCGTACTCCCTTTTGCTAAAGGTGGATATAAATCTGTTGGGGCCTGGCCGGTGTGGCTCAATGATTGAGCATTGACCTATGGGCCAGGAGGTCACGATTTGATTCCTGGTCAGGGCACATGCGAGGGTTGCAGACTCAATCCCCAGTGTGGGGCATGTAGGAGGCAGCAGATTAATGATTCTCTCTCATCATTGATGTTTCTCTCTCTCTCCCTTCCTCTCTGAAATCAATACAAATATATTTAAAAAATAAATTTGCCAGCACAATCAAGGTCAGGGCTCTGGATTAAGCAGGAACTGCAGTAGATGGCTGGCTCTAACCAACCTGCCTCCAGTGCCCTCCCAGCAGGCAGTTTGGTCTGGTTCTCCAGACCCAAGTGGGAGGGCAGCAGGATGTACTAGTAGAGGTACTTTCCAGAGACTGGAGTCTGAATGGGCTCATTGAGGGCCTGGACTCTGCTGTTTCCAGTGGGGCCAGGGAGGGAAAGGCTCACACAGCAGCCTTGTGCTATGCTGGGAGTTCACAGACCAGGCAGCCCCTCCACCCTATCCCAACAGAGGCTTCTGAGGCCTTGCTGGCCAGGGTTTTGGAAACTCTGACAGTCCTTGCCCCCAATCTCACTGCCTCTACTTTCTGTTCTTCTTCTGCCCCTTACTGTCTCTGATGGCTGCAGTTGTAAGAAACTAGAATCTCTGTCCTGGGGAGGGGGCAGTTGGAGAGGGTATTTGAATGAATAGGTGGTGCAGGATAAAGAAGTAATAAGTAGAAGTCAATCCCAAAGGGCTTCCTAGGGGAGATAAAGGTGGTATAGAGGAGCAGAGAGGGAGGGAAATGTGCAGCAAGAACAAGGACAAGTGAGCGACCTACGGGAACATATAGGCTCAGGAATGTTGGAGGAGAGGAGGCATTAGAACTGTCTGGAGATCTCCCCTTGATTCTCTTGGATCAAGAAGACCCATGATTCATCTAAATACCAGCTCAGGCCTGCACAGCTGGAGAAGGGCCCATGCTAGGTAGGGTTGGAGGCTTGATCCCCAGTGTGCGGTGTACAGGAGGCTTCCCTCCCGGTCACCATTTTGTAAAATGGGCTCTCCTTCCAATCCTTTCTCCTCCTGTCTGTTGGGATTAGTCCTGGAGGTCTCTCCTCCATCCAGAGGTTTGCTCTCTAGCATGGGTGTGCAGAGAGTTCATGTTGTGG